>NC_137942.1:10997616-11597616 GCF_963969265.1 Rhamphochromis sp. 'chilingali' | reverse complement strand
CAGAGCCTCTTCATATGAGTTCTTCATCTTGAACAACTCAGTGCTGAGAGAACGAGCCTCCTTTTGGGCTCCTTCCAGCTCTGCCTGGCTCTCCTCATACTTCTGCTTCCATTCTGCCAGGACCTAGATTAATTAAAAATGTATTAATTAAATAATTAGTTGTTGTAATGGGTGTAATTTCTCCTTTGATGATAGAGGTTATGTTTAAAACTTTACTTTATCAAAGTTCCTCTGCTTCTTGTCAAGGTTGGCAGCCAGAGCATTAGCTCTCTCCACATCAATCATGAGGTCCTCCACCTCACCCTGCAGCCTCTGCTTGGTCTTCTCCAGTGAGGCACACTTGGAGTTCACAGCCTCAATGGATTCCTCAGCCTCCTGCAGGCGCTGGGCAAGCTTTTTCCTGTTGTTAAAATATATTTTTTTTTAAATTAAGGCTGAATTGTTTGGTTTTAAATCTGAAAACTAATTTAAACAATGAAAGTATGGTGACTTACTTGGACTCCTCCAGCTCCTCAGTTCGCTGGATGGCATCAGTCTCATATTTGGATCGCCACTGAGCCACCTCACTGTTGGCCTTGGACATTCCTCGCTGCAGCTCAGCCTTGGCCTCCTGCTCCTCCTCAAACTGCTCTCTCAGCAGATCACAGTCATGACGTGCTGACTGAACTGCATGAGCCAGGGCATTCTTGGCCTGTTGAAGTGACAGTTGATTTCAGATTTCGGGATTTTTTTTTTGTTGAAATCAATTTTAAAGTCTAATGCTGAGAGGATAACAAATTTAAGAGGTAAAACCTTAGAAAGATATTAGAGGATTATCTGTCTCAGAGTTACTGAGTGTCTCTGTAACTGATTAAAACTTGTCTCTGTTTTTATTAGTAAGTGCTGAAATTTAACAGAAGAGAGAAAACATTTCAGACCTTCACTTCCTCCTCAACGTGTCTCTTCAGTTCCTCAATCTGCTGAGTGAAGGCCTGCTTGCCCCTTGTGAGCTGAGAAACAAGAGCTTCTTTCTCCTCAAGCTGGCGACTGAACTCACCTGTAGTTAACACACATGTATTAAGCCCAGTTTGTTCCATTTCACCCACTGATTGGTTGTAGTTTTAGGTACCTGTAAATGACAAATTTCCAGAGACAGACTGTGTTTTTGTTATACATCACTTACCATTCTCTGTTTGAAGTCTCGCCTTCTGGGCATTAATGTCATTCAGCTGACGAACATTCTCATCATTTTTGGCTTTGAGTTCACTTAGTTGATCCTCAAGAGTCCTGCACATTTTCTCCAAGTTGCCCTGTCACCAAGTAATGCCATATCCATGTTAACAGTTAATGAGCTGCTTTGGCGGTCCTGAAATGTAAAAAAGAAAAAATCTGTTCTCTATAAATACTGTCCGCACCTTTGCTTTAGCAACAGCCTCCATGTTGCTGGAGAGGTCATCAATCTCCATCTTGTACTCGCTCTTCTCTTTCTCCAGCTTCTGTTTGACACGCTGGAGGTTGTCGATCTGCTCTCCGAGCTCTGCTACAGTGTCAGCCTGCTTCTTACGGAGAGCTGCTGCAGTAGCTTCATGCTGCAGAGTTGATTCCTCAAGATCACGACGCAGTTTCTGGAACTCAGCCTCTCGCTTCTTGTTCATCTCAATCTGAGCAGCTGTTGCTCCACCAGCTTCCTCGAGCCTCTCGCTGATCTCTTCAAGCTCCCTGGAGAGGTCGGCTCTCTGCTTCTCTACCTTAGCCCGAGCTGCCCTCTCAGCCTCAATCTCCTCTTCCAGCTCCTCAATACGAGCCTAGTTTGAAATTATTTGGATTTATCGATTAGAACCTAAACTAAACTAGGTTTTTGAATTATAATGAACAATATTCTTTATGAAGACTGGTCGTTAGTGTTACCTGAAGTTCTTTGATCTTCTTCTGAAGTTGAGCACCAAGGGATTGTTCATCTTCAATTTTGCTGAGAAGTTGGCTGATTTCAAAGTCCTTCCTTGGTGTGGAAGAAGTATGGTTTTACGATCATAGTCCATATGATTATTGCAATGCAGTGTGTGTAAAGAAAATTATTTACAAAAAAAGCCCTACTTCTTGATTTTCTCATCAGACTGCTGCTTGTCATTCTCCAGATCCATTATGGATTCCTGGGCCAGTTTCAGATCTCCCTCCAGCTTCCTCTTGGCTCTCTCAAGGTCCATGCGGAGCTTCTTCTCTTGCTCCAGTGAACCCTCAAGCTATAAAGTCATGTCAGTTGATTCAAGTGGTTGGTATGACAATGATTCAGCACTAAAATTCTTTCCATAAAAAACAAAAAACAACAACGTAATTTTTATAGTTTTCTTACATCATCAACTTGCTGTTCCAGCTTTGTTTTGGACTTGGTCAGAGTGTTGACTTTGTCCTCCTCTGCCTGGAGATCATCCAGTGTTTGCTGATGGGCCTCTTGTAAGGCTTTCTTCTCCTTAGTCAACTTGGCAATTGACTCATCTTGAGATGCCATCTCCTCTGTCAGGTTTTTCACCTGAAACAATGTGAATACATTAAGTTTAATTTTGTTCGAGATTTTGCTGATTATTTGATCGTTTAACATGTATATTCAAAGAACAACATTACATGTTTTAATTGAACTAAGTATACAATCAAAATGAACTGAACCTTGTTTTCTGTGGCATGTTTCTCCTTCTCCACTTTGGCCAAGGTGAGCTCCAAGTCATCAATGTCCTTCTTCAGCTCAGAGCATTCATCCTCCAGCTTCCTCTTCTTAGCAGTCAGCTCAGCATTGATTTCCTCTTCATCCTCCAGTCTCTCACTTGTCTCTTTGAGTTTTGCTTCAAGCTGGATTTTGCTCTTAATGAGCCCCTCACACCTTTCTTCAGCATCGGAGAGATTGTCAACTTCCTATAATACATGTTGAACACACAAGTTAGATTATTTGTGACAAAAGTGTAGTTAAAATCATAATTTTAACTACACTTTTGTTTTAGCAAATAAATAATCAGAGGGAGAGACAAACATGTGGTCTTTTTATATCTACCTTATATACATGAACTATAGGTGCAATGTATACTTTTCTCTACTACTTACTGCAGCCACTTGAAGTTGCAGGTCATTCTTCTCCTGCAGCAGGCTGACCATCTTCTCTTCCAGTTCCTTCTTCTTAGCCAGAGCAGCAGCCAGGTCTGTCTTCATCTTATCATAGTTCTCCTTCATGTTCTGCAACTCCTTCTCAGTCTCAGCACTCTTCAGAAGAGGCTTGATCTTGAAATATACTTTCAGCCATGGCCAGTTCTTGACATTCATGAAAGAACGGATGTTGTACTGGATGGTGTAGATAGATTCTCTAAAAACCAAACATGAGAGTGTTACTTTGTGTCGTCGGATCTTAATATGAGGAAGGAAATACAAAAGAGAATACAATAGAGTTTACTATGATAATGTTACCTCCTCTCCATCATCTTCACAAACTCTTTCCTCATGACGTATCCTCTGCAGAGAGCCTGAGTCATGGTCACCAGCTCAGCCAGTTTCTCATCTCTCAACTCCTCAAGAGTGCCCAGCAGACCAGCTTTGAAGAACACCTATTTAATCATTGAAAACATAAGTACAAGTACAAAGGGACAGTTTTTGTTAATGTCTATTAATATAATGAAGTGTACCTTTGTGTGCCCAAACATGTATTGTGTGTGATCCACATCAATGGAGCCAAGCAGCTTCTCTGAAGCTTTCTTGTTGTCAATGAACTGTCCCTCAGGGATGACACTGGCATTCAACACTTTGTATCTTCAAGAGAGATACAATTACAGTTGTTACTTAGATTTTTCTTCCATCATATTCAAGTTTGTCCTTTACAACAACCATGAAACCATTTTTCCTTTCCAATATTGTAATGTGCTGTCACCTCTGCTTGAAGTCACCATAGAGGATTCTGCTGGGGAAACCCTTTCTGCAGATTCTGATGCCCTCCAGTACACCGTTACACCTCAGCTGGTGGATGACCAGGAAGTTCTCCATAAGGCCTGAGAGTCAGAAATGCATAATGTTTCAAATCTTTTCTATATTCTTACTGTCATTTTTACAGTTAATATTACTGTAGGGTACCTGGGGTCTTTGTCTCATTGGGAATCAGGCAACGGACAAAGTGAGGATGAGTGCTTCTTAAGTTGGTCATCAGCTTGGCCAGATTCTCCTGTAGATCAGCATCATTAGATAATAGGTTGATACTATTTAAAAATGAGCATTTAATTTACACACATATCTATATCTATCTATATATCTCTATATATATCTATATCTATATATATATATATATATATATATATATATATATATATATATATATATATATATATATATATATATCAACATTCGAAAGAAGGGACTGCTCTCACAGCTAGAGATTGACGAGGTACAACACAAATGCTACGGCAAGGAGGAGTCAGGACGCCAGGTCAAGGGGGAGATATCATCACCCCCACCCGAGATTGGGTACATAGCCCCAAGTGCGATAGGAGAAGGATCATTGAGTGCGAGAGGAACTGACCTGAAAAATAGGATCATGGCCAAGCTTGAAACCTGGATCCCCCATAGCCGGTTACCAAGATTACGTGAAGTACCCTCAGAAGGTCTGCTAGATGATGGTAATGCAGCACTACGGACAATACCTACAACCACGATTACCGACACTAACAAGCTGATCTACAATACGGCAGCAGTGATCAGTGAGATGCTTGGCTACAAGTTGAACAGCCACAAGGGGCAGTACCCTCCATGGAGGAGGAGGCTAGAGGGCAAGATCAAAGTAGCACGGAGGGAGGTTAGCCAACTAACGGAGTTGCAGAAATACAGCAAGCTGTCCATACCTGAGGCCTTGGAAACTGCCAAGCAAAGACTCACAGCCTTGGCCACCCGGTTGAGGAGGTACACCAGAGAGATAGAAGGCAGGAGAATAAACCAGCTGTTCTCCACAGAACCAGCAAAGGTGTACTCTCAGTGGCAAGGGAACAATAATAATAAGAGAACAGCACCACCAAGGCTGGAGACGGAGCAATACTGGAAGAGCATATGGGAGAAGGATGCAATCCATAACGGCAATGCTCAGTGGCTAGTGGATCTGAGGGCAGACCACAGCGACCTCCCTGAACAGGGTCCAGTAACCATCACAGTGGCAGATATCCAAGAAAGGGTCTCCAGTATGAAGAGTTGGACAGCACCAGGGCCCGACATGGTTCATGCCTACTGGCTAAAGAAGCTGACTGCACTCCACGAGTGTCTGGCAGCACAAATGAACCAGCTGCTAGTTAACGAGAGACACCCGGAATCAAATCATATCGCATCATATCGGCTAAGATGAACAGGCACATGGGTCAATACATGAGCGGGACACAGAAAGGAATTGGCAAGAATACCAGAGGTGCAAAACACCAGCTACTGGTAGACAGAACAGTCAGCCGAGACTGCAAGACCAGACTGACCAACCTGTGCACTGTCTGGATTGATTACAAGAAGGCCTATGACTCAATGCCCCACAGCTGGATACTGGAATGCCTAGAATTGTACAAGATCAATGGGACCCTAAGAGCCTTCATCAGGAACTCAATGGGGATGTGGCGTACAACACTGGAGGCCAACTCCAAGCCCATAGCACAAGTCACCATCAAGTGCGGGATCTCCCAAGGAGATGCTCTGTCCCCACTGCTGTTCTGCATAGGCCTGAACCCCCTCAGTGAGATCATTAACAAGACTGGCTACGGATACCGATTACGGAACGGAGCAGTTGTCAGCCACCTCCTGTACATGGATGACATCAAGCTGTATGCCAAGAGTGAACGAGACATCGATTCACTGATCCACACTACCAGGCTATACAGCAATGACATTGGAATGTCGTTCGGACTGGAGAAGTGTAGTCGGATGGTAACAAAGAGAGGGAAGGTAGTCAGAACTGAGGGGATTGAACTACCAGAAGGCAACATTGCAGACATAGAGGACAGTTACAAGTACCTGGGGATCCCGCAGGGGAATGGGAACAATGAAGAGGCCGCTAGAAAAGCTGCAACCACCAAGTACCTGCAGAGGGTCAGGCAAGTCCTGAGTAGTCAGCTGAATGGTAAGAACAAGATCCGGGTCATCAACAAGTACGCCCTGCCCGTGATCAGGTACCCTGCTGGGGTAATAGGCTGGCCAAAGGAGGAGATAGAAGCCACTGACATAAAGACAAGAAAGCTCCTTACCATGCATGGAGGGTTTCACCCCAAGTCCAGCACCCTGAGGCTGTACGCTTGGACATTCCTCAGTTGTTTCTGTGCCTCAGCGGGAGCAGAAGGAAGGGGGCCGGGGACTGGTGAGTGTCAGCACCACAGTCCAGGATGAGACAACGAACATCCAAGAATACATTGGGAAGATGGCCCCAACTGACCGATTGCTCAGTGAATACCTCAGGCAGCAGAAACCCAAGAAAGAGGAGGGAGACGAGGAACCATCATGGAAGGATAGGCCCCTGCACGGTATGTACCACCGGCAGATAGAGGAGGTGGCTGATATCCAGAAATCCTACCAGTGGCTGGACAAAGCTGGACTGAAAGACAGCACAGAGGCACTAATCATGGCAGCACAAGAACAAGCTCTGAGTACAAGATCCATAGAGGCTGGGGTCTATCACACCAGGCAAGACCCCAGGTGCAGGCTGTGTAAAGATGCCCCAGAGATAATCTAGCACATAACAGCAGGGTGCAAGATGCTAGCAGACAAGGCATACATGGAACGCCATAACCAAGTGGCCGGCATAGTGTACAGGAACATCTGTGCCGAGTATAACCTGGAAGTCCCGAGGTCAAAATGGGAGATGCCCCCAAGGGTGGTGGAGAATGACCGAGCTAAGATCCTGTGGGACTTCCAGATACAGACGGACAAAATGGTGGTGGCTAATCAACCGGACATAGTGGTGGTAGACAAACAGAAGAAGACGGCCGTAGTGATCGATGTAGCGGTTCCCAATGACAGCAATATCAGGAAGAAAGAACACGAGAAGCTGGAGAAATACCAAGGGCTCAGAGAAGAGCTCGAGAGGATGTGGAGGGTGAAGGTAATGGTGGTCCCCGTGGTAATCGGAGCACTAGGTGCGGTGACTCCCAAGCTAGGCGAGTGGCTCCAGCAGATCCCGGGAATAACATCAGAGATCTCTGTCCAGAAGAGCGCAGTCCTGGGAACAGCTAAGATACTGCGCAGGACCCTCAAGCTCCCAGGCCTCTGGTAGAGGACCCGAGCTTGAAGGATAAACTGCCCGCAGGGGCGTGCTGGGTGTTTTTATATATATATATATATATATATTATATATATATATATATTATATATATATATATATATATTATATATATATATATATAAAAAAAAAACACAGACAAAAAAAACCATATATATATATATATATATATATATATATATATATATATATATATATATATATATATATATATATATATATATATATATATATATATATATATAAATCTATACATACTCTGAAAAGAGCAGACACGGTCTGGAAGGAACCACCCTTCTTCTTGCCACCCTTCTTGCCACCACCACCAGCAGCCTCTGTTTTCATAAACAGTAAATTTCATTACTGGAATTGAAAAAATATTTTTCACTGTATAATTTTAGCCTGCAGTATGCACATTGTAGCTATCTGTACTGGACATGGGAGTTTGTGAGCACTTTTTTTTCTTACCTTCAGCTCCAGCATGGGCTGCGTACAGGAAGCCCAGCAGTTTGTTTGAAGACTTCTGGTAGAGCTGCACAACTGAGTCATTCAGTGGGTCCTTGTTCTTGTCCAGCCAGCCAGTGATATTGTAGTCCACTGTACCAGCATAGTGAACCAGGGAGAAGTGTGCCTCAGCCTTGCCCTTTCCAGGCTTTGGTTTCTCAAATGCTTTGGTCTTGCCAAGATGCTGATCGTGCAGCTTGTTCTTGAACGTTGTGTCAGAGGCCTTGGGGAACATGCACTCCTCTTCAAGGATGGAGAAGATGCCCATTGGCTGAGAAAATGGCACAAATCATATTAAAATTTCAAGGGAGGTAACATATGCAACCACATGTACATTTCTTCCTGAGCAGCTGTTTACCTTCTCAATAAGCTCAATGCAAGCAGCCAAGTCCATACCAAAGTCAATGAACTCCCATATAATGCCTTCTTTCTTGTACTCCTCTTGCTCCAGGACAAACATGTGATGGTTGAAAAACTGTTGCAGTTTCTCATTGGTGAAGTTGATGCAGAGTTGCTCCAAGCTGTTGAACTGTAATAATACAACCATGTCTAACTTCATGGCAATAAAGTCTTTAAAGTTTAAGAAATGTGTTGAAATGTTTCAAGTGCTCACATCAAAGATCTCAAACCCAGCGATATCCAGCACTCCAATGAAGAACTGTCTGGGCTGCTTTGTGTCCAGCATCTCATTGATACGGATAACCATCCACAAGAACATTTTCTCATAGATAGATTTGCACAGAGCCGAGACAGCATTGTTGACCTGGCAAACAAGAATTTATAATTATACAAAACCATATGAATACAGCTATAATGTTTATAATTATAATATGATTATACAAGTCTCCCTTTTATGAATTACCTGTGGGACGGTCTGACCTTTGGTCACCATCTCATTGCCAACCTTGACTCTTGGGTAGCACAAAGCTTTCAGCATATCAGCCGAGTTCAGGCCCAATAGGTACGCAATCTTGTCAGCCACTGTTGGATTAAAACAAATCATTATAATACCTAATAAATACAAATACTTCAAACATTTCTCCATTATAGAAATTTTTCACAATACCCTCGGTGCCATCAGGTTCAGCCTGCTCTTCACGCTGCTTCTGCTTGAATTTCATGTTGCCATGATGCATCACAGCACCAGTCAGCTTGTAGATGCTTAACTTCTCTTCACCAGTAAAGCCCAAGATGTCAATAGCAGTCTGTAAGAAAAAAATGAAATCAGCTATCAATAAATAAAACAAAAGAAGATATTTATGGTTAAGTATAAGATTCTGTGTCAAATGTGATTTTACATCTGTTGCAATGAACTCCTCCACATCATCGATGCTCTTGACAGTGATTTCACCCTGACTGATCATTGGATAGTCATAAGGGTTAGTTGTGATCAGAAGAGCCTCTGAAAGGAGAAATGAAGTTAACTTGTTTTTTGCTTAGAATGTGATTTTAATGGTTTTAAAATTTAAATTTAGGTGTCCTGTCAGCATACCCAGAAGCTCAGGCTTGTGGCCTGTCATCAGCTGATAGAAGATATGGTAGCTCCTCTCAGCAGACAACTGGAAGGTGACACGGGACTTCTCCAGCAGATCTAAGGACAACAGATTAATTTTGACACTGTAGACATGAGACATCACAGTCAAAACTGCAAAATGGATCATACATGCATTTATTTCCTTGGCTGTCATTGGGCGTGTTTGAAACTTTTTTCAGTTCTGTTGCTTTACTTATAACGTGCTTCACAGTATACCTTATTATACTTTAAATGTTCCGTGAAGTTGCAATATGTTCCTACTTATACTTACACACGATAACTGCTGGGTTACAGTATATAACTTATATATATAGCGTAACCACACTGTTCATGCATCCGTGTGTTCCACCACAACAGACAATATTACTTCTTCTGAAATTAAGTGACTCATCTCTTTATGTGCTGTAAAATAATTTCTATCACAGATAATGGTAATTTACACTGTGGTTCAAACTTACATGTTTCAATATCAGCTGAGGCCAGCTTGCCAGATGTGCCAAAGTGAATCCTGATGAATTTACCCTACAGGGGTAGATCTTTATTAATATTGCCTTTCATGAGAGCAAGTAGTAAAAAGCTCATTTACATTAACTCATTTTAATCACTTACAAATCGAGAGGAGTTGTCATTCCTCACAGTCTTGGCATTACCGTAGGCCTCCAACAGAGGGTTGGCAGCAACAATCTGATCCTCAAGAGAGCCCTGCAAGAATATATTGTTTTTATGTGAGCTGATCTTCCAAAATTGATTTTCTTTTTCTGTCACAAAGACTTTGACGCAGAATAAAGAATCTACCTGCATTTTGCCAGGTGTTGGCTCAGCCTTCTTAGCTCCAAGAGCTGCAATTGTTGCAAAGTACTGGATGACACGTTTGGTGTTGACAGTCTTTCCCGCACCGGATTCTCCACTGGGGTTTAGGGGACACATTGTTAAAATGCCTTTATATCGTTTTTATATATTTTGCATACAGTTTTTATTATACTCACGTAATCAGGACAGACTGGTTCTCACGATCTAAAAGAAAAACATATAAGCATGTCTTGAATAATCTTAGTATTCATTTATTTCCTATCACTTATAAGTAGCTATGTGGTAAGAAGCAATTTTTTTCACGCAATGATTAATGGTCATCTCTTTAAGTAGAAGTCCTAAATGCATTTTGTTTTATTTCATTATATATTTTTTGTTTATCTGAACACATACGTGTGTGTGTGTATATCTACATATATATTCGTATCTGTAAATGAAAATATATGTAGTGTGTATATATTGTTTTTTGTTTTATATGTCTGAAACAAATAAAGATACAACAACAACAACATTTAAAGGCTTTAATAGGAAATTGAGCTTACCAGTGAGCATGGCCTGATAGGCATTGTCAGAGATGGAGAAGATGTGGGGTGGAGCCTCAATCCTCTTCTTTCCTCTGTATCCTGCTACACATGTAGCATCATATACAGGAAGCCACTTGTAGGGATTGACGACAACGCAGAACAACCCAGAGTAGGTCTGTATCATAGACAATAAATATCATTTAAACATTTACAGATCAGCATGATACTTTCCTCTCACACACAGCAATGTGAAAACTTACGTAGATCATCCATGATGCATAACGCTCTTTGAGGTTAAACAACACAGATGGCTCATTAAGGTGGGTCATCATGGCCATGTCCTCCATCTTATCAAACTTTGGAGGGTTTCTAGGGTAGATTTCATCCTCCTTTACAGTGACCGTCTGAATAGATTTTAATGATCCATCAGACAACTTCATCTTTCACAGTTCGGCATTATATATTTAACAAACAGATAAAGTACATAGATTATTCATCTACCTTTCCTCCGTCTGTCTCAACAGTGGCTTTACCACCCTCCTTCTTGGTAAGTTTCCCCTTGACATACATCTCATCAGTATCAGTCACAAAGAAGGCCGTCTTGGCATCAAATGGAGCAGTCTGGGCCTCAATCCTCTCCTTTTCTGGCTTGCGGAGGTAAATGGCCGCTGGGCCATACTGCGCCATCTCCGCGTCTGTGCTCATGGTGGCACTTTACTAGAGACTGAAAATATGATGGATTGACACATAATTCAAATACTGTACTTATTATACAAACCATAATTAACATCCATTCTTTTTGATTCGTGGAGTTTACCTCAGCTGATGCAAACAGAAATTCCTTAATATCCTGTGTATGTCAAGGTGCTATAAAATAAGTAAAGGTATATCAATGGACACTTTACTCTTTAGTTTAAGAATCAATTCAAAAAGCAAAATTTTCAATGCCATTAAAAAATATAATAACCCAACACTTAAAAGTGTAAAATATAAACTTAATGAGAGCATATAATACACAGTAGATAAAACATGGTAGCTGAATCCTTTACTGTACTCACCCGTCTTAGATGCCCGTCAGCTAGAGCAAATGTCCAGAGCTGCTGCTTTTATAAACAACGACTCTGCTTCCTCAGCAATTACACTCTCCTTAGTTTGGTCATGAATGTCTGACACCTTGCTTCTTGATACTGATATGGTCAAAAATAAATGAATTACTTTGATTAATTTTCCACATATGAAATCCTTCTTTTCTTATAAAACATATTTTTTAAATTAAAAAAAATAAAATGTAAAATTCTCATGTTAATATAGCTGGATTCCTTAATGAAAAAAAATATTGTCAATGTATTTTGGTTCATATATTCCTTCAAATGATTATGCCCCTAAAAATGGAAAATGTACGAAATTTTAACAGAATAGTTAGTGGTAAATCACAACAGTGCTCTGCATGGTTTGTGGGTTATTCATTCCAGTAAATCTTGAAGATAAATTGATATTAACTTGACACAGTATTTAATAAGCTTGTCTGTGCGCCCAAGTATCTTTGATATTTTGATATCCAGTTTTAAACTTGCAGTGCCACTGGTGTATAGTTACATGACATAAAAATCCAAGACATCTGGTATAAAATTCAGAGTCAGACTTTCTGTTATTGCCAGAAAGGTGTTATATATAGCCACTGGGAACATAATATTAGGTACTTTAATACTATAAAATAGCTTGGTATGATTACATTTAATATCTAGTTGGATACAAATGAACATACAGTGTTTAGGTTCCAATTTTGATGAACTAAGTGATAAATTGTTGCTGGATGGGAACATCTGGGATCACAGCCAGGATTAGCTTTCATTTCCAAAGCTTGCAGAGACTTGTCTTAATGTTTGCTATCTTTCTAGCAGGACACGAGATACTATCATGGTCAAAAATAAATCCAGCAAAGGGTGGAAGGAGTGATTTGTGGTCGGCTCAAAAGATAGATATGTTCATTTTTCAACATCATAGGGATTAGGATTAAAGACAAGAAATTAATCATTTGAGCTTATCTATTTGATTTTCAAGTTTTTTTTCATGAAGAGTAGTCAGGTGTCAAAAGCAATATGTTGTGTGTTTTCACTCTAATTCCAAGGGCCAGGTGGAATTACAACTGCAGAGCAGACACAGCATTACAACCAAAAATGGAAACATTTTACTCTGCTTTTTTTTAGCCCTAGTATTACAGAAGAACACATTACACAGATTGCAGTCTAATGTTGTAGTGCTTTGCGAGGTGTAGAGTATTAAGTGTTTAATGTCATAATACTCTGAGGAACCCCCTCTCTGTGCGCCCCTAAATTTATGGATGCTCTTCAATGCATCCATCAAAATATGAATGTATGTAAATGTTACAGAATTCATTCTGTTGTTGTGATTTGGCACTATATAAATAACATTGAATTGAATTTAATTGAATTCAAAGACAATGGCAGTTGGAATAAACGCATTGAGGCAATTGTAACGCTAAGTTATTTAAGGACTAGTTTATGTCAATGGATGAATTTACTGACTGACGCGCAGAAGAAATAGTTCTTTATGGAGCCCAGATGGTGTGAATGATGAGACCAAAAACTGCAATGTCTTGTACCAAAAATATATTGAATAAATAGGGGAAAGGGGAAATGGAACAAAATAATTAACACAACACACAACGTAAATGTCCACAATTAAATAATAAATCAGTGCTGTGATTTTTCTGTGCAAGAGTCCTTTTGCTAAGAGTCCTTTTTTTGGTCCTTTTCTTTTTAAAGTTCACTTTTAAGGTATTCCTCCTTAGGGTCCAGCTTCATACAAGGGGGAAATATGTCCGTAATCCAAAGACGGCTAAGTGGGGGAAAAGAAAGAATGGTCCTACCGGCTCGCCACTTCAATATGAAGAAGATCAATTCAAAGAGGGAAAAAAAACCTGACCGCTGAGTTTAAAGTTTAAAGATGAATTGAGGGGAGAAAACGCTTTGTTTTCCAACACCGTTCTAAATGCCATAAGCTCACAGCCACAGCAGGAGTCGAACCCGGAAGTATCCCTCCACAGCCGGTTTTCAGAGTTGCCGCGACGTGGGAGGAGCCAATCAGAAGAGGGACCTCAAATCAGCTGACGTGGGTCATGTGACAGGGAGTAGTTGATATGGGTTACAGGTTCCCCCCTCAATCTCATGTACGTCCCTGTACATGGTGGTTGGGTCCGGATGACAGGTTGTTCAGTGGCAGTAAGCAGATGGTCCTCTTCATCCTCCAGTGCATGAGTAAAGGCAGTGGTTAAGCCATGGACTAGTGCCTGAATACTCTTCAAGATGGGCTGACCAAGCGTAGAGTATTGTAACCGGTCCGGAGGTTTCCTGGTCCGAGTTGATGTTCTCAGAGGTTCTAGTTCAGAGCTGAAGGTGTCAGAGTTAGATGGTAGATCAGCAGCAGAGGACATACTGGACTCAGTCCGCAATTCAACATTGGTAGGTTCAGCAGAGGACAGACTGTCCTCTGATTCCACAGTATCAGGAGCTTCCTCCTTGACAGGGGTTTCTGAGTCAGGGGTTTCGCTCTCTGCTGGCTCAAGAGGAGGCAAAGGGAGCGTAGCAGGTTCACAGACTGGTGTATCAGATGGTAAAGGTTCAGTGGCTGGAACGGCGGATGACGGTTCTGGCAGATTGTGGACAGTGGTGAATTGCAGAGGCTCTGATACAGGATCATACCATTGATGCGGTATCATTTCATCCTCATCGTCTGACTGAGGTTGTGCACAGTCCTCATCAGAAGGGTTGAATGACTGCTTCCTGGTTGGTTTTACAGTTGTTCGGTTGGTTCGAGTGGAATGCGGCAAAAATCCACATGGTAATAGGAGATCTCTGTGTAGAGTACGAATCGGTTTGGATTTGTTCTCCGGTCGGACAGTGTACACTGGAAGATTTTCTGCTCTTTTTACCACCACATAGAAGTCTGGTTCCCATTTGTCTGCGATTTTGTGTTTGCCTCGGAGTTTCACATTACGTACCAGCACCCTGTCACCAACGTCCAGTTCAGAGGGGGTGATATGTTGGTCGAAACGGCTCTTGTTTCTTTCCATGAGCTTCTCCGCATTGCCAATGGCAATTTTGTAGCTCTTTTCTAGATTTGACTTCAGGTTCTGGACATATTGCGAATGAGTCAGTTGATTGTCGTCCACAGGCAGTCCAAAGACCAGGTCAATCGGGAGGCGAGGTTGTCGACCAAACATGAGCTCATAGGGTGAGTAGCCAGTAACATCACTCCGGGTGCAGTTGTATGCGTGGACCAAGGGCTTAACAAAATCTTTCCAGTGAGTTTTCTCTTCTGTGGTGAGTGTTCCGAGCATATTCAGGAGTGTTCTGTTAAAGCGCTCGACTGGATTTCCTCGTGGATGGTATGGTGTAGTTCTTATTTTGTGAATTCCAGCCATTTTGCAGAGTTCTTTTATTGTGCGTGACTCAAAGTCTGGTCCTTGATCACTATGGAGCTTTTCTGGGATACCATAATGAACCAGAAAACTGTCCCAGAGACATTTGGCGACAGTCTTTGCTTTTTGGTTTGGAGTGGGGACAGCGACAGCGTACTTGGTAAAGTGATCTGTTATTACCAGGATGTCTTTGGTTCTGCTCCTGTCGGGTTCCAGTGATAAAAAGTCCATGCAAACCAGTTCCAGAGGTCGATAACTTCGAATGTTCACCAGGGGTGCCGCTCTTTCAGGTAAGGCTTTTCGTTTGGTGCATCTCTCACATGTCTTCACTTTATTCCACACATCATTGGCCATTTTTGGCCAGTAGAATCTTCGACGTACGAGGTCAAGAGTACGTTCAATGCCCAAATGACCCATCTGGTCATGCAGTTCTGACAGTACTTCAGCCCGAAATTTCTGAGGTAACACTAACTGGTGATAGAGCTGGTCCCCAACTTGCCTCCTCCTCACGAGAATGGCGTTTTGGAGCTCCAGGCGATGTTGGTCTCGGAGTAGAAGGGGCAGTTCTGGGAGTTCATCCCGCAAGACGGGAGGTGGGCTTTCCCCAGTCTCTAGCAGCAATATGACATGCCTCAGGGTCTGGTCTTCCCTCTGTCTCTCAGCGATTTCAGCATTCGTCAGCTGAGGAACAACAGGAGGTGCAAACTGAGTGTCGTTGACGAAGCTGTCAGGCAAACTGTCGGCATGGGCAGTTAGTGACTGGATGAGTGCGGTGGTGGACATCTTTTCAGCCATACTATAAACGAGCTGCCGGTCACAAAGGGCCTTGACTGTGTGTTGATCGATGGAAATTGAGGAAGACTGATCCAGATGATGTTGGGCAAATCGGAGAATTCTCTCCCTCTCCTTTTGGGACATCTGGTCATTGGAGAGTTCTCCATGTGGCCTGCGAGAGAGAGCATCAGCATCTGGATTTTGCCTACCAGATCTGTACATGATTTTGAATGAAAATGTAGAAAGAGCAGAGAGCCAACGGTAACTGGTGGCATCTAATTTAGCAGAGGTAAGTAGATAGGTGAGTGGGTTGCTGTCAGTAATGACAGTGAAGTTGGTGCCGTAGAGATAGTCATGAAACTTCTCCGTAACAGCCCACTTGAGAGCCAGAAATTCCAGTTTGTGAGCTGGATATTTGGACTCACACCTCGACAGACCCCGACTCGCATAAGCAATCACCTGGTTTTGTCCTTGTTGCTCCTGGTACAGAATAGCTCCTAGCCCAGTAGAACTAGCATCTGTATGGAGAAGGTAAGGCTTCTGGGGATCGGCGAAAGCAAGTACTGGTGCTGTCGTGAGTTTTTTGATAATTGTGTCAAAGGCTTGTTGACATGCAGGAGTCCAGCGACTGGCAAGTGGTTCCTTAGGATCCAAATATTGCTCTCGCTTGAAGGTGGCTCTGAGTTTCCGCTGTGATGGAGGATATCCAGCAGTAAGGTCATGCAAAGGTTTAACGATGTTAGAGTAGCCTTGGATGAACCTACGGTAATATCCTGCGAAACCCAGGAAAGAGCGAAGTTCTTTAAGATTCTTTGGAATCGGCCAGGACTTAAGTGTCTCGATTTTATCTGGATCTGTCTGCACACCATCCTTTGACACAACATGCCCCAGGTATTTAACGGATTTCTGAAAAAACATGCACTTTTCAACTGAGAGCTTGAGTCCAAATTCCTTCAGACGGTGAAGGACTTTCAGTAGTCTCCTCTCATGCTCTTCAAGCGTTGGTGCAAAAATAATCAAGTCGTCAATGAAGACCAAGACTTCTTTCAAGTTCATTTCTCCCATGCACTTTTCCATTAGTCGTTGGAAGGTACTGGGTGCGTTTGTGACTCCCTGGGGCATTCTGTTGAACTCATAGAATCCAAGTGGACATACAAATGCTGTTTTGCTCTTGTCTTCCTCCTCCATTTCAATCTGATAATAACCAGATTTAAGGTCAAGGACTGAAAACCATTCTGATCCAGAGAGAGCTGTAAAAGTATCCTCCAACTTTGGCAATGCATATGCATCTTTGATGGTCTGCAGATTTAGTTTCCGGTAATCAATGCAGAGCCGCACACTCCCATTCTTCTTTCGCACCACGACAATGGGTGATGCAAAAGGTGACTCTGACTCTCTGATGACCCCAGAGTCAACCAGCTCCTTCAGGTGTTGGCGCACCGCATCCAGATCTTGAGGATGGATTGGTCTTGGGCGCTGTTTGAAGGGAGTAGGGTCAGAGAGCTTGATCTGATGTTTCACTTTGTTGGTTTTCCCAAAGTCAAGGTCGTGTTTTGCAAAGACATCATGGAGGGCGTTTAACTTCTCAGTAATACGA
The DNA here is from genome assembly GCF_963969265.1 of Rhamphochromis sp. 'chilingali'. NCBI lineage: Eukaryota > Metazoa > Chordata > Actinopteri > Cichliformes > Cichlidae > Rhamphochromis > Rhamphochromis sp. 'chilingali'. The sequence continues at coordinate 11,580,189 of NC_137942.1, read as the reverse complement.
CTCTTCCATTCCGGTGTTAAGGGGGAGTTACCAAAGTTGAAGCTGAACCCAGAGGTCACAGGGTTAGGAGGCATACTGTCATGACTCCTTTCCTGACACTGAATAGACTGAATGGCACTGATCTCCGCAATGATGGCTTTGGCTGGGAGGGTTACATCATGATCAGACTGGTTGCAGATTACCACAGGTAAGTGGTATGGCTGGTGAGAAGGGAAATCCATGACACAAGACGGGACCATTAAGCCACCTGGCAGAGGTGACGAAGTCGGATGTTCCACCAACACAGCCTTCTCGGCCTGGAGGCAGCGTCCGCAAATTAACCCCTCCAAGGCAACAGTTTTTCCAGCTGGGATGGTCTGTGGTCCGTCAGTGTGCAGCTTGATGATTCCGTGATGGTTACTGTTGGCCAGTCTGTATCGTTGCTCAAGGATTTTCAGCACCGCTCTGTATCCATGTGGCGCTGGAATGGAGGGTTGTTGGTCTGAGAATGCTTTCTCATATGCCAAGTCCAGAGTGTTCGTACCAATCAGTATTGACGGCTGTTGAGCTGATTGGACATCAGGAACTACCAGGGCAAGTGTGTCAACAGCTGTGGTGGAACCCAAGAAGTCGGGAGGGAAAGTGACGTTCAGCTCCACATAACCAAGGTATGGAACAGCTTGGCCATTTGCTCCTTCTATCTCCAGGAGATTTTTCAGAGGTTGTATTTCATGGTCAGAAAGATAATCATGGTGGAAGGAGTGAGAGATGGTGGTTACCTGAGACCCGGTGTCTAACAGGCAGTTGAATACAGTTCCTCCAATGGTGACCTGTGCTGTGCTTCTGGTTCCAATGAGTCCTTTAGGCAATGTGATGGAATGTCCATCCTGCTTGTAACTGGGACATGGGTCGACTGCAGCCTCCGTCTGTCCCTCCACAGAGACTGCCTCTAGTTTGACGATTTGTGATTGCTGTCCCAAGCCTGCTGTCTTTTTTCAAGTTGTTTCTTCTTTTTCAGAACCAGTGTCGGGTTCGGAGGGTTGGCGCATCCTGCTGACATGTGCCCATCCTCTCCACATTTAAAGCAGTAGCCTGCTCTAGGCCGGGAACTGGTTGCACTGCTGCAGGGTCTTGGTTGTGCTGATCTGAGTTGAGGTGGTGCTGGCTTGGAGAATTGAGATTTCTGTGAGAGAAGAGCAGCCATTTGACTCTGCAGTTTCTGCATCTGTTGCTTCAGCTCATTAATAGCCTTGGTGTCTGAATGGCTACAAGCACATGTGCTCTGTGAATGAACAGCGGCACGAGGCTTGGATGCAGTTAGGTGCTTCTTCATGAGATTCTCCTTGGCCAGCTGTCTACCCTCCTCAGTTCGAAGCAGTAGGAGGAGCTCTGCAAAATATGGGGGATCGCTCCTCAAGTTCTCCAACTGTAGTTTGTTTAGGATATCGCTATCCCAGCATCCTCGACAAAACTGCTTGAGTAAATGTTTGTTGAAGTCTGAAGACAAGATACCACCTCTTTTCATCACAGTGTTCAATGTGAGTTGTAAACGTTGCAAAAAAGCAGAGGGTTTCTCACCTGGGTCCTGTAACGTATTCAGGAATTGAGCAAACAACTCTTCACCATCTTGTACTAAAGCAAAAGCAGAATCCAACACTTTTAAATAGATGGATGGAATTGTGTTTGAGCCCAGCCCTTTCACAACATCTGCTGCTGGAGGTAGCAAACTTTCAAGGATGCGACGAGTGATCTGTAGAGGTGCCAAATTTGGATCTGCTAACAGCAGTTCAATGTGAGATCTCCAGGTCTCATAATCTGTTTCGTTGGCTGGTTTGGGGATCTTCCCAGAGAAAGGACGAAGTCTGAATGCAGGTACGGTGTCTGTTTTTACAACATGCTCCACCACTACTTTTTGTATTTCTGGGGGGTTCATTTCAGTCTGTGACAGTAAAAATCTTTGTGGATGTGGCAGTGACCCTTGTTGGTCAGGTGAGGGATTGCTGGTAGCTGTCTCAGGGATTGTGGAGTGTCCAGACAACGACCCCTGCTGGCCAGGCAGAGGAGGGATTGCTGGTAGCTGTCTCAGGGATTGTGGAGTGTCCAGACAACGACCCCTGCTGGCCAGGCAGAGATGATGCAGGCTCCACAATTTGGACTGAGGCTCCCTCTAAGTCACTGTCTTGTTCGATTCCTTCCAGATGCTCACTAATTTGTCCCATCATTTCCCGCAGAATATCTGGAAAATCCCTGCCGCTGCGGCGTGCAAGTTGCTTGAGCTCGCCGAGGTAATCTGCAGGGGTCCTGACTCCTCCTGTGGCTGTGCATTCTGCGGCAAGCGATCTTACACAAAAAGTCAAAGCCGAGTGATTCTTTGACTGATGAGTATATGGGAAAACCGTATTAAGAGCAGTTAACGCAGAACTATCACAATATTCAACGATCAGGTTTTTGTAAAAAACACTATTTGCGTCATCCACGAAAATAACCGTTTTTATACGACCGTATTGTTTCAAATAATCAAGAATTTCCTCATCTTTCTCAGTGTTCGTGGCACCAGAAACAATGACAGAATGTGCAACATTGACCCCACTTTCCTGAATAAACTTCATTTTTTCTTGTCGCGGACCTTATCAAAACCACAGAAAATACTGAATATCAAATTACAACAAATAACACAAAAAAACCCCACTCATTCACCCATCAGGCTCCTGGCTGGCTCGCCACGTGTAACGCTAAGTTATTTAAGGACTAGTTTATGTCAATGGATGAATTTACTGACTGACGCGCAGAAGAAATAGTTCTTTATGGAGCCCAGATGGTGTGAATGATGAGACCAAAAACTGCAATGTCTTGTACCAAAAATATATTGAATAAATAGGGGAAAGGGGAAATGGAACAAAATAATTAACACAACACACAACGTAAATGTCCACAATTAAATAATAAATCAGTGCTGTGATTTTTCTGTGCAAGAGTCCTTTTGCTAAGAGTCCTTTTTTTGGTCCTTTTCTTTTTAAAGTTCACTTTTAAGGTATTCCTCCTTAGGGTCCAGCTTCATACAAGGGGGAAATATGTCCGTAATCCAAAGACGGCTAAGTGGGGGAAAAGAAAGAATGGTCCTACCGGCTCGCCACTTCAATATGAAGAAGATCAATTCAAAGAGGGAAAAAAAACCTGACCGCTGAGTTTAAAGTTTAAAGATGAATTGAGGGGAGAAAACGCTTTGTTTTCCAACACCGTTCTAAATGCCATAAGCTCACAGCCACAGCAGGAGTCGAACCCGGAAGTATCCCTCCACAGCCGGTTTTCAGAGTTGCCGCGACGTGGGAGGAGCCAATCAGAAGAGGGACCTCAAATCAGCTGACGTGGGTCATGTGACAGGGAGTAGTTGATATGGGTTACACAATCCTTGAGGGGAATCCTCATTTTCGCCAGTTCAGAGGATTTATGGGCTTGATGGATGATCTGCACAAAGCCCAGGAGACAATGCAAACTCGGGTAGTCCCGGGATTCAGCACTGAAGCAGCAGCAGCAGTGGACAGAGCTCTAAATGATGCAACAATGGCAAAGACATGAAAATAGGATTTCTGCATTTTCTGTATTTCCTACCCTAATAAGGCTCCACTTTGAACATTGTTTATATTTACTTTACTGTCTTCATTTGTTTGTTCATTTGTTTTACTATGACAACTGTTCCGTTAGATTTTTAATATTTATGCAAAAGAGTGATTTAGGAACTTTAGGTCTAACTCTCACCATGAAAGACCTTAGATCAGGAGTGAGTGGTAAGGGCTAGGTAAGGGCCTTGAAGTCCAGTTTGTCCTAATTGTGGTCTCATTTTGGGTTGTTCAATCCAGCACTGGATGCCTCCTTGTCCTTTAGGACATTCTCTCCACCAGTGTCCACATTCTCCACATGTATTCCAGGTAGCGTAAACTTCATAATTTAAGAGTGGCGGACAGAGGTGGGTAGTAATGAGTTACATTTACTCCGTTACATTTACTTGAGTAAGTTTTTGAAAAAAAAAGTACTTTTAAAGTACCTTTTTTGCACGATACTTTTTACTTTTACTTGAGTACATTTGTGAAGAAGAAACTGTACTTTTACTCCGCTACATTTACAAAATTCGATTCGTTACTCTTTAAAAAATAATTAGTTTAACACATTAGATAATATGCTGCCAGTGGAGTTTCCGGTAACTTTTTTACCAATGAGATGTGGCCATGCAGTCACATGACCAGTTTGAAACTGTGGCGGGCAGAGCGGCCCAAGCGTTTCAAAGTAGCGGACACATGGAAAGAAGAAACATGAAAACATGGCAGAGTCGCTTAAAAGCAGTACAAAAGAACAGCTATGTCTTCAGTGTCGGTGTCTTCAGTGAGAGCCAAAACAAACCAACTTTTCAGCGTGAAACAATTAAACTTGTGTAACTGAGGGCCCCCCCACCTTCTTCAAATCCAACAAAAGTGGTATCAAACGTTTGTGCTACGTTTGTGCTGCAAAATTTTCGTTTGTACTGCTATCATTTTAAAGATATTAATAAAAATTTCTAGAGGATATCAGAGGTCAACCAGCTCCCCCACATTACCCAAATCCAACAAAAGTGGTGTCAAACGTTTGTGGTACGTTTATGCTGGTTTATGCTGCAAAACTTTTCGTTTGTGCTGCTATCATTTAAAGATATTAATAAAAATTTCTAGAGGTCATCAAAGGTCAACCAGCCCCCCACATTAATGGAATCAAACAAAATTGGTGTCAATCAACTGTGCTATGTTTGTGCTGGTTTGTGCTGCTAAAATTGTCGTTTGTTCTGCTTCTGTTTTAAAGATATTAATGAAAAGGTAAAGGTCAAAAGGTCAACCAGCCCCCCCACATTACCCAAATCAAAGAAAATTGATGTCAAACGTTTGTGCTACGTTTGTGCTTGTTTGTGCTGCAAACATTTTTGTTTGTGCTGCTAACATTTTAATAAAATAAGGTCTTGATGCGTGCTTAATCATCCAGGTAAGTAAATCCCAAAAGGTTGATTCTGTTCATCTGGACATTTTCAGTTGGAGAAACGTTTCGTCACTCATCCAAGTGACTTCTTCAGTCTCAGCTGACTGCAGGTTTCCCCAACCTTATAAACAGTACATTTGCATAGTGAAGGAAATTAGCACCACTTAATGAACAAAGTGCTGGTGGGTTAGTTCCATGATTGTTAGTATGCAAATTCTTATGACCATTGATCAATGATAACTAATCAAAGCCTACTGATTAATGGCCATGAGTACCATTCACAGAAAGTGGGGAATGGCTACAATCACAGCATTGTAGGATGGCGAAAGATGTACCCTTGGGCCCCCCTTCTCGATTCAGAGATGGTCAGCATCCTGGCAGCCCGATGGACAAAGCTGTCTCTCAGTCTGTGTGTTCTGGCCCGGAGGCTCTTCAGTATCCTTCCTGATGGCAGCAAACTGAAGACGCTGCTGAAGGGATGAGTGGAGTCCCCTGTAATGGAGAGGACCTTCCAGATGAGGCAGGTGCAGCTGCTCTCACTACCCGTTGTCATTTTTTCCTGCAGGACCCAGTGCAGGAGTCATACCACACAGTGATGCAGCTGGTGAGGATACTCTCAACTGTGCCTCTGTAGAAGGTGCTCATAATGGGGGTTGAATCTCTTGTGCTTCTCAGTTTGCAGAGGAAGTAGAGTAGCTGTTGGTCTTCTCCACATTTAGGGACAGGTTGTTGTTGCTGTACCACTCAGCCAGATGGTTAACTTCACCCCTGTAGTAGATCTCGTCGTGAAGAGAAGGGGGCTCAACACACATCCTTGGGGAGCCCCCGTATTCAGTGTTCTTGGGCTGGAGGTGTTGCTGTCGACCCGTACTATCTGCTGTCTTCCTGTCAAGAAATCTAGCAGCCAGTTATACAGCAAGGTGCTGATCCCCAGCAGATCTAGTTTGTCAATGAGTTGCTGGGGAATGATGATGCTGAAGGCTGAACTGAAGTCTATGACATATGAGTCTCTAGTGTTCAGATGTGTGAGGGCTGAGTGAGGGGCAGTTGAAATTCCATCATCGGTTGAGCGTTTTGACCGGTATGCGAACTCAAATGGATCCAGGTTGGGGGAAAGCGATAATTTGATTTGATGCATGACTAACCGTTCAAAGCACTTCATAATGATGGAGGTGAGTTTGACAGGACGGTAGTCCTTAAAGCAGGAGGTAGATGACTTCTTGGGTACAGTAATGATGGTGGAGGCTTTGAGGCATGTGGGAACGGCGGCCTGACCCTAGTGATGTGTTAAAGATGTCTGTGAAGACATTTGTGAGTTCCATAGCATAATCCGTCAGTGCTCGTCCAAGGATGTTATCAGGACCTGGAGCTTTGCGTGTACTGATTTTGGCAAGGGATCTCCACACACTGTCTGGGGATTTGTTCACCACGGTCTGCAGAGTGGGATTGTAGTCTGTGATGGTTTGTATTCCTTGTTACTGCCTCCAAGTATCTCTGCTGTCCAGTGTTGGGGAGTAACGGAATACATGTACCGCCGTTACGTGTTTAGAATACAAAATATGAGTAACTGTATTCCGTTACAGTTACCGTTTAAAAAGGTGGTATTCAGAATACAGTTACTTTGTTGAAATAAATGGATTACACTGTGGTACTTTCCTGTTTCATATTGTCGCGGGTCAGGACTGTTTGGGTTTTGTTTGACAGCTACGTTCTGTTGTTCCAGGCGGCAGCGTTACAGTTGCCATGGTTACAGGGCTCTCTCTCTCTCTGCGACTGTGTGTTTCCTGGGTGAGAGAGCGCCTTTTCGTTGTTGTTGTTGTTGTGCTAAGCTAACAGGCAGAATGCTACAAGCATAGCTCTAAAGAATGTAGCATCATGGGCAGTGTAGTCGGTGTTGCAGGGAGAATGGCCTGCCATACACGTTATGGGTCTGTGAGCGCGAGGAGGGAGAAAAAGGCGAGTGGAAAGGTATGAGTTGTCGTCGAGGAAAAACGGGAGCTGGAAGCATGTAAATATAATAATAACCACTGCAGCCAAGAAGAGTGCCTGACGAGCCCAGTTGTAAGTAAGCTATTAAAACTCGACTGTACACCGTGTTCGTGTTTTCCTCCGAAAACAATAAGTTCCGTTGGAGCAGCCTTTCAACGCCTCTCTCTGTCTCTCGCAAGAAAAATTGACCCACACAACAAAGTAAAGCTATTTTTCGGCTATGAGCCGACAGGGACCCCGCCGTATTAGTCAGAGGTCCCTTTACTACAGTTCGGAGTCGCGGACCTTCAGTAATAGTAATAAATCACACAGCAATAGTACATTCACGTTGTTGCAAAAAGCATGATAATATATTAAGTAATCCAAAGTATTCAGAATACGTTACTCTCATTGAGTAACGTAACGGAATACGTTACAGAATACATTTTGGGGCATGTATTCTGTATTCTGTAACGGAATACATTTTAAAAGTAACCTTCCCAACACTGGTCTTATGTTACAGCAGCTGTGTCAAGCTCGAGCTGCGAGTCATATTTTCAGCGCTACGTTGTAGTGAGATAAGTTTGTGGGTGTTTTGTGCAGCTTCGGCTGTCTTTTTAATTGCTCGCTGGTTAGCTAGCGTGAGCTATAAGCTAACAGCTAGCCTGGTTAAACAAGCTAGAGTTCAACGCACATGCAAACCGCTCGTCTCTACTGCTTTAACTGTTAAAACAGAAGGCAATACTGCGAATGACAGGGTTTATTATGTGAAACAGCAGCTTGTTTAGTTTAATCAGTCTGCATTAAGCTGGGCAAACACTGTGCAATTTTTTTCAGTCACGTTATTCCGCTCCTGCTCAAACTGTACAATTGAATCGAAGGGGTTAGAAGTTCATAGGTCACGATGCAGGGTCTCACACTATACAGCCTGATGCTCTGATGCGACCTGAGTGCTCAAACTGTGTGTCCATAACATGAAGCTTATCATACAAAATCTGTCCCTCGCTCGCCCTCTCTGTCTTTCACTCACACAGACACACACATGATCAACTTTGCTAAATTACTAATGAAAAACATTGACCAGGCAGCTGTGATTGAGCAGCAATGTCCATCCAACTCTTTTCATGGTTGTAGTAGTCGTGATAATTTTGTGAGGCCACATTGAAAAGCCTCGGATATGGAAGCGTAGAGCTGCCACCCAGGCAAAAGAAAAATAGAGCTATATCACGCTATAACATAAAAAGTATATTATTATTGTTCTAACAATATACCTTTCACGTTTGAACAATATAATATCACGTTATTACAATATACAGAATTATCACGTTTGTACAATATAAATATTATATTGTTCAAACGTGAAAGGTATATTGCACGAACATGAAAAGTATATTGTTAGAACAAAAAACTTTTAACGTTATAATGTAATATAGCTCTATTTTTCTTTTGCCTGGGTGGCAGCTCTACGCTTATGTATTCGGATGAGCTTGCCAAAGTTCTACAAGTTGTGCCTCCATCTCTTGTGTCCAGATCACACGCTGCACTGCCGTGCTGCTCCACCTTTTCACTTCCATTTCTGTGCTTGTGCGTGCGCAGTGTGAGAGGCTGCGTTGAGGGGCGACAGGATTTCAAACAGGTTTGATTATCTTGCGACCATACGATTGATGATTGGGAGCTGGTCGTGAGGTGTTAACTGCTTTTCGTTACCCCATGTATACTACACGATGCACACACGATTAAGGCAAAACTTGGGCCGATCCCCAAAACGGTTGCGCAACTGAAAAATCGGCTCAAAGTGGGCCACAAATCACACAGTGTATGGCCAGCTTTTGGAGGCTAGCTCCAAACAAACATCTGCAGCTTGGCAGTGTATACAGCACTATAATGACCAGACCTAATTCTTTTGAAAACCATACATCTTTCCACAGGTCTCCACTTCATCAGACATCACCTAGACACAGAGCTGCATGAGGCCAGCACGACCCACCTCTCGTGGCGGACCCCTTGGTCCCTTATTGGTCCATCTTCCGTGCCATGGTATAGATTGTTAATACATTATGGGCTGGTTAGGAGATATTCCCCATATAACTGGTGCTGGTGGAGTCAGCTGTTGTTGTTTTGCTAGCGCAGCTGCTACTGCTTCTTGCATCTAAGTTTCCAAGTTCATAGTTGTTACCACCATTTGCTTGGCCTTTTCCATTGTTTTGTTAATTTCCTTTTGTGCCACCTGGTATTTCAGAAATCTTTTATTTAACTTTTTTATTTCTTCCTCTTCATGATCCTCATTTTTCCTGTGTGCACATAATGCTGGTTATCCATCCATAGGCAGTCTGCCACGAAGCCCATTCATCCAGGCTTTCCTGCTTCCTGGTTGCTGTTCACATTCACATCCCCATAGTGTTTCATTTCATCTGAGGCCCCCCATATGATCCCAAAGCTTAGCTGCATTCTGTAAATATTTTGGAAATGACTCAATCAATCAATCAATTAATGTATTTATAAGCACATAAAAAAACACAGGTTGACCAAAGTACAAAGTATAAAGTGAAAAGTAAAGTTGGGTGAATCTTCCACCTCTCAAATCTTTAATTCCTGGATAGGTGGCTCTAAGTTGCTGCCAAAGTCCATTTCTAAATTGATTGAAATTGTTGCTGTCCCGCACTCTGGGTCCAAAGCCTTAAAGATAAAAATAAATCCCAGCACAACCTCCTTATTTTCATCTGGACGCTTACGTTATAATTCAGATTAAAAGAACCCCACAGACAATGTTCCCTTTAATTTTTCATTTGTCTGAGCGAACACACAAACTCCCTAAGCAAACACTTGGACCACTGTGAGCAACAGCAGATGTGTGCACCGTGGTCACGCCAGCATCGAATCCATCCAAGTTACATGGTTTATTAAAATAATCAAATTACAGCATTTACATTTATGTTAGACTACTTTTAATTTACTGCTTTAGCCCACTTACAATGAAAATTAAAAAAAATCTTGTTTATGACCTGTGCAGTATGTTAACACTATTCAGAATCAGAATCGTGTTTATTGGCCAAGTATATGTGCAGACACATACAGGGAATTTGGTTCCGGTAGATGGTGGCTCTCAAGCACAGCAATGTAAATCTCACACACACACACACACACACACACACACACACACACACACACACACACACACACACACACACACACACACAGCTGTGTAAACCAACTATAAATAACAAATCTAAACTTATATACATAAAATACAGAAATGAATGAGGTGGAATGAATACTACAAAATGTACATAAGGTGCAGTTGCAGTCTGGCAGTGGGAGCAGTGTGACAGGTCAACTGTTAAGAAGGGAGATGGCAAGGGGAAAGAAACTGTTCCTGTGTCGGGTGGTCCTGGTCTGCAGGCTTCTGTACCGTCTGCCAGAGGGCAGCAGATCAAAAAGTCTGTGTGCAGGGTGTGAGGGGTCTGTGATGATTTTCCCTGCCCGTTTCCTGGTTCTTGAGAGGTACAGATCCTGGATGGAGGGCAGGGGGGCGCTGATGATCCTTTCTGCTGCCCGTACAGTCCGCTGCAGTCTGCTCCTGTCCTGTTTAGTGGCTGCTCCATACCAGACTGTGATGGAGGAGCACAGGACAGACTCAATGACCGCAGTGTAGAACTGGATCAGCAGCTCCTGTGGAAGACTGTACTTCCCCAGTTGTCTCAGGAAGTACATCCTCTGCTGGGTCTTTTTGAGGATGGAGTTGATGTTGGTCTCCCAATTCAGGTCCTGGGAGATGGTTGTACCCAGGAACTTGCTGGTCTTCACAGTTGACACAGGGCTGTCTGATATGGTGAGGGGGAGCAGAGTTGAGGGATGTCTCCTGAAGTCCACTGTCATCTCTACAGTCTTAAGAGTGTTCAGCTCCAGATTGTGCTGACTGCACCAGAGTACCAGCCGCTCAACTTCCTGCCGGTATGCAGACTCATCACCATCTTGAATGAGGCCAATGACAGTGGTGTCATCTGCAAAATTTAGGAGTTTGACAGCCGAGTTCTTGGAGGTGCAGTCGTTAGTGTAGAGGGAGAACAGTAGTGGTGAGAGGACACAACCTTGAGGGGCACCAATTCTGAGGGACCGGGTTTCAGAGGTGATCTCCCCCAGCCTCACTTGTTGCTTTCTGTCTGTCAGGAAGCTGGTGATCCACTGACAGGTAGCTGGTGACACGCTGAGCTGGGAGAGTTTGGAGGAAAGAAGTTCAGGCACAATGGTGTTAAAAGCTGAACTAAAGTCCACAAACAGGACCCTGGCATAAGTTCCCGGGCGGTCAAGGTGTTGCAGGATGTAACGCAGCCCCATGTTCACTGCATCATCCACCGACCTGTTTGCCCGGTAGGCAAACTGCAGAGGGTCCAGCTGGTGGCCTGTAATGTCTTTCAGATGGGCTAACACCAGTCGTTCGAAGGATTTCATGACCACAGACGTCAAGGCGACAGGTCTGTAGTCATTCAGTCCTGTGATGGTGGGTTTCTTGGGAACAGGGATGATGGTGGAGCATTTGAAGCAGGAGGGAACTTCACACAGCTCCAGGGATCTGTTGAAGATGCGAGTAAAGATGGGAGCCAGCTGTTCAGCACAGGTTTTGAGGCAGGAGGGTGAGACGCCGTCTGGTCCGGGGGCTTTCCTGGGCTTCTGTTTCTGGAATAGTCGGTTCACATCCTCAGTGTGTATTCTGAGTTCCAGGAAGGAGGAAAGGGGGTTGAGAGGTGTGGTGGAGGTCGTTGAGTCTGGATTGGAGAGGGTGGTGGTGGTCGTTGAGTCTGGATTGGGGAGGGTGGGGGTGATCGTTGAGTCTTGATTGGGGAGGGGCAGGGTGAAGGGGGGAGAGGTGGAAGGTGTGTTGGAGGTCAATGTCTGAAGCAATGTCCCTGGGGAGGGGAGGGTGGGGCGTGGGAGTCTGTCCGTCTCAAACCTGCAATAGAAAGTGTTTAACTCGTTGGCCAGGTCTTTGTTTGCTTCAATAGTGGGTGGGGGGCGTCTGTAGCTCGTGATTTCCTGCAGGCCCCTTCACACTGATGCAGGGTCGTTGGCTGAGAGCCGTTCTTCCAGCTTCTGGGAGTGTTTTTTGTTTGTGTTTATAACTGTTCACATTTACAGAATCCTGTATATGTTTTCTTTTCACAGTATGTTCTCTAATGTTAACATTTCTTTGTACGAATAAAAATGTTTACAGTTTCCTTGAGTATGAGTGGTTTATTGAGGCTGATTTTACTGTAAAATCTTTTAGTTTTATTCATAGTGGTATTCTGTTGCTAGACCTGTGCCTCAGTGACAAAACGTCTAAGCATTTTGACTTGCAGTGTGTCATGGTTCGAATTTGAGGAAGAGACATACGACTGAGAAAGTCCATAGTGAGTCAATAAAGTATTTTATTAAAAAAACACACAGTGCCATACAGTGTGGGAAGAGCCGGACTTCTTCTTCCTCTGCACAAAGACAGAAAGCTTTTATAGCCATTTATGATGTCAGAAGAATTCCCCTATCTCCCTCTATGTCCTTCTATGGCTACGAACAACAACATGTTCCGGATGTTTCCACTCCGGTTTTCTGGGAACTTAACCAGTTTGTGTGTAGAATGTGTTGTTGTGTGAGAGTGTCAGTTTCCGGCCAACAAAAGTTCACCGTGTCCTCATATGACTTTACTGGGGCCTGACTGGACCCACAGCTTCTGCTGGTGTTTTCGCCACATAATAGAGTATTACTTCTAGAATGGGTTTTATCCTGCGTGCTCTGAAATAAATGATAAATGATACATGATAAACTGATGATAAGTGATGCAGACTAATGAAGTAATGATGAAATAATGACGGTGCTTTATGAATGATATATAGTGACAGTAAAATAAGATGTTTTTTCTCGACAGTCCTCCTCTTTGGACTCGCTTGCGAGTCCAACCTAACAAACACGTTATAACACTTATCAATCCCAACACCCCCGTTATTTTCCAACTTTCTCACAGTTTCATGATCCCTGTTCCCAGGCTCTCTTTACTTTTACTTTGAAGTTTGTGATAAGAGTATCAAGTTATGAGTATAAAATATGCAATTAACGTACAAAACGATTACGATTCCTTTAAACTATCAATTACTTCAGACTAGAGCCCTAGCCTATTAGGAGCCTGGAATGAATTAATGAATTGCTGCTTGGCACGACGCTCCTCTTCTTTCTTCACCTCCACCAGGTTAGACTACTGGGGAGGACCGGTGCACAGGGGGAGAGGATTATTCTGCCTCTATGTTCCCCCCTGTGTTGGTTGGGGTGGAGCTCATCTCGAGTAAGCTCTCTTCCGGGGCCACCTCCTCTTGGGCCCTTCTGGTCACCTCACACATGTTGACTCCCTACTGAGACCTGTACAAGAACATTACATATTCTCTCTAAAACAATCTCCTGTCAACCTGTAACCTTGTGTAAAACATCAGTCAGCAGTTACATGTTAAGCTCCTTTAACTCTCAATTCACCTAAAAAGCAAATCTGTTAAATCAAACAGCTTATTTACAACCCCCTGTAAATCATAAGAGTAATAAAAGATTCAGCACAACAGACCAGTATCATGTTCAGGATTTCCCAAATCATTACATCACTCTTGTTGCCGCAATTCAATTTATCCCCAATTTAATCAGTGACTTCCCTTAAGCAATGTCACTCCACTTGTTTATCACTAAGAGCCCCCTAATGGCCAGTTAGTGAGCTCTACGTCAAACCACAACCACCCACACATGCAGGGCCTTGGAGTAGGGGTATGTCACCAGGGTGCAGAGGAGGCTACCCCCCCCTCTGTCCCCTTCTGGCTGCCTCTGCCTCAATTTTATCCCACAACTTAGACATTCACATTACTCACACTCTCATTACACATACATATAGGATCTTGGGGGTGGGCACGATACACGGAGTCCAAAGTACCATCAGGGTGTACACCCCACCCCTGGCATCGTTGCCCACCTCTCAATTTTAAATACACGTAGACATTGAGGGCTAGCAGGAGGGACCATGCGCTTACCTGCTGCTCTCTGGCAGGTAGCTCCAAGCCCTCCTGGGTTTTAAATGCACCTTAGAGCACACATGCATCAACACTACAATGAGCGGGTGGAGGGAGGTTTGGAGTCTTCTCTCACCCCCATTCTCTGCGACCTGCTGGAGCAGGGGGGCTAGGACTAGGAGGAGGAGTTGGCCGTCCGACTGCGGTCTGGAGTGTGGAGCCTTCCTGCTGCTGCGGAGTCGGGGCGGTCTGCCTCCCCCCACCGCAGGGAAAAGGGAAACACCACCTGGGTCTGGGTGCAGTTCCCCCCTCCAGGGGCGGGGGCACCTAGACCCGGTTTGTAGAGTACGCTTGGGGAGTGTGATCGTGTGTACAACGTCTCTTTATGTCTGTCTCCACGTTGGTTGAGTGTGGAGTAAGTGCATATGAGAGCATGAGGGTGGGAATGGATGTTTGTATCTGTGTGTGCCTGTATGTCTGTGTGTATATGTCAGGTTGGGTGTCAGGCGCCACCTCTCTGGGGACATCTCAGGCCCTCCAAGGTTTGGAGGCCTATCTCCCCCTACCACCACTTCCCCTGCCGGTGGCGGACCCCTCAGACATCGGTGCGTTGGTGGTTCTTTGTGTCCGGGGATGGGCGTCCAGGTACACACCGGCTCACTCCTTGGCTGCCGCTTATCGGGGCCTGGAGCCTGGGGCTCGCTCGGGCCACTTCGGAGGTGGGGTGCCCCCGGCCTCTCGGCCTGGGGCTCGGTCACTCAGGCGCAGCTGGCTGCCGGCGGAGCTCACGGGCGCGTCACTGCAACTCCCCCTGGCTTCTGCTCCGCGGCTGCTGAGTGAGCCCTCATCTGGGACTCTCCTCAGCTCTTTCCGGGACAGTGGCGCAGCTGCCCCTCTGTTGGTCTTCCTTGGTCTCTTGTGTTCTGGGGGCCTCTGGATGTCTGGAGTTTTGATCTCCTCCACACCTGCTTCACGCCCTGGAGGACGGGGCTGTGGCGCCCCCACACCCTCTAGCAGATTATTACATGAAGGAACCTTTTAAAAAACAAAAAACAAGCGCGTCCATGCTCACAGGTGTACACACGGGTGATCACACCCACAAACTACACCCTTTTTGGCTCCTACCTCAAAGCACACTGTGTTCTGTTGATCTTATGTGCTGCACAATAATGTTTAACATTTAGTATTTACTGTCATATTCCCATATATCATTGTGATGTTGTTTATTCTATTACTCTTGTTCTCTTCTGCTTGCTTTCTTTTTTCTTTCTCAGCAAGTGATCCAGGTGATTGATATATGCATTTTTTTTCTCTGCCCGTTCTGTTGGTTTTTGTCTTTTGCCCTTCTCCCCCGTCCCTCTTCTCAGCTGTTTCTCTTTCCCTCTTTCTTTCTCCCCTTCTTTCCCCCAGTCAAGTCTGTCCCGTATTCAGTAAGTGAAAATAAAATAAACAATAAAAGGTGAATCAAATGGACCATTACGGCAAGGCTGGGATGGTCAGTTTGGTAAAGTAAATCCGTTGGGCATCTTTCTTTGCCTTTAGACAACAATTCTGATGGCAAAAGAGCCAAACGGGACAGGCCAAAAAAAAAGAAAAAAGAAAAAAAGAGCTCTACGTCAAACTGTCCCCAAATTTATTATTTGTTATTATTATTTTTTGTTTTCATGTCACTTGTCTGTTTTCTACTGCATCCTCCTCACGCATTCTTAACAAAGCAAAGCAAACATTAGCAGCACATTGACCATCTCGAGTTAGGTGTCAGGTGTAAAGAAGAAAATGCAAATATTAACGCTGCGCAGGTGTGTATATTCAGAAACCCCAAAATAAAACAAAACAAAACAAAGCTCTCCTAGTTTCACTCATTTAGTTTCAGTCATTTAGACTCTGGCCGCAGGATCCTATTCACTCCTGCTATCACGTTCCCCAAAACAATACTAATTCAGTCGTCTATATATCAGTTCTCAACCCACTCAATGAACCAAACAGGATGATGGTAACAGTATTACCTACTTAAAATTGTGTTTGATCCTAATGAGCTAATCCTAATGAATTTCATTACTCCATTGCATGTGTGTGTGTCGTCCAAATGCTCTCTCAATTCACCCGTTGCCCTTCTGACCTTTTACCAGACCAGAGGCTCATCCTCCTGAATAAATGTTTTAATCAAGACCCCTACTAAGAGCTTAGTAAAAGAATGCAACTTAGTCTTTCTGAAAGACACACCCTGTTTAAACCTCCAAATGCAATATCTGTGCTGTAAATTATATTAATTATACAATGGTGATGATGTTTATTATTTAGCAATAGCAGTAAAATAATTTCCCTGCTCCACATTCCCTCTCTCGCCCTCTGGGACACCAGAGGTCGCAATACATTGTGTCCTCGCTCTGACCCTCTCTTGTGGTCCCGAGATCTTCTGCAAAGGAAACAAAACCCCATTTCCACTTTAATCAATTGAGTTTAAGCCTATAAGCAATTACTCCTGCATAAATTTCATCATATCTAAATGCTACCCAGAAACCACTCCTGTGTGTTAACACTAACTTCACTTTAACCTCCCATTTCCTATGTTATAACCTGTTTTGATATAACTCTTTTTATTTCATTTGGCTCCTTTTAATGTAAAAATACATTCTAATTCTAGTTTATCAGACTTAACCAAAATATATGCTTTCCTTCCTCTTTGGGCCGTCTTTAAGTTCAGTTAAAAGCTAAATGAATTTGAGGCCTTTTGCCTGGAATCAATACTCTCATGTGTGTTTCTGGACTCTGTGTCTGTAAGCGTGTGCAATCCTTCAATAACTCATATCCTCCTCACAATAGATTGGCCAATCATAGCACTAGCCAAAAGCTCGTGACCCTCAAGAGACGAATTGAGCCACAACTCCTTTAAAGGCACAAAATGCAATATGTATAAAAAATCATCTCTATTTATAAGCTCTCCCCTTTATCCCAAAAATAAATCTATGTAATAACTGTACCTTATAACCACTTGTTCTAGAATTCAAAAAAAAAAAAAAAAAAAAAATCAAACCTGTTCTCCTTCTTAACCCTCACTAATTTTCCCCATTATTTTGACACATTTCCTTTGTTTTGACACCTACCCCCTTTAACATTTGGCATTCTCCCAACAATACTATAATCCCATAATATAACCCCACTCAATAAAACAGAAACTTTCTCTAGTAAACACAAATTGTTTGTCCACATTTATTCACATGCAGTCACCCCATATTTTGCTAACAGTGGAGCCTCCCGCGTCAGATTCTCCACCCTCAGCAAACTGAGCTCCTTCATTTTTATTTTCCATAGGAAAATAGTTCCTTATGTTTTGGACTGGATTGAATCGCTACAATCCTTTAGACAGGGACTTACGACCTGATCAGATCCCCGCAGGTAGCTTTCTCCTTGGCCAGTTGTAATCTGGAAAGCCCACCTTATATTTGCTCTTCCCGAGAATTTGTCAGCGCTGTTATTCACTGTTGCAGGCCTGCTTAGAACAAAAATGAGAAAAAGAGAGCTGATTATTAGCTCATGAAAACACAAAACAAAATCACCTGACAGGTTTTTCTAAGTGCACTGTTACAAACTAATGGGCCCCTCTCAGACATGTCCATGTTTCCTAAAACTCCCTCTATTAAAAACAAAAGCAACAACAATTTCACCCTAGCTGTCAAAATCAGCCCATCACCACTACAACCTCAAAACCTTAAACACACAAATATTGGCACAGCAATTCTCACACTCTCAGGTCTACTTACATAATTTCACCTCCTCAATACACCGAAAGTCTTGTTAAACCACACAATTTGCACACAACAATCACCCCCTTTATGCACTTTAACATACCTAGATTCAACATACTCAAATGTTTTTTTTATTAACCATTCACACCATTCTATCACTCATACAAACAGTAAGCTGTTTTTTATTGCATATGTTTGTGTTCTTAGCCAGGTTTAATCGATGTCTATGCATTAATCATTATGAGCTTGTCCTTGTAAGGTTAATGCATTTTCTGCTTGTGTATGTGAATTTGCATATGTTATTTTTGCAGTGTGTCAGACTCTTGCACATCTTCTCCACTTAAGCCGTCAGTTTTCTTTCCCAAATTTGCTAACCCAAATTTTAAGTTCCCACCTTATTAACAGCATTCCTGGTCCTCAGCCAGAAGTTAGGGCCCACTTGTCAGGTTTATTGAGACATGGCACTGTGAACAATTCAACCAGGAACTTGCCTTAACATATCCAGTCAAGTTAACCTATAGGTTTCTTCCGACCGCTGCACGTGGAGAATTGATCCAGGTCTGTTTCGCCCCTGAAGAAACACAACTGAGACATTTTATTATTATCACGAGTACTTAAACTACCAGTTTCCCTCTCTCTGGTCAGAAATACCAGCTTATGTCATGTGTATAAGTGTAAGCAGGTCTTCATTGCTTTTTCCTATATGTTTTGTCAATGATCAGTGAGTGTAAGCTGCTTTCTTCATTGCCTCTATATGTTATAGTCAGGTTTAATTCATGCATCGTTTCACTGATTTCTTAATTCAAAACTATCTCACTTCTAATTTTCTCCAGAAATAGTTTCACATATAACACTGTGTGTATGTGTGTTTACCATTCATTCAGGTAATTGTCAGTTATTTTTTTTCTTTATTTTATCTTCTTTTGTTTACCTGAGAAAGTCCATAGTGAGTCAATAAAGTATTTTATTAAAAAAACACACAGTGCCATACAGTGTGGGAAGAGCCGGACTTCTTCTTCCTCTGCACAAAGACAGAAAGCTTTTATAGCCATTTATGACGTCAGAAGAATTCAGAAGAATTCCCCTATCTCCCTCTATGTCCTTCTATGGCTAAGAACAACAACATGTTCCGGATGTTTCCACTCCTGCTTTTCTGGGAACTTAACCAGTTTGTGTGTAGAATGTGTAGTTGTGTGAGAGTGTCAGTTTCCGGCCAACAAAAGTTCACCGTGTCCTCATATGACTTTACTGGGGCCTGACTGGACCCACAGCTTCTGCTGGTGTTTTCGCCACATAATAGAGTATTACTTCTAGAATGGGTTTTATCCTGCGTGCTCTGAAATAAATGATAAATGATACATGATAAACTGATGATAAGTGATGCAGACTAATGAAGTAATGATGAAATAATGACGGTGCTTTATGAATGATATATAGTGACAGTAAAATAAGATGTTTTTTCTCGACAAGTGCTTAAACAATGCCAAAGGTATAATGCATTTTGGGGGCATTGACTATTTATATGAGAAGGATATTTAGTTTTGACACATGGATAAACTGTCATGGTCCTGCGGCCATGACTCAGTGACTTTGTGTTTGTGTTCCTTATTGTTATTATTCTCTTTATTATTCTTGGGCTGTTTTGGGATGGTTTGTGTTTTGGGATTTTAGATACTGGGTTTTGGGTTTGTGCTCCTTCTATTGGTCCCTGGTGTTAGTGTTCCCCTGTCTCGTCAGGTTAATCAGGTCCAGCTGTGTCTCCCACCTGTGTGTGATTTCCCAGTGTCTCTTTGTGTACTTTAGTGTGTGTTTTCCTCTGCTCCTCGTCGCGTCGTCTGTGTTCATACCCTGTGAAATCCCCTGCGTGCTCTCCCTGCTGTTCTCCCTTCATGTTCAGGTTTGCCACTCCTTTGTGTAGTTTCACCCAGTTTAGTTCATCCTTAGTTCTGTTTTGCCATCTCCACTTTGTTTGATATTGTCAATAAATCGCCTTCACATCTGAGTAAGTGCTGCATTTGAGTCCTCCTTTCCACTCTTCACACGGCCGCTGCCCCGGACCGTGACATAAACTCTTTTGGGAGAGATATGAGCTTTTGCAGGGGATCCATGGTGTTGTGCTAAACCATCCAGGTTATTTTGACAAAAGCACTAAATGAATGCACATGTGCCAAGGCAATTGAGAAGGATCTGTGCTATTTTGACTGTACTGACCTTTTATATGGGAAAGGAATCTGCTTTTGAAGCGTGGACGAAGAGTTTGGGGAAAGATATTTGATTTTGCTAGTGAGCTATAATGTTGGGCAGAACTGTAAGACTGTTTGGCCAAATGACCTTATGGTTTTGAGAATGTCATCTCGGTTTCAAGAAATGAGCCAAACCAATCGTTTAAAACTGTAAAACCCTCTTTATCCATACTCCCTAACCTGGCACACTAGTCTGCTCCAAGAGCTCTTAAACAGGTGATTGAGCCGCTTTCACTCTTTTGCTCCACATCCTGCAAGAAGCAACTAGGACAGGTGAGTACCTTTACAAGTTCTCATTTCACATATGTTTAGGTTATTGATAAATGATTAACTGCAAGCAGCTCTAACTTTGGCTCTTCTCCTCACAGGTAGGATGGCCAGTCCCACTGTCTCTTTTCTGTTACAAGCTGTCAATTTAATTGTATGTCAAATAACCTAATAAAAGACTCCATAAGACCTAATGTGTTTTCTTTATTACCCTATTTTAAATTCCCAAACCAACAATTTATTATTAACAATACCAACCAGGTAATGGAACCCCTGGTCTCCATTACAGCCAGTTTTAAACTTCTAGTGCCACTGGTGTATAATTACAGGACATAAAAGTCGTCAGACTTTCTGTTATTGCCAGAAGGGTGTTATATATAGCTAACGGGAACATAATATTAAAAAATTTATTACTATAAAATAGTTTGTTATAAATACATTTAATTTCTGTGCAGATAGAAGTGAGCGCACAGCTTTTAGCTTACACTTTTGATAAATTAATAAATGATATATTCTAACAGGAAGGGAAAATCTGGGATCATAGAAAGGATTAGCTTTTATTTCCAAAGCTTGCACAAACTTGGCTTAATGTTTGCTATCTTTCTAGCAGAACATGAGATACTATCGTGGTCAAAAATAAATCCAGCAAAGGACAGGAGGAGTGGTTTGTGGTTGGCAAAAAAAGGCAGATATAATTATTTTTCAAAAACACAGAAGTACCCACAAGTACCTATACCTATTGGTAAGGTAAGTCCATGGTCAAATATCAAATGCAGTATGTTGTGTGTTTTCACTGTAATTCCAAGGGCCAGTAGAATTGCAACAAAACTGCAGAGCAGACACACAGCATTACAACCAAAAATGGAAACACTTTTTGATCTGCTTTTTATTTAGCCCAGTGCTTTGCTAGGTGTACAGTATTAAGTGTCTTACTTCTTACTTACTAATATCTTAATACTTTAGTGAAAATACTATCGTAGTCCATATCGAGTCATAGATGAGTTTCTTTTGCGTGCACTTCTATCTGGACAAGTGCACTGAAATTTCTTAATTGTGATGGAGCTACTAACTCTCTCATTAGAGAGAGCTATTGATGAGTACTGTCTGATCACTTAGACATCTATGGATGCCACTAACATGCACAAAATGTCATGGTCCTGGGCCATGTTGGCCCAGTGTTCTTAGTTTCCTTGTATGTTTGTATTTTGTTCCTTGCTTAGGCCATGTTTTCTGAGTTGCCCTGTTGTGTTGTTCCCTAAGTGTTTTCCCTTCATGGCTTTTACCCCCTGTGTGCCCCTCTGTGTATCTGTGAGCCCTCGTCTCTCCTTATGTTTTATTCCATGCTTCCCCTGCCCATTATGTCTAAGTTCTCCCCGTGCTCTCTCTTCCCCCTGTGTGCCCTCTATGTATTTATGAGCCCTCGTCTCCCTTTGTGGTTGTTTCATGTTTCCCCAGCCCGTTATGTCTGTGTTTTCCCCGTGCTCTCTCTCCTCCCGTCTGAACCTCTGTGCACTTCCTGTTTACTTTGTGACTCTCACGCCCGTACATGTCATGTTCAGTTCACCCCGCCCTGTCTCGTTATGATTATCAGTGTCACCTGTGTTCCCCGTGTGTTCCCACTTTCCTCGTTAACCCTCTGTGTATTTCTGTCTGCGTCTCCCTCTGTTCAGCGTGACGTCGTCCCTCATGCTGTGTGGATCTCCCTGTGTCTCTCTGTGAGTTCTTAGTTTGTGGTTTCCCAGTTTAGTTTAGTTTGTATGTTTGTTCGGCCAGCAAATAAAGCTGAGTTTTGAGTTCATTCCCTCGTGCCTGTGAGTCCTGCATTTTGGGTCCTACTCCTGCCTGCCGCACAGCGATTCCTGACACAAAATCCCCCAATTTAATTAACAATTCTACACATGAAGTGTCTGTGATCCCTTCACCATTCACAAAGCCTTAAACTCTAATGAGACAAGGATAAGATCCCTTTACTATGATGAATGACAAATCAAGTACTCTGCCCAAACGAGAGGTCTGACAACATTATCCGTGGCTTCTCCAGAACCTTTCATACATGTCTCAAGTGCTCAGGATGAAACTGCAGTCATTTGCATAAAGCACAGAGTGCCAAATGGTGGGCATCATCCTCAGCCTCTCTGGTAGGGTCTATGCCAGCATGCTGCAGAGTGTGTCTTGTAGTTGAACCTTTAATTAAGGATGAATCCTAGTCATGGAACACTGGACCTGATATTTGTGCCCTTTTTGCTATTCTTTTTATCCACATCACTTCATTATTATTTTCTTTTGTCACACCTTGCTATCCTGTTGTAGAGGTGAATAAAGTGTCAGGCAGGAACATGAGTTTGAACCTGGAAATCAAAAGGATGATTCTGAATGTTGTCAGTACATATGCCCCACAAGTTGGATGTCAGTTAGAAAAGAAAAAGAATTCTGGAGTAAGTTGGATAAAGTGGTAGAGAGTGTTCCTGGGGAGAGAGTGCTGATTGTATCAGACTTTGACAAATAAAAATGAGCAGAGGTGATTAGGAGGTGTTGGGTAGGTATGGTATTAAGTAGTGAAATGCAGAAGAGCAGATGGTAGTGGGCTTTGTAAAAAAAATGGAAAGGGCTGTTGTGAACAGATATTTCAAGGAGAGGGATGACCATAGGGTGACATTAAAGAGCAGAGGAAAGGTGCACACAGGTGGAGTACATCCTGTGCATCAGGTGTAATTTGAAGGAGACTCCAAGGTGGTGTCAGGGGAGTAGTTTTAGTTTTTGGCACTGCATCTCATACTACTTGGGTTCCTCAAGTAATTAGTCTACGTCCGGCCAAGAATTTCAAACCCTCTTCTACTCCTCAATTTAATGTGGGGATTGTTGGTCCCCACAAGTATAGTAGTATGCCAATTTCCTGTCCTCACAAAAATGTCTAAACATGTACACACAAACACACACTCTCTCTCTCTCACACACACAGACACACACACGCGCGCGTGTATAGATAGATGTGCTGTGGGGGAGATATCAGATTTTGTTAGAGGTCTGTCCACATTTTCAGTTGAGGTAAGCTGTACTGCATGATCCGAAATAGAAAGGCACCAACAAGTGTGGCCTTATATGTGAGTGAGCATTACATTATTATATCATTGACACTGTTTTATGGTGACTTGCACTGCCTTAAACTCAACTTGCATTTTTCCAAGCGAACTGGATTTTGGTCCGTCTTTTTTACTGCTTTGCCTTTCTCAAAAGTAAATGTATACCAGAGTTGTATATATAGAGCAGTGCAGCTACAAATACTATCCTGAAAAAATATGTGATGTTATTATGGCAGTTGTTGAATATACCTATTAAAGTTTGGTACGATATATTTGGACATTTTAATATAAACACATATATACAGCTCTGTCTGTAGGAATATTTTTATAACTGTAAATAGATTGGATGTAAAAAGTCAATCTCAGGCATTATCAGTTTTTGACTGTGAATTTGTGGTAATATTTAGCCTAAAATGTTTAACCTGCTAAAGATGCAAAATGGCACATTATTCTACAGAGAATTTTTTAATTACCCACCCAAAGCACTGAATTCAATTGTTTCAAAAACTTCCATGGCAACACATGTTTAAAATCAAGCACATAGGCATGCAGTCTTCTTTTCCAATCATTTATTGCAGAACGGGTCTCTCTCAGGAGCTCAGTGAATTCCAACATGGCAGCATTATAGAATACCACCTGTGCAACAAGTCCAGTAGTGAAATTTCCTTGTTGCTAAATATTCTACATTCAACTGTTAGTGGTGTAATAATGAAGTGGAAGTGATTAGGAACCACAGCAGCTCAGCGATGTGTTGGTAAGTGACATAAATTAATAAAGCAGGGTCTTGCATAATGTACAGCAGTGTTGGTCAAGTTACTTTCCCCCAAAAAAGTAATCCTGTTACTTTACTGATTACTTATTTTCAAAAGTAATTAATTATTTAGTTACTTTTTAAAAACACAATTTACAACCTGAATAGATAATAAAGCAATAGATCTGTCAGCCCAATTCTACTTTTTCTATATTCATCATAAAAAATGTAATCAAATGGAAAAGTCTCTTTTTAAAACTTGTTTTATTCGTTTTAATCTTTTAACTTTATGCATCAAGCAAAAAATAAATTCTATGCAACATTCTCTGACTGGAAGAAATTTGTTTAACATTTAAACATATTTTTTGCACATTCCAGCATATAAAATAAAATAGGTTTTTGTGTTTACACTCAGTCGCTCTAATAAATGAAAGTTGGGTTTTTTTTGTGTTTTTTTTAAACATTATGTTTATTGACTTTTATATCACAGAACAAGCAAAGAATAATAGTACAGTTAACATGAGATTTATATTAAAGAACATAGTCCCCAAAACAAACAAATATAAATTAAAAGAAACAATGATAATAATAAAAATAAATAAATAATAAAATAAAACAAAACCGATGCACAGCATGGGTAAAACAAACAAAGCAAGACGCGAACGAAAAATAAAAACAACAAAAACAAAGAAACAGATAACAAGGAAAACAACAACAAAAAAACAAAAAACAAAAACAAAAAGAAAACCACACACACACAAAGAAACCTAAAACTCAGCACCAAGTATCACTTTCTAGATTAATTCCCTTCATAATGTCTCAGAAACTCAGTTAAAGGTAACCATGTTTCTTCAAAATCTACTCCCTTTCCTCTGACAATATAAGTAAGTCGTTCCAATACAATACATGATGCCATCTCCTTTACCCACATATGACTTGAGGGTACATCCACTTTCTTCCAATACAAAGATATTAAACGCCTAGCTTGCAGGAGGCCAAAGTCAATTAATTTTAGCTGTCTGGTGCTAAAGTCACAGTTCTTTGGATATATACCCAACACACACATTTTTGCTTCAACAGGTATATTTACTCCAACAATCTTAGATAAAGTTTGTGTGATTAATTTCCAGTACTGTTGTAATTTTGGACAGCTCCATACACAGTGGAGCAGAGTGCCCTTCTCGTCTAAACATTTACTGCAGCTATCTGGGATGACAGGCGACCAGCGATTCAGTTTGACTGGGGTTATGTAAGTTCTCATCAACCACTTATATTGGAGGAGTTTCATCCTTGTATTAATTGATTGTCTTTGGGCTTTTAAACATGCAGTTTCCCAGTCCACCTCCTTTATCTCCTCTTTGATGTCAGCCCTCCATGCGTCCAACTTGTCAGTGGCAGATTCCCTATCATGTGTTAACAGAGCTGTATAAACCGAAGAGATATGACCTCTGCCCACTGGCTTTTGAAGTATGACATTCTTCAAGTGTGATAATGGTGGCTCAGATACAATCTGTTTATATTTTGACATAATGAAATGTTTAACTTGTAGATATTTAAAAAAATGTTTTTTGGGGATGTTGTATATTTGGCATAGCTGATCAAATGTAAGAAGGTTGCCGTCCTTATAAAGATCTCCCACCTTCTGTACACCTTTGTCTGCCCAGATTTTGAAACCCCCATCCGCTCTTCCTGCTTTAAAACATGTGTTGCCCCAAATAGGTGAAAAACGAGAGATAGAAGACTTATCTCCCATATACTGATGGGCCCTATACCAAACATCTATTGTGTTTTTTAAGAAAGGGTTATTTGTCATTTTTTTAAAATTGTTCAGGCTTGCAGAATATAAATACAGATTTAACTGAAGATTTGTTACTGATGTTTGTTCAATTTGTAACCAGGCCGGGGGTGTCTCAGTGGAAAAGTAGAACATGGCTGAGCGCAGTTGTGCAGACCAGTAATACAGTCTAAGATTAGGGAGTTGTAACCCCCCTCTTTCATATGGTAGGTACAACAAGTGAAGTCTTAGTCTAGGTTTTTTATTATTTCAAATAAATCTATTAAAGATACCATTTAGTTTATCAAAGAATTCTTTAGGAAGAGGCAGAGGAAGTGACTGGAAGAGATATAAAAATTTGGGCAATATATTCATTTTAATCATGTTTATACGGCCAATCACTGATATGGGCATTGTCATCCATTTATTTAGAGATTCCTCCACTTCACTAATCAGAGGATCATAGTTTGTTGCTACAATGGTATCAATGTCTAGGGTGATTTTAACTCCAAGATACACAAATCCTTCTTTTGCATTAATAAACGGGGTTTGTATAATAGGATTTAGCCTTTCATCCTTGTTCAGAAATAGGATTGAGGATTTTGAATCATTTATATTATAGCCAGAGAATTGTCCGAATAACTCCATTTGTTGCATTAATTTTGGTATACTAATGGACAGCCTAGTCAGAAAAAGGTCAGGTCATCAGCATACAGAGCCAATCTATGCTCCTGATCTCCTAACTGGACACCAAATATGTCAGTTCTCATTCTAACTGTCATTGCCAGGGGTTCTATAGCTAAGATAAATAGCATTGGAGATAATGGACACCCCTGGCGAGTGGAACGCTCCAATGTAATAGGGTTAGAAACTATGTTATTTGTTAAAACACAAGCTTCGGGATTTGTATACAAAAATTTGACCCATTTGAGAAAATTGTTTCCAAATCCATATCTTGGGAGAACAGTAAATAAATATGACCACTCTATCCTGTCAAAAGCTTTTTTTTTTTTTTTTTCTTTTTTTTTTCTAAATGACATCAGAAACAGCAGTATGCGACATTACGTGATGGCAGAGCTTCAGTTCATCCTTTGTCATTTTTTTTTTTTTTTTTTTTTAATAAATAGGACAGGGGGAATGAATGAGAGAGAGAGGGGGAGAGAAAGAAAGAAAACCAAAGGGGAGAAGAGACGGTGAGAAGGGGGGGGAAGAGAGAGAAAAAAAAAAAACTCCTGGGTCACCTGTATGGAGAAAAAAAAAAAAAAAAAAAAAACCAAACAAAAAAAACAAACAGAGGAGACAGCAAACAACAAAGAGCAACATAATAATAGAGAAAACAAAGCACCATCACAATAAACTAGCTAGTCATAGATATCAGTATTTACTAAATAATAAACGATATTGTGCAGCACGCAAGATAGACAGCGCACAGTGTGCTTTGAGGCAGCAGCCAAGAAAGCTTTAGTCCGCGTCTGTGAATACCCATGTGTGCATACCTGTGTGGATCAGCATGCTTGCATTCCAAAGGTTTCTCCATGTAATGATCTGCTAGGGAGTGTGGGGGGGCCACAGCCCCGTCCTCCAGGGTGTGAAGCGGGTATGGAGGAGATCAAAACTCCAGACATCCAGAGGCCCCCAGAACACAAGAGACCATGGAAGACCAACAGAGGGGCAGCCGCGCCACTGTCCCAGTAAGAGCTGAGGAGAGTCCCAGATGAGGGCTCGCCCAGCAGCCGCGGAGCAGAAGTCAGGGGGAGTTGCAGTGACGCGCCCGTGAGCTCCGCCGGCCCCCAGCTGCGCCTGAGTGACCGAGCCCTAGGCCGAGAGGCCGGGGGCACCCCACCTCCAAAGGGGCCCGAGCGAGCCCCAGGCCCCAGGCCCCGACAAGCGGCCGCCAAGGAGTGAGCCGGTGTGCACCCGGACGCCCACCCCCAGACACAAAGAACCACCAACACACCGACACCTGAGGGAGTCCGCCACCGGCAGGGGAAGTGGTGGTGGGTGGAGATAGGCCTCCAAAAGCTTGACGAGCGTCAAGTGATAATAATGCTGTATCTTTAGCATCAAATTTCTCGTGAATTATATTTAGAATCGTTCTTATATTGTGAAACCCTTGACGTTTTGGCACAAAGCCATTTTGATCATTATGAACTAAATGTGATATATAGGGGTCTAATCTCCTTGCTAAAACTTTACAAAGTATTTTAGTGTCAACCCCCATCAGACTTATTGGTCTAAATGATGAACGCTCTGCAGGGGGTTTGCCAGGTTTCAGTATCAAAGTAATCATTGCCTGTCTCAGAGTGGGTGGGAGAGCTTCATTTTGATACGCTTCTTCATATTCAATTCAATTCAATTTTATTTATATAGCGCCAAATCACAACATAAGTCGCCTCAAGGCGCTTCATAGCATTCTACATTCATACGCTTCATACATGTTAAAAAGTGGAATTAACAATTTGTCTTGGAAAGTTTTATAAAATTCAATCGGAAAGCCATCCGGCCCAGGTGCTTTACCACTGTTAATGCTTTTGATAGCCTGTGATATCTCTTCAGTAGTTAGACGTCTGTCTAATTCCTGCTTTGTGTTTTCTGTTAGCGTCTGAAACTGAAGTTGATCTAAGAATATGTCCTGTTCTTCTGAGGTTTGAGCACATTCTGATTTATACAATTTTTCATAAAATTATCTAAAGCTGTCATTAATTTCCAATGGATCTACTGTTACATTCCCTGAGGAGGTCTTTATACTATTAATTGCTCTTTCACTCTGCATTTTCTTAATTCTCCATGCCAAAAGTCTACCTGCTTTCTCTCCTTGGTCGTAATAAGATTGCTTCAGCCACATTAGACTTTTTGCTGCTGCATCAGATGATAATTTATTATATTCAATTCTTAGACGTAGCAACTCACTTTGTTTTGTTGAGTCATCGCTAACGTTTAAGTCTAATTCCAAAGATTTAATCTGTTTATCCAGGGTTTCCATTCACTTTCTTTGCTGTTTATTCTTTGTACTCGTAAAGCTAAGAATTTCACTGATGATGCCATAGCCCTGACACTACACACTGCCCTGTCACACCTGGAGAAGAGAGACACGTATGTGAGAATGCTGTTTGTAGATTACAGCTCAGCATTCAATACCATCGTTCCCTCGAAGCTGGACAGGAAACTGCAGGATCTAGGACTGAGCAGCTCCCTCTGCAGCTGGATCCTTAGCTTCCTGTCTGACAGACACCAAGTGGTCAGACCGGGCAGCATCACCTCATCCCCCATCACACTGAACACTGGTGCTCCACAGGGGTGTGTACTGAGCCCTCTCCTGTACTCACTCTACACCTACGACTGCACAGCCACTAACAGCTCCAACATCATTGTGAAGTTTGCGGACGACACTACAGTGGTGGGTCTTATCACCAACGGTGATGAGACGGCTTACAGGGAGGAGGTCAGTGCCCTGACCCACTGGTGTCAAGACAACCATCTCACCCTCAACGTCGCAAAGACAAAGGAGTTGATAGTGGACTTCCGGAGGTGCAGAGAAGTACACACCCCCATCACCATCAACGGCGCTGCTGTGGAGAGAGTGAGCAGCTTCCGGTTCCTTGGTGTACATCTGGCTGAGGATCTTACGTGGTCAGTACACACAAACAAAACAGTGAAGAAGGCGCAGCAGCGCCTCTTCTTTCTCAGGAGACTGAAAAGATTCGGCATGAGCCCCCGCATCCTCAGGACCTTCTATCGCTGTGCCATTGAGAGCATCCTCACTGGATGCATCACCACCTGGTATGGCAACAGCACCGCCTACAACTGCAAAGCTCTCCAGCAAGTAGTGCGGTGCTCTGAACGGATAATTGGAGGTGAGCTTCCCTCCCTCCAAGACATCTACAGGAAGCGCTGCCTGAGGAAAGTGGGGAGGATCATCAGTAAGTAAGTAATTTTCGATTTTCTCCTCTACAAATTTAACAAATTCAGGATTCTGCAGCCATTTTGTTTGAAACCGCCAGTGAGGGGGTTATGGATAAACTTTCCTAGATGGATATTCAGTGAGATAGCTGCATGATCACTGATCACTATGCTATCATACTGACACTGTTTGATCCTTGATAAAAGTTCTCTTGAGACAAGAAAGTAATCTATACGTGAGCGGGATTTATGTATACTTGAATGACAGGAGAATTCTATTTTATCAGGATTTTGTTCTCTCCACACGTCTACCAAGTTGATATCTGATATAAATCGATTTATCAGTTGTCTAGTTTGTGCTTTATATGTATCTGAACCTGTTGAGCGATCCATACTCGGATTGAGAGTACAGTTAAAGTCTCCTCCAATTATATACAGTCCTTGCAAAGCAGATACAGTAAGAAACAGATCTTCAAAAAATTTGGGCTTATTTTCATTTGGGCCATAGAGACTCACCAAGTTTAAAGTAATAGAAAGGATGGTACCCTGAGTGATTACGTACCTACCAGCAGGGTCTTTTATTATGTTCGTCATTTGGAATGGTATGCTTCTATGAATCAAAATAATTACACCTCTTGCATAGTTATTGTATGATGCGTGGATCACCTGGCCAGGCCATCTGTTCCTCACAGACTTTAGTTCACAGTCTGTCAGATGTGTTTCTTGAAGAAAAACTATTTTTGATTTCAATTGCTTGATCCTGCTTATAACCTGTTTCCGTCTGATTAGTTTCCAGAGACCCCGGACATTCCCACTAGTGACTTTTATGTCAGAGATATTGCGGGTGTTTAGTTGGTCCATACTTTTCATTCTGTAATATTAAGATAACAACACGTGATGCTGATGTTGAGTAAACAAAAGTGACAAGTAAACTATGAATAAAATAAAATAGAGAAATAAATAGTGAAAAAAAAACCCTGGCATTGACCCATAACACTTAAAGTCCCTCCCCCCCCTTTCCCTTACTCAGAGTAGTAAACAAGGGGCTGTGCTATTCCACTACAAAGGGGAATAGCTGAACTATAAGAACCCAACCCAACTAAAGCAACAGTGGCGTCCGTCAACCATACATACACCATATTCAAACATAACATAAACATAACAAACCCATATGTGTTAACATATCAGACTAGCCACTAAATTAGAATAATTCCATGACTGTGTCCTTTTTGTAACTTACAGAATCCCACTTGAAAGGATAAAAGTTTAACCAAAGTAGGTAACATTGTTGTGTTCAAGAGGGAGAAAGAGAGAAAAAGGAAAAACAAACAAACAAAAAATTACGTTTGTAGTGCCGTTATTAAAACGTAATGGAAAATTTTCAAGCTCTAAAAAAGAAGAAAAAAAAACTTCCTGTGTCCAATAACATGGCAAGTTAATGAGTAGCAAAAAGCCAAATATTATAACTGAGCGAAAATACAGATTTTTACAGCTCGTCTATTAGTTATGAGCAGCTGATTCTGCAGTTCAGGGAGTGAAACGCTCACCGCTACAGTTAGTCCTGTCCAGTGTGTCTACGGTGGAAATCCTTGGCCTCCTTTGGAGATGAAAACAGCCGTATCTTCCCATCGTGGAGGATCCTCATCTTGCATGGATTATATTGAAAACCGCGGAACACTCCTTCGTCAGCAAACACTTTTCTGATTGCGTTGAACTCGGTTCGCTGCCGGATGGTCTCAGCTGAGAAATCTTGGGCAAAAAAGAGTTTGTTTCCATCGTGCTCGATGTTACTGTGTTTTGTGGAGCGGAAAACAAACTCCCGATCTTGGAAGTTCAGGAATCGGATAAGGACAGCTCTGTGTTGGTTTGGCTTTGGAGGTGCTAGGGTGCGGTGGGCCCTCTCA
The DNA here is from genome assembly GCF_963969265.1 of Rhamphochromis sp. 'chilingali'. Classification (NCBI taxonomy): domain Eukaryota; kingdom Metazoa; phylum Chordata; class Actinopteri; order Cichliformes; family Cichlidae; genus Rhamphochromis; species Rhamphochromis sp. 'chilingali'. The sequence goes on along the minus strand of NC_137942.1, from coordinate 11,548,566 downwards.
ATAACGAACGATCTGTCGGTCTCAAGCCAGCGCAGTAACACCTCCCTTATAAACTCCAGCAGTGGCGGCTGACCCTCGGTGCCCTCCCGGAGGCCAAATAGCTGCAGGTTCTTCCTTCGGCCCCGGTTCTCCAGGTCGTCGGTTTTTGCCTCCAGGTAGGATATCCGCTTCATGGCATTGCTGGGATAGGCCACGCTCTTTCCCAGGAGCTCCTCTGCCGACATTATTCTATTTTCAGCTTCCTCCAGTCGTGTAGCATTTGCAGCAACATTTTGCTTTACCTCCGTCATTTTTGTCTCCAAAGCAGCAACTGACTTCGTCATTTCGCCCATACGGTTATCCATCTACGGTTATCTATAAACTCGCCGCGCAACGACCGAAGTTCAGCTAACACCGTGCTAAGGTCACCCATGCTACTAGCGCTAGCAGCTCCCTCGCTGCTTTCAGGCGTTGCGAAAATATCGGTTTTAACTGGTTTTTGGGAACCGCGTTTTCGGGTGAAAATATCACAGTCCTTGAGATTAGTCGTTTTTGACATTTTCCAATAGCAGTTAAGTTTGTAGTTTTGGGTTGTTCTGGGTTTTTAATGCAGGTTACATGGAGCAACCACTTTATGCAGCCATCTTGGTCCGCGGCTCCATAGCGCCATAAATGAAAGTTAAACACAGCGGAAAATAAATAAATCAAAGACTCAGCGGTCCTGTTTCTCTATTTTCACCTGTATGGAAGGCGGTACAGGTGTGCCGCAGCGGTCAGTGGAAGAATCCGCGAGTTTGTCTGTTGATTTCCCATTCTGTGGTAGCATACTCGGTGCTTGCTCGGAAGTTTAGGGGTTTTTTTCGCTGTAAGAAAGAAGTTTTCTTCCCACACAATGAACAGCGGATGCTAATGTTTTTGTCAATTTTACGGAATCAAACTCAAAGTAAGGCCAGCACTTCCACGCTTTAAACGCTGGACGCTCATACTCTCTCCCGCACTTGATATATTATCCATTGTTGATCTGCACACAGCTGTTGCCACGAACGTCGCATTCGCTTACGTCATTGTCATGAGACGTTCTCGCAAAAAACCACGGTTTTAGTAATGCAGTAATGCAGCGTGCTTACGGGAAAGTAACAGCAATCTAATGACCTTTTTGCAATAGTAATCCCTTACTTTGCTCGTTACTTAAAGTAATCGGATTACAGTAACGCGTTACTTGTAACGCTGTCCATCTCTGGTGGACAGAGGTCACCAACTTTATGGAGTCAGTCACTACAACACTCTAAACTTCATGTGGTCTTCAGATTAGCTCATGAACAGTGTTTAGAGAGCTTCATGGAATGGGTTTCCATGGCTACGCAGTGTCACTAAGGCCTTACATAACCAGGCACAATGCAATGCATAAGATGCAGAAAAGCACACTGACACTGTTGCAGTATTCATGCTTTCTGGATGAGAGATGAATTGTGCCGGTGTGAAGTTATTTTTCACAAGATGGCCTTGGCCCCTTAGTTCCGGTGAAATGTTTCAACACACCAAGACATTTTGGACAGTTTCATGCTCCTAGCTTTGTGGGAACAGTTTAGGGACAGCCCCTTCCTGGTCTAACATGATGGAGTGCCAGTGCACAAATTGGATGGGGGAATTTGGTGTGCAAGAACTTGACTGGCCTGCCAGAGTCCTGACCAAAACCTGATTAAACACCTTTGGAGTGAATTAGACTGTGAACCAGGCCTTCTCATCCAACAACATTGTCTGACCTTACAAATATATTTCTGGAAGAATGGTTGAAAATTCCCATAGATACATTCCTAAAACTTGTGTAAAGCCAGAACAGCTGAAGCTGTTATAGCTGCAAAGAGTGAGCTGACATCAGGCGTTACGAAAAATGTATATTAAAAGTATCTTGGTTTGTGTGAAATATGTTTTCTTTTAAAGGTTAACTTAACTCTGCCATCACTAATGCTGAACACAAGAAGGGAGAACACAAAGGGAAAAGTGCTGTCCTCATTTCACAGGACGATGTCCTGTAGGTATGAATCACGATTATTCTGAAGAAACTATCGTGTTAAAAATTGTATATGTGAATGTGACTTTTTTTAGAATAAAGAATAAATTAAACTCTTTACATTTCATGAAATCATAATGAAAGTGTTTATTGAATTAATACATCATACGTGGACAATTTAACAGTTAGTTCATATTTTATGAACACTGCCAAAAAGTTCCAAAAGAATGTGTCTTATTCAGCACTTTCACCCTGAAAAAAATAATGAAAGGTAAAATTATTCAACACATATTATCAACATTGAAACAATTCATTCTACATTGTAAATATAGTATCTACACTCTCTTCTCTCTTCAATTCACAGAAAATTATTAACATAAAGCTCTTATATCAAACAACTCCATTAAACAACGGTACATTTTTTGTAAAACAAATTAAATGAATTACCTTTCCAGCATCACGGCTCTTGGCTCTCAGTTTGTTGACCTGAGATTCAGCAATGTCAGCACGTTCCTGAGCTTCCTCCATCTCATGTTGGACCTTTCTCAGTCTGGACATGTGGGTGTTGGCCTGTTCCTCCTGTTCAGTGCAACAATATGTTTTATTTAAAAACATATCTGATCATATATGAGAGATATCTCAGTTATTAAGCTGTGAATTCCATATGTAAAAATCACAAAACATTTCACTCACAGCCTCCTCAGCCTGTCTCTTGTAAGCCTTGACTTTGAGCTGCAGCTTGTCCACCAGATCCTGAAGTCTGACCAAATTCTTCTTGTCCTCCTCAGTCTGCATAAACAACAAACTGTTACTGACGGCTGAAGAAGAAAGAATTTAGGAACTTAAATGTAATAGATGTTTAGGTAAATGTGTAATCACCTGGTAGGTGAGCTCCTTCACTCTCCTCTCATATTTGCGGACTCCTTTAACAGCATCAGCTCCACGTCTCTGCTCAGCTTCAACTTCAGCTTCCAGTTCACGGACCTTTAATGCCATTATAAATAATCAGCTTTTAATAAATATTAAGAGTACAGAGAAGAAAATGGGTGGAGATCATGTGATGGAATCAAAGTGTTTTTTCTTTTTAAATATTTGAATAATAGTTCGAGAACAACATACCCTGGACTCCAGTTTCTGGAGCTGCTTCTTGCCACCCTTCATGGCGAGGTTCTCTGCCTCATCCAGACGGTGCTGCAGGTCCTTGACTGTGACCTCCAGGTTCTTCTTCATCCTTTCCAGGTGAGCACTGGTGTCCTGCTCCTTCTTCAGCTCCTCAGCCATCATGGCAGCCTGAAAGTATGGGTGGTGTTGGCATTATTGATCAAGCATGAACAAAAATTTTGAAAAGAAAAGAAGGCTTGTAAAGTACTAACTTACATCAGTGATAGCCTTTTTGGCCTTCTCCTCAGCATTTCTTGCTTCCTGAACTGCATCATCCACCTCACCCTGAACCTGGACAAGGTCAGCCTCCAGCTTCTTCTTGGTGTTCAAAAGACTGGTGTTCTGAATGAAAAAGAAATGATGTGATTCTCACTCTCTGATGTCTCAAAGTTCTTGTAAAGTAATGAATACCAACCTGAGAGTGAAGCAGTCCAACACGCTCGCTAGCATCAACCAACTCCTGCTCAGCTACTTTGCGTCCTCTCTCTGTCTGCTCCAGAGCGGCTCTCAGCTCCTCAATCTCAGCCACCATCAGACCATTTCTGCGCTCCACCATGGCGACCTGCTCCTTCATGTCTTCCTGTCCTCTGACTGCATCATCCAGGTGCAGCTGAGCATCCTGATGACAAACAAACAAAAGATATTATCATTGTTTGCTTGGAGGTTAATTAAAAATTCACACAAACACAAATGAACTACCAACTCACCTTGAGCTGTCCTTGGACATTCCTCAGTTGTTTCTGGGCCTCAGCAGCCTGTCTGTTGGCATGGCTCAACTGAATCTCCATCTCATTCAGGTCTCCCTCCATCTTCTTCTTGACTCTCAGGGCATCATTCCTGCTCCTGACCTCAGCATCAAGGGTGCTCTGCATGGAGTCAATCACCCTCTGGCTGTTCCTCTTGATCTGCTCCATCTCCTCGTCCTTCTCTGACAGCTTCCTGTCAATCTCACCTTTTACCTGGTTTAGCTCAAGCTGAACACGAAGGATCTTGGCCTCCTCGTGTTCCAGAGTTCCCTTTAAATAAAGGTTTATTTCAACATAAACTGGAGAAGGGATAGTTTTAGAAATGTAATTACAAACAAAGTACATTTTTATAAAATACATTACCTCAGCTTCCTCCAGAGCTGTCTGAATTTCAGACTTCTCAGTCTCAACAGTCTTCTTGGCCTTTTCCAGCTCATGGATGCTCTTTCCAGTCTCACCAATCTGCTCAGTCAGATCTGAGATCTCCTCTACAGAGCAAACACAGCCAAGAGTTTTAGTACTTGGAGCTGATATATGCAAATGTTTTGGCCACAACAAAAGCTGTAAATGAATATAAACATTAGAATCATATCCATATGATCTATAGCAAGATAAGCATACGCTGCAGGTTCTTGTTCTCTCTCTTCATGGTCTCAAGATGATCCAGAGCCTCTTCATATGAGTTCTTCATCTTGAACAACTCAGTGCTGAGAGAACGAGCCTCCTTTTGGGCTCCTTCCAGCTCTGCCTGGCTCTCCTCATACTTCTGCTTCCATTCTGCCAGGACCTAGATTAATTAAAAATTAATTAATTAAATAATTAGTTGTTGTAATGGGTGTAATTTCTCCTTTGATGACAGAGGTTATGTTTAAAACTTTACCTTATCAAAGTTCCTCTGCTTCTTGTCAAGGTTGGCAGCCAGAGAATTAGCTCTCTCCACATCAATCATGAGGTCCTCCACCTCACCCTGCAGCCTCTGCTTGGTCTTCTCCAGTGAGGCACACTTGGAGTTCACAGCCTCAATGGATTCCTCAGCCTCCTGCAGGCGCTGGGCAAGCTTTTTCCTGTTGTTAAAAGAATTCTGTTTTTATTAAGGCTGAATTGGTTGGTTTTAAGTCTGAAAACCAATTTAAACAATGAAAGTATGGTGACTTACTTGGACTCCTCCAGCTCCTCGGTGCGCTGGATAGCATCAGTCTCATATTTGGATCGCCACTGAGCCACCTCACTGTTGGCCTTGGACATTCCTCGCTGCAGCTCAGCCTTGGCCTCCTGCTCCTCCTCAAACTGCTCTCTCAGCAGATCACAGTCATGACGTGCTGACTGAACAGCATGAGCCAGGGCATTCTTGGCCTGTTGAAGTGACAGTTGATTTCAGATTTCGATATTTTATTGTTGAAATCAATTTTAAAGTCTAATGCTGAGAGGATAACAAATTTAAGAGGTAAAACCTTAGAAAGAAATTAGAGGATTATCTGTCTCAGAGTTACTGAGTGTCTCTGTAACTGATTAAAACTTGTCTCTGTTTTTATTAGTAAGTGCTGAAATTTAACAGAAGAGAGAAAATATTTCAGACCTTCACTTCCTCCTCAACGTGTCTCTTCAGTTCCTCAATCTGCTGAGTGAAGGCCTGCTTGCCCCTTGTGAGCTGAGAAACAAGAGCTTCTTTCTCCTCAAGCTGGCGACTGAACTCACCTGTAGTTAACACACATGTATTAAGCCCAGTTTGTTTCATTTCACCCACTGATTGGTTGTAGTTTTAGGTACCTGTAAATGACAAATTTCCAGACACAGACTGTTTCTTTGTTATACATCACTTACCATTCTCTGTTTGAAGTCTCGCCTTCTGGGCATTAATGTCATTCAGCTGACGAACATTCTCATCATTTTTGGCTTTGAGTTCACTTAGTTGATCCTCAAGAGTCCTGCACATTTTCTCCAAGTTGCCCTGTCACCAAGTAATGCCATATCCATGTTAACAGTTAATGAGCTGCTTTGGCGGTCCTGAAATGTAAAAAAGAAAAAATCTGTTCTCTATAAATACTGTCCGCACCTTTGCTTTAGCAACAGCCTCCATGTTGCTGGAGAGGTCATCAATCTCCATCTTGTACTCGCTCTTCTCTTTCTCCAGCTTCTGTTTGACACGCTGGAGGTTGTCGATCTGCTCTCCGAGCTCTGCTACAGTGTCAGCCTGCTTCTTACGGAGAGCTGCTGCAGTAGCTTCATGCTGCAGAGTTGATTCCTCAAGATCACGACGCAGTTTCTGGAACTCAGCCTCTCGCTTCTTGTTCATCTCAATCTGAGCAGCTGTTGCTCCACCAGCTTCCTCGAGCCTCTCGCTGATCTCTTCAAGCTCCCTGGAGAGGTCGGCTCTCTGCTTCTCTACCTTAGCCCGAGCTGCCCTCTCAGCCTCAATCTCCTCTTCCAGCTCCTCAATACGAGCCTAGTTTGAAATTATTTGGATTTATCGATTAGAACCTAAACTAAACTAGGTTTTTGAATTATAATGAGCAATATTCTTTATGAAGACTGGTCGTTAGTGTTACCTGAAGTTCTTTAATCTTCTTCTGAAGTTGAGCACCAAGGGATTGTTCATCTTCAATTTTGCTGAGAAGTTGGCTGATTTCAAAGTCCTTCCTTGGTGTGGAAGAAGTATGGTTTTACGATCATAGTCCATATGATTATTGCGATGCAGTGTGTGTAAAGAAAATTATTTACAAAAAAAGCCCTACTTCTTGATTTTCTCATCAGACTGCTGCTTGTCATTCTCCAGATCCATTATGGATTCCTGGGCCAGTTTCAGATCTCCCTCCAGCTTCCTCTTGGCTCTCTCAAGGTCCATGCGGAGCTTCTTCTCTTGCTCCAGTGAACCCTCAAGCTATAAAGTCATGTCAGTTGATTCAAGTGGTTGGTATGACAATGATTTAGTACTAAAATTCTTTCCATAGAAAACAAAAAACAACAACGTAATTTTTATAGTTTTCTTACATCATCAACTTGCTGTTCCAGCTTTGTTTTGGACTTGGTCAGAGTGTTGACTTTGTCCTCCTCTGCCTGGAGATCATCCAGTGTTTGTTGATGGGCCTCTTGTAAGGCTTTCTTCTCCTTAGTCAACTTGGCAATTGACTCATCTTGAGATGCCATCTCCTCTGTCAGGTTTTTCACCTGAAACAATGTGAATACATTAAGTTTAATTTTGTTCGAGATTTTGCTGATTATTTGATCGTTTAACATGTATATTCAAAGAACAACATTACATGTTTTAATTGAACTAAGAATATAATCAAAATGAACTGAACCTTGTTTTCTGTGGCATGTTTCTCCTTCTCCACTTTGGCCAAGGTGAGCTCCAAGTCATCAATGTCCTTCTTCAGCTCAGAGCATTCATCCTCCAGCTTCCTCTTCTTAGCAGTCAGCTCAGCATTGATTTCCTCTTCATCCTCCAGTCTCTCACTTGTCTCTTTGAGTTTGGCCTCGAGCTGGATCTTGCTCTTAATGAGCCCCTCACACCTTTCTTCAGCATCGGAGAGATTGTCAACTTCCTATAATACATGTTGAACACACAAGTTAGATTATTTGTGAGTCACATTGTCCTAGTGTTTTCTTGATCGTACTTTTAGCTACACTTTTGTTTTAGCACATAAATAATCAGAGGATAAAATAAGCACGTGGCCTTTTCATATCTAAATTTAATATACATGAACTATAAGTGTAATATAAAATTTTCTCTACTACTTACTGCAGCCACTTGAAGTTGCAGGTCATTCTTCTCCTGCAGCAGGCCAACCATCTTCTCTTCCAGTTCCTTCTTCTTAGCCAGAGCAGCAGCCAGGTCTGTCTTCATCTTCTCATAGTTCTCCTTCATGTTCTGCAACTCCTTCTCAGTCTCAGCACTCTTCAGAAGAGGCTTGATCTTGAAGTATACTTTCAGCCATGGCCAGTTCTTGACATTCATGAAAGAACGGATGTTGTACTGGATGGTGTAGATAGATTCTCTAAAAACCAAACATGAGAGTGTTACTTTTAGTGTCGTAGGATCTTAATATGAGGAAGGAAATAAAAAAGAGAATACAATAGAGTTTACTATGACAATGTTACCTCCTCTCCATCATCTTCACAAACTCTTTCCTCATGACATATCCTCTGCAGAGAGCCTGAGTCATGGTCACCAGCTCAGCCAGTTTCTCATCTCTCATCTCCTCAAGAGTGCCCAGCAGACCAGCTTTGAAGAACACCTATTTAATCATTGAAAACATAAGTACAAGTGCAAATGGACAGTGTTTTTTATACCCATTAATATAACAAAGTGTACCTTTGTGTGCCCAAACATGTACTGTGTGTGATCCACATCAATGGAGCCAAGCAGCTTCTCTGAAGCTTTCTTGTTGTCAATGAACTGTCCCTCAGGGATGACACTGGCATTCAACACTTTGTATCTTCAAGAGAGAATCATGTTGTTACTTAGATTTTTCTTTCACCATATTCAAGTTTCCCCTTTACAAAAACAATGAAACAAATTTTCCTTTCCAATATTGTAATGTGCTTTCACCTCTGCTTGAAGTCACCATAGAGGATTCTGCTGGGGAAACCCTTTCTGCAGATTCTGATGCCCTCCAGTACACCGTTACACCTCAGCTGGTGGATGACCAGGAAGTTCTCCATAAGACCTGAGAGTCAGAAATGCATAATGTTTCAAATCTTTTCTATATTCTTACTGTCATTTTTACAGTTAATATTACTGTGGGGTACCTGGGGTCTTTGTCTCATTGGGAATCAGGCAACGGACAAAGTGAGGATGAGTGCTTCTTAAGTTGGTCATCAGCTTGGCCAGATTCTCCTGTAGATCAGCATCATTAAATAATAGGTTAATACTATTTAAAAATTTGCATTTAATTTATATATATATATATATATATATATATATATAAAAATCTATACATACTCTGAAAAGAGCAGACACAGTCTGGAAGGAACCACCCTTCTTCTTGCCACCCTTCTTGCCACCACCACCAGCAGCCTCTGTTTTTGTAAGCAGTAAATTTCATTATTGGAATTGAAAAAATATTTTTCACTGTATAATTTTTTCCTGCAGTAGCTATCTGTACTGGACATGGGAGTTTGTGAGCACTTTTTTTTCTTACCTTCAGCTCCAGCATGGGCTGCGTACAGGAAGCCCAGCAGTTTGTTTGAAGACTTCTGGTAGAGCTGAACAACTGAGTCATTCAGTGGGTCCTTGTTCTTGTCCAGCCAGCCAGTGATATTGTAGTCCACTGTACCAGCATAGTGAACCAGGGAGAAGTGTGCCTCAGCCTTGCCCTTTCCAGGCTTTGGTTTCTCAAATGCTTTGGTCTTGCCAAGATGCTGATCGTGCAGCTTGTTCTTGAACGTTGTGTCAGAGGCCTTAGGGAACATGCACTCCTCTTCAAGGATGGAGAAGATGCCCATTGGCTGAGAAAATATCATAAATTATATTAAAATTTCAAGGGAGGTAACATATGCAACCACATGTACATTTCTTCCATAGTAGCTGTTTACCTTCTCAATAAGCTCAATGCAGGCAGCCAAGTCCATACCAAAGTCAATGAACTCCCATATAATGCCTTCTTTCTTGTACTCCTCTTGCTCCAGGACAAACATGTGATGGTTGAAAAACTGTTGCAGTTTCTCATTGGTGAAGTTGATGCAGAGTTGCTCCAAGCTGTTGAACTGTAATAGTACAAACATGTCTAACTTCATGGCAATAAAGTCTTTAAAGTTTAAGAAATGTGGTGAAATGTTTCAAGTGCTCACATCAAAGATCTCAAACCCAGCGATATCCAGCACTCCAATGAAGAACTGTCTGGGCTGCTTTGTGTCCAGCATCTCATTGATACGGATAACCATCCACAAGAACATTTTCTCATAGATAGATTTGCACAGAGCCGAGACAGCATTGTTGACCTGGCAAACAAGAATTTATAATTATACAAAACCATATGAATACAGCTATAATGTTTATAATTATAATATGATTATACAAGTCTCCCTTTTATGAATTACCTGTGGGACGGTCTGACCTTTGGTCACCATCTCATTGCCAACCTTGACTCTTGGGTAGCACAAAGCTTTCAGCATATCAGCCGAGTTCAGGCCCAGTAGGTACGCAATCTTGTCAGCCACTGTTGGATTAAAACAAATCATTATAATACCTAATAAATACAAATACTTCAAACATTTCTCCATTATAGAAATTTTTCACAATACCCTCGGTGCCATCAGGTTCAGCCTGCTCTTCACGCTGCTTCTGCTTGAATTTCATGTTGCCATGATGCATCACAGCACCAGTCAGCTTGTAGATGCTTAACTTCTCATCACCAGTAAAGCCCAAGATGTCAATAGCAGTCTGTAAGAAAAAAATGAAATCAGCTATCAATAAATAAAACAAAAGAAGATATTTATGGTTAAGTATAAGATTCTGTGTCAAATGTGATTTTACATCTGTTGCAATGAACTCCTCCACATCATCGATGCTCTTGACAGTGATTTCACCCTGACTGATCATTGGATAGTCATAAGGGTTAGTTGTGATCAGAAGAGCCTCTGAAAGGAGAAATGAAGTTAACTTGTTTTTTTTGCTTAGAATGTGATTTTAATGGTTTTAAAATTTACTTAGGTGTCCTGTCAGCATACCCAGAAGCTCAGGCTTGTGGCCTGTCATCAGCTGATAGAAGATATGGTAGCTCCTCTCAGCAGACAACTGGAAGGTGACACGGGACTTCTCCAGCAGATCTAAGGACAACAGATTAATTTTGACACTGTAGACATGAGACATCACAGTCAAAACTGCAAAATGGATCATACATGCATTTATTTCCTTGGCTGTCATTGGGCGTGTTTGAAACTTTTTTCAGTTCTGTTGCTTTACTTATAACGTGCTTCACAGTATACCTTATTATACTTTAAATGTTCCGTGAAGTTGCAATATGTTCCTACTTATACTTACACACGATAACTGCTGGGTTACAGTATATAACTTATATATATAGCGTAACCACACTGTTCATGCATCCGTGTGTTCCACCACAACAGACAATATTACTTCTTCTGAAATTAAGTGACTCATCTTTTTATGTGCTGCAAAATAACTAAACAGATCTGTTACATAATATTTAGGGTTTTTTTTTGGTTGGTTTGGGGGGGGGCATTCTGGACCTATCAGTTTGATTCTCATTCCCCAGAGCTTGAATACATTTAAGTGACTAATTAAATATAATTTCTATCACAGATAATGGTAATTTACACTGTGGTTCAAACTTACATGTTTCAATATCAGCTGAAGACAGCTTGCCAGATGTGCCAAAGTGAATCCTGATGAATTTACCCTACACGGGTAGATCTTTATTAATATTGCCTTTCATGAGAGCAAGTAGTAAAAAGCTCATTTACATTAACTCATTTTAATCACTTACAAATCGAGAGGAGTTGTCATTCCTCACAGTCTTGGCATTACCGTAGGCCTCCAACAGAGGGTTGGCAGCAACAATCTGATCCTCAAGAGAGCCCTGCAAGAATATATTGTTTTTATGTGAGCTGATCTTCCAAAATTGATTTTCTTTTTCTGTCACAAAGACGTTGATGCAGAATAAAAAATCTACCTGCATTTTGCCAGCTGCTGGCTCAGCCTTCTTAGCTCCAAGAGCTGCAATTGTTGCAAAGTACTGGATGACACGTTTGGTGTTGACAGTCTTTCCTGCACCGGATTCTCCACTGGGGTTTAGGGGACACATTGTTAAAATGCCTTTATATCGTTTTTATATATTTTGCATACAGTTTTTATTATACTCACGTAATCAGGACAGACTGGTTCTCACGATCTAAAAGAAAAACATATAAGCATGTCTTGAATAATCTTAGTATTCATTTATTTCCTATCACTTATAAGTAGCTATGTGGTAAGAAGCAATTTTTTTCACGCAATGATTAATGGTCATCTCTTTAAGTAGAAGTCCTAAATGCATTTAAAGGCTTTAATAGGGAATTGAGCTTACCAGTGAGCATGAACTGATAGGCATTGTCAGAGATGGAGAAGATGTGGGGTGGAGCCTCAATCCTCTTCTTTCCTCTGTATGCTCCTACACATGTAGCATCATATACAGGAAGCCACTTGTAGGGATTGACGACAACGCAGAACAACCCAGAGTAGGTCTGTATCATAGACAATAAATATCATTTAAACATTTACAGATCAGCATGATACTTTCCTCTCACACACAGCAATGTGAAAACTTACGTAGATCATCCATGATGCATAACGCTCTTTGAGGTTAAACAACACAGATGGCTCATTAAGGTGGGTCATCATGGCCATGTCCTCCATCTTATCAAACTTTGGAGGGTTCCTAGGGTGGATTTCATCCTCCTTTACAGTGACCGTCTGAATAGAAAATTAAGATCACTTAGAAAAAATCAGCTTTCAAAGTTTGGCACTATATATTTGACAAATAGATAAAGTACATTGATAATTCATCTACCTTTCCGTCGTCTGTCTCAACAGTGGCTTTACCACCCTCCTTCTTGGTAAGTTTCCCCTTGACATACATCTCATCAGGAACAGTCACAAAGAAGGCCGTCTTGGCATCAAATGGAGCAGTCTGGGCCTCAATCCTCTCCTTTTCTGGCTTGCGTAGGTAAATGGCCGCCGCGCCATACTGCGCCATCTCCGCGTCTGTGCTCATGGTGGCACTTTACTACAGACTGAAAATATGATGGATTGACACATAAATCATTTACTGTACTTATTATACAAACCATAATTAACATCCATTCTTTTTGATTCGTGGATTTTACCTCAGCTGATGCAAACAGAACTTCCTTGGTATCCTGTGTATGTCAAGGTGCTATAAAATAAGTAAACGTATATCAATGGACATTTTACTCTTTAATTTAAGAATCCATTCAAAAAGTAAAATTTTCAGTGTCAAAAAAAATTTTAATAACTGAACACTTAAAAATGTAAAATATAAACTTAATGAGAGCATATAATACACAGTAGATAAAACATGGTAGCTGAATCTTTTACTGTACTCACCCGTCTTAGATGCCTGTCAGTTAGAGCAAATCTTCAGAGCTGCTGCTTTTATAGACAACGGCTCTGCTTCCTCAGCATTCACACTCTCCTTAGTTTGGTCATGAATGTCTGACACCTTGCTTCTTGATACTGATATGGTCAAAAATAAATGAATTGTTTTGATCCATTTTCCACATATGAAATCCCTCTTTTCTAATACAACATACTTTCAAATATAAACAATTCAGCTGTATTCCTTAGTGAAAAAAATATTGTGAATGTATTGTGGTTTATTTGGTATATTTATTTAAGTGATTATGCTCCTAAATATGGAAAATGTAAGAAATGTTAACAATATAGTTAGTGGTAAATTAAAATAGTGCTCTGCATGGTTTTGGGATTATTCATTCTAATAACTCTTGAAGATAAAAGGATATTAATTTGATACAGTTTATACTAAGCTTGTGTGTGTGTCCAACTATCTTTGATATTTTGATAGCCAGTTTTAAACTTCTAGTGCCACTGGTGTATAGTTACAGGACATAAAAATCATCAGACTTTCTGTTATTGCCAGAAGGGTGTTATATATAGCTACCGGGAACATAATATTAAAAAATGTATTACTATAAAATAATTTGTTATAAATACATTTAATTTCTGTGTGGATAGAAGTGAACGTACAGCTTTTAGCTTACAATTTTGATAAACTAATTAAATGATATATTCTTACAGGAAGGGAAAATCTGGGATCATAGCAAGGATTAGCTTTTATTTCCAAAGCTTGCTCAAACTTGACTTAATGTTTGCTATCTTTCTAGCAGAACATGAGATACTATCATGGTCAAAAATAAATCCAGCAAAGGACAGGAGGAGTGGTTTGTGGTTGGCACAAAAGACAGATATATTTATTTTTCAACAACACAGAAGTACCCAGAAATACCTATACCTATTGGTAAGGTAAGTCCATGGTCAAATATCAAATGCAGTATGTTGTGTGTTTTCACTGTAATTCCAAGGGCCAGTAGAATTGCAACAAAACTGCAGAGCAGACACACAGCATTACAACCAAAAATGGAAACACTTTTTGATCTGCTTTTTATTTAGCCCTAGTAATACAGAAGAACACATTACATACAGTGCAGTCTAATGTCGCAGTGGTTTGCTAGGTGTACAGTATTAAGTGTCTTACTTCTTACTTACTAATATCTTAATACTTTAGTGAAAATACTATCGTAGTCCATATCGAGTCATAGATAAGTTTCTTTTGCTTGGACTTCTATCTGGACGAGTGCACTGAAATTTCTTAATTACAATGGAGCTACTAACTCTCTCTCATTAGAGAGAGCTATTGATGAGTACTGTCTGATCACTTAGACATCTATGGATGCCACTAACATGCACAAAATCCCCCAATTTAATTGACAGTTCTACACATGAAGTCTCTGTGATCCCTTCACCATTCACAAAGCCTTAAACTCTAATGAGACAAGGATAAGATCCCTTTACTATGATGAATGACAAATCAAGTACTCTGCCCAAACGAGAGGTCTGACAACATTATCCGTGGCTTCTCCAGAACCTTTCACACATGTCTCAAGTGCTCAGGATGAAGTCATTTGCAAAAAGCACAGAGTGTCAAATGGTGGGCATCATCCTCAGCCTCTCTGGTAGGGTCTATGCCAGCATGCTGCAGAGTGTGTCTTTTAGTTGAACCTTTAATTAAGGAGGAACAATGCAGTTTTTATCCTAGTCATGGAACACTGGACCTGGTACTTCTTGCTATTCTTTTTATCCACATCACTTCATTATTATTTTCTTTTGTCACACCTTGCTATCCTGTTGTAGAGGTGAATAAAGTGTCAGGCAGGAACATGAGTTTGAACCTGGAAATCAAAAGGATGATTCTGAATGTTGTCAGTACATATGCCCCACAAGTTGGATGTCAGTTAGAAAAGAAAAAGAATTCTGGAGTAAGTTGGGTAAAGTGGTAGAGAGTGTTCCTGGGGAGAGAGTGGTGATTGTATCAGACTTTGACAAATAAAAATGGAAAGGGCTGTTGTGAACAGATATTTCAAGGAGAGGGATGACCATAGGGTGACATTAAAGAGCAGAGGAAATGTCCAGCTCAAAATTTCAAATCCTCTTCTACTCTTCATTTTACTTTGGGGATTGATGGTCCCCACAAGTATAGTAGTATGCCAATTTTCTGTCCTCACAAAAATGTCTAAACATGTACACACACACACACACACACACACACACACACACAGACACACACACACACACACACACGCGTGTATAGATAGATGTGCTGTGGGGGAGATATCAGATTTTGTTAGAGGTCTGTCCACATTTTCAGTTGAGGTAAGCTGTACTGCATGATCCGAAATAGAAAGTAGAAAGGCACCACCAATTGTGGCCTTATATGTGAGTAAGCATTACAGTATTATATCAGTGACACTGTTTTATGGTGACTTGCACTGCCTTAAACTCAATTTGTATTTTTACAAGCGAACTGGATTTTGGTCCGTCTTTTTTACTGCTTTGCCTTTCTCAAAAGTAAATGTATACCAGAGTTGTATATATAGAGCAGTGCAGCTACAAATACTATCCTGAAAAAATATGTGATGTTATTATGGCAGTTGTTGAATATACCTATTAAAGTTTGGTAATAAGATTAATTTGGACATTTTAATATAAACACATATATACAGCTCTGTCTGAAGGAATATTTTTATAACTGTAAATAGATTGGATGTAAAAAGTCAATCTCAGGCATTATCAGTTTTTGACTGTGAATTTATGGTAATATTTAGCCTAAAATGTTTAACCTGCTAAAGATGCAAAATGGCATATTGTTCTACAGAGAATTTTTTAATTACCCACCCAAAGCACTGAATTCAATTGTTTCAAAAACTTCCATGGCAACACATGTTTAAAATCAAGCACCTAGGCATGCAGTCTTCTTCTCCAATCATTTATTGCAGAACGGGTCTCTCTCAGGAGCTCAGTGAATTCCGACATGGCAGCATTATAGAATACCACCTGTGCAACAAGTCCAGTAGTGAAAATTCCTTGTTACTAAATATTCTACATTCAACTGTTAGTGGTGTTATAATGAAGTGGAAGTGAATAGGAACCACAGCAACCAGCCGTGTATTGGTAAGCCACATAAATTGATAAAGCAGGGTCTCACATAGTGCACAGAGGTCACCAACTTTCTGGAGTCAGTCACTACAACACTCTAAACTTCATGTGGTCTTCAGATTAGCTCATGAACAGTGTTTAGAGAGCTTCATGGAATGGGTTTCCATGGCTACGCAGTTGCACTAAAGCCTTACATAACCAGGCACAATGCAATACATAAGATGCAGAAAAGCACACTGACACTGTGGCAGTATTCATGTTTTCTGGATAAGAGATGAATCGCGCCGATGTGAAGTTATTTTTCACGAAATGGCCTTGGCCCCTTAGTTCCGGTGAAATGTTTCAACACACCAAGACATTTTGGACAGTTTCATGCTCCTAGCTTTGTGGGAACAGTTTAGGGACAGCCCCTTCCTGGTCTAACATGATGGCGTGCCAGTGCACAAATTGGATGGGGGAATTTGGTGTGCAAGAACTTGACTGGCCTGCCAGAGTCCTGACCAAAACCTGATTAAACACCTTTGGAGTGAGTTAGACTGTGAACCAGGCCTTCTCATCCAAAAACATTGTCTGACCTTACAAATATATTTCTGGAAGAATGGTTTTCTTTTAAAGGTTAACTTAACTCTGCCATCACTAATGCTGAACACAAGAAGGGAGAACACAAAGGGAAAAGTGCTGTCCTCATTTCACAGGACGATGTCCTGTAGGTATGAATCACGATTATTCTGAAGAAACTATCGTGTTAAAAATTGGATATGTGAATGTGACTTTTTTTAGAATAAAGAATAAATTAAACTCTTTACATTTCATGAAATCATAATGAAAGTGTTTATTGAATTAATACATCATACGTGGACAATTTAACAGTTAGTTCATATTTTATGAACACTGCCAAAAAGTTCCAAAAGAATGTGTCTTATTCAGCACTTTCACCCTGAAAAAAATAATGAAAGGTAAAATTATTCAACACATATTATCAACATTGAAACAATTCATTCTACATTGTAAATATAGTATCTACACTCTCTTCAATTCACAGAAAATTATTAACATAAAGCTCTTATATTAAACAACTCCATTAAACAACGGTACATTTTTTCGTAAAACAAATTACATGAATTACCTTTCCAGCATCACGGCTCTTGGCTCTCAGTTTGTTGACCTGAGATTCAGCAATGTCAGCACGTTCCTGAGCTTCCTCCATCTCATGTTGGACCTTTCTCAGTCTGGACATGTGGGTGTTGGCCTGTTCCTCCTGTTCAGTGCAACAATATGTTTTATTTAAAAACATATCTGATCATATATGAGAGATATCTCAGTTATGAAGCTGTGAATTCCATATGTAAAAATCACAAAACATTTCACTCACAGCCTCCTCAGCCTGTCTCTTGTAAGCCTTGACTTTGAGCTGCAGCTTGTCCACCAGATCCTGAAGTCTGACCAAATTCTTCTTGTCCTCCTCAGTCTGCATAAACAACAAACTGTTACTGATGGCTGAAGAAGAAAGAATTTAGGAACTTAAATGTAATAGATGTTTAGGTAAATGTGTAATCACCTGGTAGGTGAGCTCCTTCACTCTCCTCTCATATTTGCGGACTCCTTTAACAGCATCAGCTCCACGTCTCTGCTCAGCTTCAACTTCAGTTTCTAGTTCACGGACCTTTAATGCCATGATAAGTAATCAGCTTTTAATAAATATTAAGAGTAGAAAGAAAATGGGTGGAGATCATGTGATGGCATCAAAGTGTTTATTTAATACTTGAATAATAACTATATATGCATATATATATGCAGTACATACCCTGGACTCCAGTTTCTGGAGCTGCTTCTTGCCACCCTTCATGGCGAGGTTCTCTGCCTCATCCAGACGGTGCTGCAGGTCCTTGACTGTGACCTCCAGGTTCTTCTTCATCCTCTCCAGGTGAGCACTGGTGTCCTGCTCCTTCTTCAGCTCCTCAGCCATCATGGCAGCCTGAAAGTATGGGTGGTGTTGGCATTATTGATCAAGCATGAACAAAAATTTTGAAAAGAAAAGAAGGCTTGTAAAGTACTAACTTACATCAGTGATAGCCTTTTTGGCCTTCTCCTCAGCATTTCTTGCTTCCTGAACTGCATCATCCACCTCACCCTGAACCTGGACAAGGTCAGCCTCCAGCTTCTTCTTGGTGTTCAAAAGACTGGTGTTCTGAATGAAAGAGAACAGTTTTAATGCTGTGATTCTCACTCTCTGATGTCTCAAAGTTCTTGTAAAGTAATGAATACCAACCTGAGAGTGAAGCAGTCCAACACGCTCGCTAGCATCAACCAACTCCTGCTCAGCTACTTTGCGTCCTCTCTCTGTCTGCTCCAGAGCGGCTCTCAGCTCCTCAATCTCAGCCACCATCAGACCATTTCTGCGCTCCACCATGGCGACCTGCTCCTTCATGTCTTCCTGTCCTCTGACTGCATCATCCAGGTGCAGCTGAGCATCCTGATGACAAACAAACAAAAGATATTATCATTGTTTGCTTGGAGGTTAATTAAAAATTCACACAAACACAAATGAACTACCAACTCACCTTGAGCTGTCCTTGGACATTCCTCAGTTGTTTCTGGGCCTCAGCAGCCTGTCTGTTGGCATGGCTCAACTGAATCTCCATCTCATTCAGGTCTCCCTCCATCTTCTTCTTGACTCTCAGGGCATCATTCCTGCTCCTGACCTCAGCATCAAGGGTGCTCTGCATGGAGTCAATCACCCTCTGGCTGTTCCTCTTGATCTGCTCCATCTCCTCATCCTTCTCTGACAGCTTCCTGTCAATCTCACCTTTTACCTGGTTTAGCTCAAGCTGAACACGAAGGATCTTGGCCTCCTCGTGTTCCAGAGTTCCCTTTAAATAAAGGTTTATTTCAACATAAACTGGAGAAGGGATAGTTTTAGAAATGTAATTACAAACAAAGTACATTTTTATAAAATACATTACCTCAGCTTCCTCCAGAGCTGTCTGAATTTCAGACTTCTCAGTCTCAACAGTCTTCTTGGCCTTTTCCAGCTCATGGATGCTCTTTCCAGTCTCACCAATCTGCTCAGTCAGATCTGAGATCTCCTCTACAGAGCAAACACAGCCAAGAGTTTTAGTACTTGGAGCTGATATATGCAAATGTTTTGGCCACAACAAAAGCTGTAAATGAATATAAACATTAGAATCATATCCATATGATCTATAGCAAGATAAGCATACGCTGCAGGTTCTTGTTCTCTCTCTTCATGGTCTCAAGATGATCCAGAGCCTCTTCATATGAGTTCTTCATCTTGAACAACTCAGTGCTGAGAGAACGAGCCTCCTTTTGGGCTCCTTCCAGCTCTGCCTGGCTCTCCTCATACTTCTGCTTCCATTCTGCCAGGACCTAGATTAATTAAAAATTAATTAATTAAATAATTAGTTGTTGAAATGGGTGTAATTTCTCCTTTGATGACAGAGGTTATGTTTAAAACTTTACTTTATCAAAGTTCCTCTGCTTCTTGTCAAGGTTGGCAGCCAGAGAATTAGCTCTCTCCACGTCAATCATGAGGTCCTCCACCTCACCCTGCAGCCTCTGCTTGGTCTTCTCCAGTGAGGCACACTTGGAGTTCACAGCCTCAATGGATTCCTCAGCCTCCTGCAGGCGCTGGGCAAGCTTTTTCCTGTTGTTAAAATAATTTTGTTTTGATTAAGGCTGAATTGGTTGGTTTTAAGTCTGAAAACCAATTTAAACAATGAAAGTATGGTGACTTACTTGGCCTCCTCCAGCTCCTCAGTTCGCTGGATGGCATCAGTCTCATATTTGGATCGCCACTGAGCCACCTCACTGTTGGCCTTGGACATTCCTCGCTGCAGCTCAGCCTTGGCCTCCTGCTCCTCCTCAAACTGCTCTCTCAGCAGATCACAGTCATGACGTGCTGACTGAACAGCATGAGCCAGGGCATTCTTGGCCTGTTGAAGTGACAGTTGATTTCAGATTTCGATATTTTATTGTTGAAATCAATTTTAAAGTCTAATGCTGAGAGGATAACAAATTTAAGAGGTAAAACCTAAGAAAGAAATTAGAGGATTATCTGTCTCAGAGTTACTGAGTGTCTCTGTAACTGATTAAAACTTGTCTCTGTTTTTATTAGTAAGTGCTGAAATTTAAAAGAAGAGAGAAAATATTTCAGACCTTCACTTCCTCCTCAACGTGTCTCTTCAGTTCCTCAATCTGCTGAGTGAAGGCCTGCTTGCCCCTTGTGAGCTGAGAAACAAGAGCTTCTTTCTCCTCAAGCTGGCGACTGAACTCACCTGTAGTTAACACACATGTATTAAGCCCAGTTTGTTTCATTTCACCCACTGATTGGTTGTAGTTTTAGGTACCTGTAAATGACAAATTTCCAGACACAGACTGTTTCTTTGTTATACATCACTTACCATTCTCTGTTTGAAGTCTCGCCTTCTGGGCATTAATGTCATTCAGCTGACGAACATTCTCATCATTTTTGGCTTTGAGTTCACTTAGTTGATCCTCAAGAGTCCTGCACATTTTCTCCAAGTTGCCCTGTCACCAAGTAATGCCATATCCATGTTAACAGTTAATGAGCTGCTTTGGCGGTCCTGAAATGTAAAAAAGAAAAAATCTGTTCTCTATAAATACTGTCCGCACCTTTGCTTTAGCAACAGCCTCCATGTTGCTGGAGAGGTCATCAATCTCCATCTTGTACTCGCTCTTCTCTTTCTCCAGCTTCTGTTTGACACGCTGGAGGTTGTCGATCTGCTCTCCGAGCTCTGCTACAGTGTCAGCCTGCTTCTTACGGAGAGCTGCTGCAGTAGCTTCATGCTGCAGAGTTGATTCCTCAAGATCACGACGCAGTTTCTGGAACTCAGCCTCTCGCTTCTTGTTCATCTCAATCTGAGCAGCTGTTGCTCCACCAGCTTCCTCGAGCCTCTCACTGATCTCTTCAAGCTCCCTGGAGAGGTCTGCTCTCTGCTTCTCTACCTTAGCCCGAGCTGCCCTCTCAGCCTCAATCTCCTCTTCCAGCTCCTCAATACGAGCCTAGTTTGAAATTATTTGGATTTATCGATTAGAACCTGAACTAAAGTAGGTTTTTGACTTATAATGAACAATATTCTTTATGAACACTGGTCATTAGTGTTACCTGAAGTTCTTTAATCTTCTTCTGAAGTTGAGCACCAAGGGATTGTTCATCTTCAATTTTGCTGAGAAGTTGGCTGATTTCAAAGTCCTTCCTTGGTGTGGAAGAAGTATGGTTTTACGATCATAGTCCATATGATTATTGCAATGCAGTGTGTGTAAAGAAAATTATTTACAAAAAAAGCCCTACTTCTTGATTTTCTCATCAGACTGCTGCTTGTCATTCTCCAGATCCATTATGGATTCCTGGGCCAGTTTCAGATCTCCCTCCAGCTTCCTCTTGGCTCTCTCAAGGTCCATGCGGAGCTTCTTCTCTTGCTCCAGTGAACCCTCAAGCTATAAAGTCATGTCAGTTGATTCAAGTGGTTGGAAAGACAATGATTCAGCACTAAAATTCTTTCCATAAAAAACAAAAACAAACACATCATTATTATAGTTTTCTTACATCATCAACTTGCTGTTCCAGCTTTGTTTTGGACTTGGTCAGAGTGTTGACTTTGTCCTCCTCTGCCTGGAGATCATCCAGTGTTTGCTGATGGGCCTCTTGTAAGGCTTTCTTCTCCTTAGTCAACTTGGCAATTGACTCATCTTGAGATGCCATCTCCTCTGTCAGGTTTTTCACCTGAAACAATGTGAATACATTAAGTTTAATTTTGTTTGAGATTTTGCTGATTATTTGAACGTTTAACATATATATTCAAAGAACAACATTATATGTTTTAATTGAACTAAGAATATAATCAAAATGAACTGAACCTTGTTTTCTGTGGCATGTTTCTCCTTCTCCACTTTGGCCAAGGTGAGCTCCAAGTCATCAATGTCCTTCTTCAGCTCAGAGCATTCATCCTCCAGCTTCCTCTTCTTAGCAGTCAGCTCAGCATTGATTTCCTCTTCATCCTCCAGTCTCTCACTTGTCTCTTTGAGTTTGGCCTCGAGCTGGATCTTGCTCTTAATGAGCCCCTCACACCTTTCTTCAGCATCAGAGAGATTGTCAACTTCCTATAATACATGTTGAACACACAAGTTAGATTATTTGTGAGTCACATTGTCCTAGTGTTTTCTTGATCGTACTTTTAGCTACACTTTTGTTTTAGCACATAAATAATCAGAGGATAAAATAAGCATGTGGCCTTTTCATATCTAAATTTAACATACATGAACTACAGGTGTAATATATACTTTTCTCTACTACTTACTGCAGACACTTGAAGTTGCAGGTCATTCTTCTCCTGCAGCAGGCCGACCATCTTCTCTTCCAGTTCCTTCTTCTTAGCCAGAGCAGCAGCCAGGTCTGTCTTCATCTTCTCATAGTTCTCCTTCATGTTCTGCAACTCCTTCTCAGTCTCAGCACTCTTCAGAAGAGGCTTGATCTTGAAGTACAGTTTCAGCCATGGCCAGTTCTTGACATTCATGAAAGAACGGATGTTGTACTGGATGGAGAAGATAGATTCTCTAAAAACCAAACATGAGAGTGTTACTTTTAGTGTCGTAGGATCTTAATATGAGGAAGGAAATAAAAAAGAGAATACAATAGAGTTTAGTATGACAATGTTACCTCCTCTCCATCATCTTCACAAACTCTTTCCTCATGACATATCCTCTGCAGAGAGCCTGAGTCATGGTCACCAGCTCAGCCAGTTTCTCATCTCTCATCTCCTCAAGAGTGCCCAGCAGACCAGCTTTGAAGAACACCTATTTAATCATTGAAAACACAAGTACAAGTACAAATGGACAGTGTTTTGTTAATGTCTATTAATATAATGAAGTGTACCTTTGTGTGCCCAAACATGTACTGTGTGTGATCCACATCAATGGAGCCAAGCAGCTTCTCTGAAGCTTTCTTGTTGTCAATGAACTGTCCCTCAGGGATGACACTGGCATTCAACACTTTGTATCTTCAAGAGAGAATCAGGTTGTTACTTAGATTTTTCTTCCATCATATTCAAGTTTGTCCTTTACAACAACCATGAATTCATTTTTCCTTTCCAATATTGTAATGTGCTGTCACCTCTGCTTGAAGTCACCATAGAGGATTCTGCTGGGGAAACCCTTTCTGCAGATTCTGATGCCCTCCAGTACACCGTTACACCTCAGCTGGTGGATGACCAGGAAGTTCTCCATAAGGCCTGAGAGTCAGAAATGCATAATGTTTCAAATCTTTTCTATATTCTTACTGTCATTTTTGCAGTTAATATTACTGTGGGGTACCTGGGGTCTTTGTCTCATTGGGAATCAGGCAACGGACAAAGTGAGGATGAGTGCTTCTTAAGTTGGTCATCAGCTTGGCCAGATTCTCCTGTAGATCAGCATCATTAGATAATAGGTTAATACTATTTAAAAATTAGCATTTAATTTATATATATATATATATATATAAAAAAATCTATACATACTCTGAAAAGAGCAGACACAGTCTGGAAGGAACCACCCTTCTTCTTACCACCCTTCTTGCCACCACCACCAGCAGCCTCTGTTTTCATAAACAGTAAATTTCATTATTGGAATTGGAAAAAATATTTTTCACAGTATAAATTTATCCTGCAGTATGCACATTGTAGCTATCTGTACTGGACATGGCAGTTTGTGAGCAGTTTTTTTTCTTACCTTCAGCTCCAGCATGGGCTGCATAAAGGAAGCACATTAGTTTGTTTGCAGACTTCTGGTAGAGCTGAACAACTGAGTCATTCAGTGGGTCCTTGTTCTTGTCCAGCCAGCCAGTGATATTGTAGTCCACTGTACCAGCATAGTGAACCAGGGAGAAGTGTGCCTCAGCCTTGCCCTTTCCAGGCTTTGGTTTCTCAAATGCTTTGGTCTTGCCAAGATGCTGATCGTGCAGCTTGTTCTTGAACGTTGTGTCAGAGGCCTTGGGGAACATGCACTCCTCTTCAAGGATGGAGAAGATGCCCATTGGCTGAGAAAATATCATAAATTATATTAAAATTTCAAGGGAGGTAACATATGCAACCACATGTACATTTCTTCCATAGTAGCTGTTTACCTTCTCAATAAGCTCAATGCAGGCAGCCAAGTCCATACCAAAGTCAATGAACTCCCATATAATGCCTTCTTTCTTGTACTCCTCTTGCTCCAGGACAAACATGTGATGGTTGAAAAACTGTTGCAGTTTCTCATTGGTGAAGTTGATGCAGAGTTGCTCCAAGCTGTTGAACTGTAACATTACAAACATGTTTAACTTCATGGCAATACAGTATTTAACATTTAGCAAATGTGGTGAAATGTTTCAAGTGCTCACATCAAAGATCTCAAACCCAGCGATATCCAGCACTCCAATGAAGAACTGTCTGGGCTGCTTTGTGTCCAGCATCTCATTGATACGGATAACCATCCACAAGAACATTTTCTCATAGATAGATTTGCACAGAGCCGAGACAGCATTGTTGACCTGGCAAACAAGAATTTATAATTATACAAAACCATATGAATACAGCTATAATGTTTATAATTATAATATGATTATACAAGTCTCCCTTTTATGAATTACCTGTGGGACGGTCTGACCTTTGGTCACCATCTCATTGCCAACCTTGACTCTTGGGTAGCACAAAGCTTTCAGCATATCAGCCGAGTTCAGGCCCAATAGGTACGCAATCTTGTCAGCCACTGTTGGATTAAAACAAATCATTATAATACCTAATAAATACAAATACTTCAAACATTTCTCCATTATAGAAATTTTTCACAATACCCTCAGTGCCATCAGGTTCAGCCTGCTCTTCACGCTGCTTCTGCTTGAATTTCATGTTGCCATGATGCATCACAGCACCAGTCAGCTTGTAGATGCTTAACTTCTCTTCAGCAGTAAAGCCCAAGATGTCAATAGCAGTCTGTAAGAAAAAAATGAAATCAGCTATCAATAAATAAAACAAAAGAAGATATTTATGGTTAAGTATAAGATTCTGTGTCAAATGTGATTTTACATCTGTTGCAATGAACTCCTCCACATCATCGATGCTCTTGACAGTGATTTCACCCTGACTGATCATTGGATAGTCATAAGGGTTAGTTGTGATCAGAAGAGCCTCTGAAAGGAGAAATGAAGTTAACTTGTTTTTTGCTTAGAATGTGATTTTAATGGTTTTAAATTTTAAATTTAGGTGTCCTGTCAACATACCCAGAAGCTCAGGCTTGTGGCCTGTCATCAGCTGATAGAAGATATGGTAGCTCCTCTCAGCAGACAACTGGAAGGTGACACGGGACTTCTCCAGCAGATCTAAGGACAACAGATTAATTTTGACACTGTAGACATGAGACATCACAGTCAAAACTGCAAAATGGATCATACATGCATTTATTTCCTTGGCTGTCATTGGGCGTGTTTGAAACTTTTTTCAGTTCTGTTGCTTTACTTATAACGTGCTTCACAGTATACCTTATTATACTTTAAATGTTTTTGCAATATGTTCCTACTTACACACATGATAACTACTGGGTTACAGTATATAACTTATATATATAGCGTAACCACACTGTTCATGCATCCGTGTGTTCCACCACAACAGACAATATTACTTCTTCTGAAATTAAGTGACTCATCTTCTTATGTGCTGTAAAATAACTAAACAGATCTGTTACATAATATTTAGGGGTTTTTTTGGTTGGTTTGGGGGGGGGGGGGGGGGGGGGGCATTCTGGACTTATCAGTTTGATTCTCATTCCCCAGAGCTTGAATACATTTAAGTGACTAATTAAATATAATTTCTGTCACAGATAATGGTAATTTGCACTGTGGTTCAAACTTACATGTTTCAATATCAGCTGAAGACAGCTTGCCAGATGTGCCAAAGTGAATCCTGATGAATTTACCCTACAGGGGTAGATCTTTATTAATATTGCCTTTCATGAGAGCAAGTAGTAAAAAGCTCATTTACATTAACTCGTTTTAATCACTTACAAAACGAGAGGAGTTGTCATTCCTCACAGTCTTGGCATTACCGTAGGCCTCCAACAGAGGGTTGGCAGCAACAATCTGATCCTCAAGAGAGCCCTGCAAGAATATATTGTGTTTATGTGAGCTGATCTTCCAAAATTGATTTTCTTTTTCTGTCACAAAGACGTTGATGCAGAATAAAAAATCTACCTGCATTTTGCCAGCTGCTGGCTCAGCCTTCTTAGCTCCAAGAGCTGCAATTGTTGCAAAGTACTGGATGACACGTTTGGTGTTGACAGTCTTTCCTGCACCGGATTCTCCACTGGGGTTTATGGGACACATTGTTAAAATGCCTTTATATCGTTTTTATATATTTTGCATACAGTTTTTATTATACTCACGTAATCAGGACAGACTGGTTCTCACGATCTAAAAGAAAAACATATAAGCATGTCTTGAATAATCTTAGGATTCATTTATTTCCAATCACTTATAAGTAGCTATGTTCTAAGAAAAAATTTTTTTCACACAATGATTAATGGTCATCTCTTTAAGTAGAAGTCCTAAATGCATTTAAAGGCTTTAATAGAGAATTGAGCTTACCAGTGAGCATGAACTGATAGGCATTGTCAGAGATGGAGAAGATGTGGGGTGGAGCCTCAATCCTCTTCTTTCCTCTGTATGCTCCTACACATGTAGCATCATATACAGGAAGCCACTTGTAGGGATTGACGACAACGCAGAACAACCCAGAGTAGGTCTGTATCATAGACAATAAATATCATTTAAACATTTACAGATCAGCATGATACTTTCCTCTCACACACAGCAATGTGAAAACTTACGTAGATCATCCATGATGCATAACGCTCTTTGAGGTTAAACAACACAGATGGCTCATTAAGGTGGGTCATCATGGCCATGTCCTCCATCTTATCAAACTTTGGAGGGTTCCTAGGGTGGATTTCATCCTCCTTTACAGTGACCGTCTGAATAGAAAATTAAGATCACTTAGAAAAAATCAGCTTTCAAAGTTTGGCACTATATATTTGACAAATAGATAAAGTACATTGATAATTCATCTACCTTTCCGTCGTCTGTCTCAACAGTGGCTTTACCACCCTCCTTCTTGGTAAGTTTCCCCTTGACATACATCTCATCAGGAACAGTCACAAAGAAGGCCGTCTTGGCATCAAATGGAGCAGTCTGGGCCTCAAGCCTCTCCTTTTCTGGCTTGCGTAGGTAAATGGCCGCCGCGCCATACTGCGCCATCTCCGCGTCTGTGCTCATGGTGGCACTTTACTAAAGACTGAAAATATGATGGATTGACACATAAATCATTTACTGTACTTATTATACAAACCATAATTAACATCCATTCTTTTTGATTCGTGGATTTTACCTCAGCTGATGCAAACAGAAATTCCTTGGTATCCTGTGTATGTCAAGGTGCTATAAAATAAGTAAACGTATATCAATGGACATTTTACTCTTCAGTTTAAGAATCCATTCAAAAAGTAAAATTTTCAGTGTCAAAAAAAAAATGTAATAACTGAACACTTAAAAATGTAAAATATAAACTTAATGAGAGCATATAATACACAGTAGATAAAACATGGTAGCTGAATCCTTTACTGTACTCACCCGTCTTAGATGCCCGTCAGTTAGAGCAAATCTCCAGAGCTGCTGCTTTTATAGACAACGGCTCTGCTTCCTCAGCATTTACACTCTCCTTAGTTTGGTCATGAATGTCTGACACCTTGCTTCTTGATACTGATATGGTCAAAAATAAATTAATTGTTTTGATCCATTTTCCACATATGTAATCCCTCTTTTCTAATACAACATACTTTCAAATATAAACAATTCAGCTGTATTCCTTAGTGAAAAAAATATTGTGAATGTATTGTGGTTTATTTGGTATATTTATTTAAGTGATTATGCTCCTAAATATGGAAAATGTAAGAAATGTTAACAATATAGTTAGTGGTAAATTAAAATAGTGCTCTGCATGGTTTTGGGATTATTCATTCTAATAACTTTTGAAGATAAATGGATATTAATTTGATACAGTTTATAGTAAGCTTATCTGTGTGTCCAACTATCTTTGATACTTTGATAGCCAGTTTTAAACTTCTAGTGCCACTGGTGTATAATTACAGGACATAAAAATCATCAGACTTTCTGTTATTGCCAGAAGGGTGTTATATATAGCTACCGGGAACATAATATTAAAAAATGTATTACTATAAAATAATTTGTTATAAATACATTTAATTTCTGTGTGGATAGAAGTGAACGTACAGCTTTTAGCTTACAATTTTGATAAACTAATTAAATGATATATTCTTACAGGAAGGGAAAATCTGGGATCATAGCAAGGATTAGCTTTTATTTCCAAAGCTTGCTCCAACTTGACTTAATGTTTGCTATCTTTCTAGCAGAACATGAGATACTATCATGGTCAAAAATAAATCCAGCAAAGGACAGGAGGAGTGGTTTGTGGTTGGCACAAAAGACAGATATATTTATTTTTCAACAACACAGAAGTACCCAGAAATACCTATACCTATTGGTAAGGTAAGTCCATGGTCAAATATCAAATGCAGTATGTTGTGTGTTTTCACTGTAATTCCAAGGGCCAGTAGAATTGCAACAAAACTGCAGAGCAGACACACAGCATTACAACCAAAAATGGAAACACTTTTTGATCTGCTTTTTATTTAGCCCTAGTAATACAGAAGAACACATTACATACAGTGCAGTCTAATGTCGCAGTGGTTTGCTAGGTGTACAGTATTAAGTGTCTTACTTCTTACTTACTAATATCTTAATACTTTTGTGAAAATACTATCGTAGTCCATATCGAGTCATAGATGAGTTTCTTTTGCTTGGACTTCTATCTGGACGAGTGCACTGAAATTTCTTAATTACAATGGAGCTACTAACTCTCTCTCATTAGAGAGAGCTAGTGATGAGTACTGTCTGATCACTTAGACATCTATGGATGCCACTAACATGCACAAAATCCCCCAATTTAATTGACAGTTCTACACATGAAGTCTCTGTGATCCCTTCACCATTCACAAAGCCTTAAACTCTAATGAGACAAGGATAAGATCCCTTTACTATGATGAATGACAAATCAAGTACTCTGCCCAAACGAGAGGTCTGACAACATTATCCGTGGCTTCTCCAGAACCTTTCACACATGTCTCAAGTGCTCAGGATGAAGTCATTTGCAAAAAGCACAGAGTGTCAAATGGTGGGCATCATCCTCAGCCTCTCTGGTAGGGTCTATGCCAGCATGCTGCAGAGTGTGTCTTTTAGTTGAACCTTTAATTAAGGAGGAACAATGCAGTTTTTATCCTAGTCATGGAACACTGGACCTGGTACTTCTTGCTATTCTTTTTATCCACATCACTTCATTATTATTTTCTTTTGTCACACCTTGCTATCCTGTTGTAGAGATGAATAAAGTATCAGGCAGGAACATGAGTTTGAACCTGGAAATCAAAAGGATGATTCTGAATGTTGTCAGTACATATGCCCCACAAGTTGGATGTCAGTTAGAAAAGAAAAAGAATTCTGGAGTAAGTTGGGTAAAGTGGTAGAGAGTGTTCCTGGGGAGAGAGTGGTGATTGTATCAGACTCTGACAAATAAAAATGGAAAGGGCTGTTGTGAACAGATATTTCAAGGAGAGGGATGACCATAGGGTGACATTAAAGAGCAGAGGAAATGTCCAGCTCAAAATTTCAAATCCTCTTCTACTCTTCATTTTACTGTGGGGATTGATGGTCCCCACAAGTATAGTAGTATGCCAATTTTCTGTCCTCACAAAAATGTCTAAACATGTACACACACACACACACACAGAGACACACACACACGTGTATAGATAGATGTGCTGTGGGGGAGATATCAGATTTTGTTAGAGGTCTGTCCACATTTTCAGTTGAGGTAAGCTGTACTGCATGATCCGAAATAGAAAGTAGAAAGGCACCACCAATTGTGGCCTTATATGTGAGTGAGCATTACAGTATTATATCAGCGACACTGTTTTATGGTGACTTGCACTGCCTTAAACTCAATTTGTATTTTTACAAGCGAACTGGATTTTGGTCCGTCTTTTTTACTGCTTTGCCTTTCTCAAAAGTAAATGTATACCAGAGTTGTATATATAGAGCAGTGCAGTTACAAATACTATCCAGAAAAAATATGTGATGTTATTATGGCAGTTGTTGAATATACCTATTAAAGTTTGGTAATAAGATTAATTTGGACATTTTAATATAAACACATATATACAGCTCTGTCTGAAGGAATATTTTTATAACTGTAAATAGATTGGATGTAAAAGGTCAATCTCAGGCATTATCAGTTTTTGACTGTGAATTTATGGTAATATTTAGCCTAAAATGTTTAACTTGCTAAAGATGCAAAATGGCACATTGTTCTACAGAGAATTTTTTAATTACCCACCCAAAGCACTGAATTCAATTGTTTCAAAAACTTCCATGGCAACACATGTTTAAAATCAAGCACCTAGGCATGCAGTCTTCTTCTCTAATCATTTATTGCAGAACGGGTCTCTCTCAGGAGCTCAGTGAATTCCAACATGGCAGCATTATAGAATACCACCTGTGCAACAAGTCCAGTAGTGAAAATTCCTTGTTACTAAATATTCTACATTCAACTGTTAGTGGTGTTATAATGAAGTGGAAGTGATTAGGAACCACAGCAACCAGCCGTGTATTGGTAAGCCACATAAATTGATAAAGCAGGGTCTCACATAGTGCACAGAGGTCACCAACTTTCTGGAGTCAGTCACTACAACACTCTAAACTTCATGTGGTCTTCAGATTAGCTCATGAACAGTGTTTAGAGAGCTTCATGGAATGGGTTTCCATGGCTACGCAGTTGCACTAAAGCCTTATATAACCAGGCACAATGCAATACATAAGATGCAGAAAAGCACACTGACACTGTGGCAGTATTCATGTTTTCTGGATAAGAGATGAATCGCGCCGATGTGAAGTTATTTTTCACGAAATGGCCTTGGCCCCTTAGTTCCGGTGAAATGTTTCAACACACCAAGACATTTTGGACAGTTTCATGCTCCTAGCTTTGTGGGAACAGTTTAGGGACAGCCCCTTCCTGGTCTAACATGATGGAGTGCCAGTGCACAAATTGGATGGGGGAATTTGGTGTGCAAGAACTTGACTGGCCTGCCAGAGTCCTGACCAAAACCTGATTAAACACCTTTGGAATGAATTAGACTGTGAACCAGGCCTTCTCATCCAACATCATTGTCTGATCTTACAAATATATTTCTGGAAGAATGGTTTTCTTTTAAAGGTTAACTTAACTCTGCCATCACTAATGCTGAACACAAGAAGGGAGAACACAAAGGGAAAAGTGCTGTCCTCATTTCACAGGACGATGTCCTGTAAGTATGAATCACGATTATTCTGAAGAAACTATCGTGTTAAAAATTGGATATGTGAATGTGACTTTTTTTAGAATAAAGAATAAATTAAACTCTTTACATTTCATGAAATCATAATGAAAGTGTTTATTGAATTAATACATCATACATGGACAATTTAACATTTAGTTCATATTTTATGAACACTGCCAAAAAGTTCCAAAAGAATGTGTCTTATTCAGCACTTTCACCCTGAAAAAAATAATGAAAGGTAAAATTATTCAACACATATTATCAACATTGAAACAATTCATTCTACATTGTAAATATAGTATCTACACTCTCTTCAATTCACAGAAAATTATTAACATAAAGCTCTTATATCAAACAACTCCATTAAACAACGGTACATTTTTTCGTAAAACAAATTAAATGAATTACCTTTCCAGCATCACGGCTCTTGGCTCTCAGTTTGTTGACCTGAGATTCAGCAATGTCAGCACGTTCCTGAGCTTCCTCCATCTCATGTTGGACCTTTCTCAGTCTGGACATGTGGGTGTTGGCCTGTTCCTCCTGTTCAGTGCAACAATATGTTTTATTTAAAAACATATCTGATCATATATGAGAGATATCTCAGTTATGAAGCTGTGAATTCCATATGTAAAAATCACAAAACATTTCACTCACAGCCTCCTCAGCCTGTCTCTTGTAAGCCTTGACTTTGAGCTGCAGCTTGTCCACCAGATCCTGAAGTCTGACCAAATTCTTCTTGTCCTCCTCAGTCTGCATAAACAACAAACTGTTACTGATGGCTGAAGAAGAAAGAATTTAGGAACTTAAATGTAATAGATGTTTAGGTAAATGTGTAATCACCTGGTAGGTGAGCTCCTTCACTCTCCTCTCATATTTGCGGACTCCTTTAACAGCATCAGCTCCACGTCTCTGCTCAGCTTCAACTTCAGTTTCTAGTTCACGGACCTTTAATGCCATGATAAGTAATCAGCTTTTAATAAATATTAAGAGTAGAAAGAAAATGGGTGGAGATCATGTGATGGCATCAAAGTGTTTATTTAATACTTGAATAATAACTATATATGCATATATATATGCAGTACATACCCTGGACTCCAGTTTCTGGAGCTGCTTCTTGCCACCCTTCATGGCGAGGTTCTCTGCCTCATCCAGACGGTGCTGCAGGTCCTTGACTGTGACCTCCAGGTTCTTCTTCATCCTCTCCAGGTGAGCACTGGTGTCCTGCTCCTTCTTCAGCTCCTCAGCCATCATGGCAGCCTGAAAGTATGGGTGGTGTTGGCATTATTGATCAAGCATGAACAAAAATTTTGAAAAGAAAAGAAGGCTTGTAAAGTACTAACTTACATCAGTGATAGCCTTTTTGGCCTTCTCCTCAGCATTTCTTGCTTCCTGAACTGCATCATCCACCTCACCCTGAACCTGGACAAGGTCAGCCTCCAGCTTCTTCTTGGTGTTCAAAAGACTGGTGTTCTGAATGAAAGAGAACAGTTTTAATGCTGTGATTCTCACTCTCTGATGTCTCAAAGTTCTTGTAAAGTAATGAATACCAACCTGAGAGTGAAGCAGTCCAACACGCTCGCTAGCATCAACCAACTCCTGCTCAGCTACTTTGCGTCCTCTCTCTGTCTGCTCCAGAGCGGCTCTCAGCTCCTCAATCTCAGCCACCATCAGACCATTTCTGCGCTCCACCATGGCGACCTGCTCCTTCATGTCTTCCTGTCCTCTGACTGCATCATCCAGGTGCAGCTGAGCATCCTGATGACAAACAAACAAAAGATATTATCATTGTTTGCTTGGAGGTTAATTAAAAATTCACACAAACACAAATGAACTACCAACTCACCTTGAGCTGTCCTTGGACATTCCTCAGTTGTTTCTGGGCCTCAGCAGCCTGTCTGTTGGCATGGCTCAACTGAATCTCCATCTCATTCAGGTCTCCCTCCATCTTCTTCTTGACTCTCAGGGCATCATTCCTGCTCCTGACCTCAGCATCAAGGGTGCTCTGCATGGAGTCAATCACCCTCTGGCTGTTCCTCTTGATCTGCTCCATCTCCTCATCCTTCTCTGACAGCTTCCTGTCAATCTCACCTTTTACCTGGTTTAGCTCAAGCTGAACACGAAGGATCTTGGCCTCCTCGTGTTCCAGAGTTCCCTTTAAATAAAGGTTTATTTCAACATAAACTGGAGAAGGGATAGTTTTAGAAATGTAATTACAAACAAAGTACATTTTTATAAAATACATTACCTCAGCTTCCTCCAGAGCTGTCTGAATTTCAGACTTCTCAGTCTCAACAGTCTTCTTGGCCTTTTCCAGCTCATGGATGCTCTTTCCAGTCTCACCAATCTGCTCAGTCAGATCTGAGATCTCCTCTACAGAGCAAACACAGCCAAGAGTTTTAGTACTTGGAGCTGATATATGCAAATGTTTTGGCCACAACAAAAGCTGTAAATGAATATAAACATTAGAATCATATCCATATGATCTATAGCAAGATAAGCATACGCTGCAGGTTCTTGTTCTCTCTCTTCATGGTCTCAAGATGATCCAGAGCCTCTTCATATGAGTTCTTCATCTTGAACAACTCAGTGCTGAGAGAACGAGCCTCCTTTTGGGCTCCTTCCAGCTCTGCCTGGCTCTCCTCATACTTCTGCTTCCATTCTGCCAGGACCTAGATTAATTAAAAATTAATTAATTAAATAATTAGTTGTTGAAATGGGTGTAATTTCTCCTTTGATGACAGAGGTTATGTTTAAAACTTTACTTTATCAAAGTTCCTCTGCTTCTTGTCAAGGTTGGCAGCCAGAGAATTAGCTCTCTCCACGTCAATCATGAGGTCCTCCACCTCACCCTGCAGCCTCTGCTTGGTCTTCTCCAGTGAGGCACACTTGGAGTTCACAGCCTCAATGGATTCCTCAGCCTCCTGCAGGCGCTGGGCAAGCTTTTTCCTGTTGTTAAAATAATTTTGTTTTGATTAAGGCTGAATTGGTTGGTTTTAAGTCTGAAAACCAATTTAAACAATGAAAGTATGGTGACTTACTTGGCCTCCTCCAGCTCCTCAGTTCGCTGGATGGCATCAGTCTCATATTTGGATCGCCACTGAGCCACCTCACTGTTGGCCTTGGACATTCCTCGCTGCAGCTCAGCCTTGGCCTCCTGCTCCTCCTCAAACTGCTCTCTCAGCAGATCACAGTCATGACGTGCTGACTGAACAGCATGAGCCAGGGCATTCTTGGCCTGTTGAAGTGACAGTTGATTTCAGATTTCGATATTTTATTGTTGAAATCAATTTTAAAGTCTAATGCTGAGAGGATAACAAATTTAAGAGGTAAAACCTAAGAAAGAAATTAGAGGATTATCTGTCTCAGAGTTACTGAGTGTCTCTGTAACTGATTAAAACTTGTCTCTGTTTTTATTAGTAAGTGCTGAAATTTAAAAGAAGAGAGAAAATATTTCAGACCTTCACTTCCTCCTCAACGTGTCTCTTCAGTTCCTCAATCTGCTGAGTGAAGGCCTGCTTGCCCCTTGTGAGCTGAGAAACAAGAGCTTCTTTCTCCTCAAGCTGGCGACTGAACTCACCTGTAGTTAACACACATGTATTAAGCCCAGTTTGTTTCATTTCACCCACTGATTGGTTGTAGTTTTAGGTACCTGTAAATGACAAATTTCCAGACACAGACTGTTTCTTTGTTATACATCACTTACCATTCTCTGTTTGAAGTCTCGCCTTCTGGGCATTAATGTCATTCAGCTGACGAACATTCTCATCATTTTTGGCTTTGAGTTCACTTAGTTGATCCTCAAGAGTCCTGCACATTTTCTCCAAGTTGCCCTGTCACCAAGTAATGCCATATCCATGTTAACAGTTAATGAGCTGCTTTGGCGGTCCTGAAATGTAAAAAAGAAAAAATCTGTTCTCTATAAATACTGTCCGCACCTTTGCTTTAGCAACAGCCTCCATGTTGCTGGAGAGGTCATCAATCTCCATCTTGTACTCGCTCTTCTCTTTCTCCAGCTTCTGTTTGACACGCTGGAGGTTGTCGATCTGCTCTCCGAGCTCTGCTACAGTGTCAGCCTGCTTCTTACGGAGAGCTGCTGCAGTAGCTTCATGCTGCAGAGTTGATTCCTCAAGATCACGACGCAGTTTCTGGAACTCAGCCTCTCGCTTCTTGTTCATCTCAATCTGAGCAGCTGTTGCTCCACCAGCTTCCTCGAGCCTCTCACTGATCTCTTCAAGCTCCCTGGAGAGGTCTGCTCTCTGCTTCTCTACCTTAGCCCGAGCTGCCCTCTCAGCCTCAATCTCCTCTTCCAGCTCCTCAATACGAGCCTAGTTTGAAATTATTTGGATTTATCGATTAGAACCTAAACTAAACTAGGTTTTTGACTTATAATGAACAATATTCTTTATGAACACTGGTCATTAGTGTTACCTGAAGTTCTTTAATCTTCTTCTGAAGTTGAGCACCAAGGGATTGTTCATCTTCAATTTTGCTGAGAAGTTGGCTGATTTCAAAGTCCTTCCTTGGTGTGGAAGAAGTATGGTTTTACGATCATAGTCCATATGATTATTGCAATGCAGTGTGTGTAAAGAAAATTATTTACAAAAAAAGCCCTACTTCTTGATTTTCTCATCAGACTGCTGCTTGTCATTCTCCAGATCCATTATGGATTCCTGGGCCAGTTTCAGATCTCCCTCCAGCTTCCTCTTGGCTCTCTCAAGGTCCATGCGGAGCTTCTTCTCTTGCTCCAGTGAACCCTCAAGCTATAAAGTCATGTCAGTTGATTCAAGTGGTTGGAAAGACAATGATTCAGCACTAAAATTCTTTCCATAAAAAACAAAAACAAACACATCATTATTATAGTTTTCTTACATCATCAACTTGCTGTTCCAGCTTTGTTTTGGACTTGGTCAGAGTGTTGACTTTGTCCTCCTCTGCCTGGAGATCATCCAGTGTTTGCTGATGGGCCTCTTGTAAGGCTTTCTTCTCCTTAGTCAACTTGGCAATTGACTCATCTTGAGATGCCATCTCCTCTGTCAGGTTTTTCACCTGAAACAATGTGAATACATTAAGTTTAATTTTGTTTGAGATTTTGCTGATTATTTGAACGTTTAACATATATATTCAAAGAACAACATTATATGTTTTAATTGAACTAAGAATATAATCAAAATGAACTGAACCTTGTTTTCTGTGGCATGTTTCTCCTTCTCCACTTTGGCCAAGGTGAGCTCCAAGTCATCAATGTCCTTCTTCAGCTCAGAGCATTCATCCTCCAGCTTCCTCTTCTTAGCAGTCAGCTCAGCATTGATTTCCTCTTCATCCTCCAGTCTCTCACTTGTCTCTTTGAGTTTGGCCTCGAGCTGGATCTTGCTCTTAATGAGCCCCTCACACCTTTCTTCAGCATCAGAGAGATTGTCAACTTCCTATAATACATGTTGAACACACAAGTTAGATTATTTGTGAGTCACATTGTCCTAGTGTTTTCTTGATCGTACTTTTAGCTACACTTTTGTTTTAGCACATAAATAATCAGAGGATAAAATAAGCATGTGGCCTTTTCATATCTAAATTTAACATACATGAACTACAGGTGTAATATATACTTTTCTCTACTACTTACTGCAGACACTTGAAGTTGCAGGTCATTCTTCTCCTGCAGCAGGCCGACCATCTTCTCTTCCAGTTCCTTCTTCTTAGCCAGAGCAGCAGCCAGGTCTGTCTTCATCTTCTCATAGTTCTCCTTCATGTTCTGCAACTCCTTCTCAGTCTCAGCACTCTTCAGAAGAGGCTTGATCTTGAAGTACAGTTTCAGCCATGGCCAGTTCTTGACATTCATGAAAGAACGGATGTTGTACTGGATGGAGAAGATAGATTCTCTAAAAACCAAACATGAGAGTGTTACTTTTAGTGTCGTAGGATCTTAATATGAGGAAGGAAATAAAAAAGAGAATACAATAGAGTTTAGTATGACAATGTTACCTCCTCTCCATCATCTTCACAAACTCTTTCCTCATGACATATCCTCTGCAGAGAGCCTGAGTCATGGTCACCAGCTCAGCCAGTTTCTCATCTCTCATCTCCTCAAGAGTGCCCAGCAGACCAGCTTTGAAGAACACCTATTTAATCATTGAAAACACAAGTACAAGTACAAATGGACAGTGTTTTGTTAATGTCTATTAATATAATGAAGTGTACCTTTGTGTGCCCAAACATGTACTGTGTGTGATCCACATCAATGGAGCCAAGCAGCTTCTCTGAAGCTTTCTTGTTGTCAATGAACTGTCCCTCAGGGATGACACTGGCATTCAACACTTTGTATCTTCAAGAGAGAATCAGGTTGTTACTTAGATTTTTCTTCCATCATATTCAAGTTTGTCCTTTACAACAACCATGAATTCATTTTTCCTTTCCAATATTGTAATGTGCTGTCACCTCTGCTTGAAGTCACCATAGAGGATTCTGCTGGGGAAACCCTTTCTGCAGATTCTGATGCCCTCCAGTACACCGTTACACCTCAGCTGGTGGATGACCAGGAAGTTCTCCATAAGGCCTGAGAGTCAGAAATGCATAATGTTTCAAATCTTTTCTATATTCTTACTGTCATTTTTGCAGTTAATATTACTGTGGGGTACCTGGGGTCTTTGTCTCATTGGGAATCAGGCAACGGACAAAGTGAGGATGAGTGCTTCTTAAGTTGGTCATCAGCTTGGCCAGATTCTCCTGTAGATCAGCATCATTAGATAATAGGTTAATACTATTTAAAAATTAGCATTTAATTTATATATATATATATATATATATATATAAAAAATCTATACATACTCTGAAAAGAGCAGACACAGTCTGGAAGGAACCACCCTTCTTCTTACCACCCTTCTTGCCACCACCACCAGCAGCCTCTGTTTTCATAAACAGTAAATTTCATTATTGGAATTGGAAAAAATATTTTTCACAGTATAAATTTATCCTGCAGTATGCACATTGTAGCTATCTGTACTGGACATGGCAGTTTGTGAGCAGTTTTTTTTCTTACCTTCAGCTCCAGCATGGGCTGCGTAAAGGAAGCACATTAGTTTGTTTGCAGACTTCTGGTAGAGCTGAACAACTGAGTCATTCAGTGGGTCCTTGTTCTTGTCCAGCCAGCCAGTGATATTGTAGTCCACTGTACCAGCATAGTGAACCAGGGAGAAGTGTGCCTCAGCCTTGCCCTTTCCAGGCTTTGGTTTCTCAAATGCTTTGGTCTTGCCAAGATGCTGATCGTGCAGCTTGTTCTTGAACGTTGTGTCAGAGGCCTTGGGGAACATGCACTCCTCTTCAAGGATGGAGAAGATGCCCATTGGCTGAGAAAATATCATAAATTATATTAAAATTTCAAGGGAGGTAACATATGCAACCACATGTACATTTCTTCCATAGTAGCTGTTTACCTTCTCAATAAGCTCAATGCAGGCAGCCAAGTCCATACCAAAGTCAATGAACTCCCATATAATGCCTTCTTTCTTGTACTCCTCTTGCTCCAGGACAAACATGTGATGGTTGAAAAACTGTTGCAGTTTCTCATTGGTGAAGTTGATGCAGAGTTGCTCCAAGCTGTTGAACTGTAACATTACAAACATGTTTAACTTCATGGCAATACAGTATTTAACATTTAGCAAATGTGGTGAAATGTTTCAAGTGCTCACATCAAAGATCTCAAACCCAGCGATATCCAGCACTCCAATGAAGAACTGTCTGGGCTGCTTTGTGTCCAGCATCTCATTGATACGGATAACCATCCACAAGAACATTTTCTCATAGATAGATTTGCACAGAGCCGAGACAGCATTGTTGACCTGGCAAACAAGAATTTATAATTATACAAAACCATATGAATACAGCTATAATGTTTATAATTATAATATGATTATACAAGTCTCCCTTTTATGAATTACCTGTGGGACGGTCTGACCTTTGGTCACCATCTCATTGCCAACCTTGACTCTTGGGTAGCACAAAGCTTTCAGCATATCAGCCGAGTTCAGGCCCAATAGGTACGCAATCTTGTCAGCCACTGTTGGATTAAAACAAATCATTATAATACCTAATAAATACAAATACTTCAAACATTTCTCCATTATAGAAATTTTTCACAATACCCTCAGTGCCATCAGGTTCAGCCTGCTCTTCACGCTGCTTCTGCTTGAATTTCATGTTGCCATGATGCATCACAGCACCAGTCAGCTTGTAGATGCTTAACTTCTCTTCAGCAGTAAAGCCCAAGATGTCAATAGCAGTCTGTAAGAAAAAAATGAAATCAGCTATCAATAAATAAAACAAAAGAAGATATTTATGGTTAAGTATAAGATTCTGTGTCAAATGTGATTTTACATCTGTTGCAATGAACTCCTCCACATCATCGATGCTCTTGACAGTGATTTCACCCTGACTGATCATTGGATAGTCATAAGGGTTAGTTGTGATCAGAAGAGCCTCTGAAAGGAGAAATGAAGTTAACTTGTTTTTTGCTTAGAATGTGATTTTAATGGTTTTAAATTTTAAATTTAGGTGTCCTGTCAACATACCCAGAAGCTCAGGCTTGTGGCCTGTCATCAGCTGATAGAAGATATGGTAGCTCCTCTCAGCAGACAACTGGAAGGTGACACGGGACTTCTCCAGCAGATCTAAGGACAACAGATTAATTTTGACACTGTAGACATGAGACATCACAGTCAAAACTGCAAAATGGATCATACATGCATTTATTTCCTTGGCTGTCATTGGGCGTGTTTGAAACTTTTTTCAGTTCTGTTGCTTTACTTATAACGTGCTTCACAGTATACCTTATTATACTTTAAATGTTTTTGCAATATGTTCCTACTTACACACATGATAACTACTGGGTTACAGTATATAACTTATATATATAGCGTAACCACACTGTTCATGCATCCGTGTGTTCCACCACAACAGACAATATTACTTCTTCTGAAATTAAGTGACTCATCTTCTTATGTGCTGTAAAATAACTAAACAGATCTGTTACATAATATTTAGGGGTTTTTTTGGTTGGTTTGGGGGGGGGGCATTCTGGACTTATCAGTTTGATTCTCATTCCCCAGAGCTTGAATACATTTAAGTGACTAATTAAATATAATTTCTGTCACAGATAATGGTAATTTGCACTGTGGTTCAAACTTACATGTTTCAATATCAGCTGAAGACAGCTTGCCAGATGTGCCAAAGTGAATCCTGATGAATTTACCCTACAGGGGTAGATCTTTATTAATATTGCCTTTCATGAGAGCAAGTAGTAAAAAGCTCATTTACATTAACTCGTTTTAATCACTTACAAAACGAGAGGAGTTGTCATTCCTCACAGTCTTGGCATTACCGTAGGCCTCCAACAGAGGGTTGGCAGCAACAATCTGATCCTCAAGAGAGCCCTGCAAGAATATATTGTGTTTATGTGAGCTGATCTTCCAAAATTGATTTTCTTTTTCTGTCACAAAGACGTTGATGCAGAATAAAAAATCTACCTGCATTTTGCCAGCTGCTGGCTCAGCCTTCTTAGCTCCAAGAGCTGCAATTGTTGCAAAGTACTGGATGACACGTTTGGTGTTGACAGTCTTTCCTGCACCGGATTCTCCACTGGGGTTTATGGGACACATTGTTAAAATGCCTTTATATCGTTTTTATATATTTTGCATACAGTTTTTATTATACTCACGTAATCAGGACAGACTGGTTCTCACGATCTAAAAGAAAAACATATAAGCATGTCTTGAATAATCTTAGGATTCATTTATTTCCAATCACTTATAAGTAGCTATGTTCTAAGAAAAAAATTTTTTCACACAATGATTAATGGTCATCTCTTTAAGTAGAAGTCCTAAATGCATTTAAAGGCTTTAATAGAGAATTGAGCTTACCAGTGAGCATGAACTGATAGGCATTGTCAGAGATGGAGAAGATGTGGGGTGGAGCCTCAATCCTCTTCTTTCCTCTGTATGCTCCTACACATGTAGCATCATATACAGGAAGCCACTTGTAGGGATTGACGACAACGCAGAACAACCCAGAGTAGGTCTGTATCATAGACAATAAATATCATTTAAACATTTACAGATCAGCATGATACTTTCCTCTCACACACAGCAATGTGAAAACTTACGTAGATCATCCATGATGCATAACGCTCTTTGAGGTTAAACAACACAGATGGCTCATTAAGGTGGGTCATCATGGCCATGTCCTCCATCTTATCAAACTTTGGAGGGTTCCTAGGGTGGATTTCATCCTCCTTTACAGTGACCGTCTGAATAGAAAATTAAGATCACTTAGAAAAAATCAGCTTTCAAAGTTTGGCACTATATATTTGACAAATAGATAAAGTACATTGATAATTCATCTACCTTTCCGTCGTCTGTCTCAACAGTGGCTTTACCACCCTCCTTCTTGGTAAGTTTCCCCTTGACATACATCTCATCAGGAACAGTCACAAAGAAGGCCGTCTTGGCATCAAATGGAGCAGTCTGGGCCTCAAGCCTCTCCTTTTCTGGCTTGCGTAGGTAAATGGCCGCCGCGCCATACTGCGCCATCTCCGCGTCTGTGCTCATGGTGGCACTTTACTAAAGACTGAAAATATGATGGATTGACACATAAATCATTTACTGTACTTATTATACAAACCATAATTAACATCCATTCTTTTTGATTCGTGGATTTTACCTCAGCTGATGCAAACAGAAATTCCTTGGTATCCTGTGTATGTCAAGGTGCTATAAAATAAGTAAACGTATATCAATGGACATTTTACTCTTCAGTTTAAGAATCCATTCAAAAAGTAAAATTTTCAGTGTCAAAAAAAAAATGTAATAACTGAACACTTAAAAATGTAAAATATAAACTTAATGAGAGCATATAATACACAGTAGATAAAACATGGTAGCTGAATCCTTTACTGTACTCACCCGTCTTAGATGCCCGTCAGTTAGAGCAAATCTCCAGAGCTGCTGCTTTTATAGACAACGGCTCTGCTTCCTCAGCATTTACACTCTCCTTAGTTTGGTCATGAATGT
This sequence comes from Rhamphochromis sp. 'chilingali', assembly GCF_963969265.1. Lineage (NCBI taxonomy): Eukaryota > Metazoa > Chordata > Actinopteri > Cichliformes > Cichlidae > Rhamphochromis > Rhamphochromis sp. 'chilingali'. The sequence continues at coordinate 11,505,927 of NC_137942.1, read as the reverse complement.
CTGACACCTTGCTTCTTGATACTGATATGGTCAAAAATAAATTAATTGTTTTGATCCATTTTCCACATATGTAATCCCTCTTTTCTAATACAACATACTTTCAAATATAAACAATTCAGCTGTATTCCTTAGTGAAAAAAATATTGTGAATGTATTGTGGTTTATTTGGTATATTTATTTAAGTGATTATGCTCCTAAATATGGAAAATGTAAGAAATGTTAACAATATAGTTAGTGGTAAATTAAAATAGTGCTCTGCATGGTTTTGGGATTATTCATTCTAATAACTTTTGAAGATAAATGGATATTAATTTGATACAGTTTATAGTAAGCTTATCTGTGTGTCCAACTATCTTTGATACTTTGATAGCCAGTTTTAAACTTCTAGTGCCACTGGTGTATAATTACAGGACATAAAAATCATCAGACTTTCTGTTATTGCCAGAAGGGTGTTATATATAGCTACTGGGAACATAATATTAAAAAATGTATTACTATAAAATAATTTGTTATAAATACATTTAATTTCTGTGTGGATAGAAGTGAACGTACAGCTTTTAGCTTACAATTTTGATAAACTAATTAAATGATATATTCTTACAGGAAGGGAAAATCTGGGATCATAGCAAGGATTAGCTTTTATTTCCAAAGCTTGCTCCAACTTGACTTAATGTTTGCTATCTTTCTAGCAGAACATGAGATACTATCATGGTCAAAAATAAATCCAGCAAAGGACAGGAGGAGTGGTTTGTGGTTGGCACAAAAGACAGATATATTTATTTTTCAACAACACAGAAGTACCCAGAAATACCTATACCTATTGGTAAGGTAAGTCCATGGTCAAATATCAAATGCAGTATGTTGTGTGTTTTCACTGTAATTCCAAGGGCCAGTAGAATTGCAACAAAACTGCAGAGCAGACACACAGCATTACAACCAAAAATGGAAACACTTTTTGATCTGCTTTTTATTTAGCCCTAGTAATACAGAAGAACACATTACATACAGTGCAGTCTAATGTCGCAGTGGTTTGCTAGGTGTACAGTATTAAGTGTCTTACTTCTTACTTACTAATATCTTAATACTTTTGTGAAAATACTATCGTAGTCCATATCGAGTCATAGATGAGTTTCTTTTGCTTGGACTTCTATCTGGACGAGTGCACTGAAATTTCTTAATTACAATGGAGCTACTAACTCTCTCTCATTAGAGAGAGCTAGTGATGAGTACTGTCTGATCACTTAGACATCTATGGATGCCACTAACATGCACAAAATCCCCCAATTTAATTGACAGTTCTACACATGAAGTCTCTGTGATCCCTTCACCATTCACAAAGCCTTAAACTCTAATGAGACAAGGATAAGATCCCTTTACTATGATGAATGACAAATCAAGTACTCTGCCCAAACGAGAGGTCTGACAACATTATCCGTGGCTTCTCCAGAACCTTTCACACATGTCTCAAGTGCTCAGGATGAAGTCATTTGCAAAAAGCACAGAGTGTCAAATGGTGGGCATCATCCTCAGCCTCTCTGGTAGGGTCTATGCCAGCATGCTGCAGAGTGTGTCTTTTAGTTGAACCTTTAATTAAGGAGGAACAATGCAGTTTTTATCCTAGTCATGGAACACTGGACCTGGTACTTCTTGCTATTCTTTTTATCCACATCACTTCATTATTATTTTCTTTTGTCACACCTTGCTATCCTGTTGTAGAGATGAATAAAGTATCAGGCAGGAACATGAGTTTGAACCTGGAAATCAAAAGGATGATTCTGAATGTTGTCAGTACATATGCCCCACAAGTTGGATGTCAGTTAGAAAAGAAAAAGAATTCTGGAGTAAGTTGGGTAAAGTGGTAGAGAGTGTTCCTGGGGAGAGAGTGGTGATTGTATCAGACTCTGACAAATAAAAATGGAAAGGGCTGTTGTGAACAGATATTTCAAGGAGAGGGATGACCATAGGGTGACATTAAAGAGCAGAGGAAATGTCCAGCTCAAAATTTCAAATCCTCTTCTACTCTTCATTTTACTGTGGGGATTGATGGTCCCCACAAGTATAGTAGTATGCCAATTTTCTGTCCTCACAAAAATGTCTAAACATGTACACACACACACACACAGAGACACACACACACGTGTATAGATAGATGTGCTGTGGGGGAGATATCAGATTTTGTTAGAGGTCTGTCCACATTTTCAGTTGAGGTAAGCTGTACTGCATGATCCGAAATAGAAAGTAGAAAGGCACCACCAATTGTGGCCTTATATGTGAGTGAGCATTACAGTATTATATCAGCGACACTGTTTTATGGTGACTTGCACTGCCTTAAACTCAATTTGTATTTTTACAAGCGAACTGGATTTTGGTCCGTCTTTTTTACTGCTTTGCCTTTCTCAAAAGTAAATGTATACCAGAGTTGTATATATAGAGCAGTGCAGTTACAAATACTATCCAGAAAAAATATGTGATGTTATTATGGCAGTTGTTGAATATACCTATTAAAGTTTGGTAATAAGATTAATTTGGACATTTTAATATAAACACATATATACAGCTCTGTCTGAAGGAATATTTTTATAACTGTAAATAGATTGGATGTAAAAGGTCAATCTCAGGCATTATCAGTTTTTGACTGTGAATTTATGGTAATATTTAGCCTAAAATGTTTAACTTGCTAAAGATGCAAAATGGCATATTGTTCTACAGAGAATTTTTTAATTACCCACCCAAAGCACTGAATTCAATTGTTTCAAAAACTTCCATGGCAACACATGTTTAAAATCAAGCACCTAGGCATGCAGTCTTCTTCTCTAATCATTTATTGCAGAACGGGTCTCTCTCAGGAGCTCAGTGAATTCCAACATGGCAGCATTATAGAATACCACCTGTGCAACAAGTCCAGTAGTGAAAATTCCTTGTTACTAAATATTCTACATTCAACTGTTAGTGGTGTTATAATGAAGTGGAAGTGATTAGGAACCACAGCAACCAGCCGTGTATTGGTAAGCCACATAAATTGATAAAGCAGGGTCTCACATAGTGCACAGAGGTCACCAACTTTCTGGAGTCAGTCACTACAACACTCTAAACTTCATGTGGTCTTCAGATTAGCTCATGAACAGTGTTTAGAGAGCTTCATGGAATGGGTTTCCATGGCTACGCAGTTGCACTAAAGCCTTACATAACCAGGCACAATGCAATACATAAGATGCAGAAAAGCACACTGACACTGTGGCAGTATTCATGTTTTCTGGATAAGAGATGAATCGCGCCGATGTGAAGTTATTTTTCACGAAATGGCCTTGGCCCCTTAGTTCCGGTGAAATGTTTCAACACACCAAGACATTTTGGACAGTTTCATGCTCCTAGCTTTGTGGGAACAGTTTAGGGACAGCCCCTTCCTGGTCTAACATGATGGAGTGCCAGTGCACAAATTGGATGGGGGAATTTGGTGTGCAAGAACTTGACTGGCCTGCCAGAGTCCTGACCAAAACCTGATTAAACACCTTTGGAATGAATTAGACTGTGAACCAGGCCTTCTCATCCAACATCATTGTCTGATCTTACAAATATATTTCTGGAAGAATGGTTTTCTTTTAAAGGTTAACTTAACTCTGCCATCACTAATGCTGAACACAAGAAGGGAGAACACAAAGGGAAAAGTGCTGTCCTCATTTCACAGGACGATGTCCTGTAAGTATGAATCACGATTATTCTGAAGAAACTATCGTGTTAAAAATTGGATATGTGAATGTGACTTTTTTTAGAATAAAGAATAAATTAAACTCTTTACATTTCATGAAATCATAATGAAAGTGTTTATTGAATTAATACATCATACATGGACAATTTAACAGTTAGTTCATATTTTATGAACACTGCCAAAAAGTTCCAAAAGAATGTGTCTTATTCAGCACTTTCACCCTGAAAAAAATAATGAAAGGTAAAATTATTCAACACATATTATCAACATTGAAACAATTCATTCTACATTGTAAATATAGTATCTACACTCTCTTCAATTCACAGAAAATTATTAACATAAAGCTCTTATATCAAACAACTCCATTAAACAACGGTACATTTTTTCGTAAAACAAATTAAATGAATTACCTTTCCAGCATCACGGCTCTTGGCTCTCAGTTTGTTGACCTGAGATTCAGCAATGTCAGCACGTTCCTGAGCTTCCTCCATCTCATGTTGGACCTTTCTCAGTCTGGACATGTGGGTGTTGGCCTGTTCCTCCTGTTCAGTGCAACAATATGTTTTATTTAAAAACATATCTGATCATATATGAGAGATATCTCAGTTATGAAGCTGTGAATTCCATATGTAAAAATCACAAAACATTTCACTCACAGCCTCCTCAGCCTGTCTCTTGTAAGCCTTGACTTTGAGCTGCAGCTTGTCCACCAGATCCTGAAGTCTGACCAAATTCTTCTTGTCCTCCTCAGTCTGCATAAACAACAAACTGTTACTGATGGCTGAAGAAGAAAGAATTTAGGAACTTAAATGTAATAGATGTTTAGGTAAATGTGTAATCACCTGGTAGGTGAGCTCCTTCACTCTCCTCTCATATTTGCGGACTCCTTTAACAGCATCAGCTCCACGTCTCTGCTCAGCTTCAACTTCAGTTTCTAGTTCACGGACCTTTAATGCCATGATAAGTAATCAGCTTTTAATAAATATTAAGAGTAGAAAGAAAATGGGTGGAGATCATGTGATGGCATCAAAGTGTTTATTTAATACTTGAATAATAACTATATATGCATATATATATGCAGTACATACCCTGGACTCCAGTTTCTGGAGCTGCTTCTTGCCACCCTTCATGGCGAGGTTCTCTGCCTCATCCAGACGGTGCTGCAGGTCCTTGACTGTGACCTCCAGGTTCTTCTTCATCCTCTCCAGGTGAGCACTGGTGTCCTGCTCCTTCTTCAGCTCCTCAGCCATCATGGCAGCCTGAAAGTATGGGTGGTGTTGGCATTATTGATCAAGCATGAACAAAAATTTTGAAAAGAAAAGAAGGCTTGTAAAGTACTAACTTACATCAGTGATAGCCTTTTTGGCCTTCTCCTCAGCATTTCTTGCTTCCTGAACTGCATCATCCACCTCACCCTGAACCTGGACAAGGTCAGCCTCCAGCTTCTTCTTGGTGTTCAAAAGACTGGTGTTCTGAATGAAAGAGAACAGTTTTAATGCTGTGATTCTCACTCTCTGATGTCTCAAAGTTCTTGTAAAGTAATGAATACCAACCTGAGAGTGAAGCAGTCCAACACGCTCGCTAGCATCAACCAACTCCTGCTCAGCTACTTTGCGTCCTCTCTCTGTCTGCTCCAGAGCGGCTCTCAGCTCCTCAATCTCAGCCACCATCAGACCATTTCTGCGCTCCACCATGGCGACCTGCTCCTTCATGTCTTCCTGTCCTCTGACTGCATCATCCAGGTGCAGCTGAGCATCCTGATGACAAACAAACAAAAGATATTATCATTGTTTGCTTGGAGGTTAATTAAAAAACACAAACACACACACAATCTACCAACTCACCTTGAGCTGTCCTTGGACATTCCTCAGTTGTTTCTGTGCCTCAGCAGCCTGTCTGTTGGCATGGCTCAGCTGAATCTCCATCTCATTCAGGTCTCCCTCCATCTTCTTCTTGACTCTCAGGGCATCATTCCTGCTCCTGACCTCAGCATCAAGAGTGCTCTGCATGGAGTCAATCACCCTCTGGCTGTTCCTCTTGATCTGCTCCATCTCCTCGTCCTTCTCTGCCAGCTTCCTGTCAATCTCACCTTTCACCTGGTTTAGCTCAAGCTGAATACGAAGGATCTTGGCCTCCTCGTGCTCCAGAGTTCCCTTTAAATAAATGTAACAACTGTTACTAATGAATCTCTTAATAATATGAATTGAACAGACTAGGACTAATTTTTTTTAAGGAAAATACATATTTTGTTTTGTAATATATAAATCATTACCTCAGCTTCCTCCAGAGCTGTCTGAATTTCAGACTTCTCAGTCTCAACAGTCTTCTTGGCCTTTTCCAGCTCATGGATGGTCTTTCCTGTTTCACCAATCTGCTCAGTCAGATCTGAGATCTCCTCTACAGAGCAAACACAGCCAAGAGTTTTAGTACTTGGAGCTGATATATGCAAATGTTTTGGCCACAACAAAAGCTGTATATGAATATAAACATTAGAATCATATCCATATGATCTATAGCAAGATAAGCATACGCTGCAGGTTCTTGTTCTCTCTCTTCATGGTCTCAAGATGATCCAGAGCCTCTTCGTATGAGTTCTTCATCTTGAACAACTCAGTGCTGAGAGAACGAGCCTCCTTTTGGGCTCCTTCCAGCTCTGCCTGGCTCTCCTCATACTTCTGCTTCCATTCTGCCAGGACCTAGATTAATTAAAAATGTATTAATTAAATAATTAGTTGTTGTAATGGGTGTAATTTCTCCTTTGATGATAGAGGTTATGTTTAAAACTTTACCTTATCAAAGTTCCTCTGCTTCTTGTCAAGGTTGGCAGCCAGAGAATTAGCTCTCTCCACATCAATCATGAGGTCCTCCACCTCACCCTGCAGCCTCTGCTTGGTCTTCTCCAGTGAGGCACACTTGGAGTTCACAGCCTCAATGGATTCCTCAGCCTCCTGCAGGCGCTGGGCAAGCTTTTTCCTGTTGTTAAAAGAATTCTGTTTTTATTAAGGCTGAATTGGTTGGTTTTAAGTCTGAAAACCAATTTAAACAATGAAAGTATGGTGACTTACTTGGACTCCTCCAGCTCCTCGGTGCGCTGGATAGCATCAGTCTCATATTTGGATCGCCACTGAGCCACCTCACTGTTGGCCTTGGACATTCCTCGCTGCAGCTCAGCCTTGGCCTCCTGCTCCTCCTCAAACTGCTCTCTCAGCAGATCACAGTCATGACGTGCTGACTGAACAGCATGAGCCAGGGCATTCTTGGCCTGTTGAAGTGACAGTTGATTTCAGATTTTGATATTTTATTGTTGAAATCAATTTTAAAGTCTAATGCTGAGAGGATAACAGATTTAAGAGGTAAAACCTTAGAAAGATATTAGAGGATTATCTGTCTCAGAGTTACTGAGTGTCTCTGTAACTGATTAAAACTTGTCTCTGTTTGAAGTGCTGAAATTTAACAGAAGAGAGAAAACATTTCAGACCTTCACTTCCTCCTCAACGTGTCTCTTCAGTTCCTCAATCTGCTGAGTGAAGGCCTGCTTGCCCCTTGTGAGCTGAGAAACAAGAGCTTCTTTCTCCTCAAGCTGGCGACTGAACTCACCTGTAGTTAACACACATGTATTAAGCCCAGTTTGTTCCATTTCACCCACTGATTGGTTGTAGTTTTAGGTACCTGTAAATGACAAATTTCCAGACACAGACTGTTTCTTTGTTATACATCACTTACCATTCTCTGTTTGAAGTCTCGCCTTCTGGGCATTAATGTCATTCAGCTGACGAACATTCTCATCATTTTTGGCTTTGAGTTCACTTAGTTGATCCTCAAGAGTCCTGCACATTTTCTCCAAGTTGCCCTGTCACCAAGTAATGCCATATCCATGTTAACAGTTAATGAGCTGCTTTGGCGGTCCTGAAATGTAAAAAAGAAAAAATCTGTTCTCTATAAATACTGTCCGCACCTTTGCTTTAGCAACAGCCTCCATGTTGCTGGAGAGGTCATCAATCTCCATCTTGTACTCGCTCTTCTCTTTCTCCAGCTTCTGTTTGACACGCTGGAGGTTGTCGATCTGCTCTCCGAGCTCTGCGACAGTGTCAGCCTGCTTCTTACGGAGAGCTGCTGCAGTAGCTTCATGCTGCAGAGTTGATTCCTCAAGATCACGACGCAGTTTCTGGAACTCAGCCTCTCGCTTCTTGTTCATCTCAATCTGAGCAGCTGTTGCTCCACCAGCTTCCTCGAGCCTCTCACTGATCTCTTCAAGCTCCCTGGAGAGGTCGGCTCTCTGCTTCTCTACCTTAGCCCGAGCTGCCCTCTCAGCCTCAATCTCCTCTTCCAGCTCCTCAATACGAGCCTAGTTTGAAATTATTTGGATTTATTGATTAGAACCTGAACTAAAGTAGTTTTTTTAATTATAATGAACAATATTCTTTATGAACACTGGTCGTTAGTGTTACTTGAAGTTCTTTGATCTTCTTCTGAAGTTGAGCACCAAGGGATTGTTCATCTTCAATTTTGCTGAGAAGTTGGCTGATTTCAAAGTCCTTCCTTGGTGTGGAAGAAGAAAGGTTGTACGATCATAGTCCATATGATTATTGCAATGCAGTGTGTGAAAATAAAATTATTTACAAAAAAAGCCCTACTTCTTGATTTTCTCATCAGACTGCTGCTTGTCATTCTCCAGATCCATTATGGATTCCTGGGCCAGTTTCAGATCTCCCTCCAGCTTCCTCTTGGCTCTCTCAAGGTCCATGCGGAGCTTCTTCTCTTGCTCCAGTGAACCCTCAAGCTATAAAGTCATGTCAGTTGATTCAAGTGGTTGGAAAGACAATGATTCAATACTCTTTCCATTAAAAAGCAATATGATTATAAATTTATTACATCATCAACTTGCTGTTCCAGCTTTGTCTTGGCCTTGGTCAGAGTGTTGACTTTGTCCTCCTCTGCCTGGAGATCATCCAGTGTTTGCTGATGGGCTTCTTGTAAGGCTTTCTTCTCCTTTGTTAACTTGGCAATGGCCTCATCCTGAGATGCCATCTCCTCTGTCAGGTTTTTCACCTAAGAATTGTACAAAGGATGTATTAAAATATAACTTAACAACTATATCTCAGGAAAGAATTAATATATTTTCATTTAGAGGTGTCTTTTTAAAAAAAAAAAAAAAAACCTCAGATATAGATAAATTGAACCTTGTTTTCTGTGGCATGTTTCTCCTTCTCCACTTTGGCCAAGGTGAGCTCCAAGTCATCAATGTCCTTCTTCAGCTCAGAGCATTCATCCTCCAGCTTCCTCTTCTTAGCAGTCAGCTCAGCATTGATTTCCTCTTCATCCTCCAGTCTCTCACTTGTCTCTTTGAGTTTGGCCTCGAGCTGGATCTTGCTCTTAATGAGCCCCTCACACCTTTCTTCAGCATCAGAGAGATTGTCAACTTCCTATAATACATGTTGAACACACAAGTTAGATTATTTGTGAGTCACATTGTCCTAGTGTTTTCTTGATTGTAATTTTAACTACACTTTTAGCAAATAAATAATCAGAGGATGAGACAAACAGGTGGTCCTTTTATATCTACCTTATATACATGAACTACAGGTGTAATATATACTTTTCTCTACTACTTACTGCAGCCACTTGAAGTTGCAGGTCATTCTTCTCCTGCAGCAGGCCGACCATCTTCTCTTCCAGTTCCTTCTTCTTAGCCAGAGCAGTAGCCAGGTCTGTCTTCATCTTCTCATAGTTCTCCTTCATGTTCTGCAACTCCTTCTCAGTCTCAGCACTCTTCAGAAGAGGCTTGATCTTGAAGTACAGTTTCAGCCATGGCCAGTTCTTGACATTCATGAAAGAACGGATGTTGTACTGGATGGAGAAGATAGATTCTCTAAAAACCAAACATGAGAGTGTTACTTTTAGTGTCGTAGGATCTTAATATGAGGAAGGAAATACAAAAGAGAATACAATAGAGTTTAGTATGACAATGTTACCTCCTCTCCATCATCTTCACAAACTCTTTCCTCATGACATATCCTCTGCAGAGAGCCTGAGTCATGGTCACCAGCTCAGCCAGTTTCTCATCTCTCATCTCCTCAAGAGTGCCCAGCAGACCAGCTTTGAAGAACACCTATTTAATCATTGAAAACATATGTATACGTGGATATTGAGAGTTTTTCTTTTAAATGTCTATTAATATAACAAAGTGTACCTTTGTGTGCCCAAACATGTACTGTGTGTGATCCACATCAATGGAGCCAAGCAGCTTCTCTGAAGCTTTCTTGTTGTCAATGAACTGTCCCTCAGGGATGACACTGGCATTCAACACTTTGTATCTTCAAGAGAGAATCAGGTTGTTACTTAGATTTTTCTTCCATCATATTCAAGTTTGTCCTTTACAACAACCATGAAACCATTTTTCCTTTCCAATATTGTAATGTGCTGTCACCTCTGCTTGAAGTCACCATAGAGGATTCTGCTGGGGAAACCCTTTCTGCAGATTCTGATGCCCTCTAGTACACCGTTACACCTCAGCTGGTGGATGACCAGGAAGTTCTCCATAAGACCTGAGAGTCAGAAATGCATAATGTTTCAAATCTTTTCTATATTCTTACTGTCATTTTTACAGTTAATATTACTGTGGGGTACCTGGGGTCTTTGTCTCATTGGGAATCAGGCAACGGACAAAGTGAGGATGAGTGCTTCTTAAGTTGGTCATCAGCTTGGCCAGATTCTCCTGTAGATCAGCATCATTAGATAATAGGTTATTACTATTTAAAAATTAGCATTTATTTATTCATTTATTTATTTATTTATTTATTTATTTATTTATTTATTTATTTTAATTATAAATCGATACATACTCTGAAAAGAGCAGACACAGTCTGGAAGGAACCACCCTTCTTCTTACCACCCTTCTTGCCACCACCAGCAGCCTCTGTTTTCATAAACAGTAAATTTCATTATTGGAATTTAATGAATATTTTTCACAGTATACGTATTAGCCTGCAGTATGCACATTATAGTTATTACACAGATACATACTATCTGTATTGGACACGCTAGCTTGTGAGCACTTTTGTTTCTTACCATCAGCTCCAGCATGGGCTGCATAAAGGAAGCACATTAGTTTGTTTGAAGACTTCTGGTAGAGCTGAACAACTGAGTCATTCAGTGGGTCCTTGTTCTTGTCCAGCCAGCCAGTGATATTGTAGTCCACTGTACCAGCATAGTGAACCAGGGAGAAGTGTGCCTCAGCCTTGCCCTTTGCAGGCTTTGGCTTCTCGAAGCATTTGGTCTTGCCAAGATGCTGATCGTGCAGCTTGTTCTTGAAAGTTGTGTCAGAGGCCTTGGGGAACATGCACTCTTCTTCAAGGATGGAGAAGATGCCCATTGGCTGAGAAAATGTCACATGTCATATTAAAATTTCAAGGGAGGTAACATATGCACCCATATGTAAATTTCTTCCATAGTAGCTGTTTACCTTCTCAATAAGCTCAATGCAGGCAGCCAAGTCCATACCAAAGTCAATGAACTCCCAATGAATGCCTTCTTTCTTGTACTCCTCTTGCTCCAGGACAAACATGTGATGGTTGAAAAACTGTTGCAGTTTCTCATTGGTGAAGTTGATGCAGAGTTGCTCCAAGCTGTTGAACTGTTACATTACAAACATGTTTAACTTCATGGCAATACAGTATTTAACATTTAGCAAATGTGGTGAAATGTTTCAAGTGCTCACATCAAAGATCTCAAACCCAGCGATATCCAGCACTCCAATGAAGAACTGTCTGGGCTGCTTTGTGTCCAGCATCTCATTGATACGGATAACCATCCACAAGAACATTTTCTCATAGATAGATTTGCACAGAGCCGAGACAGCATTGTTGACCTGGCAAACAAGAATTTATAATGATACAAAACCATATGAATACAGCTATAATGTTTATAATTATAATATGATTATACAAGTCTCCCTTTTTTAAATTACCTGTGGGACGGTCTGACCTTTGGTCACCATCTCATTGCCAACCTTGACTCTTGGGTAGCACAAAGCTTTCAGCATATCAGCCGAGTTCAGGCCCAGTAGGTACGCAATCTTGTCAGCCACTGTTGGATTAAAACAAATCATTATAATACCTAATAAATACAAATACTTCAAACATTTCTCCATTATAGAAATTTTTCACAATACCCTCATTGCCATCAGGTTCAGCCTGCTCTTCACGCTGCTTCTGCTTGAATTTCATGTTGCCATGATGCATCACAGCACCAGTCAGCTTGTAGATGCTTAACTTCTCTTCAGCAGTAAAGCCCAAGATGTCAATAGCAGTCTGTACGACACAAGAATGAAAGCAACAATTTATGTTATTTTTAAAAACACTTCATTTATAGTTAAGTATACAAATCCAAAGACAAATGCGATTTTACATCTGTTGCAATGAACTCCTCCACATCATTGATGCTCTTCACTGTGATTTCACCCTGACTGACCATTGGGTAGTCATATGGGTTGGTTGTGATCAGAAGAGCCTCTGTAAAATGCAATACCGAAAATCAGTGAGGTATTTTTAGTATATTGTTTGCAATCTTTTCAAACATGAAATGGGAAGCAAAGCCTTCAGCCTTTATATTCAGGAGAAAGACATGTTTGTTACTTTGAAGATTCTGCTTAAAAATTCTTCTTTAAATTAGCTTATGGTTAAGAATGGATCAGGTCAGAGTAAAACATCCCCTAGTTGTGTACCCCTGTCTGAGCCTGGGTTTGGAGAGTTTTGGTTTTCTTGTTAAAATGCAATTCTTCTATTCCATCATTGCCAAGTGTCGGCTCATAGGCAATTCTCATCATCGGTTGGGGTTTTCTCTTTAATACTACAGGGTTTATACATTACCATATAATATCTGATATTGTGCAAAAATTAAATTGTATTTTAATACTATAATTAAATAATTCATTAGTTAATATTGATTAATTATAATTAATACACTATATTTTAATAGTACAATTAATAGTCGTTATATACTGGTATACAACATTTAAAAATATTGTTGTTGTTATATGAACTGTCCATATATAGTTGAATTCAATTCAATCAAAGTTAGTTAGTGTCATAAATAATTAAAGTTGTCATACCCAGGAGCTCAGGCTTGTGGCCTGTCATCAGCTGATAGAAGATATGGTAGCTTCTCTCAGCAGACAACTGGAAGGTGACACGGGACTTCTCCAGCAGATCTAAGAACAACAAATTCAGTTGGAGAGTGTAGACATGTCATGTAGACATAAGGCATGACAGACTAACATTTCATGTCAAGCCTACCATTTTCATAGATTATCAAAAGAGTCATGGGAGTGATTTCAATTCTGTTACTTTACTTATTACATAATTTACTAATTATGTACCCAAGTCTTTTTTTTTGATGTACTGCATTGAACTAAATATATAAATATAAAATAAATTGAATTGAGTAGTTAAGAAACATTTCTAGCACAGATAAGTACAATGTAGACTGGTTCAAACTTACATGTTTCAATATCAGCTGAAGACAGCTTGCCAGTAGTACCGAAGTGAATCCTGATGAATTTACCCTAGAGTGGAAAATCGTTATTAGCATTGTCTTTTCTGAAAGCAAATAGTAAATATCTGACTTACTTTAACTCACTCTTAATTACTTACAAAACGAGAGGAGTTGTCATTCCTCACAGTCTTGGCATTACCATAGGCCTCCAACAGAGGGTTGGCAGCAACAATCTGATCCTCAAGAGAGCCCTGCAAGAATATATTGTGTTTATGTGAGCTGAAGTTTCTATTTTATTTTTCTGTTGCAAGTAGCTTGATACTAAATAAAGAATCTACCTGCATTTTACCAGGTGTTGGCTCAGCCTTCTTACCACCAAGAGCTGCAATTGTTGCAAAGTACTGGATGACACGTTTGGTGTTGACAGTCTTTCCTGCACCAGATTCTCCGCTGGGGTTTATGGGACACATTGTTAAATTTCAGCTTCAGTATCTTAAAGTTTTGTATAGATTTTACACACAGATTTGTAATATACTCACGTAATCAGGACAGACTGGTTCTCACGATCTAAAATAAAAGCATACAAGGTTCATGAATCCTGCTTTCATCATTTCTTTAATAACTATAAGGTTAATTAATAAAGTGCTAAGAAACTATTTATTTGCAAGGATTAATGACAACTTCAATAAACTGAAATTTAAGGTAATGTCTATAATTTGTATTAAAACATATTAACAGTAATTGACATTACCAGTAAGCATGAACTGATAGGCATTGTCAGAGATGGAGAAGATGTGGGGTGGAGCCTCAATCCTCTTCTTTCCTCTGTATGCTCCTACACATGTAGCATCATATACAGGAAGCCACTTGTAGGGATTGACGACAACGCAGAACAACCCAGAGTAGGTCTGTATCATAGACAATAAATATCATTTAAACATTTACAGATCAGCATGATACTTTCATTTTACACACAGCAAACATAGGAAAGTGAAAATTTACGTAGATCATCCATGATGCATAACGCTCTTTGAGGTTAAACAGCACAGATGGCTCATTAAGGTGGGTCATCATGGCCATGTCCTCCATCTTATCAAACTTTGGAGGGTTTCTAGGGTGGATTTCATCCTCCTTTACAGTGACCGTCTGAATAGAAAATGTAAATCAGCCTCAACTTTTACAATTACACAGTGCATATTAAACACATGAATTAAGTACATAGATTATTCATCTACCTTTCCTCCCTCTGTCTCAACAGTGGCTTTACCACCCTCCTTCTTGGTAAGTTTGCCCTTGACATACATCTCATCAGGAACAGTCACAAAGAAGGCCGTCTTGGCATCAAATGGAGCAGTCTGGGCCTCAATCCTCTCCCTCTCTGGCTTGCGGAGGTAAATGGCCGCCGCGCCATACTGCTCCATCTCCGCGTCAGTGCTCATGGTGGCACTTTAATCAAGACTGAAAATATGATCGATTGAAAAATAAATCATATGTTTGTTATGCAACCCACAATTAATCTCCATTGTTTTGGTTTTATGGAATTTACCTCAGCTGATGCAAACAGAAATTCCTTGGTATCCTGTGATCCTGTGTATGTCAAGGCACTATAAAATAAGGTTAAAGGTAGATTCATGCACTTTTTATATTGACTTGTAGATTTTGTAAAAGACTTTAAGAATATATTTAAAAACAAAATGTTCACAAAAATGTATCAGTGTGTAAAATAATTTAAGTAACTGATTACTAAAACAAATAATCTATTAACTCACAGCAGAGACATGGCAGAGGAAAATGTTGACTCTACTCACCTGCCTTAGAAGCCTTTCAGTTAGAGCAAACACTCAGAGCTCCTGCTTTTATACACATCGGATCTGCTTCCTCAGCATTTGCAGCTCACTAAGTTTGGTCAGGATTCTCTGACACCTTGCTGATAGATATGGTCAAAAATAAGCTAATGCGTCATTTTCTACACATCAAATTACCATTTTACAGAGGATTTTAATAATAATACGTACAATAATAAATGTATATACATTTAATTTCTTTATTTTATTAAAGAACAAATTATATGCAATAATAATGGCAGATTAATTACATTATACTTAAATGGCATCAACTCAAATCTTTCTTTTATTAAAACTATTTTTACAATCAATATAATTATGGTTCTTATTTTTAAAAAAACAGTATTAAATGTCATTTGGTTCATATTTCACTGAAAGTATATAAACTGCATTTTTAGGAGATCAGTAATGCCCACAAAATGTCTAAAGCAAATTATAATACTGTATTGCATGGTTTGTAGATTATTTATTCAAATAAATGTTGAAGGGAAACAGATATTAAGTTCACATAGCTTATACTAAGCACATGCGTGTCCTGTTAATGTAATATCACAGCCAGTAATGGATTTAAATTTGGAGAAGTCTTGAAATGTCACTGGTGTTCTGTTACAGAGCATAGAAATCTCAGACATCGGAAATAAAATTCATGGTAAGACTTTCTGTTTATGCCAGACAGGTGTTGTATATCTCCTGGGAAATACATAGGTTTTAATTTTTGATGTATTGAGTGAGTGCTAAATGATTTACAGAAGAGAAACCCTGTGGTTAACTTTCATTTCCAAGTTTTGCATGGAGTTGGCTTAATATTTGCCATCTTACCAGCAGCTTGCCAGCTTATTTGAAAATAAATCCAGCAAAGGGAAGCGATTTGTGTTTGGCACAAGAGAAAGATGTATTTATAGGACACATTTAGAAATGATATTAACACCATAACCCAACATAAGCTTAATCTTAATTTATGTACTTTCTTTCTCTCTTTTTATTGTTTAATATTCATATTTAATTTGCTAAAAAGTATGGATTTATAGATAAGGGATAAAGTACAAGATGTTGTGCATTTTAACTATAACTCTTGGAATCAGGCAGCAGAGCAAAAAAAAAAAAAGAAATTGCAGAGTAGACACATGTGATTAAGGAGGAGCTATAACCAAAACAGGAAAACAACTGACTTCATCTGCTTCCTTTTAGCCCTGGCATTACAGAAGAGCATGACTCCCTTCCGAACCATTGTATAAATGACCACTTTGCTATCACTTGCTACCCATACAGGCACTAATATTTATGTAATATATATTTGATTGAACCCCGACCACCCCAAATAAAAAAAAATTGTAGGCAGACTTTGTCAGATACTGACCATAAAAAATCATCATGGTTAGATTTATAAATGAATTTAAATACAGTAAATACAATACAGAGATAGAGTTAAAATAATTATTGTGAGTTTGAGAAGGGAGAGGAATAGCAAGGAGTGAAGTCAAGGTTTTGCTGAACCATCTTAACTCCTTCCCTACTCTTTCTTCTTTGCTTCCATGATAATTCTTAAATTTGCTGGTCATAATGTAATGCTATATGGTTCTTTTACAACAAAAGACAAAAGATTGTAGGTTTTCTTTTCTTATCAAAGAACAGTAAGTACAGATGATGTAGTTCCTGTATGTTATGCAACCCTTCATAGAATCATAATCAGCAGGATTAAACAACAAACATCCATGAGTGCATCAGGAAGATGGCCACAACTAATAGTGTACTTAGTGAATACGTCAGGCAGTTGAAACCCAAAAAAGAAGAGGAACAAGAACAGGAACCACCATGGAAGGATGGCGCCTGCCTTCTACCTTTGTTAGAAGAATTGGCTGATATCAAGAAATCCTACCAATGGCTGTACATAACTGGACTGAAATATAGCACAGAGGCACTAATCATAGCAGCACAGGAACAAGCTCCTGGCACAAGAGTCATAGAGACCACACTAAAGGGTGGATCAGAACCCCAGTCAAACTGAATCGCTGGTCGCCTGTCATCCCAGATAGCTGCAGTAAATGTTTAGACGAGAAGGGCACTCTTTTTCACTGTGTATGGAGCTGTCCAAAATTACAGCAGTACTGGAAATCAATCACGCAAACTTTATCTAAGATTGTTGGAGTAAATATACCTGTTGAAGCAAAAATGTGTGTGTTGGGTATATACCCAAAGAATTGTGACTTTAGAAAATGATACTTGGTGCTGAGTTTTTTGTTTTGTATTTTTGTTTTGTTTTTTGTTTTTGTTTTTTTTTTTGGGGGGGGGGGGGGGGGGTTGTGTGTGTGTAGGGGGGGGGGTTGTTTTGTTGTTTTTTTTTGTTTGTTTGTTTTGTTTTTTGTCTGTTTCTTTGTTTTTGTTGTTTTTATTTTTCGTTCGCATCTTGCTTTGTTTGTACCCAATGGATTCACTTTGCCAAATGGATCATCA
Source organism: Rhamphochromis sp. 'chilingali' (assembly GCF_963969265.1). NCBI lineage: Eukaryota > Metazoa > Chordata > Actinopteri > Cichliformes > Cichlidae > Rhamphochromis > Rhamphochromis sp. 'chilingali'. The sequence continues at coordinate 11,488,434 of NC_137942.1, read as the reverse complement.
TGGCCTTGCCGTATTGGTCCATTTGATCGACCTTTGTTGTTATTATTTATTTTATTTTATTTTCAGTTGTTACAGACGGGACAGACATGACTGAGGGATAGGAAAGGGAGAAAGAAAGATGAAGGAAAAGAAAAACAAAAGGGAAGAGGGACAGTGAGAGAAGGCACTTAAAAAGAGAAAGAAGAGAAAAAAAAGAAAAATAAAATCTCCTGGATCACCTGTTGAGAGAAAAAGAAGAGAAAACAAGCAAAAAAACAACAACAACAGAGCAACATACTAAAAACAAAACCATCACATTAATCTAGCTAAGTGTAAACAGCAGTAAATACGAAATGTTGAATGTTGTTGTGTAGCAAGCAGGACCGACAGCGCACATTGTGCATGGAAATAGCAGCCAATAAAGGTGTAGTTTATGTCTATGAACAGTGGACACCCGTGTGCACCTATTACAAGGTTTCCCCATGTAATAGCCCTGTCCCACAAGGCATGAAGCAGGCATGGAGGAGATCCAGGCCCCAGACATCCAGAGGCCCCAGAGTGCGAGAGCCCAAGGAGGACCACCGGAGGGGCAGCTAAACATTTTCTAACCCCATATCGTCTACCACTGATAGTGGTCTACAGTCCAGAGTAATCCATTTTGTGAGAGAATTTGTAAGATGGTCCGATGTTGACTTACTAATTTTGGTCCTGAAGTCAGTCATTTCATCAAGTTTGGTCTGCCAATATGGAACGCCAGGACTGCCATAATGAATTAATTAAATACACCATTAAATTATTAATTAAATGTGGCAATAATTAATTAAAATTGGAACTAATTAATTAAATAAATAGTTATGACACATGTAATTAATTAATTATTGACACATTTAATTAATTATTTATGTATTTCACATTTTAATTAATTATTGACACATTTAATTAATTAATTATTGACACATTTAATTAATTATTTATGTATTTCACATTTTAATTAATTATTGCCACATTTAATTAATTAATTATTGCCACATTTAATTAATTATTTAATGGTGCATTTAATTAATTCATTATGGCAGTCCTGGCGTTCCATATGCCAACACCTTTTGTTGGAACTCGAATTGCTAGTGCTAACAGCTCCAACAGTTTCTATGCTTGCTGCAACATGTTTTGCATTTAGATGGTACCGTAAGGTGCTACAGTGCTCAAAACTATGCACTTTCGAATGCAAAGTGTGATTAAATGTGTTAATATTTTTTTACGCATTTTCAAATAAATTAAGTGCAATTAACGCATTATATGTCCACCCCTACACACCAAAAAAATTCCAATTGGTGGTTTGACTCCTCACCAGAGTGGGTAAGAGAACAGGGCACTGTTGAAATGTTACTATGCAAGTAACCCCAGAGGAAGGGGTTGCTAGAGATCGACAAGGTAATACCACACAACTGCTACGGCAAGGGGCAGCCAGGTCATGAGGGAGATATCATCACCCCCTAAGTATGGTGGAAGAAGGAATGTTGAGTGCAAGAGCAGCCTCTGTTGCCGGTTACCAAGACTACGTGAGGTACCCTCTGAAGGTTTAAGATGTGAATGCAGCACTACGTACAATCCCTACTGTGACCATCATTGAAACCAACCCTCTGATCTACACCACAGCAGCAGCAATCAGATGCTTGACTACAAGATGAGTATGAACAGTATTAACAGTACTAACCCTAACCCATCCACAGGGTTGAGAGGAGAATTATACAATGTTACAGCCCCTGGCTTTAAAGAAGAAGTGAGGCAGACCAATTAGCAACTGATTGGTCACACCTGCACCTTTAAAAGGCTGAGGAACAGTGTGCAGTTGCCCCGTATTGCTTTTGTCTTTGAGTTTTCTTTGTGGAAGCCTGACTCAATTGTGAGATTTACTTATTTTTTTAACTCTTTATTTTGTACTTTTTCCTTTGTATTACATACGGACAAGACAATAATAATAATAACACAACAACAAATACACAAAAAAAAAAAAAAAAAAAAAAAAAAAAAAAAAACCACGAGAGGTCCCGCCCTATAAGGCTGACTGAGACTTATAAATTATCCATTTTGTCCACTGTTTTCGGTGTTTGTCAGATTTCAGTCTCAGAGTGTAAGTCATTTTTTCCATTGTATATATGTCCTCGATTACGTCCATCCAGTCTTCCAGTTTTAAAGGATCGCTTTTCAGCCAATTTTTTGTTATCACCTTTTTGCTTGACAACAACATAATCTTAAACAAATACCAGTCCTCCTTTTTTACATTTTCCCATATTCCAAAATACATTACTCGTGCCTCACACAGTACTTCATACCCCAGCACCTTCGTCATTGTTGCCGCGATTCTTTCCCAATATGATTTAATATATTTACACTTCCAAAACACATGTGAGTGATTGGCGTTCCAGTCTCCACATAATCTCCAGCATTGTTGGGGTGTTTTCAACTGCTTGCTTTTGATATACGGAGTAATAAAAAACCTAATCACATTTTTCCAGCCATATTCTCTCCATCGTCTAGAGCTAGTGGAGTTATGCTGTGTGAGACATAAGGATCGCCAATCATCCTCTGACAACTCAATTTGTAGTTCCGATTCCCACTTTTGTTTAATATATAATGTTTCATTCCTATTCGAATTTTGTAGGCCATCATATAATTTCGACAGAATTCCTGATGGAAGATTTTTATATGCACCTGTTATTGTTCCTATTATACGATTTCTTTCTCTCGAGAGCTTCTTTCTAATTTCTGTATTGTAAAAGTGTCTTAATTGAAAGTACCTAAATAAATCTGATTTATCCAATCCGAATTGTTTCTGTAGATTCTCAAAAGATTTAAATGTTGTCCCATCTATTAATGTACACATTGCTGTAATTCCTTTATTGACCCATCTTAAAAATGTGCTATCCCATTGTCCACTTTGGAATTTTCGAGAGTATGCAGGCCAAATCAGCAATTTACAATCTTCTGTAATTCTATATTTCTTCATTATTGTCCACCAGAGTTTAATAGTAAATTCAGTGATGAGATTTTTGTTCGTGGGCTGGATAGTTTCTTCTCCCAATCTTGCTAGTGGATGACATGATAGGCAATAATTTAACTCTATATGCTTCCATTTTGAAGTATATTCTGATGAACACCAGTAAACAGTATATCTCAGCTGGGCTGCATAGAAATATTCCTTGAGATTCGGGAGGGCAAGTCCTCCTTTTTCTTTTCCTGATTGAAGTATTTTAAATCTTATTCTTGGCTTTGTCCCTTTCCAAATAAATCTACTAACTAATTTATCCCATTTACCAAACTGTGCATCTGTTATTTGGACTGGTAATGAGGTGAATAGGTACAATAACCGGGGAAGCACATTCATTTTTATTACCTCTATTCTTGAGCTAAGGTCCTTGACAAGCGGAGCCCATTTAATCAGATCTTTTTGGATTGTGTTACTAAACTTCACATAGTTTGCCTCGTATAAAGTACTTGTATCACTAGTTAAATAGACACCTAAGTATTTGATCTTATTTGAATCCCATTTTAGTTTAAGTTCATTTTGTAATAATTCTTTGGGGAAATAATTCAGACAGAGTACTTGAGTCTTTACGATGTTTAGTTTATATCCTGCGTTTTTACCAAAATATTTTAATGCTTTAAACAGCCAAGGAAAGGTCGTATCAGGATCCTGTAGATATATAATTATATCATCTGCAAAAAGACCTATTCGTTGTTCAAGTTTGGAAACAAAAACCCCTTTTAAGTCTGTACTTTGCCGTATATACTGAGCCAAAGGCTCAATATACAAAGCAAAAAGAGCTGGACTCAAGCAGCAACCTTGCCTAGTTCCTCTAAAGAGCTCAAAGCTGTCTGTCAAGTCCCCATTTATTTTAACTCTAGCCATTGGCCTATGATACAGGGATTGTATACACTTAATGAAGATACTGTCAAAGCCCATTCTCTTCAAAACAGCAAAAAGAAATATCCAAGAGACTCTGTCAAAAGCCTTTTCAGCATCTAAACTCACTAAGGCTGTTGGGATTTTTTCTCTATTAACTTCATTAATTATATGCAATGTGCGTCGTATATTGTCTTGTGTCTGTCGCCCCTTAATGAACCCTGTCTGGTCTTCATCCACCAGATCAGGAAGGAACAGCTCTAGGCGTCTTGTGATTATAGATGTAAATAGTTTATAATCAACATTTAAGATGGAGATTGGGCGATAAGAATCACAGTTTTCCTTGTTTTTACCTTCTTTCGGTAAGACTGTGATGATGGCCTCTTTCCAGGAAGGTGGAATTTTAGCGTGTTTTATTGTCCAATTAAAAGAATCTATCAAAATAGGGGCCAAAACCTCTTTGAAAGTCTTATACCACTCATTGGGGTACCCATCACTCCCTGGACTTTTATTCGTCTTCAATCTCCTTATTGCCTTATCCAGTTCTTCCTTTGTAATTGGTTTAGTTAATAGTTCATTTTGAGTTGTCCCTATTGAAGGGAGGTCTAACTGATCCAAAAACTCTACAATTTCTGGTCCATTTTTCTGATCCGGTTGACTATACAATGTTTTATAATATTCTTGAAAGGTGTTTTTTATCTGTGTTGGTTCATATAGTAGTTCCTTGGTATTTGGATCTCTAATCTTGTTGACTGCATTAGTTATTTGCATTAATTTTAACCGTTTAGCCAATACTTTAGTTGCTTTGGAGCCAGACTCATAGAATGTTTGTTTTGTGAATCTCAGTTTCTTTTCTATTTCCTCCATAGTCAAATCACTTAGTTGTTTTCTTACGTTTTTGATTTTTTCGGCCAAATCAGGACTCAAATCTGTATGCTTTTTTTTTTCCAAATCCCTTAATTGTTGTTCTAATTTGGACTGTGTAAGCTTCTTCATTTTTTTGAGGTAGCTGGTCCTTGATATCAAATACCCCCGAGTTACTACTTTCACAGTATCCCAAATTATTGTTGGGTCTATCTGATCATCCTTATTGTGGGCAATACAGGTTTGTATTTCTTTTTTGATCTCTTTTACCTCAGATTCATTATTGAGAATACCAATGTTCAATTTCCATAATAATTTCTTATTCTGATTATGTAGGTGAATAGTCAAATGAATGGCGTTGTGATCCGACAAGTCGGCTATACCAATATTGCATTCTGTGACTCTATGTTTATCACTTCTATTTATCAAAAAAAAATCTATCCTAGAGTGAACCTTATGGGCTGCTGAGAAATGGGTATAATCCTTCTCCAGAGGGTGTAATTCTCTCCATACATCACAGAGATCCGCTTCCTTTATTAATGAGTTAAGAGATTTAGATTTATTATCTTTGCGTCTTTTTTTGCTTGTAGTATCTTTAGTATGATTTAATATACAATTCCAGTCGCCCCCACATATCAAGGTCCCTTCACTAAAGCTTATAATTTTTTCAGATAGTTTTTGATAGAATTTTGAGTTGTCCTCTGGAGGGGCATACACATTTATCAGGGACACCACTTCATTATTAATCCTCCCTTTGACAGCAACATATCTACCCTCCTTGTCACAGATTTCCTCTAACTTTTCGAAATTTACCGTGTTAGCTAATAAAATTATAACTCCTCTTCGTCTGCTATTCTTACATGAGCTATAAAAAGAATTTACATAGCCAAACTTTTTAAATTTTTCATGTTCTTCTTTTGACATATGAGTTTCTTGAATGAATATAATCTGTGCCTTGTGTCGTTTCAATTTAGATAGCAATCTACTCCTTTTAACTGGATTCCCCAGACCATTGATATTGATTGAAATAATTTTTATTTTACCTACACCACTCATAATTCGTACAGTGTGCAATGATCATCCCCTCTAGTTTAAGAAAATAAAATAAAACAATATTACTAGACATTAAACAAAAATTAAACACAAACTTGCGACTCCCAATTAGTAGGAAGAAACTGTCTCCCACCATGACCCCGTTGGTAGATCTAGGGTAAAAAACCTCCGTAAAGGAGGGCCCTATGAAATATTTGAGAACTGAAAAAGTAGTTCCCAAATTTTAGTCCAACGTATTTACCTCCATCCGGTGTTGCTCCTCCAGAACTTTGAATTTAAGAGGCCTATAATTTTCTGATCAGTAACAGGGGGAAGATATCCCCCGAACTAATCAGCATTTCTCTGAAATTCCTCCAATTTTTTTTTAACTCTCTGCCTCGGGGAAGAAATTTGCTCTCGATGGGAGATTGAGGCCCGTTTCCACTCTCGACACCTTCTGCTTAGCGCATCGTCTTCCTCAGATGCCGCCGGGATCTGGACATCGTATCCCCTCCTCTGCATCTCCATAGCCGCCTCTCGTACGTTACCGTAGTTTCTGACTCCGTCCTGCCAGTGGATCCGAATGCTCGTGTAGGGAGTTTGGAAGCGCACTCCCGCTTCCTTTAGTATCCGCTTAACTTCTCTGTATTGTTTGCGCTTTTGAACAATATCTGATGCATAGTCATGATCAAAGTAGATCGTCTTGCCATTCACCTGGATTTGCTTCTTTTTCCAAACTTCTCGAAGTATGAATTCTTTCGTTGTGAATTCCTGGAAATTAATAAGAATCGGACGTGGGAATTCTCCAGGGCGCGGTTTCTGTACAGAGATACGATGGGCCCGCTGGATCTTAAGTTCTAGCCCGGCCGGTATAGGTATCTCGTGCTGTAGCAGCTCCGAGACAAAGTCTTGGACAGATCTCCCCTCGGAGCCTTCCTCCACTCCAACCAGGCGTATATTATTTCTGCGGGATCTTGACTCCAGGTCCACCAGTTTGTTCTGAATAAATTTCTGTGTTTTCAAGCTTTGGAGGAGCGCTTCAATTAACTCCATTGTCACATCTTCTATATTTCCCACTCGATCCTCGGCTTCCCCCACTCTCTTCGACAGAGTTTTTATGTCCTCCTTTATCTTGTCGAGCTTACCGCCCAATTCCCGCTGTAGCGTGTTAATGCCTTCTCTCAGCTTTTCATTATCTTGTTTCATGAGATTTACTTATATAATGTTAGTTTTACTGAAGCCTGAAAGGTTAATTTTGATTTCTACTGTTTGAAACCTGAAGTGAAAGCCGTTTGGGTTTTGCTCCTCCCCTGTGTTTTGTTTTATTTGTTTTTCTGTTAGTCAGTTTAGTTAGAAAGTCTTTCTAACTATTATTATTATTCTATTATTTTCTTTTAAGTAGTTAGACACACACGCTTTACTAGAAAAGTGGTTTGGTATTGGTTGTTTGTTGGTTTGGTAATATAACAGCCTTTTAATCTTACCATCATGACACTATCTTTTATGTTACCTTCTCTGACCTCTAGGACTCCTAACATAAGTGGGGGCTCGTCCAGGAGACACAAACAGGGTCCCTGTGTCTGGAGCTGAAAATGTTTTTGGCTTAGGGTAGTCTTTTCATTAGTGTTCAAGTGCTATGTTGGCTATATTTTGTTTGGCATGCTTTTTAGCGGCTCCGTCTTTTGAACATCTTAATAATTGCCACGAGTGGGATTTGCTGCACATTGTGGACCACTTTAAGTTGCAGGTCCCAACACCAGTCCTTAAAAGTGATTTAAAAGCTCTAGTAGTAGCCAAGTTGATGGAAGCTGGTTTGATTCAAGCACCTGATCTGCCTGAGGATTCTATTGTGCCAAGCCAAGCTGCCTTGTTTCAAGAGGACCATAAAGATGGTCACAGTGTGGATGGTGAGGTGGATGAGTGGGGGAAGACAGCTTGTACACTCCCTAGCTATGATCCACTGTCTTCTAGGACTTCAAAAGGCCAAGATGGAGCTTGGCTAAAAGTGTTGTTATGTCTCCATTTGGAGGCTGAAGAAAATGGCCAGGCCAGGCGAGCTCAGCTGGAGCTTGAAATTAGGTGGCTGGAGATAGAGGCAGACAAAGCAGTAAAGCTGCGCAAGCTTGAGATGGAGTCCCAGCCTCTGCTGACTCTGTGGGTTCTACCCCCATGTCTGCTACAGCATTTGATGTCAGCAACCTAGTGCCAGCTTTTAGAGAAGCTGAAGTTGACTCATATTTTGCAGCATTTGAATGCATTGCTGGTGCTTTGCAGTGGCCTAGTGATATTTGGCTCCTTTTGTTCAGTGCAAACTTTCTGGTAAAGCTCAAATGGTGGTGGCCATTCTTCCTTTAAAAGACAGTCTAAATTATCAGTGTTAAAGCAGATGTCTTGCAGGCTTATGAGTTGGTCCCTGAAGCTTATAGACAGAAGTTTCGACAACAGAGGAAACCTTGTGATCAAACTTATTTGGGATTTGCCAGAGAGAAGGGAATCATCTTTGATAAGTGGTGTCTTGCATCAAAAGCCAATGATTATGACTCCCTATGTGAATTAATGCTTCTGGAAGACTTTGAAAACTGCATCCCTGAGCATGTTGTTTTGTATTTGAATAAACAGAAGGTGGCCAAGCTTGAAAAACACAGTCAAATTTCCAACAGAGTCCCGCAATGAGGTCCTTGGTTGTGGTGATAAGATTCCTGACCCTTGTTTTGAACCTTTCATTTTTGATGGATTGGTGTCACTGACAGCTGATCCCCCTGATCAGAAACCAGTAAGTATTTTGAGGGACACTGGAGGATCCCAGATTGTCATTCTCTCTAGCGTCATACCTTTTTCAGCAGAGAGTACCTGTGGTTTCAACTCTGTTCTGCATGGGATAGAGCTGGGCTACGTTCCCAGGCCAGTTCACAAAGTCTATATAAAATCAGACATAGTTACAGGATTTTTCCCTGTTGCCATTTTCCCTGCCTTACCAATAGATGGTGTGGCCATGTTAATGGGGAATGACATTGCTGGAAGTTTAGTACTTCCATGTCTGGAGGTTTTAGACAATCTCCTAAATCAGAAGACCACAGACTTCTTCAGACTTCCTTCCAGATTTCCTAATTTTCAGAGGAGGGTAAACTTTAAACTGAGGAATACAATGTTTTGTTACTTCTAGATAAGGTAGAGCCAGAGGAGCCTCAGGGGCCTTGAAGAACACATTGCTCCCCCTGACCAGAAAACACTTGTTCTCAGCCCTACAAGCTGACGAAACATTACAAAGCTGTTTCAATCGTGTGGTAAGTGCTGATTAACCCAATAAAGACCAACAAGCCTATATTATAAAACAAGATGTTTTAATGCATGAGTGGTCTCCATCAGTTGCAGAAAGTGCAGTTAAACAGATTGTTATGCCAACCATATATAGACATAAAGTCTTGTCCCTGGCTCATGCCAGTGGTCTGGAAGTGTGTCACAAAAACGTACTGGGTTTGATTAAAGCATTTTTTTTTAGCCTGGTATGAAGTATGATGTTTCAAAGTTTTGTCAATTTGGTTTACCATACTGCTGGTAAACCAAATCAGGGGATACACTTAGCTCCATTATGTCCTATTCCTGTAGTGGATCAGCCATTTGAACATGACCATGTCATAGTACACTGTGTTGGACCACTACTGAGAGCAAAGTCTGGAAATCAATATCTGCTTACCATCATGTGTGCTGCTCTACGTTTCCCTGAGGCACTCTGTAGTCTATTTAGACTTACAGGCCAGTGGACACTCTTTCAAATGCAGCAGTTAACTCAGATGACAAATCAGTGAAGGTAAAAAGATATCTAGGAAAGAGGGTATTGGATTTTTTTAGCCAGATTGTTTAAGAGTGTTGATGGAGAAGTATAGAGAATGTCAGAAAGGGCTGGACTGTGTCTGGAGTAAGCATATTATAGAATGCCAAGAGAGTGGGATCCTTGTTTGCAAAGGTGATGGACAGGCTGACAGATTAAGTCAGGCAGAAGTCTCCATAGACCAGGGGTCGGCAACCTGCGGCTCCTTATAGTGCGGCTCCGTGTGGTTTGGGAAAATAAATTAGAAGTATTTAGCTGAAGTGTATTTTATTTATGTTAGTTCTTTTTTTAACTTGTAGTTCTAAATTGGAAGATTATTGTGATATTGAAATATTAAAAATACAATTATATTCTTTTATTTTTTCATCGCTCAAAATAATCGTCACACTCGCGGAAGCCGGTGTACCCACCAAAACGCCATGCATTTATCAAGACTTTCAACCCCAGGTAGGCCAATTATGGCCCTTCGGATCCATGTTATGTCAGCAGCTGTTCTCTACCGTGAACTATGTTAAAAACAAACCCTGCTCATGCCTCACAGATGAAAGCTTACAGTCTTGCGTAAAGATGAAAGTGATTTCGTAAAGCCCCGATTTGCAGACGCTGTGCGCAGAGGTTCAGGAGCAGAAGTTCCATTGTAAAGATACCACGGCAGACCCGACGATGTTTGCATGAAGATGCTTTTCAGCATCTCTTTATTGACCACTTTTCACACACGGTTGCTGTATGCATACAGCCGGCTGTGGCTTTTCAGCTCACAGCCCGACACACACCAACACAACAGCATAGATAGCACAGACGTTAAGGCGGCGAGGCGTGATTGCGGGTGCTGCTCAGGTGCGTCCCCTCCCCTGCAGCGGCGCTGCAGACCGCACCCGACCACACACATTAACCTGGTAAAATACATATTTAGGCAGAATTTTGCAAATATCTATTTTTCATCTTTTAGCAGCATAGTGCTTTTTTTCCCAATTATTTTTTAAAAGTCAGGTCAAGGCTCCAAAAGCCCAAAGGCGATATAAGGGTGGCGGCTCACAACAGTTTTTGTTTGCTACATGGATCATTTTAGTTCAGCGTCTTTCCTTTTGTTATATTTCTTTAAGAGTTCAAAATGTGTTAATTACATAAATAAAATGTAATTTTCTCTGTAGCACTTCTTTGATTTCATAAGCAACACACGTTAGTTGTTCACACAAAGCATAAAGGTAAAAAACAAAATATTCAGTGTTATCTTCATTTTAGATGTCAAAATGTATTTGCGGCTCCCAGTGTTTTCTTTTGCGTGGAAACCGGGTCCAAATGGCTCTTTGGATGTGAAAGGTTGCTGACCCCTGCCATAGACTATGATGTTGGCAGATGACTGTTTGATCTGTAGTGAAAAAATAGGAAGTGGATGGAAGAGAACCTGGAGAGTTGGAAGTACACTAAAAAGAAATATAAAATTCAGTAGAACCAAACAAACAAACAAACAAACAAAAACGTGTGAATGAGAAGAAGACAGATGTAACAGTCTCTGGGTCTTTGAATGTTAATTTATCTGTAGTCCAGTCTCTATGTCAAGTATTTCAGTCTAGGTTCAGTATGTGTTGTTTTATCCTATTTCTGTTGTATCCTATGAATATATTGTCTGCGTGTCCCTCTGTTTTTTGTCATGTTTTATCTATCTAGGGTAGTTAGGATCCTGTCTTGTGAGTCATGCTCACATAGATAGATAGATAGATAGATAGATAGATAGATAGATAGATAGATAGATAGATAGATAGATAGATAGATAGATAGATAGATAGATAGATAGATAGATAGATAGATAGATAGATAGATAGATAGATAGATAGATAGATAGATAGATATTTCTTCTGAGCATGAGATGTGCCGTGGGGGAGATATCAGATTTTATTAGGGGCCTGTATAATTCATTTGATGACTGCCCATTTTCAGTTTAGGTAAGCTCTACTGCATGATTAAAAATAGAAAGCCACCAGCATGTCACGGCTGAGCAGCCAGTGTGTTTGTGGAGCAGACCCAAATACAGACACCGGGGAGAAGCACAGCAAGTGTGGCCTTATGTGTCAGTAAGCATAAACAGATGTCAGAGACCTCTGGAATATAAATAAAGTTGACCATGTGCCTGTGCAGTTGGCTGATTTAATCAGTAATGTGTGGCTTGTGTTTTAATCACATTCTCATGCTTTGGTTTTATGTGAAGGACATAGTACATTGTGAATTTGCCAATTTAGAATGTATTGCTCATACTGTAAGTGTTTGAAGAAACCCTTGGGAAATATGCAATATGTAGCTTTGTTTTTGTGTTGCAGTAATAAGAGAAATTTGTGTTTACTTTCTGTAATGCTTATTCTTCGTGAAAGCTCAACAACACTTCTTTTGAAAGGCAATGTAGTATGGCATGACAATCTTACTGACAGTTGTCAAAACAAATTAGTGAATTAGAGAGAATTAACTGTATAAATGGAGGCTATATTAGATTTATAACAGTATTATATCAGTGGCATAGCTTTGTGTCCACACTTGAACTGCCTCAAAATTAAACTATAAAATGCTAACTACAGATTTCAGTCTGTCTTTTTTTTTATGTACGTTTCTCAAAAGTTATTGCAACTGTGGGGTCTTATTTGACACTTCTACCTAATGTCCCTATCAAAGTTTGGTAATAACATACATTTGGACCTTTTATTATCAGCCTTTATATACTGGTGTATCTCAAGGAATATTTTTATAACTGTAAATAGATAGAATTAAGAAGTCAAAATCAGGCATCTTCAGTTTAATTTGAAGATGCCTGATTGAATTTGTGCTAATATGAACCTCGTTTTTTAAAAATATTAATCTAACCATGCCATGACTAATGCTGAAAGCTAGGGAGAACACTAAGAAGAAGCACTGTCCCCATATGAAAGGACAATGTCCTGTAGCTATAAATCATAAATCATAAATTCTGAAGAAACTACTGTGTTGAACATTGTATTTTCCAATTGAACTTTTACAGAATGCAGAGTAAATGATACTGAATAAATATCATTAAATCATAGTCAAAGAGTTTATTAAATCAGTACATCATAAGAAGTCAATTCAACAGGTAGTTCATATTTTATGAATGCCGTCAAAAAGTTTCAGAGGATGTCCATTATTCAGCACTTTCGCCCTGGAAGAAAGAAGAAATAAAAAAGACTTATTCAACATATATTAAAAACGTTTGTAGAATTTGTCTCATCTCAATTTATATAGCTGGATTGAAATTTACACAGGGCATAAAAATATCTACACTGTCTTCTACTTTCAATCCACAGTAAATTATTAATGTATAGAACTTCTATCAAACAACTCTATTAAACAAAGCGAAATTATCTGTAAAAAAAAAAATAACATGAATTACCTTTCCAGCATCACGGCTCTTGGCTCTCAGTTTGTTGACCTGAGATTCAGCAATGCAGCACGTTCCTGAGCTTCCTCCATCTCATGCTGGACCTTTCTCAGTCTGGACATGTGGGTGTTGGCCTGTTCTTCCTGTACAGTGTGACAATATGTTGTTGTTGTTTTTTTAAATATCTGGTCATATATGCTAAATATATGTCATTTATAAAGTTATGCATTCCATATGTAAAATCACAAAACATTTTACTCACAGCCTCCTCAGCCTGTCTCTTGTAAGCCTTGACTTTGAACTGCAGCTTGTCCACCAGATCCTGAAGTCTGACCACATTCTTCTTGTCCTCCTCAGTCTGCATAGATAACAAACTGTTATTGACAGCTGAGGAAGAAAGAATTTAGGAACTTAAATTCTGCCAGGACCTATGTTAATGTAGGTTAATTACTTGGTTGGTATTATACGTGTATGATTATTCTGATGATATTGGTTATGTTTAAAACTTTACTTTATCAAAGTTCCTCTGCTTCTTGTCAAGGTTGGCAGCCAGAGAATTAGCTCTCTCCACATCAATCATGAGGTCCTCCACCTCACCCTGCAGCCTCTGCTTGGTCTTCTCCAGTGAGGCACACTTGGAGTTCACAGCCTCAATGGATTCCTCAGCCTCCTGCAGGCGCTGGGCAAGCTTTTTCCTGTTGTTAAAAGAATTTTGTTTTGATTAAGTCTGAATTGGTTGGTTTTAAGTCTCAAAACTAATTTAAACAATGACAGTATCATGACTTACTTGGCCTCCTTCAGCTCCTCAGTGCGCTGGATGGCATCAGTCTCATATTTGGATCGCCACTGAGCCACCTCACTGTTGGCCTTGGACATTCCTCGCTGCAGCTCAGCCTTGGCCTCCTGCTCCTCCTCAAACTGCTCTCTGAGCAGGTCACAGTCATGACGTGCTGACTGAACAGCATGAGCCAGAGCATTCTTGGCCTTTTGAACACAATCAATGTCAGGTGGACAACTTTAATGTTTAAATCAATTTTAAAGTCTAATGCTGAGATGATGAGATATTTAAATGGTAACAACTAGGAACCAAATTAGAGGACAGTCCAGCTGATTTAAAACTTATGTGTTTAAATTAGTAAGTGCTATGATATAAAAGAAGAGAGAAAATATTTCAGACCTTCACTTCCTCCTCAACGTGTCTCTTCAGTTCCTCAATCTGCTGAGTGAAGGCCTGCTTGCCCCTTGTGAGCTGAGAAACAAGAGCTTCTTTCTCCTCAAGCTGGCGACTGAACTCACCTGTAAATAGTTCTTCAGAAGGGGCTTGATCTTGAAGTACAGTTTCAGCCATGGCCAGTTCTTGACATTCATGAAAGAACGGATGTTTTACTGGATGGAGAAGATAGATTCTCTAAAAACCAAACATGAGAGTGTTACTTTTAGTGTCGTAGGATCTTAATATGAGGAAGGAAATATAAAAGAGAATACAATAGAGTTTAGTATGACAATGTTACCTCCTCTCCATCATCTTCACAAACTCTTTCCTCATGACGTATCCTCTGCAGAGAGCCTGAGTCATGGTCACCAGCTCAGCCAGTTTCTCATCTCTCATCTCCTCAAGAGTGCCCAGCAGACCAGCTTTTAAGAACACCTATTTAATCATTGAAAACACAAGTACAAGTGCAAATGTACAGTGTTTTGTGAATGTCTATTAATATAATGAAGTGTACCTTTGTGTGCCCAAACATGTACTGTGTGTGATCCACATCAATGGAGCCAAGCAGCTTCTCTGAAGCTTTCTTGTTGTCAATGAACTGTCCCTCAGGGATGACACTGGCATTCAACACTTTGTATCTTTAAGAGAGAATCAGGTTGTTACTTAGATTTTTCTTCCATCATATTCAAGTTTTTCCTTTACAACAACAATGAATTCATTTTTCCTTTCCAATATTGTAATGTGCTGTCACCTCTGCTTGAAGTCACCATAGAGGATTCTGCTGGGGAAACCCTTTCTGCAGATTCTGATGCCCTCTAGTACACCGTTACACCTCAGCTGGTGGATGACCAGGAAGTTCTCCATAAGACCTGAGAGTCAGAAATGCATAATGTTTCAAATTATTTCTATATTCTTACTGTCATTTTTACAGTTAATATTACTGTGGGGTACCTGGGGTCTTTGACTCATTGGGAATCAGGCAACGGACAAAGTGAGGATGAGTGCTTCTTAAGTTGGTCATCAGCTTGGCCAGATTCTCCTGTAGATCAGCATCATTGGATAATAGGTTAATACTATTTAAAAATGAGCATTTAATTTTTTTAATATATATATAAATCTATACATACTCTAAAAAAAGAGCAGACACAGTCTGGAAGGAACCACCCTTCTTCTTCCCACCTTTCTTGCCACCACCACTACCAGCAGCCTCTGTTTTCATAAACAGTAAATTTCATTACTGGAATTGAAAAAATATTTTTCACAGTATAATATTAGCCACGCGAGCTTGTGAGCACTTTTGTTTCTTACCTTCAGCTCCAGCATGGGCTGCGTAAAGGAAGCCCAGCAGTTTGTTTGATGACTTTTGGTAGAGCTGAACAACTGAGTCATTCAGTGGGTCCTACCAGCATAGTGAACCAGGGAGAAGTGTGCCTCAGCCTTGCCCTTTCCAGGCTTTGGTTTCTCAAATGCTTTGGTCTTGCCAAGATGCTGATCGTGCAGCTTGTTCTTGAACGTTGTGTCAGAAGCCTTGGGAAACATGCACTCCTCTTCAAGGATGGAGAAGATGCCCATTGGCTGAGAAAATGTCACATGTCATATTAAAATTTCAACAGAGGTAACATATGCACCCATATGTAAATTTCTTCCATAGTAGCTGTTTACCTTCTCAATAAGCTCAATGCAGGCAGCCAAGTCCATACCAAAGTCAATGAACTCCCATTGAATGCCTTCTTTCTTGTACTCCTCTTGCTCCAGGACAAACATGTGATGGTTGAAAAACTGTTGCAGTTTCTCATTGGTGAAGTTGATGCAGAGTTGCTCCAAGCTGTTGAACTGTAACATTACAAACATGTCTAACTTCATGGCAATAGAGTATTTAAAGTTTGAGAAATGTGGTGAAATGTATCAAGTGCTCACATCTAAGATCTCAAATCCAGCGATATCCAGCACTCCAATGAAGAACTGTCTGGGCTGCTTTGTGTCCAGCATCTCATTGATACGAATAACCATCCACAAGAACATTTTCTCATAGATAGATTTGCACAGAGCCGAGACAGCATTGTTGACCTGGCAAACAAGAATTTATAATGATACAAAACCCAGGATACAGCTATAATGTCCAAATCTTTAATATAACATTATTAAAAATTTATTTAAATTACCTGTGGGACGGTCTGACCTTTGGTCACCATCTCATTGCCGACTTTGACTCTTGGGTAGCACAAAGCTTTCAGCATATCAGCTGAGTTCAGGCCCATGAGATATGCAATCTTGTCCGCCACTGAGGAAAAATAGCACAATATCTAATTAATGTACATTTCTTCAAATGTTATTTCCCTCTAATGTCCCAATCCTTTACTATTTTGCCAGTTACCCTCAGTGCCATCAGGTTCAGCCTGCTCTTCACGCTGCTGCTACTTGAATTTCATGTTGCCATGATGCATCACAGCACCAGTCAGCTTGTAGATGTTTATTTTCTCATCAGCAATAAAGCCCAAGATGTCAATTGCAGTCTGAAATTCACACAAATGAAAGAAACAAATATTCTGAAAAAGAAAAGAGATTTATGCCCAAATGCAAGAATGTTCCCTGATTGCACCGTATTTGAATTACTGTGCAGAGGTTTGGGGCAATACTTACAAATGTTCGCTATCATCAATCTTTATATTACAAAAAAGGGCCATAAGGATAACCCATAAAACTGGTTACAGAGATCATACAAATCCACTATTCTTAAAATCAAAAATTCTAAAATTCACAGATCTGGTTCATTTTCTCACAGCACAAATTATATATAAAGCAATAAATAACCTGCTTCCTGACAATATTCTAAAAATGTTTTCTAAAAGGGAACGGGGATACAATTTGAGGGGGGAATTAAATTTAAAACATCCTCGTATCCGTACAACATTAAAAAGTTTTTGCATCTCTGTGTGTGGAGTGAAGCTGTGGAACAGACTAAGTAAAGATATGAAGCAATGTCCAAGCATGGCGCAGTTTAAAAAGCGGTTTAAGGATATGGTTTTTACAGGGTACAGGGAAAAGGTAGAGATTTGATAGGGTGTTCTTGTCTAATATTTTCATGTGTGTGCGCATGCACGGGTTTGTTGGTATGGGTATATATGTATGTGTATATGTATGTATATGTATGTATGTATGTATGTGTATATATATATATATGTGTATATGTATATATGTATATGTATATATATGTATATATATATATGTGTATGTGTGTGTATGTATGTGTGTATATATATATATATATATATATATATAAAATATATATAAAATTGTAGGTTGTGTATCCTTCAGGTGTTAATAGGGTTATTGAAAATGTGTATATGTGCGTATGTGTGTATATACGTAGGTATGGATAGATAGAAACATATATGTGTATATATAAAAAAAAAAAAAAAAAAAAAATTACACATAACATATAATGTAATTACAAGGAGGTATTTCTGTAGTCTATTGATACTAGATAGTGGAAAAGGGGTGGGATTAAATAAGCTTATGCTTCTTCCTGCTCCTTTTTGAACATGGACGTTATTTGGAGTTGTGGTTGCTCGTTTTCCTTTTGTTTGCTTTGTTCATTTGTCTCTTTTAATTCTATTTTTTTTTTTTTATACTTTTTCAACATGTTCAAAATAAAGATTCAATCAATCAATCAAACATGAAATGTGATTTCACATCTGTTGCAATGAACTCCTCCACATCATTGATGCTCTTGACAGTGACCTCACCCTGACTGATCATTGGATAGTCATAAGGGTTAGTTGTGATCAGAAGAGCCTCTGTAATAAATTAATTAATTAATTAATTAATTAAAAAATTGTCTCATTATATTTTCTTTAATTCTTGGAACCACTGAATGAAAGGCAGAGTCTTCAGCTATCATGCTACTTTCCTGTGGAACCAGTTTCCAGTATAGATTCAGTAGACGGACCACCTCCAATTGAATATTAAGCTGAAAACTTTTAACGCTTTTATTTAAAACAAAGTTAGGGTTGGATCAGGTGACCCGTGAACATTCTTTTAGTCACACTATGCTCAGAGTGCTGGGAGACTTGCATTAATGTACTGAGTATATATTTTCCACTCAGATTTTCAGGTTCATATAGCATTACATTGACACAGTTTATCACTAGCACGAAGTGTACCCTATGGTAACCAGTAATGAGATTTAAATTTGGAGAAGTCCTTAAATGTCACTGGTATACAGTTGCAGGACATAAACATCTCAGGCATCTGTCATCAAATTCAGCATCAGACTGTCTCTTAATGCCAGACAAGTATTGTATATCTCTACTGGGAACAGACTTTAAGGACGATTGGTCAGCTCAGATAACCAAATACCAGAACAATGTCACAAATAATACTGATGCATTTCTGCAAAATATAAAGATACAGCTTTTTTTATTTGTTTTTTTGTTTTGTTTTTTTGCCTAGTAAGTGATAAATGATTAAAGTAAAGGACCCACGCATGGCTTAATATTTTCCATCTTATCAGCAGATGAAAAGGTATTAAGGTCAAAAGTAAATCCAGGAAAGGTTATCTTATGTTTCCTGAATTTTATAAGTCTTCATAATTTTACAATGAGGAACAGCATTGTATCACAGACTGTAGAAAATTTGTTGTTTTGTTTTTTTTCTTGTTATTGGTGAGCCTCTGCCAGACTTTACTTCTGACAAACACCCCCTCTCTGACATGCTGTTTTTAGACTTAATCATGTTACTGACCTGTTGCTAATTAATCTTTTAAGATTTTTAAGATTTTAGCCTGTGGAATCTTCCTCCAACTATGTTTTGGAAACATGTTGCTGTCATCAGATTTAAATGTTTTTAAATTAATAGTAAAATGTCAGACTTAACATATCAAATCTCTTGAATGTTCCCCATCCCTGGTGGATAAAACTGTACAGTTATCCCCACTTTAAAATACTTTAAAATATTGTAAGACATATAGATTTTTATCCACTTTATCTAATCTTTATAACTAAACTTTTAGAATTTGAAACAGTACACAGAAAATAAAATAATAAAATCAGAAATGTTCACTTTCAGTGCACATGATCACTGGTCAGTAGAGATCCAGTTGATCCAGATCCTGTTCTTGTCCAACTTTTCATTAAGCCAGGCAACACTGCTGTTAAAAAATGAAAACTGCCACTCAATACATTAAAGAGCAATGAAAAGGATTTGGATGTCTAAGTTAATACTTTTGGCAATATAGTCTGCATATATATAAAAAATTCCCCACTCGCCCTGCAAGTGTTTTTATCCTTTCAGCTTGGGTCCTCTACCTGAGGTCTGGAAGCTATCAGTATCTTTGCTGCAATATTGTCTTCTGGTAGTGCAATCGCCTCAGGTCTGACTGCTTTTGCTTTCTTTGCCATCCAACCACACTTCTCTAGTGTGAACATTCCAATATTGTTGCTGTAGATCTTAGTGGTGTGGATCAGCGAGACTATGTCTTGTTCACCCCTGGCATACAGCTTGATGTCATCCATGTAGAGGTGGTGGCTAAAATTTGCTCCATTCTGTACTTGTTCTAGTATAGAAGTCTTTTCAATGATAAGGCTGAGGAGGTTTAGGACTGCAGAACAGTAGTGGGGACTGAGTATCTTCTTAAATCCTGCACTTGATGGTGACTTGCACAATTGGCTTGAAGTTGGCTTCTATTGTTAATATCCACATATTCCTGATGAAGGCTCTTAGGGTTCTGTTGATCTCATATAGTTCTAAGCATTCCAGGATCCAAGTGTGAGGCATTCAGCCATAGGCTTTCTTTTAGCCAATCCTGGCAGTCCACAGGTTGCTCAGTCTGGTCTTACAGTCTCGAATTACTTCTCTATCTACCAGTAGCTAGTGTTTCTGTCCTGGTCTGGGTGAATGCTGTATTTTTCAACAGTGGCGGTGATTCCACCTCTGGGAAGAGTTGTCGCATCATGACAGGCTGCACCTGGGAGTAATTTGGCGGTCAGCTTTTTTTTTTTTTTTTTTTTTTTTTTTTTTTTTACATTACGTGATGGCAGAGCTTCAGTTCATCCTTTGTCATTTTTTTTTTTTTTTTTTTTTTTAATAAATAGGACAGGGGGAATGAATGAGAGAGAGAGGGGGAGAGAAAGAAAGAAAACCAAAGGGGAGAAGAGACGGTGAGAAGGGGGGGGAAGAGAGAGAAAAAAAAAAACAAACTCCTGGGTCACCTGTATGGAGGAAAAAAAAAAAACAAACAAACAAACAAAAACAAACAGAGGAGACAGCAAACAACAAAGAGCAACATAATAATAGAGAAAACAAAGCACCATCACAATAAACTAGCTAGTCATAGATATCAGTATTTACTAAGTAATAAACGATATTGTGCAGCACGCAAGATAGACAGCGCACAGTGTGCTTTGAGGCAGCAGCCAAGAAAGCTTTAGTCCGCGTCTGTGAATACCCATGTGTGCATACCTGTGTGGATCAGCATGCTTGCATTCCAAAGGTTTCTCCATGTAATGATCTGCTAGGGAGTGTGGGGGGGCCACAGCCCCGTCCTCCAGGGTGTGAAGCGGGTATGGAGGAGATCAAAACTCCAGACATCCAGAGGCCCCCAGAACACAAGAGACCATGGAAGACCAACAGAGGGGCAGCCGCGCCACTGTCCCAGTAAGAGCTGAGGAGAGTCCCAGATGAGGGCTCGCCCAGCAGCCGCGGAGCAGAAGTCAGGGGGAGTTGCAGTGACGCGCCCGTGAGCTCCGCCGGCCCCCAGCTGCGCCTGAGTGACCGAGCCCTAGGCTGCAGTAGATCAAAAACGAAAGAAAACTATTAATCAACATATGAACATTAGCTGATGCTGCTGAAGTGAAGCAGAGCAAAGTTGCAGAGGTTTTATTAGAGACACAGCCAAGCGTTTTGCAATTTTGCATAATTTTAAAAAGTTTACATTTGTTCAGTAGCCTATTGAACGGTAGAAATGAGGCTTTCTTTTCGGAAGTAAGTAAAAGGAAAAAAACAGCGGCTGACAGCGCTGTAAACAACGGTAGACTTGTGCGTAATAAGCAAGCAAATAATGCAGAAAACAGATTTGAAGTATACTGCGAGAGAGAGAGAGAGAGAGAGAGAGAGAGAGAGAGAGAGCTCTGCATGAAGTGTGATTTTATCGTGGTAGAAGCAAAACAGCAAAGGTAAGAGGGAATTCATGACGATGTTTATGTGAAGCGTAGTTTGGATCTTCTTTTGCTGCTTGTTCAGTCAATATTGTTTGGAGAGAGATAAAACCTGCAGCTTCAGAATCAACAGAATCTGCATGTACTTGGTGGTTGCAACTTTTCTAGTGACCTCTTCATGATTCCTATTTGCCTGTGGGATCTCCAGGTACTTGGAACTGTGCTCTATGTCTGCAATGTTACCTTCTGGTAGTTCGATCCCCTCAGGTCTGACTACCTTCCCTCTCTTTGTTACCATCTGACTATACTTCTCCAGTCCGAATGACATTCCCTTGTTGATCCGGCCGACGTCCAAGGCATGCCTTCATATTTATCTGTCTCGCTCATGTCTGCGGTCCATCTATGCTGACCAACCTGTGCACTGCCTGGATTGATTACAAGAAGGCCTATGACTCTATGCCACACACCTGGATCCTGGAATACCTAGAACCATACAAGATCAACAGGCCCCTAAGAGCCTTCATCAGGAACTCGATGGGGATGTGGTGTACATGTGGCCAACTTCAAGCCCATGGCACAAGTCAGCATCAAGTGCTGGATCTACCAAGGAGATGCTCTGTCCCCACTGCTGTTCTGCTTAAGCCTGAACCCCCTCAGTGTGATCATTAACAAGACTGGCTACTGACTACAGAATGGAGCAGTTGTCAGCCACCTCCTCCACATGGATGACATCAAGCTGTATGCCAAGAATGAACAAGACATCGATTCACTTATGCACACCACCAGGATATACAGCAATGACATCGGAATGTCATTCAAACTGGAGAAGTGTAGTCGGATGATAAAGAAGGAAGGTAGAACTGAGGGGATTGAACTACCAGAAGGCAACATTGCAGAGATAGAGGACAGTTACAAGTACCTGGGGATCCCACAAGCAAATGGGAACCATGAATAGGAAAGCTGCAACCACCAAGTACCTGCAGAGGGTGAGGCAAATCCTGAGGAGTCAGCTGAACAGTAAGAACAAGATCTGGGCTATCAACACCTACGCCCTGCCTGTGATCAGATACCATGCCAGGATAATAAGCTGGTCAAATGAGGAGATAGAAGCCACTGACATCAAGACCAGGGAGCTCCAGTATCCTGAGGCTGTAGGCTAAGCGGAAGGAAGGAGGCTGGGGACTGGTGAGTGTCAGTACCACAGTACCACATAGCATACAGAAACATCTGTGCCGAGTATGGCATGGAAGTCCTGAGGTCAAAATGGGAGAGGCCCCCAAGGGTGGCAGAGAATGACCGAGCTAAGATCCTGTGGGACTATGTCCGTGGTGGTAGACAAACAGAAGAAGATGGCCGTACTGATAGATGTAGCAATTCCGAATGACAGCAACATAAGGAAGAAGGAACATGTGAAACTTGAGAAATACCAAGGGCATAGAGAAGAGCTTGAGAAGCTGTGGAGGGCAAATGTAACAATGCTCCCAGTGGTAATAGGAGCACTAGGTGCAGTGACTCATAAGCTAGACGAGTGCCTCCAGCAGATCCCAGGAACAGAATCCTGAGATCTCTGTCTAGAGTAGCGGAGTCCTAGGAACTACGATACTGCACAGAACCCTCAAACTCCCAGGCCTCTGGTAGAGGACCCAAGCTTGAAGTATATATATATATATATATATATATATATATATATATATATATATATATATATATATATATATATATATATATATATATATAATAGGGGTGCAACAATACTCGTATCGATATTGAACCATTCGATACAGTGCTTTCGGTTCGGTACGCATGTGTATCGAACAATACAAAATTTGAGATTTACTTTATCAACTTTTCTTCTGACAATGCTGTCTGTGTTGGGCGCTCAGTGGATCTGCGTTCGACTACTCCGCCTAGGCTGCACTGTCGAGTGCAGATCCACTGAGCGCAGCGCAAGCTAGCAAGACAGATTCTAAGCTCGTTGCAACATGGCAACTGCCTCAACGCTGCCCGAAATTGAACCTCCCCCACCCTCATTCAGAGCTGGTGTTTGGAAGTATCTTGGTTTTCATGTGAAGCATGACCCTTATGGTAAGCGTGTCATGGACAAAAGTAAAACAGTATGTCGGATGTGCCACGCAATGCTCAATTGGTGGGAACTAGTGCGTTAGCTTGTTGACGCCGTCCAGCCCCACGCATGGGGCGATCCGTGGTAACTCGTTAACGGAGATTTGCCTCATTATGGCGTTAATGTTATTTTAATGAGATTAACGCTGACAGCACTAGTGGGAACACAACGAATATGACTGCACGTTTACTCCGACATCATCCTAGTGCAAAGACAAGTGGAAGCAGACAAAAACAACAAGCACACATGCTACAAACTTTACCCGAGTCATTTAGACCAGCGGTCCCCAACCCCCGGGCCTCGGACCGGTACCGGTCCGTGAGTTGTTTGGTACCAGGCAGCGAGAGTTGAGGCTCAGGTGTGAAATGTATGGTTTTCAGGGTTTTTATTGGTTTTCAGCATTAGTTTGTTATCGTTTTTATCGTTAACTCGGTTTTCCTGGGTCTTTTCACGTGTGTTATGAATAAATCTTCTTTTTTTCGGTACCGGTACTAGTTTTATTTTGTTGTACTTATCCGCGACACCTTAAAGGCCGGTCCGTGAAAATATTGTCGGGCATAAACCGGTCCGTGGCACAAAAAAGGTTGGGGACCGCTGATTTAGACAGCCGTTAGCACATGTTTCTCCTTATGGGGACCTGATATGTTTATTATGCTGCTGAGAATATAGCCCAGAAAAAACGTATAGTATAGCTTTTATTTTGGAAAGAGCCATTTCTCTGTAATAAACTGTCAAAGTGTGATTCCTGGATCAGATAGATTTATTTTTTTTATTATTTTGTTGTTTCAGCAACATTAAATTTAAAAACTACTTTTGAGTTAAATATATATTTATAATTTTAATAAATGACAAATTAAAAAGGCATGAACATTTTTTTGTATCGAAAAAATATCGAACCATCTGGAACAAAGCATCTGGAACCTTGCTACATACTGCGAAACCAGTTGTGGTGCCAAGGTAGGTAAATTTGTTCTCTCTGCCTTGTGAGCATTCACTGGGCACAGAGTGCAGATCCAGTTTACTCCGCCTTCATTACAGAGAATTAGACATAAAAGTAGTGATGTTTTAGTTTTGTGAAAAACATGGCCAAACACTTTCATGGTTTAAAAAAATATGAAAACACTTTTTTCCCATACTTGTTGAATAGAAACATTATTTTTGTGCTGATATTTCAGACCCAAAGAGTTTTTGAAATCTGCATAAAATTGCATTCTAAATTACTTTTTGATTACTTTAAATACTCAGTTTTAAAGTTCTGCTAAAAGTTTAAATAAAAAGATTAGTATTGCTGAACTGCAAAATATTTTGGGTGCAGTATAATAGAATAGCTTTAGTGTTTTTATTTTTCTTTTGTATGAAGTTATACAATATGCAGCAAGAGATTAAAAAAACAGTTTTACTGATTATAAAATAGACTATATAGGATTCATATTGGCAGATATCCAAATTTATGATATCTGTATCGGTATTGGACATAAATAAGTGGTATCGTATCATCTCTAATATATATATATATATATATATACATATATATATATATATATATATATGTATATATATATATATATATATATATATATATATATATATATATGTGTGTGTGTGTGTGTGTGTGTGTGTGTGTATATACATGTATATACTAAATACACACTAAATTATACACTAAATGTATTTTCTTAGGCATCCACATTAAGGGGATTCCAAGAGGATTATGGTGGAGTTAGTTGGGTCGAGTGAAAGAACTCATGCATACATATTGGTTTACTGGCTTTAATTACCGGTTTGCTTTTATAGAAATACAACATCATCAACCTTAAATTACTGCATGTTTAATATGGTCATGAGATGTGCTGTGGGGGAGATATCAGATTTTATTTGGATCCAGTATGACTTATTTGATGACTTGTCAAATTTTTAGTCGAGGTAAGCTGCACAGCATGATTAAAAATAGAAAGGCCTGGGAGGCCTTATGTGTCAGTAAGCATAAACAGATGACGGAGGCTTCTGGAGTACATATAAGGTGGTCCATGGCCCTGTGTGATTGGCTTATTTAATCAGTAATGTGTGGCTTGTGTTATAACCACATTCACATGCCCAGGTTTACTTTGTGACAGACACAGTGATTCGTGTAACAAATTAATTTAGAATGCATTACTCATACTGTAAGTGTTTGAAGAAACCTTTGGGAAATGTTTTGGCATGCATGTTTTAGCTGTGTTTCCTTGCTACAGTAAAAAGACAATTTTATTTATGTACTGCTCATGTTTGCCAGCAGCTCCAAAATGCTTTGCTTCAATGGAGATAGTAGACAGTATGGCATGCTTAACTTTCCACAGTCAGAGCCTTAGTGATTAGTCTTAGCCTTAGTGATTTAGAGAGAATTAAATGTATAAGAAGTTAAATACTTTCGGTTATAACAGTATTACATCAAAGATACAGCTTTATGTTCACTTGCAGTTCCTTGAAATTGAACTTTTAGTAAGTGTACTGTAGATTTCCGTTTGTATTTTTTTTTATTGCCTTGCCTTTTTTAACTGAGCTGGATACCATCCCAGAGCAATGCAAGTGTGGGAAAAACTATCCAGACGAAAACATATGATGGCTTTTTGGCATTTGTTGTTAAATGTACCCATTAAAGTTTGGTTACAAGACGCATTTGGACATCTTATTATCAACACACACTAGTCTGTTTGAAGAAATATTTTTATAACTGAAAATAGTGTGGAAGTAAGAAGCCAAAATAAGGCATCATCAGCTTAATTTGAGTGTGAATACTATAGAGTCTACAATAAGAACTAACTAAAGACTTGAGGGTCAGGCCTAGGAGCCATAATTGGCCCGACAATTACTCTAATACGGCCGATGGGACGGGTCTGGAAAAAACGAAGGACAGCATAAAGTTTGGACTTTTAACTCTATTTTATAAGTTTTACAATATTCCTAAGGAGGACCTCCTTTATTACCATTCATACTACACCATGGTCATTATATGATAATGTCTGTGTATATATTTACTATGAGCATTCATCACATACAAATAAAATATTTAATTCATACTATGTATTAACACCGAAAGCCTTTTTAATGGCTATGGAAGTAAATGTTGACAAATGTTAACCCAGCTATCTCTAATGCAAAAAGCTTTTGGAAACACTCAGCAAAAGGGCTGTCCTAATTAACCAGGACAATGTCCTAATTCATAATTATTCTGAGGAAGCTACTGTGTCAGACATTGCGTATCGAAATGTGACTTTCATAGAATAGACAGTAAATGATGCTGAATAAATATCATTAAATCATAATTTAAGATTTTATTGAATTAATACATTATCAGCTGTCAGTTCAACAGGTAGTTCATATTTTATGAACACTGTCAAAAGATTCCAAAAGATGTCTCTTATTCAGCCTTTTCACCCTGGAAAAAATGATGGAAAACATAATTATTCAACACATATTAAAAACTCTGGTCCCATGTGGTGTTGCACTATTGTCTACACCTTAAATTAAAGGTCTATATACTAGTAAATTAATACTTTGGGATACTATAAAGAACAAAACCAGTAAACAAAGGTACATTTTGTGTAAAATCAAATTAAATGAATTACCTTTCCAGCATCACGGCTCTTGGCTCTCAGTTTGTTGACCTGAGATTCAGCAATGTCAGCACGCTCCTGAGCTTCCTCCATCTCATGCTGGACCTTTCGCAGTCTGGACATGTGGGTGTTGGCCTGTTCCTCCTGTTCAGTGTTACAGTATGTTGCATTGTTTAAAAAATATCTGATCATACAGCAGGTAAAATAAGCTTTGAACTTGTCACCCATTTTCAAAGTAAATATATTTCTAAAAGTGCTATTGACATGAAATTCTCATGAGATGTTGGTCCCTTTTGCATCTCTCTTTCTTTATGTGTTTGATAATTTCTGCCTGTGTCATTTCTCATGAAGTTGTGCTTCCCATATGTAAAATCAAAAACTATTTTACTCACAGCGTCCTCAGCCTGTCTCTTGTAAGCCTTGACTTTGAGCTGCAGTTTGTCCACCAGATCCTGAAGTCTCACCACATTCTTCTTGTCCTCCTCAGTCTGTATAGATAAAAAACTGTTACTGCTGGCAAGAGAAGAAAGAGTTTAGGGACTTGAATAAGGTGAATATTTATATAAATGTGTAATCACCTGGTAAGTGAGCTCCTTCACTCTCCTCTCATATTTGCGGACTCCTTTAACAGCATCAGCTCCACGTCTTTGCTCAGCTTCAACTTCACCTTCCAATTCACGGACCTTAAATGCCATGTTAAAAATAAATGTTAGAGTAGAGAGAAAAATGAGTTCTTATGAGAGAATCAAAGTGTTACACTTAATAATAGCTGGACTTTATATAGAGTACATACCCTGGACTCCAGTTTCTGGAGCTGCTTCTTGCCACCCTTCAGGGCGAGGTTCTCTGCCTCATCCAGACGGTGCTGCAGGTCCTTGACTGTGACCTCCAGGTTCTTCTTCATCCTCTCCAGGTGAGCACTGGTGTCCTGCTCCTTCTTCAGCTCCTCAGCCATCATGGCAGCCTGAAAGTATGGGTGGTGTTGGCATTATTGATCAAGCATGAACAAGAATTTTGAAAAGAAAAGAAGGCTTGTAAAGTAATAACTTACATCAGTGATAGCCTTTTTGGCCTTCTCCTCAGCATTTCTTGCTTCCTGAACTGCATCATCCACCTCACCCTGAACCTGGACAAAGTCAGCCTCCAGCTTCTTCTTGGTGTTCAAAAGACTGGTGTTCTGAATGAAAGAGAACAGTTTTAATGATGTGATTCTCACTCTCTTATATCTCAAAGTTCTTGTAAAGTAATGAATACCAACCTGAGAGTGAAGCAGTCCAACACGCTCACTAGCATCAACCAACTCCTGCTCAGCTACTTTGCGTCCTCTCTCTGTCTGCTCCAGAGCGACTCTCAACTCTTCGATTTCAGCTACCATGAGACCATTTCTGCGCTCCACCATGGCGACCTGCTCCTTCATGTCTTCCTGTCCTCTGAGAGCATCATCCAGGTGCAGTTGGGCATCCTGATTAAATAAATAAATAAATAACCATTTTATTTTTTAACAAATCATCTACCAACTCACCTTGAGCTGTCCTTGGACATTCCTCAGTTGTTTCTGGGCCTCAGCAGCCTGTCTATTGGCATGGCTCAGCTGAATCTCCATCTCATTCAGGTCTCCCTCCATCTTCTTCTTGACTCTCAGGGCATCATTCCTGCTCCTGACCTCAGCATCAAGAGTGCTCTGCATGGAGTCAATCACCCTCTGGCTGTTCCTCTTGATCTGCTCCATCTCCTCGTCCTTCTCTGCCAGCTTCCTGTCAATCTCACCTTTCACCTGGTTTAGCTCAAGCTGAATACGAAGGATCTTGGCCTCCTCGTGCTCCAGAGTTCCCTTTAAATGATTTAAACAGCTATGTTAAAAAATCATTTCAACATAAAGTTGATAAAACATGTTTTCCTTTGCTTTCTTTCAAAGTCAATTTCTATAAAATACCTCAGCTTCCTCCAGAGCTGTCTGAATTTCAGACTTCTCAGTCTCAACAGTCTTCTTGGCCTTTTCCAGCTCATGGATGGTCTTTCCTGTTTCACCAATCTGCTCAGTCAGATCTGAGATCTCCTCTACAGCATAAGAATAAAAAATGAATAAGAATAAAACAGCACTTTGAAAGTAATATTTGTTCTTAAATTTCAGACCACACAGCAATTAGAGTTAGATTCAAAATCTCACAGAATCTTCCGAAATACAGTTTTCAAACAGATAACATTTACATGGGTTCTATAAAGTACATTTATAAAGGTCAGAGGATAACCCTCATAAGATATAATTTTATTTATTGACATACGCTGCAGGTTCTTGTTCTCTCTCTTCATGGTCTCAAGATGATCCAGAGCCTCTTCATATGAGTTCTTCATCTTGAACAACTCAGTGCTGAGAGAACGAGCCTCCTTTTGGGCTCCTTCCAGCTCTGCCTGGTTCTCCTCATACTTCTGCTTCCATTCTGCCAGGACCTATGTTAATATAGGTTAATTAGTTGGTTGTTATTATACCTGTATGTTTATTTTGATGATATGTTATGTTTAAACTTTACTTTATCAAAGTTCCTCTGCTTCTTGTCAAGGTTGGCAGCCAGAGCATTAGCTCTCTCCACATCAATCATGAGGTCCTCCACCTCACCCTGCAGCCTCTGCTTGGTCTTTTCCAGTGAGGCACACTTGGAGTTCACAGCCTCAATGGATTCCTCAGCCTCCTGCAGGCGCTGGGCAAGCTTTTTCCTATCGTTTAAATAATTTTGTAGTTGTTTAATGAAAAAACTGTGAAACCCAATTAGGACAATGAAAGTATCATGACTTACTTGGCCTCCTCCAGCTCCTCAGTTCGCTGGATAGCATCAGTCTCATATTTGGATCGCCACTGAGCCACCTCACTGTTGGCCTTGGACATTCCTCGCTGCAGCTCAGCCTTGGCCTCCTGCTCCTCCTCAAACTGCTCTCTGAGCAGATCACAGTCATGACGTGCTGACTGAACAGCATGAGCAAGAGCATTCTTGGCCTGTTGAATACACAATCAATGTCAGATGGACAACTTTAATGTTTAAGTCAATGCTGAGAGGATGAGATATTTAAATGGTAACAACTAGGAACCAAATTAGAGGACAGCCCAGCTGATTTAAAACTTATGTGTTTAAATTAGTAAGTGCTATGACAAAAAAGAAGACAGGAAATAGTTCAGACCTTCACTTCCTCCTCAACGTGTCTCTTCAGTTCCTCAGTCTGCTGAGTGAAGGCCTGCTTGCCCCTTGTGAGCTGAGAAACAAGAGCTTCTTTCTCCTCAAGCTGCCTAGAATACTCACCTGTAATTAACACACATGTACTAAGCTCAGGTTATTTAATTTCCCCCACTGATTGTTTGTTGCTTTTGGTCACCTAT
This sequence comes from Rhamphochromis sp. 'chilingali', assembly GCF_963969265.1. NCBI lineage: Eukaryota > Metazoa > Chordata > Actinopteri > Cichliformes > Cichlidae > Rhamphochromis > Rhamphochromis sp. 'chilingali'. Next base: position 11,457,998 of record NC_137942.1, on the reverse strand, counting down.
GTGTGAATGTGCAAAACTGATAACGCCACCAAAAGACTGTTTCTTTGTTATACATCACTTACCATTCTCTGTTTGAAGTCTCGCCTTCTGGGCATTAATGTCATTCAGCTGACGAACATTCTCATCATTTTTGGCTTTGAGTTCACTTAGTTGATCCTCAAGAGTCCTGCACATTTTCTCCAAGTTGCCCTGTGAAGATTAGCATATGTTATTTATAAAAGAGATGTACTGCAATTAATTACATATATAAACACATAAATATATAACTGTTGACAATAATTTGAAAATTACTTTAAATTTAGAATAAGTAACTGTAACTAAAATAATTTTGGTTTATTCATGTTAACAGTTCATGAATACCTGCTTTTAAATGCTCAAACAAAATTTGTACTCTACAAAAACCCCACACCTTTGCTTTCGCAACAGCCTCCATGTTGCTGGAGAGGTCATCAATCTCCATCTTGTACTCGCTCTTCTCTTTCTCCAGCTTCTGTTTGACACGCTGGAGGTTGTCGATCTGCTCTCCGAGCTCTGCAACAGTGTCAGCCTGCTTCTTACGGAGAGCTGCTGCAGTAGCTTCATGCTGCAGAGTTGATTCCTCAAGATCACGACGCAGTTTCTGGAACTCAGCCTCTCGCTTCTTGTTCATCTCAATCTGAGCAGCTGTTGCTCCACCAGCTTCCTCGAGCCTCTCACTGATCTCTTCAAGCTCCCTGGAGAGGTCTGCTCTCTGCTTCTCTACCTTAGCCCGAGCTGCCCTCTCAGCCTCAATCTCCTCTTCCAGCTCCTCAATACGAGCCTAGTGCAATGACAATATGAAAAGGACATTACCCATTGAACATGCTTTAAATTCAGTGAATATATTATTGAGTTATAACAGTGTTACCTGCAGTTCTTTGATCTTCTTCTGGAGTTGAGCACCAAGGGTTTGTTCATCCTCAATTTTGCTGAGAAGCTGGCTGATTTCAAAGTCCTTCCTGTAACAGGACAAGAAGAACAAATTCAGTATTATAGATTTGAACATGTAAAGAAAGCTTTGAAGTAAAGAAAGCTTACCATTTCGCTGCTACTCACAGAAACATAGTTAAGAAATGAAGTCATTGAGTGATGACATTATTGTTCGGCATTAGAGATTTGTGGACAAAGTAGGGCATAAACATGTCAGATCTTACAGCACTACATTTAGCTGCAGGTGACTTTTTGTAGTCTACATTTATGGAGTGGACGATCTAACAAACAAACTTTGCTAGTAATAACGGAAAAATGCCCTACTTCTTGATTTTCTCATCAGACTGCTGCTTGTCATTCTCCAGATCCATTATGGATTCCTGGGCCAGTTTCAGATCTCCCTCCAGCTTCCTCTTGGCTCTCTCAAGGTCCATGCGGAGCTTCTTCTCTTGCTCCAGTGAACCCTCAAGCTATAAAGTCATGTCAGTTGATTCAAGTGGTTGGAAAGACAATGATTCAATACTCTTTCCATTAAAAAGCAATATGATTATAATTTTCTTACATCATCAACTTGCTGTTCCAGCTTTGTCTTGGCCTTGGTCAGAGTGTTGACTTTGTCCTCCTCTGCCTGGAGATCATCCAGTGTTTGCTGATGGGCCTCTTGTAAGGCTTTCTTCTCCTTTGTTAACTTGGCAATGGCCTCATCCTGAGATGCCATCTCCTCTGTCAGGTTTTTCACCTAAGAATTGTACAAAGGATGTATTTAAATATAACTTAACAACTATATCTCAGGAAAGAATTAATATATTTTCATTTAGAGTCATTTTTCCTCTCAGATATAGATAAATTGAACCTTGTTTTCTGTGGCATGTTTCTCCTTCTCCACTTTGGCCAAGGTGAGCTCCAAGTCATCAATGTCCTTCTTTAGCTCAGAGCATTCATCCTCCAGCTTCCTCTTCTTGGCAGTCAGCTCAGCATTGATTTCCTCTTCATCCTCCAGTCTCTCACTTGTCTCTTTGAGTTTGGCCTCAAGCTGGATCTTGCTCTTAATGAGCCCCTCACACCTTTCTTCAGCATCAGAGAGATTGTCAACTTCCTATAATACATGGAACAGAAAACAATGTATAATTTAGTGTTTGTAACCCACATAAAATGGGGGTACCACTTTAAGGACTGATATGAGGAGAGATGGACAGCCTGCCCAACCAATCGAAATGCACAGGTCCCAGTATGTTTTGACCAATGGGAGAGCAGTCTGCCGCTGTATGTCCCACCTACGTGCTCTGTGTTTGCTGCTATGTGTGGAGGTAGTCGCGTGCTGGCAGGAGAAAAGAGAGACTGAAGCTTTTGAGCTGGAAAAAAAGTATTAGATATAAGTTGCAACCAACTGTGTTGCACATAAGTTCACTGGTTATCAGCTACCTTTCATGTTAAAAGTAGCCACAGTGAGTAAGCAGGCAAATGCTGCATTTTTCTGGTGACTTTAAAAAGTACCGCGTGGAGCTAAACTGTTAGCCTTTGTTAGCTCTGGTTGCTATCAACTGCCTGGAAGTTCATCTCAATCTGCTTCCATAAGTAAGGTAACACTTGAAGCGCAACTTATGTTTATTTTTCCTTCATGTCGTATTACGGTTATTAAAGAGAAAACATGTCCTGTTACGTTATTTAGAGCCCTGCATTTTCCGACCGAGAGACACTATGCCATTGTCTTCGGCCGTGATGCGCTGAGATCGGTGAGCACATGTTGTATGTCTCAGTTAGTTCACGTCTGTTTCACATTTTATTGTTGAGAAACTGAATTAATCTCAATTGTTTGATTAATAATTGTCGCATATGCGACATATATGCATATGCACTGACTTTACTTGGTTTAATGCATAGTTTATGTAAGAGAGATGTTTTATTTTTGCAAAATTGAGTATTTTTATTGCAAATTTATGTTGAATGTGATTTAAACAAAATCCTAAGTTGTGAATTATAGCTAGAACAGCATAATTAATATTTGAATTGCTCTTCTGACCCTGTCTGTTGACAGGTCAGGTTTTTTTTGTATGCTGAATTGTTCCTGAGGTGGATTCCTCCGGTGAAATTGATGGCGAGCCTTCCCACCTGGACTTAGAGAGACTGAGATTCGCTTCTTTTCCACTTGATGATCTGCTGCACCTTGCGGTGTGGTAGGACTGTATCACTCACACTTTCACGCACAGCTGGTTATACATAAGACCACTGACTGACATTCTCTCATCCCTATTTTCTTTCACACCCTGGGAATTTTTTGGACTTTACCCCTTGGACATTTTTTATTTGGGACTTTAAATAATGAGCTGTTGTGTAGAGCATTCTCCACATGTGAAAAGAGTGTGAGATTTTCATTTGAATGTACATTGGATTTGTGTAATCTGTTTCTATAAGAGTTAAGGAGTCAGGTTACTAGGGTGCACCCGAGCATTGAAACCCGAACATTGAAAACCAAAAATAACACTTGGCCAAGTCATTGCTTTAGTAGTTTGTGTTTTACTTTTCTTTTAATTTTTGTAAGTTTCCTTTCTACCGTTGTAAAGTGTCTTTAACCTGTGCTTGTCAACCTTATGGTTTATGTCACTAAAGTTGGCTGGTTCTTTTGAGTTACATTCTTGTCTCTGTGTCTCATTTGAACACACCCCTGTGCTCCTATAGTCGAGCCTATTGGCCCATTGATATATTCTTTTCAACAATTCCCCTTACTGTGTTACATGTTGTCATGTCGTGTGTCTTGGCAGTTGCTCATTATTCATTTAAAAAAATCTACACTCTGTTGTGCCACATACACGGTCAGAATCAGCTAACATGCATACAAGAGATTATAGGCATTATATATTTGTTCTTTTGTTTATTACTTACTGCAGACACTTGAAGTTGCAGATCATTCTTCTCCTGCAGCAGGCCGACCATCTTCTCTTCCAGTTCCTTCTTCTTAGCCAGAGCAGCAGCCAGGTCTGTCTTCATCTTATCATAGTTCTCCTTCATGTTCTGCAACTCCTTCTCAGTCTCAGCACTCTTCAGAAGAGGCTTGATCTTGAAGTACAGTTTCAGCCATGGCCAGTTCTTGACATTCATGAAAGAACGGATGTTGTACTGGATGGAGAAGATAGATTCTCTAAAAACCAAACATGAGAGTGTTACTGTTAGTATAGTAACTTTTAGTGTCGTAGGATCTTAATATGAGGAAAGCAATACAAAAGAGAATACAATAGAATTTAGTATGACAATGTTACCTCCTCTCCATCATCTTCACAAACTCTTTCCTCATGACGTATCCTCTGCAGAGAGCCTGAGTCATGGTCACCAGCTCAGCCAGTTTCTCATCTCTCATCTCCTCAAGAGTGCCCAGCAGACCAGCTTTGAAGAACACCTATTTTGTTATGGAAAAATAATAAAATAATAACAATAAGTGCTGTGCAAATGGACACTCTATTTACGCTCATTAAAATAATGAGGTGTACCTTTGTGTGCCCAAACTTGTACTGTGTGTGATCCACATTAATGGAGCCAAGCAGCTTCTCTGAAGCTTTCTTGTTGTCAATGAACTGTCCCTCAGGGATGACGCTGGCATTCAACACTTTGTATCTTCAAGAGAGAATCATCATTTTACTCATAGGCATTTCATCTTTTGGTATGATGTTCTTCACAAAAGTGTTTTCAATAAGATAAAATTAATTTGCCACTCTTAAACTCAAATTGACACCTCTGCTTGAAGTCACCATAGAGGATTCTGCTGGGGAAACCCTTTCTGCAGATTCTGATGCCCTCCAGTACACCGTTACACCTCAGCTGGTGGATGACCAGGGCGTTCTCCATAAGACCTGAGAGTCAGAAATTGATAATGTTTCAAAACTTTATTTATGTCACTGTGTAATGTGTTGAGCAGTCAGTAGGACTGTGGGGGTTTTACCTGGGGTCTTTGACTCATTGGGAATCAGGCAACGGACAAAGTGAGGATGAGTGCTTCTTAAGTTGGTCATCAGCTTGGCCAGATTCTCCTGTAGATCAACATCATTAGATAATAGGTTAATAATATTTAAATATGAGTAAAAAATTATTTTTCCTGCAATACAAATCTATACATACTCTGAAAAGAGCAGACACAGTCTGAAAGGAACCACCCTTCTTCTTACCACCTTTTTTGCCACCCCCAGCAGCCTCTGTTTTCATAAATAGTAAATTTCATTATTGGAATTTAATGAATATTTTTCACAGTATACATATTAGTCTACAGTATGCACATTATAGTTATTAGACAGATACATACTATCTGTACTGGACACAGGAGTTTGTGAGCACTTTTGTTTCTTACCATCAGCTCCAGCATGGGCTGCATATAGGAGGGCCAACAGTTTGTTTGAAGACTTCTGGTAGAGCTGCACAACTGAGTCATTCAGCGGGTCCTTGTTCTTGTCCAGCCAGCCAGTGATATTGTAGTCCACTGTACCAGCATAGTGAACCAGAGCGAAGTGTGCCTCAGCCTTGCCCTTTGCAGGCTTTGGCTTCTCAAAACATTTGGTCTTGCCAAGATGCTGATCGTGCAGCTTGTTCTTGAACGTTGTGTCAGAGGCCTTGGGAAACATGCACTCCTCTTCAAGGATGGAGAAGATGCCCATTGGCTGAGAAAATGGCACATGTCATATTAAAATTTCAACAGAGATAACATATGCAACATATGTTACATAATATATTAATATTTTATGGAGGTAGCATGTACATTTCTTCCTGAGCAGCTGTTTACCTTCTCAATAAGCTCAATGCAGGCAGCCAAGTCCATACCAAAGTCAATGAACTCCCATTCAATGCCTTCTTTCTTGTACTCCTCTTGCTCCAGGACAAACATGTGATGGTTGAAAAACTGTTGCAGTTTCTCATTGGTGAAGTTGATGCAGAGTTGCTCCAAGCTGTTGAACTGTAATAGTACAAAGGTATTTAATTTCATAGCAAAAGAGTGTTTTTCTTCAAAAATACTCAAATATTCCTTAGGCGCTTACATCAAAGATCTCAAACCCAGCGATATCCAGCACTCCAATGAAGAACTGTCTGGGCTGCTTTGTGTCCAGCATCTCATTGATACGGATAACCATCCACAAGAACATTTTCTCATATACGGATTTGCACAGAGCCGAGACAGCATTGTTGACCTGGAATAAGAGAATTTTAATTTGTTTTTCTCAAAAATAAATAAATGAATAGATAGATAATAGTATATGTTCATATGTCAAAATGCAAATATTTTAAAACTTTTACTCACTTACCTGTTGGACGGTCTGACCTTTAGTCACCATCTCATTGCCAACTTTAACTCTTGGGTAGCACAGCGCCTTCAGCATGTCAGCTGAGTTCAGACCCATGAGGTAGGCGATTTTATCAGCCACTGATTGATAAATAGAAATTTAATGCTTTTGGTCAACTGGAAAATATTTAGTTAGCCCAAGTTAGACTCTAATCTTCTGTGAATCAACAGATTTAGTAGATTTTTCTCATTTACCCTCAGTGCCATCAGGTTCAGCCTGCTCCTCACGCTGCTTCTGCTTGAATTTCATGTTGCCATGATGCATCACAGCACCAGTCAGCTTGTAGATTCCCACCTTTTCCTCAGCAGTGAAGCCCAAGATGTCAATTGCAGTCTGAATTGCACATAAAAGGTATTAATTAACATTGTGATATTTTTGTTCTCTCTCTCTCTCTCTCTCTCTCGCTCTCTCTCTCTCTCTCTCTCTCTCTCTCTCTCTCTCTATATATATATATATATATATATTTGCAGTGAACTGAGTCTTTACATCTGTTGCAATGAACTCCTCCACATCATTAATGCTTTTGACAGTCACTTCACCCTGACTGATCATTGGATAGTCAAAGGGATTTGTGGTGATCAGAAGAGCCTCTGAAAGACCAGAAGAAATGCATAAATAAATGTTATGAAACTAAATTCAGCTTCATGGTACAAATAGCTGTCAGTACCTACCCAGGAGCTCAGGCTTGTGGCCTGTCATCAGCTGATAGAAGATATGGTAGCTCCTCTCAGCAGACAACTGGAAGGTGACACGGGACTTCTCCAGCAGATCTAAGACCAAAAATTCAGTGTCAGACAAAAGCATGCAGATTTCATAACATCAGACAGCAACAGTGAATAAAATGTAAAAAATAAATAAATAAATAAATAAAAAAAATAAAAATAACTTACATGTTTCAATATCAGCTGAAGCCAGCTTGCCAGTGGTTGCAAAATGAATTCTGATAAATTTACCCTAAACATATCAGATTTAAATTAACAGTTATTTTGACAGTTTGCTTTAAAACCTGTTATTTTTTTCTGTTCCAACACTTACAAAGCGAGAGGAGTTGTCATTCCTCACAGTCTTGGCATTACCATATGCCTCCAGCAGTGGGTTAGCTGCAATGATTTGATCTTCCAGGGAACCCTAGAAAAATTATGTTACACCTTTTTTGGTATATTGTAAAAACTTTACTTACTTTTTCCAAATAAAAGCAGTTATACCTGCATCTTGCCAGGTGTAGGCTCTGCCTTCTTGGATCCAGTCATTGCAATTATTGCGAAGTACTGGATGACACGCTTAGTGTTGACAGTCTTTCCTGCACCAGATTCTCCGCTGGTTAAAGAAAGAGTTGAATTGAGTTTTATTGTGTTTTTTCATATGTGACATTCATTTATTGGTATATTACTTACGTGATGAGGATAGACTGGTTCTCACGATCTGAAAAGAACAAATACTTAAATTAATTGTTAATTTAAAACCACAAATGATCAAATACATATATATATATATATATATATATATATATATATATATATATATACACTTAGTATATCCCCTAAAATAAGACATACCAGTGAGCATGAACTGATAGGCATTATCAGAGATGGAAAAGATGTGGGGTGGAGCCTCAATCCTCTTTTTGCCCCTGTATGCCACGACAACCTGAGCATCATACACAGGAAGCCACTTGTAGGGATTCACGACGACACAGAAGAGGCCGGAATAAGTCTGGAAAGCAGAGTAAGTTCACAAATGTCATTGTGTCCATACTGAACATCTTTATCATTGTAATGAGTTCTCTCCAGTACTGAAAAGTAGAGATCAGAAAACACCATTATTAAATGTTTGTTAAACACTTACATAGATCATCCATGATGCAAAACGCTCTTTGAGGTTAAACAGCACGGCAGGCTCATTGAGGTGGGTCATCATGGCCATGTCCTCAATTTTATCAAACTTTGGGGGATTCATGGGGTGGATGTCATCCTCTTTTACAGTGACTGTCTACATAAAAAAAAAAAACAATAAAAAAATTGATAAGTACATTATTTAATATATAACGTTAATCTTATCTGTTTTCCTGAGAAAGTTGAAGGGTTATAATTGTTGAAGTTAGAATCTTTTATGAATATTCACTTACCTTTCCTTTAAGTGTCTCAACAGTGGCTTTACCACCCTCCTTCTTGACAAGTTTGCCCTTGACATACATCTCCTCAGGATCAGTCACAAAGTAAGCCGACTTGGCATCAAATGGAGCAGTCTGGGCCTCAATCCTCTCCCTTTCTGGCTTGCGGAGATAAATGGCCGCATGGCCATACTGCTCCATCTCTGCGTCTGTGCTCATTTTGGCACTTTAGTGGTAACTGACAAAAGGAGAAGGAATATGAATGAGTTGGGACATGTTTAATTGTGATATAGTTTTACATAATTTGGAAATATTTTTTAATGAACATTATTATAACCATTTGGGAGTTGTGTTATTTAACACACATCTCACCTCACTTTATCCCGACTGAGTGGCTCTGATCTGTTGTTATCTGAAGATGCATTTAAAGGAAAATATAGATGGAAGAAAACACAAAGTCAACATATTTGTGCTGCTATCACCTACAGCAGTCACATCACACAGAATTTTAGTTAAGCAGTCTTGCTTGGTTGCATAATTTTTTACGGTTTTCAAACATTCAGTAATCCATACACAACATTTCAACTGTTTCATTTCAACTCTTAATCAAAGATTTAATCTATTTGATCAGTAAATCAGTAGCATTTGATATTTCCTTTCCTTTACCAGTGCTAAACTGAAAAAATGGAAGAAAGGGTACGATAAATTTGAGTAAAAGTTAATTCAGTTTAATAAACAAACAAGCACTGACCTGTTGAGGATGCCTTTCAGTTCTCCGACGAGACTGAAGTAGTTGCTTTTATACAGGCTTAAACAGCTTGGTCAGCGGCAGTCTGCCTCTCGATTTGGTCAAGCATCCTTGTCATTTAAGACCCCTCTTGTGACATATTATGTTTACTCAGCTTTTTGTGTACCAGATTTTATCTTGCTTAAATGAGAAAATAGTTCCAATACAGGAAAAGGAAAACTAAATATAAATTAATCAGTCAAGCCGGAAAATAATTTTATAGAAGTATAGTAAGATTGAAAATACAAATAAATAAATAAATAGGCAAATAAAGCAGCTTCAAGTTCCTTTATTGCATGGGACATTGTATGTTCTATGTCATCCTTGTTGAATGATACAAAACGATCAAATTAAAGCCATTTTGAAAACGTAAATAATCTATTACAGGAGTTGTTGCTTTGACTTCCCTTTTTAAACCCATTACCTCTTTCCATTTGGAAAGATGTACTGAAATGTCATTGGTATTGAGTGTCATAGCTTGTCCACATTTCAGATATTTATAATACTGTAAAATGTAGTATCATTTACATGACTCAAAAACAAGAAAAGTAAACCCCTCATAGAAAATATGTCAATTTTAAAGATAATGCAATTTTATGTTGTTAATATTGTGCAATATGTTCTAAATAAGCACTGTCAATAGCTTTATTTTAGCTCATAAAAAGTGTAATGTCTAAAGTATGCACTAAAATAGATGCTACTCAATGAACATATTTTTAAGCATGGATTTTAACCAATAAATCATTAACTCAGGTATAGTTTGAATCTTGGGAAATATTTATTTTATTTTATAGTGAGAGTTTGTCACTACTTAGCCACACCATTAAACATGTTCTTAGTACGAATGCAAATTAATTTTGGAGAAGCCTCCATGTGTTGCTGGTATACAGTTGCAGTGCATTGGCATATCTATCTGAGTGGGACTTATTATAGGTCTTATCTCAGCCTGGTTGGCAAATGTTCTTCTAGTGCTTATAAGGCAATGTGTAATACCACTTGAACTTTACGGAAAAGGCCTTACATTCAGTTTTATTAGAGGAATATGAGATGTGCCAATGTTCTGCAACTGTACACCAGGACCTCTTAGGTGCTCCTCCAAAATGAATTCCCATTCCCTGGCTATGAACATGTTTAATAGTGTGGGTAAGTAGAGACAACCTTGGTCAAAGATCTTTATCCTCAAGCTACATTTGATGTTGTTTTTCTTTTTGAAATATGGTGCCCTTGATCAACTGTGTGACTTTCATTTTAAAACATTAGTAGCATAGTCCCAAAAGTAGAATAATTTATATAATCTCCCAAATGGTTGACAGCCGCCTGAATGCCACTCAGAGGAATTAACAAACAAAATGGAGAATCACAGGTTTTTTTGTCTTTAACTTGACATAGAACTATATAAATCTAACTGGGTTCATAATAACTTAAGGACTGGGATGATGTTATGATGGTGTAGATAATTATATCAGTCAAAAAGGGGAAACTGGTGTTGTTTATTAAAAGCTATAAAACATTATGGCATGTTTGCTTTTGTAAAAAACAAACAAACAAAAAAGTCCCGCAAAAATAAATAGATTTTGCTCTCTGTTTTCATTAACTGGATTTCTATTAACTTGTGTATTCACAGATCCCAAAGGTATACCTTTCTGTAACTTTTAAGTCGATAATCATAGGTGCAGGCAGGTTTCGTCACACTGTGCAATTTTTATAGCTCCTTGTAAACATATTAGATGCTTCATGTGCAACCAGAAAAAAACTATATTTGAACCAAATGTATTTATTCAGTACATTTATCCCTTGATTTTAACAAAAGGTCAGATTGAGATCATGAGAACATTTTGCAAGATGGTGTTTTCTTACAGTAGTTTATTCCTGGGGTCCTTAGAGACCCAAGTCCGTAATCATTTTACTACAGTGATTTACATGTTGATATAAGATAGCCTACACAGTATGGCCTAATGACCTGCTTAAGCACTGTACATATTTTAGGACTATTATTTGCCTTGTCCTGACAGAAAACATTTTACCAGCAGAGCTTCACTTACCATGATTTAAAGAAAACAGTAACAGAAAATGTTTCAAGACTGAAATTCAAGCATATGGCTAACCACTTTCTCAGATAGTTAAAACAATGCTTATCTGCTAGAGTTTAAATGTACCTGTCATTGCATTTTTATATTGGATTTAATTTCCTTCAGTTAATAAAGTTATATTTTCCTGTGCCAAAAAGAGAGACACTGTTGCTGTAAATGTCAGATAAATTACTCGAAAGAAGACGTTTGATATTAAATGTAGATTTTTTTTTAGACACAATAAACAGTAAACATATTTTTCTGGGCTAATGTACGCGAGAGCTCTTCTGAACTACAAACATCGCGCCGTTTGTAGTTTTTTGTGACTCGGGCTCGTGCACTCTGGCACCGGAAGTTCCTGTGAGGGTTACACGCTTACAAGCTAGTATTAGCTTGCTAAAGTTAGCATAGCTTTTATCCGGAACAGCCGCCTTTTCTGTGAAGAAATGAAAACATTAAACGGAAAAACCGATGTCATATTTGTAAGTTACACTACACCGTATATTTCACAGAACATTTGTTAGTGTTTGTTGATTAGAGGTTTTGGGTAGCAAGCATGAACTTTAACTTTATTCTAGCTAATGTGGAAGTTTGATCAAACTTGAAATCAGAGATACGTTTTACCAAATCGACTGTGTTTACACATTTGAAACAAAGAAATTATCTTTTTATGATTTATTAACTATGAAAAATCGCTACAATAGTAACACCGCTGTTTGATTTTTGGATACTAGGAGGACGACGATCTACCTTATGAAGAGGAGATCATCAGGAATCCATATTCAGTCAAGTGCTGGATGCGTTACATCGAATTCAAACAGAATGGACCAAAATCTACCCTCAATATGATATATGAGCGGGCTCTAAAAGAACTCCCTGGCAGGTAACTAACAAGACCGTTACAACAAAATTGTGGACATTGTGCTGAGAAGCCAATAGCAACGGATAACTCAAAACCCATAGACTATACATTATTTTACAAGATTCTGTGCAGCAAGTATTTCCCGAGTGTCTAACCACCCTTCCCACTCATTTTTGCAGCTATAAGTTGTGGTACAATTATCTGAGAGAGAGGCGAAAACAAGTCAAAGGGAAATGTATCACAGAACCAGGCTATGAAGAAGTCAATAACTGTCATGAAAGGGCACTAGTGTTCATGCACAAGGTAATACCTCCTATAGAACTTGATGCTTAGCCACTTTACTCATAAAAGTAATATTTGGTCTGCAAGAGCTTTACATAAAACTAACTATTTGTCTTTGCTTAAACTAGATGCCTAGAATATGGATGGATTACTGTCAGTTCCTTGTGTCTCAATGCAAGATCACAAGAAGTCGTAGAACATTTGACCGAGCACTTAGAGCTCTTCCTGTAACTCAGCACCCACGCATCTGGCCTCTGTATCTCCGCTTTGTCCGTGACTTGCCGTTGCCTGAGACAGCCATCCGAGTGTACCGCAGGTACCTTAAGGTGAGAACATACTGCACAACCTTAAGTCCATACAGCAGCTGTCATTTAAAATGTTAAGGTGATTTCTGATTTTATTTTTGTTTTACAGGTGTCATCTTTCAAAGTGTATTCTGTGGCATAAATGTTGTCTGTAGCATCTGAAGATTCTTAGCTGTTATCCAAAAGACCTTACAAGCATTCAATAACAAGCTTTATGGCTGATTAAGAAAGTTTTAAAAGATAGACAAGTTCCCTAATCTGTTCAGACAGAATACCTGCGAAAATATTTCTTTCTGAATGTTTAATGTCTTACTGTCTTCTCTTGATACCTTGTAGCTTTCTCCAGAAAATGCAGAGGAATACATAGACTACTTGCGGTCTGTTGGCCGCCTCGATGAAGCAGCTGTGCGGCTAGCAGCTGTTGTCAATGATGAAAACTTTGTGTCCAAAGAGGGAAAGTCTAACTATCAAGTAAGACGGGATTCTTCCAGACACTTTTCAACATTCCCGCCTTTTAAGCTAAATGAAAAGAAATCTAAAAAAAATGTTTTTCTTCTTTTTTTTTTGGACAGCTGTGGCATGAACTATGTGACCTGATCTCCCAGAATCCTGACAAGGTGACCTCTCTGAATGTAGGAGCCATCATTCGAGGAGGCCTCACTCGCTTCACAGATCAACTTGGAAAACTTTGGTGCTCCTTAGCTGACTATTACATCAGGAGTGGCCACTTTGAGAAAGTGTGTTTCCTCTGAATAGCATTAATTTTCACCCCTAATATAATTAACTAACTAAAACACATCTCTACTTTACGTTTTTTTAGGTTGAGTCATTTGCATTAAAATAATTTTTTATCTGTGAATTTGTCCAACTGTAGCCAAACATTTTTTTTTCCTCAGGCACGTGATGTCTATGAAGAGGCCATCCTTACAGTAGTCACTGTAAGGGATTTCACACAAGTATTTGACAGTTATGCTCAATTTGAGGAGAGCATGATCGCTGCTAAGATGGAAACTACAGCTGAGATGGGGCAGGATGAGGATGGTGAGTATGTGTGCATCAGTTAAACTTGATAACTGTCTTTGTTTTTATTTTTCTTTTGTTTTTTTTTTTTGTTCATGTGTACGTTACTCTTTGTTTTTTCTCCACTCAGATGACATAGACCTGGAGCTAAGACTTGCCCGCTTTGAGCAGCTCATTGCCCGGCGACCCCTCTTGTTGAACAGTGTACTCCTGAGACAGAACCCCCATAATGTTCATGAGTGGCACAAGCGGGTAAAACTGTATGACGGAAATCCACGACAGGTGGGTTTTAAATATTTTGAGAATGGCTGGGACAGTGCACAAGTCACAATATATACATTTCACACAAAAAACTACCTTCATGTAAAGAATTACTAATAAATAGCCCTATTTTCTTCAGATCATCAACACATACACTGAGGCAGTCCAGACTATTGATCCAATGAAGGCCACAGGGAAACCTCACTCGCTCTGGGTTTTCTTTGCTAAATTCTATGAGGAAAATGAGCAGCTGGATGATGTAAGTCATTATTTAAACTTCAATTTACCTGTTTCAGATTATTTCTTATCATTATTATTATTATTATTAGTTCCCTGTGTTTACTAACTTTATTTACTAACTCAACTCAGGCGAGGACGATCTTTGAGAAGGCTACCAAGGTGAACTACAAACAGGTGGATGACCTCGCTGCAGTGTGGTGTGAATATGGAGAGATGGAACTTCGTCATGAGAATTACGAACAGGCACTACGAATTCTGAGGGTAACTGATCTGCATCATATACATCATGCACATGATCCTTTTTGGAGCCATATTTAGGAACATCTTGTGGGCATCATATATTGTTTGGGAATGACCAGTTTGTGAAATAAAGAAGACATTTGTTAGACTTGTTATTTAAATGTCTTTTGAAAGTATATTTTAAAATTAATACCTGGTAACTGAAGTTATAGGCTGTAGTTTCACTGGCACTGAGTAAAAATATTTGCAGTTGTTTACGAAGGCAGTTTTAAGCAAAGGGTGTAATATCAGTAGTTGCATCACCTTAAAAACTTATGAAACCATTTACATATTTGTATTTATTTTATTTAGAAAGCAACAGCTATCCCATCCAAGAAAGCAGAGTACTTTGATGCTTCTGAGCCTGTCCAAAACAGAGTCTACAAGTCTTTGAAGGTCTGGTCAATGCTGGCAGACTTGGAGGAAAGTCTTGGCACTTTCCAGGTATGTTCAGTAATTTTCTGTGATGTGGTTTGGGACCTATATACCAGTAGTATTTGATATTGGTCTAAGAATCATTTATGTGTTAAGTCTAAGCTTTTCTCTTTTTCTCGACAGTCTACGAAAGCAGTTTATGACCGGATTATTGATCTCCGGATTGCCACTCCACAGATCATCATCAATTACGCCATGTTCCTTGAAGAGCACAACTACTTTGAGGAAAGCTTTAAAGTAATAATGTGTAGCTAATCCACTAGACCACTACTTATTTTCAAAATACAATTTGTCCTTGTCGACTGTAGCACTCTTTTTAATGGTGTTATTAATATTTCTTTCAGGCATATGAACGTGGTATCGCTCTTTTCAAGTGGCCAAATGTTTACGACATCTGGAACACTTACCTCACCAAGTTTATTGATCGATATGGGGGCAAGAAGTTGGAAAGAGCCAGAGATTTATTTGAACAGGCATTGGATGGCTGCCCAGCCAAATTTGCTAAGAGTGAATATCTTTGGTTGAATTACACTGACAAATTTAGTACATTGAAGTGCCCCCCTCCGTTATAAAATGTACTTAACCACAATGGCTTTCTTTTCAGCTATTTATCTACTGTATGCCAAGTTGGAGGAGGAGTATGGATTGGCGCGACACGCTATGGCTGTATATGAAAGAGCAACACAGGCAGTAGAAACTGAGGAGAGACATCTCATGTTTAACATCTACATCAAGAGAGCAGCTGAAATTTATGGAGTTACATATACCAGAGCAATCTACCAGAAGGCTATTGAGGTACAGTAACATTGTCCTATCTCTTGCATACAGCTGCATTATCCTTTTTAATCTTTTTTTTTTTTTTTAATTCGAAACTCATAATTACAAGATCCGCCCTGATGTGATGCTATAAAGCTTTTTATTGTTCATTTTCCAGAATGTCATTATTCATCACAGGACTTTTCTGGCCAGAAATGAGATTTTTCCCAAATTAATTCACTTTTATGCCACTGTTGGAATATTGTAAATATATAATATATGGATTGGATTTATATAGCGCTTTTCAAGGCACCCAAAGCGCTTTACAATGCCACTATTCATTCACTCTCGCATTCACACACTGGTGGAGGCAAGCTACGGTTGTAGCCACAGCTGCCCAGGGGCAGACTGACAGAGGCAAGGCTGCCATATCGCGCCATCGGCCCCTCTGGCCAACACCAGTAGGTGGTAAGGTAAAGTGTCTTGCCCAAGGACACAACGACTAGGACAGAGAGCCCGGGGATCGAACCGGTGACCTTCCGGTTACAGATACGCTTCCCAACCCCCTGAGCCACAGTCGCCCCAAAGGTCATATTACATTTATAGATCGCTAGATATGGAATTTCATTAAATTGATGAAAACTATAATCAATGATCATGTTTATTTTAGCCACAATTGGTAAGATAATCCGTATTAGTTAAAGAGCAAAATTGATTTTATGACTGACCACATTATCATTTTGCAGATATAATAAATCTAGACAATAGTCAGCCTCTTAAAAAAACCCATTACATTGTTTTGTGTAAAGTTGTTCATACTCATGGCATTTTTATTATATGCAAAGATCAGAAGTCATATACTTAATGTAAAAAGAATAACTTGACATTCTGATGGACAAAATACTCGTTACCTTAAATTACTGAACAAAGTTGCATTACAAAATTAAACTTCCCATCACCCCTCTGCTCATGATCTGTTACTCACAAAATACACCATGTTGCATCCCTTGTTTTGGTAAATGGTTCTGTGCAGTGTTCATACAGTTTGTGTTTATCCAGGTCCTTCCTGATGAGCATGCAAGAGACATGTGTCTACGGTTTGCTGACATGGAGAGTAAACTTGGTGAGATTGATCGTGGTAGAGCAATCTACTCCTACTGCTCCCAGATCTGTGACCCAAGGGTATGTGAATTCACCCCTTCTAGTCATTTGTCTACATTTGCTTCAAAATCTTTGGTTATATTTCTTCAAATTTTTACTTGACGTTTCAGGTGACGGCTAATTTCTGGCAAACCTGGAAAGATTTTGAGATCCGCCATGGAAATGAGGACACGATTAGAGAGATGTTGAGGATCAAACGAAGTGTCCAGGCTACATACAACACACAGGTCAACTTTATGTCCTCTCAGATGCTGAAGGCCACAACAAGCTCCACAGGCACTGGTAGGAGAAGTTGGATTAACCTAAAAGTGTGCTCCATTTAGATGTAGTTACATGAATATCACTGTGTGTTATATCAGATATTGGCTATTTGATATGTTTCAATTTATAATGATATGGTTGAATGCTCCGTATTTACTCCAAATCTTGAAGGAACCTCCTAGACCTACTCAAGAATTAACGTAGGGTCATTTAGGTGTCATTTTCTATGTATTTATTTATTTGTGTGTTTTTGTTTTTTTCCAAGTGGTTCTGCATTTGTCTAACCATCTGTTTCTGGTGTCCAGTGTCAGATCTTGCTCCAGGCCAGATGGGAATTGATGATATGAAGATGTTGGAACAGAAAGCACAACAGCTTGCTGCAGAGGCTGAACAGGACAAGCCTAAACCCAAAGAGAAGATTCTCTTTGTCAGGTTTGTTCTTCATTATTTTTTAAGTTAAAAGTATCTGTAGATTTCTTTTTTTTTTCTTTTTAATATAACAGAACTTCATCTTCCAAAGGAAGCTGAGGCACATGAATCCTTTTCACTTTAATTATGCAGGAGTGACACTTCTCGCAGTGAGCTGGCAGAACTTGCCAAACAAGCCAATCCTGATGAAATAGACATCGATGATGATGAGGATGAAGAAGATGAAGACCAAGGACCGGATGGTGCGTGAAAGACACAGTACAATTTTCAGAATATTTTTTGTAAACATTTTCCGATGGAGGTATTTTAATGAATTCCTCTTTTTCCTCTTGGCTTTACAGAGGTGCAGCTTGAACAGAAGAGCGTCCCTACAGCTGTTTTTGGAGGGCTTAAAGATGACTAGACAATAATTCTCTCAGACTTGTACATTTGAGTTCTACGTCCTCTTGTGGTCATTCAACTGAACTATTCATAAATGTGTAGTTTTATGGCAGCACTGGTGTTTCTGTTTGTTTTCCTTGTGGATTTGTGTAGTTTATAATATAAGATATATTCGTTTTGACCACTTGGTTTCAGTATTTCTCAAACTTGGTGCTCAAGATAACTTTTTAGTTGTATGTGTTATGAATTATTATTTGCAGTAACACAATGACTGTAATTGAAACCTGATATAGTTTGTCTGTTCTTTTTGTTTTTTTATAAAATGTAAGAAAGAAACAGTGAAAACATTTTTTAAATCCAATAAATGCAGGATCTTTCCCAAACAGGAAGTTCTACCCTAGAAAAACATGGGGGAGGAGCATGTCTCTTCAGTCATTTGAAACTTGAGCTGCGCATTCAAGCCTCACATTGTTGGCTTGAGGCTCACCAGTAGATGGGTGTCTTGTAATGCCAAGAGTTTCTGGAAAGCTTTTCTAACTTGTAGACAAATGTCACTATCCAAATCTTCATGCTGAAGTAGTACATGTACACTTAAACAGTTTCTACACTTAAATGATTTTTCCCCCCCAGTGATAAGTGCAGGATTGCTGAGCTAATTGATATTTTTGAAAGTTTTTTGCTAGTAATGTTACAAAAATGGTGGTATTTTGGGTGTATTTGAGAAGCATTTTGAATCATATTTCCACATTCTTGGCAGTGCTTTTCAGTTATGTGCAAGCAGCTCTGGCTGTGACAAATTGAATGTCTAAAACTGCCTTTGTAATCGAAGTGATAAATACCTTTAAACCTGCATCAACATTCTTCTGATTAAAAAGCTGTTTTCTTTTCAAAGTAATCTAATTAAAAGAGAAACTGAACTGCTTGATGCATTTGCTGTATAGTCCTCTAGAACTCTTGTTCTTTTATTCAGAAATGACTAGAAGCAGAACTGTAAGTAGCCAATGATGTTTGAAGAATGACTTTTGTGATTAAATATATAGAATTATTTATGCGTTTGATAGAAAAGACCTTATGCTTTGCCACCATCCCATCCAAAGGGTTAAACATATTGAGTTGGGCAAAAGGTTGTGACTGGGAATTATTGTTTCTTTTATAATTAGATTAAAATAGCTGAGAGGTAATCCTCTTACAAAGTTACTGCAGTCGAGAACTTGAAGGGCTTTTGGAACGAACATCATATGATGAGGCACTCTTAAGATTTGTTTTCCAGTGTGGATGGCAGCAGAAAACACGGGTTTAAAAGCAGATGGAAGAAATCCCTCGAGTCTCATTATAAACATCCAACAAAAAATTTTTTTTTTCCAGAATGAATTATGCCTGTTTTTATTTTAGAAACTTCTTACATAGTCTGCCAGTATGTTTGCTCTGTTCCAGTCTTTGTGCTTTGTGTGACAGTTGTTTTAAAGAGGTAATAAGATTAACATCACCATACTGTATCTACTGCTGTAGCTCTTTGTAAGGCAACGGTTATTTAATGAGATCATAATATAGCTTTTCATTGAGTTTAATATTGTTTTCGTTACTTTCACATGTTAATGGACAATTGAGGGGAACAAGTAAAAGAGTAATGCAAATACCTTTACTAATTTCATCTACCTTAGATTCATTGTTTACTATATTTGTTTTCTATCTGTCTGCATAATATGTAGATCTGTATGTTCAGAGCAGATTTAGCAAAACGTATTTTGATTAATTAACAGCTAAAAGTCCATAATATTCTCTGCTTTCTGTCTGCAATAGGCCAAGAGTTGGCCCACTGCAGTGGTGGATATATTGACCAAGATCATACACGTGCTGTAGTTTATGACTAATACAGTCAAATACATACAAGTTAAAACCCCAAATATTTACAGAAATTGTCACAATCAAGACATTGATGACAATACAGAAACTGAAGGTAGAGTATAGCTCAGAGAGGTACATTTTATATGTGTGTGTTTGTGTAGGCTACGTTTTTTTCCTGATACCAGTCGAGTTATGGTACTAATTCAAAATTTAAGACAGTACTTTTAGATTCTAATGTTCACATTTGTAAATATTTTAAATTAATGAGTTATAGTTAATCTACATGTTTTTTCGAAGGTTACTGGCTGTTTGACTTTCGCACTCAAAGGTGTCCTTTCATCGACCCACTTGTGTGCGAGAAGATTCACCTGTAGCAAAAGCGCCTCACCTCTACCTGCTGTAGCATAAACACTGAAGTCCCGCCCATATTGTTAAAGCTTATTTTCTATTGGACGGTGGAGTGGACGAGCGATTCCACTGTGGAGCACCTGGTAGTCAGTCATCAGCGGGACGAAAGCGTACGTACGTACAGTGAGCTGACAACACGGCAATGCGGACGAAGAAGGGCAAAAACGAGGGGAATAATCCGGTTTATAGTAGCCCAGCCGGTCGGGGCTTTAGCTGGTGTTAAGGAAAAATTAAGCCAGGACTTCGTCTTCGAAACCTCCGACAAAAGGACCTTAGTTTGATTTGGAAGTAGCTTCGGAGCGGATATTTCCCTGCAAAACCCTGAACCACATCCGTATTCCCAGCCCCGGTCGTATGGAATCGTCTGCTCCAAGAATGATCGCTTGAATATTTTTATACTGTATCCTTTTCCCCCCCCCATCACCGCTTCCCATTTTTACAGACTCGCTATGGTGGACTCCCCTACCATGAGGAAGACTTTTGTGGTCCCAGACATAAAATCATTGGATTTGTATGACTGCACTAAATCAAAAATATGCGCAAGTGTCGGATGGCTGCTGGCAAAGTCCTACGGCAGCACAGGTAGGTTTTAGTTCACACGGCAGGCCTGAATGTTATGCGTAAAGGTTGTGTTAAGACCATTTGTTGTCCAACAATGTGTTTATATTGTGTCTAACAGTGTAGCGAAAACCGGTATGCATGTAGGGGAACTGCAGTGTGTGTAGTTCAGCGATTTTCAGCACAAAGAGGCGCATATGAGCAGAGGAGCAATGCATCGTATGCGTTTTTGACACTGACACATGTCATTTGTTCTCACTCAATGGGTGGGCACATTTGGAGGTATGTGTGTCACAGAAACGGCCTCCTCCTGTAGGCCTTATCACGCTAGCCCATTCTGTCGCGTTTCCAGCCACCAGGCTTCAGTCAGAAATTGCAGGCTAGCTGCTGGGGATGTTTTTAATCCGGTTACACAGACAGGGCACACGGGGCGTATGTTTTTCCAGTATCTTTCTTTCTCCTAGTGATGGTGACAGCCCGCAGTACCCACAGTAAACGCTGGTTACTGCTTCATGTTATTTGAATCAAAAGCAGACCGTAGCTCATTGTGCGCTCAGAGAATAGACTACCAGTGCTCTTGTGCCTTATTATCAGGGGGTTTCTTTCCATGTCCTTAGTCAGCAAATTTCAAGAAGCAACTGGGAGAAGCTTTGTAGCGCAAAACGCACACCCACAACATAACCAAAACATGTTTTCTGTACTTAACATGTAGCCTATCATAAGAATTTGTTTTGTCTCATTTTCTTGAGGCATCTCGTCAGCTTTGACCCTGAGGTGATAGCATGGCTCTTTGTTTGAGCACTCACTGGTGAAGATTAGACCTTATGAAGCAGACATCCGATGAGCCTTGTAAAGAAAAAGCCTTGATTGCTTTATTTTTTCAAAAGTAGACTACACATAATGACATAATGTGGTTATAAAAAAACAAAAGACAAACATATTACTATACTAATACATTCTTGGACCTTTTGATGTTACAGTGTTTTTTTTTTTTTTTTAAATACAGGCATTACTTATTTTATCCTGAAATAGGTGTGAGGAGAACTTCATTTAACTTTAGCAACATGAGTTGTTTGTTTCATAATTTCAGGCAGGTCCCAGGTTTAGGACTCTGGGCTGCAGCTCATGTGTACTCTGTTAAGCACCTCAACCACACCCTATGGTCAAAGTCACTCCATACCAAGCTGCAGGAATGTAAGGACAAACACTGTTATGATGTGGAGGTTTTCTCTTGATCGAGTTCAATAGCCCTGCTGATGGTAATTTTTTTGCAAAGCTGGGTGACATCATCTTGTCCCTTATTAGAAACCTAGCTCATTAGGACAACACAGAGCCCAGCAGGAGCCAGACAGTCATCTGGTCATGAGCCTTTTTAGGTCAGTTAGTCTATAGATAACAATGGGTGGCATTTTTAATTCCAGTCTCTCCAAAAATGGAATTTGACATGGATAACAAAGTAGTGTTTACAGTGCATTTCATATTTAGTTAGATTATTTGCTAAAAAGCTAATGTTTAACTAATTAAGGAAACCAATAACCACTTATTGAGATAAAATTTAAAAAAAATCTAGAATAAAATCAACATCAGCGGCAATGATATGGATGGACTGAAATATTTGTGTTTGCATAACAAATGTTTCAAGCATGGCAGCACAATTTAAACAATAAAGTTTCCTACAAGATAGTTTCACTTTTGCCACAAGCAAACCCCTACGGTTAAGTTCACTGTCTTCAGTCAAGATTTCAAGACTTCAGTCTTGTAATGTGCAACACATTGTCTCAGTGGTCAGCGCTGTTTTTCACTTCCCAGTTAAAATGCTTTTTTACATGTTGAAATATTGGGCTGCCATGATGATTTCGCTGTCTCCTTTAACCAAGGAAACATGGACCTTGTGTTTTAACAAGGAAGGAGCCTGTAGGCTGTAACTCGTCATTCTAGTAATGGACAACTCACAGTAGCTACACAGTATCTTTTCAATACGCTCTGCTCTACCTAGGGACATTTGGCTATCAGCATTTATTTTTTAATATCCATCATTACTGGTGATTTGATTAGGTTGCCACGTCTTTACATAGAACTTTCTCCTATTTCATACCAAAATGGAAATTTTGTAATAGAAGACTTGTAGGGAAAAATGCCTGTGAGTGTTGATTTGAAGGGTAAATAACTAAAATATAATGTGTATTTTCTGAAACATGTTTAGAATGTGGCTAAAAAGCAATCCAACCCGTTCTCTAAGTAGTTTTCTTGTGGGTGTTAAGAGGTTAATGGACGAGATAAAATGTTGTTTTCCTTCCTGTATAGTACACTTTAACTATATCTATATTGTATATATGTATACATGCTTGCATACTAAATATACATGCGAGGGTGTTTAATGTATGAAAGTCTTGGGATCTTTTTTTTTTTTTTTTAAATGCATTGACTTATTATTTATGTCTAATATTTTCCATGCAGGGTTTAAAAAAAAAAAAAAAAGTTAGGCATGAATGTAATTAATTATTTACCCTTGAAGTTCTTGAAGCTGTCATGAGAAATGAGTTTCCAGATCTGAGTATGACTCAAGCTGGAATGGGACAAGAAACTTGATTTACCTGCTGAGGCTTAAGAAATACTTAATCTTATAGTGACAAGTCCAAGGGCATGACATTTATGCATTCTGTTATTCAGGTTTCCTTCTAATCATTGCCAACGTGAATTATCTGTGTTTGTTTTCCATATCTGAATAACAGGGAAACAGACTATGTCGCTGCTTAAATATTGTTTTTTATGTCCAACAATCTCTTGTTGGAGTCATCCTATGTTTTCTTTTCATAGCTATAAAACCAAACCACCTCACACTTTGACCCACTCTTACCATTACAGTAGCATATTACCTTCACATAGCTACAAAGTTGCTGGCCCATACTGAAATCCTGTTTGACTGATTACTCATCCTTTTCCAATCATTGTGACCATGGTGAGTCAGCAAGGGAGAAGGACCTGAGGAGGATGTTGGCTTGCTTTTAATGTTTACTTAAACGGTTGGGATTCCTGTTCACTATATGTTAGCCTTTCATGGCATTATACTGTTAAATGCCAAAACACCTCAAAATATTATTAAGACTTTCTCTCTTTAAAATGTACTTCGCTGTACGCTTGCCATTTAATGCAGTTTAAGCTTGTGCTATAGCAAGGTGTTGCCCATGTGATAGGATATACAGGCCTGGTAGAGGGAGCTACTGGTGATGATGTGGTGCTTGATGTATAGTGCAGAAAGTACCCTTTTTACAATAGTGATCAAATAGTACAGTATTATTTAAGAAAGGGTTAATGATAAGATCTTTGTTGTAGATGGCAATAATAAATAATAAAGCTCAGATAAGGTAGTGGCATTAGCATTTTACACAGAACGAGGGGTCACGTGTGGGGTAGAATGCTACCACGGCCCCTCTCACCACTGCTTGGTTTTGGGGCAGCAAAACAGTACCTGCTTTGTTCTAAAAATGAGAGCATATAATCGCCTGTTTGATTCTTCACCACATGATGAAGATGTTATTGTATAATTTTCAATGAAAGATTTAAAAGTTAAAACCGCTTTCATTATTATAACACATATAATGCTGAGTTAAGATACAGGAATTGTAATTATGATTGGCTTTCATTTACTGCCTAAAGATTACATGGAGAAATTTTTAAAATAAATGTCTCTTAGAGTTCCAGAAAGGCTCCCATGAGAAACCTGGACGTTTAGATAGTCATATCCAGCAGGTTGACATTCATTGTGCTAAAGCTTACACCCCAGTGTAAAGTGACAATTGGTGGATTGTGGATTTCTTCGCTTGGTTTAAATCAGTTTCGATTTCCACCTAGCAAGTGAGGTGGAGAGTTTGTATTGTTCGGTGTGTGATTACTGTAGGACAAGTGAGCATGGCTGTGAAATGACCAGCATGCTAGCTCAAATAGTCAGTGAGGTAGAGGGACATGTGGTTCCTGTTATCAGCAGGCTATCAAACGATACAGGTCAGTACAGAAGATATCTAACACAGCTGAACTGACTTTCAACCACATTAGCAAGTTCTATACATCTTACTGCATGTTTTAATAGCTTGGTCTGATTTACTTAAGAAAAAATAAATACTCGTCACTAAAATAGTGCTCTGATCTTTAAGTTTGTAACACTGTTTTCATTGTATTCTTTAGTCCCAGGTTGGTATCTAAGACATTTGGGTTAACAAAAGCACAGACCCGCTGAAGAATCGCAGTCAAAATCACAAATTGCTTGACTGGCTCTTCCTAACAAGCGTTCCTCTAGCTTACCGTCTATGATGATGTGTTTAGAAGCTTTTCGCACATTTGACTTTTACCTTTTTACTCAAACCAGTAGATAAGCTTTGACCCCATGAACTATAAAAGTGACAGAGGTAGTTGCTCCTGCTTATGCAAACAAAACAAGCACATGCTTTTAATCTAAATATTCCCCTGGCAGGGCATTGATGAATATAATTGCGGCATCACAATGCAAGGCTTGGTTACAAGTATTCCAGTTCGTCATGCTTTTTGTTACCTTGTATTACTTTTAGTTTTTAAATCGGGAGTGTGCTTTACTAAATAATTGTTGCTATTTTTGCTGTGCATGTGCATAGTTTTGGGGACCTGTATAACAATTTGAAGCCTCAGTTTTCTAGCCACTTTGTTTCTGATATGTGTCACACAAAGTGATCATTCATGGACAGACTGTGTCATAGGGAAATCATTCTTTTATCGATCTTTCCAATCTCACTCAGTTGTGGCATTTGCATCCTACTTTGCCTTCTGGGCTAATTTTTTTCTGGTTTACCTTTTTGTCTTTTACACATTACAGTGGAATTTTTTTTCTTTTACATATACAATGCACCTATGTGACCCAAGATGATTTGTTTTTACAGCACTAAAGTAGGCACTCCAGTTTTGGCACCTGAGAGTATTTACAACAGCATGAACCATGTGGCATGACTGATCATATTGTGTGGCAACCTATAGTCATCATAGGGTGAGACAAAGGGAACAGGGCATTGATTAAAGGAGGCGGCTTTTGTTTCGACAGCTGATGTCAATGGATCCATTACATGATTATATAATGATACAGCAGTTTAGTGACACCTCCCTTGTAATAATCCCTTTGTTCTTCTGTTATATATAGTCTAAGGCTCTCAAACACACACACAAACACACGTTTTTCCTTTCTTTTCGCAGACATACTGCTTGCGTTTAAGCAAGTCAACTTTTTTGTCCAAGGGCCTTTGAAACGGCAAGTCACATGTTTGTTTATGGTTGCACACAGAAACTGGCTGTTAGGTTTGCTGCAGAGAAACCAGTTTCAAAGGGTGTGTGTCAAGTTTGTGTTTTTAGGGTAAACTTATAAAAGACAGATCATGATAACAAAGTCATTTGTGCACTAGTGTTGAAGGCTCAGATTTTTGTGTTTTTTGCTGTTGTCATCATATTTAGTCTTTATTTTCACATTGGGTGAGAGGGTATAGCCGGTGGGTTTTATGGGCAGCACAGTGGTCGTGTGGTTAGCACTGTCGCAAAAAAAGATCCCTGGTTTGAACCCTGGTTGGGGCCTTTCTGTGGGGAGTTTACATGTTTGTTCTCCTTGTGCCTGCATGGGTCTCCTCTGGGTACTCTGGCTTCCTACCAAAATCCAAACATGTACATGTTGGGTTAATTGGTTATTCTAAATTGGACTGGGATAAGAGGGAGATAAAGTGCTTAAAGTGTATAGAATAATACACTTTATGAGTGCATGCTTAAATGTAGCTTGTGGTTAAAGTGTTTTGAGTGGTCAGTAAGGGTAGAAAAGCAGTATATAAATGTGAGTACATTCTTATCTAGTGATGGCTATCTTGTGTGCTGAGGAAGGTACATCCAGGGTCCATTGTGGTATTAAATTTGATGCTAATTTTGGTAAGTGAAAAACAAACAGAACAAAATGTTGAAGCGACTGAATGTCTGTGAAGGTTCTCAGTCATCCAGGTCATCGTAGTCAAAGGAGCTTGCAAAGAAAAGCGTCTGGACTTCTTTAAGTTGCTTGTTGCTGATAAGGTGGGGCCAGGTTTCACAATGAGCTCATCCGAAACCCTGGCTGATTGGGACCCACACCCAGTTTCACACCTTGGCTCAAGTGATTAGAGGATCATCAGGGGGTCCTTTTGTCCCTCTTTGGGGGGATACTCCCACTGGGTTTAAATCTGGGACTCTCCACCATTTGACCTTAGAACTGAAGAAGCTTCTCGGATGAGAGGAGAAACGTCTTCAAGCAACTTAAAGAAGTCCAGACGCTTTTCTTTGCAAGCTCCTTTGAAGTGACTGAATGTTGAACAAGACAAAACAATATCCCCGTACACTTGTTGTGAACATAAACATTGTCTATACACATACTTTAAACATGTTTATTCCTGGTTTATAGTTGTACAAGGCAAATCACACGGACATCTCGCTATGGACTTTATAGACTGAAAAATAGATGTAGTTTCTAGTTTTAAAAACCGTAAAACCAGTGCAGAAATGCCTCAAACCTGCATTATTTAATATAGTACCATTACCAGGAAACACTTGACCCCTGTTTCAATCTAGGGGGTCAATGTTGACATTGTGGATGACTATAAATACCTTGGAGTACACATTGACAATAAACTGGACTGGGCTAAAAACACCACAGCACTTTACAGGAAGGGCCAAAATCGTCTCTATTTTTTGAGGTAACTAAGGTCCTTCAACATCTGCTGGACAATGCTAAGGATTTTCTACGAGTCTGTTGGGGCCAGTGCGATCCTCTACACCGTTGCATGCTGGGGGAGCAAGCTGAGGGTCACAGATGCCAACAGACTCAATAAACTGATACGTATGGCCAGTAACAATGTGGGGATGGAGCTGGACTCACTTAAGGTGGTGTCGGAGAGGCGGATGTTGTCCAAGATAAAGACAATGTTTGATAACACCTCCCACCCACTCCATGACATGCTGGTCAGTCACAGGAGCATGTTCAGTGAGAGACTGAGATTACCAAAAAGCACCACTGAACGACACAAGAAATCATTCCTGCCTGTGGTCATCTCTCTGTACAACTCATCCACTTAACACACTGTATACTGCAATAGCTACACCCTTTTTGCACATGCTCTTCTTTCTTAATCAGCTACTTATCAATGAGAGACTTATATGTGTGTGTGTGTGTATGTGTATATATATATATATATATATATATATATATATATATATATATATATATATATATATATATATATATATATATATATATATATATATATATATATATATATCTCATTAACAAGACTGGCTACGGATACCGACTACAGAACGGAGCAGTTGTCAGCCACCTCCTGTACATGGATGACATCAAGCTGTATGCCAAGAGTGAACGAGACATCGATTCACTGATCCACACTACCAGGCTATACAGCAATGACATTGGAATGTCGTTCGGACTGGAGAAGTGTAGTCGGATGGTAACAAAGAGAGGGAAGGTAGTCAGAACTGAGGGGATTGAACTACCAGAAGGCAACATTGCAGACATAGAGGACAGTTACAAGTACCTGGGGATCCCGCAGGCAAATGGGAACCATGAAGAGGCCGCTAGAAAGGCTGCAACCACCAAGTACCTGCAGAGGGTCAGGCAAGTCCTGAGGAGTCAGCTGAATGGTAAGAACAAGATCCGGGCCATCAACACATACGCCCTGCCCGTGATCAGGTACCCTGCTGGGGTAATAGGCTGGCCAAAGGAGGAGATAGAAGCCACTGACATAAAGACAAGAAAGCTCCTTACCATGCATGGAGGGTTTCACCCCAAATCCAGCACCCTGAGGCTGTACGCTAAGCGGAAGGAAGGGGGCCGGGGACTGGTGAGTGTCAGCACCACAGTCCAGGATGAGACAACGAACATCCAAGAATACATTAGGAAGATGGCCCCAACTGACCGAGTGCTCAGTGAATACCTCAGGCAGCAGAAACCCAAGAAAGAGGAGGGAGACGAGGAACCATCATGGAAGGACAGGCCCCTGCACGGTATGTACCACCGGCAGATAGAGGAGGTGGCTGATATCCAGAAATCCTACCAGTGGCTGGACAAAGCTGGACTGAAAGACAGCACAGAGGCACTAATCATGGCAGCACAAGAACAAGCTCTGAGCACAAGATCCATAGAGGCTGGGGTCTATCACACCAGGCAAGACCCCAGGTGCAGGCTGTGTAAAGATGCCCCAGAGACAATCCAGCACATAACAGCAGGGTGCAAGATGCTAGCAGGCAAGGCATACATGGAACGCCATAACCAAGTGGCCGGCATAGTGTACAGGAACATCTGTGCCGAGTATAACCTGGAAGTCCCGAGGTCAAAATGGGAGATGCCCCCAAGGGTGGTGGAGAATGACCGAGCTAAGATCCTGTGGGACTTCCAGATACAGACGGACAAAATGGTGGTGGCTAACCAACCGGACATAGTGGTGGTAGACAAACAGAAGAAGATGGCCGTAGTGATCGATGTAGCGGTTCCGAATGACAGCAATATCAGGAAGAAGGAACACGAGAAGCTGGAGAAATACCAAGGGCTCAGAGAAGAGCTCGAGAGGATGTGGAGGGTGAAGGTAACGGTGGTCCCCGTGGTAATCGGAGCACTAGGTGCGGTGACTCCCAAGCTAGGCGAGTGGCTCCAGCAGATCCCAGGAACAACATCGGAGATCTCTGTCCAGAAGAGCGCAGTCCTGGGAACAGCTAAGATACTGCGCAGGACCCTCAAGCTCCCAGGCCTCTGGTAGAGGACCCGAGCTTGAAGGATAAACCGCCCGCAGGGGCGTGCTGGGTGTTTTTTTTATATATATATATATATATATATATGTATATGTGTGTGTGTATATATATATATATACACATGCATATATGTGTGTATATATATATATATATACACATGCATATATGTGTGTGTGTATGTATATATATATATATATATATATATATATATATATATATATATATATATATATATATATATATATATTGTGCTCTTTCTTGCCTAGTGTATTGTCTGTCTTTGTTACTGTTACTGGAGCACTGTAACCAAAATAATTTCCCCTCAATAAAGGGGATTAATAAAGTATTCTGATTCTGATTCCTCTTGGGGTAACAAATTGAAGTCAGTTTGTAAAGAAGTCTCTCATAGTCTTCTTTACCTCCCTTGCTTGTAAACCTCAGTAAACTCATTCCTGATAAGATCATAGGCTTAAATGTTAGTGTATGGTTTACTGTGTGACTGACATGTCACTAGCACACTTTGCCCCTTGGTTTCACTGTTAGATCTGGTATGTCTGGTCTGGTATAGTTGTGTATACCAGACCAGACATGTGTGCAATACTGTTGCACACATGTCTGTAATAGAACCACTACTAGAAACTTTTTTTTTTTTTTTTAACCATTTGTGTCTTTTTTTTCCTCTCTCTGTAGAAAATGTCCCTGCAGAGCTGCGTGACCCTTTCTACTGTGACCAGTATGAACAGGAGCACCTTAAACCTCCAGTAACACACCTCCTGCAGTCATCAGAGCTCTACTGTCGCACCTACAACATATTACTGGGTAGTACTGCAACTGAGGCTCAGCCAAAAGATAACGCCACCCTGCTGCAGCTTCTAACTCAGAGAGGCGTCGTTGCCAAAGACCAGGACACAACAGTGACTGATGCTGACCTCCGACATAAACCCATCAAAATGGTAAAATGATGAAACTGTCTGGGTGATGGGGAGGGTGAAATGCTTTTGTCTATTATCCTTGGGATTCTTCTCGTTAGACCAGATTCTCTGCTATGCAGAACTCTGTAGGAAAGCAAATAGGTTCAAGTTCGCTTGGTTTCTGATATAGGGCCATGTTTATGCTTTGATTCTAGGGATTAAAGGGCATCAAAAAGACCCCCTACTCATTCAGCCCTTCCCCCACTCCCCAAGCTCATCCCAGAGGATGAGTGGATCCAGCTGCTAGGACAAGAGCAGTCATGGTCACATGAGGAATAACCACTTTACTTTAAGGGTGTGTGTGTGAGAGAGATGATCTAGATACAATAGATGGTTCAGATCAGAATAATAGCTTAACAATTTTGATGAAACATTAGCTGTTGTGTGTTAAGAGAATTCTCTGGGTTGGCTGTGTGAGTCAAATCAAGAGAAACAGGTTTATCCTCTTAGCTCTTGACAATAGATTTCCTTCTCGCTTTCTTTCTTCCTGCTTGCTTAGTTCTTGTTCAAACATAATATAGTCATGTGTTCTTCAATGTGGATAAAAAAAACTGCAGCTGGCTAATATGTTTTTGCTAAACTACAGGCTGAAATAAAGGGAACTCTTTTTATTTAAGGTAATATGCATTTCTTTTCTGCCCCCAGCTGGCACAACAACTTTCAAATTTAAAGTAGTCTTCCCTTTTTACAGATTACTATCCTTCTCATGGAATGGTATACAATGAAAATTCCCCAGCCATCTTGGTTTACGTACACACAGGCTGTTTTTGAAAGCTAAGCAGGGACTCTCCAAGGATTAGTAAGGAAAATGGTGTTATGTTAGGTGAATGCTGGTTGCTTCACTGTTCCTGTTTGCTGGCCAAAGGAGCAGGTACTTCCCTGCTGATGGCACAGTTGTAATGAGAACCTCAGGTTTTTGCTTGAAATGGGCTTATGCATTGTTTTGTTTTGTTTTTCTCAGCAATAATGCTGAGAATTTGAGTCCTCATTAAGAGTAGAACCTGATAAAAATCCAAATTTAGATGTCATATTGTTGAACAGATGCACCTATAAATCTGACCCAATTAATGTGAATGCTGCCTTTTTCTTGACTTGGAGCGAGAGAGTGTTTTTTAAAGATAAAAGATACAAAGCAAGATGAATAATGGTAAAAACAGAACCATCCTCTAAAGGGGCTTTGCTAGTTTATTTTTACATAGTATTTTTCCTACTTGTGCTCTGGTGAAAGCTTTAACGAAATAAAAGGAAGAATAAATAGTGTCACATGCACCTTCACTTGTACCGACTCTGAGATCACATAGTTGTTATATCAGATTAGTGAAGGACTTTCTTTTATAAACATGCTTGCTCTTTGCAGGTTTTCTGACATCACCTGCAACAATATCAGTACCCTGATCTGACATCACACATGATGATGACTATGATGATAATTTAATGTCAAAAATCTTAAAATTCAATTTTTTTCCACTTGTAATCACTGTAATAATGGCTACGGTTATGATTTCTACTGGGATTATTAAATCCAGTAATAACTGCCTAATGAGACATGCCTCTTTCATGTATCATGTTGCTGTAGTTTCTGAGCATACAAATGTCTCAGCTTGCCTGCCATGTAACTTAGCTCTGAATGAGGTTTCCAGGTCAGGAAATGGTACCTCTTAACTGTAAATCCTAAATTTGTTATTTGGCTGTTACTGTTAATGCTGCATTTGCTGTTTTGCTCCTTTAGTGTATGAGCTTTCCAGTAGCTGTTTGGCTTCTCTTTGGGCTTGTCGCCACTGACTGGCACTGCAGCTACAGTGTGGCAAGCAATGAAAGTGGGTCATGCTGCAGCAATAGAAGGATGGGGCATCATTGTGGGTCTTGGCCAGTAAACGGCTTTGCAGCAGCAATCTGCTGCAGGACTGCTGTATATTAAAGCTTCACATATTTGAGTCAGACAAGGTAGATAACATGCTACATGCATTTAAAAGCATGTAGAGTCATGCTTGTAGTTGACTGCACACTGGTGCCTGTTATTCTGCAAAGCCATCAACTGTTAATGACTTTTTACACTGTTATTGGTAAATCGCACAACTTCATATTATTGCTGCTGTTAGCTAATCATTGTGTTTGCTAATCGTGTAAATCCAGCGTTGCAGGTTCATCATAAGTCGTAAGGACACATTGGGTGCTGGCTGGAGTTCATGCATCAGGACTGGAGTAGAATGCCACTGACCTAATCAAAGTAGGGCAAAAAAGCTAACAGATGGTTAAAGATAAAAGCTAACCTAATGCATACAGAACTGTAAGTTATCAATTATTCTCTCATCCCATTTTAAATCCATAGACATTAATATGGAGTTGGAACCATTTGCAGCTATAATAAGTTTCACTATTCTAGAAAGGTTTCTACAAGATTTTGAGTTGTTTGTGAGAATATTCAGAGGAGCATTTGTGAGCTCAGACACTGCTGTTGGGTGAGGGAGTCTGGCCAATGTTCTAATTCATCCCAAAGGTGTTTGAGGTTGAGGTCTGTACGGCTCAGTCAAGTTATTCAACAACAAACTCATCTGGCCATGCCTTTATGGACTTTGCTTTGTATACTGGCAACAGTCATGCTGGAATATAAAGGGGCCTTTCCCAAACTGTTCTCAAGAAGTTGGAAAAATTGTCCAACATGTTTTGGTAACTGAAGCATTAGATTTCCCTTCACTGCTCCAGAGTCCAGTGGTGAGATAGTATTAATGTGTCTATGTTAGATGGAGGAATCGTAACACAAAAAAACCTACTTAGAATTCCTTGGAATTGGGTTCAAATCCTGCAGCCGCCTCCACCCCATTACTTGTGTCCTATGTGTAATGAATTATATGTCCTACTACTAACTGTTCTTCTGGTCCACTACTTCTGATGGTTGCCCAGCCCCCATCACTCCTCAGATTGGGGATAAAGATCTTTGAAGATTAGAGATAATCTGCCATGCAGACTGAGTGCAATCATCCACTATCGCATGACATGCCAGAGATGACCACTGACTCACCAGGCACCTAACCTACCTCACAATATGAAACATATTGGTTAAATTTGCTTCTGTAACAATAGATTCTAATTCTAATCTATATGTAATATTACTATAGATACTGTGTCGATTCCCACAGCGCTAAAGTAAGTCATGTAGCTATAATGCTGCTAAACCTCTTCATGGTCTCCTGTTGGTTTTGGATGGCAGTGACACTTTGTCTTAAATCATAGTGCTGTGCTGGCAGGTTTTCTGGTCAAGTGAGCATCATTCAGGAGCTTAACTGAAATTAGATGTGGCAGACTATCTGAAACACTAACCATCATCTTGCACATTTATTCTGCTTTGGGCTTCTGTTGAATGATAACTAATGTGTTGTAATGAAACTTGTTTACAGTATACAAAATGACTTTTTTATGCAGCTTTTCTACACTTGTCTTTACTTGCTTAGGTATACAGTTCATATACATATGGATGTTCATACTATAACCCCTTTCTAAAATCCCTTTCTGGGCCCCAGCCCTCCCTGATCCCCTATTTTTCTCCCCATCAGGTGGCACCAAGCAGGGTAGGGAATGGGGTTAAGTCATATTTCAGACGTAATCAGATTTTTCCCTCATCATAATCTCACATAATGCTTAACAAGATGCCTTTTGCATTCTTTGTTTATCTGAGTTACATTTATAGACATGCAAACAGAGTTTCCAAATAATCCCATAAAATTCCATGTTGATTGGGTTAATTTGTGGCCTATTAATTTTTTGTCTGTGTGTCACATTGGTTTAAGGGGCATGGATGTTTTTTGTTTTTTGTTTTTTAAGAGCTAGGACTAAGCCAGGAGCAGAGAGCAGTGCTGCAGTCAGGCTTGTACTG
Organism: Rhamphochromis sp. 'chilingali'; assembly: GCF_963969265.1. Taxonomy (NCBI): domain Eukaryota; kingdom Metazoa; phylum Chordata; class Actinopteri; order Cichliformes; family Cichlidae; genus Rhamphochromis; species Rhamphochromis sp. 'chilingali'. Next base: position 11,423,654 of record NC_137942.1, on the reverse strand, counting down.
AGATGCATTATGGGTCAGCTGGTTGGTTGTTATGGTGATCTGGCAGGCTCTGTGCTGTGTGTTTGAGTTGCTCCTCTCATTAGGGAGACTTGTGATTTAGCTTAGTGAGCTCTCCTGGGTGTGCAATGGGAAATCCACTAGCAGCACCCCCTCCTTTATCTCCTTTCATTCTCCCATTTTTTCCATGATTTACCCTCTGAATAATTACTGTAGGCATAACATCGGAGTCAGCCACTCTCAATAGTTCTGTCATGCATTTGTTCTTTTTCTCTCAGTCATCTTCTTTTCACACTGTGGCAATAGCTCCAACCTATGATTACACACTTTGCGGCTAAAAGCAAAAATGTTATATCTTTTTGCTTTCATGGCAGAGCATAGTTACTGGCAAAATTTACTGGTTGTTAGGAAAATACAAGTGAACCATTGCTTATCAATATTCCAATATTTTATGATTAAAAAATGTATAATATGTAATCTTACATGATGATGATGATGATGATAATATAATTGATGTTTAACGCAGTGGACATTTTTATGTTTGGCTCACATTGACTCATTCATACAAAAATAAATAAATTACATTTTCTAAGGATCTGTATTTTGAACTACAGAATCCTGTAAAACCATGTTAATATAATCAATTTATTTCCAATTCTTACAATGTTGGAATGATCAGTACTAAGTAATTATATTCTGAATCCCTATTGGTTTTGGTTTTTGTAGGAACATTTATTGCTTTGATGTTTCAGCCCTGCAGTCCCTGTATTAGGCAGGACACACAGAAGTAGTAACACTAGTGCTGGCAACAGTGGTTGGCAAGCAGGTCACTCAGGGCCACACTGCTCACAGAAACAGACTACAGCACATCCAGAGAGCTTTGACCAATATTATCTGGCAAGCTTTTGCTGGCATACCCCACCCAGCCTGCCTGCCCAGGCACTGTATGTGTTCAGGTCAGCACTTTACATCAGGGATCAGTACACAGATATGCACACAGCTGGACTGCCCCTGCCCCCCATCTGGGGCTACACAAGAGTTTAAGAGGAAAAGAATCTCTGAAGTTGTAAGTAGTGAAAGGCGGCAGGCGCTGATTTGCACATATTAAGCTCCAAATTGTTGACAAGATTTTGAAGGAATGGCCCCACAGTATGTTTTAATCGGCCTTTTGCCTCTCTGCTAGCCTGACTTAATTATTGTAACAAGCCTGTTATTGCAGTTACCTATTAATGTATTAATGGAGAGATTGGCACCCAACTGTACTGTTGAAAGGCAATTTAAAAGGATTTAGATAAACAAGATAAAAAAAGGTTCATACATGTTTTCAATTTGTTTACAAGTGTTTAGCTTATTGTATATGAGAAGCTAGCAGAAAGAGAGTGCTGCTGGCATTACTCACTCAGATGACGAGAAAGGGCAAGAGAAAGGTGGCCACAGTGGCACATTCTAAAACTGAACAAATTTATTAGCAATTTGTATAAACAAAGTAGAACTAATATTCTGAACAATTATGAATATAGTGGGAATTGCATAAATTTAAAAATTGTTCAACTATTATAATTTGCAGCAGTAACAAGGTTGACTATAAGATAGTGTTGTACTCTTTGCTTTGCTGTGTTTGTACCCTACAGTACAAACAGAGCACAACGTCTAATAAGTTAACAGGTTTATAGAGTTAAAGGTTTCACTCTAGCTGAGCTGATAATGTTACTGGAACATTTTAACAGGCTTTGCCTGTAAGTTCTGTCTTACAGGCAAAGTTGTTAATGTGTTTTATCTATTAACCAGAGCTCTGTAATGGTCTTGTCTAAGTAGGTAACTTCAAATTGTGATTGTTAAATACATTTAAGTACGTTTTCTTTCTTCTTCTTCTTTTTTGCTTGATTGTATTTGAGTGGGGAAAATCAAGGTTTTATAACCATTTTTTGTGTCAAAAATACATTCGGTCACAAGCACCTGTTTCTTAAAGAGAATGGTGTTCTTTGTTACGCTTCCTGGTGATCTAGTTACAACACATCATTTTGTCCTGCAGTCTCTCACACATGAGTCATACAGAACTATTTCACTGTGCAAAAGAGAAAGGGAAATGGCTCAAAGAAGGCAAATAAAGGGAAAGCAGGTAAGGAATGGCAATCTTGCAGACCATGTGTTCACCTGCTACAGGTCCAGTGCCTCTTTAATGATTTAATGAGGGTATAAACATGAGTCCAAAGGTCTTCCACATCTACTGATGTGTGTGTGCTTACTTGTTGAGAGCTGTTGTTAGTTTCTGCTGACTCATAACTGGCTTCTAGTGACCTCTGGAGGGTGTTTCATGTAAATACTGGTAGTGGTGCATTGTATTTTGCTGTAAGGACCATGCTAGAAAAGGATCCAACATTACTGTCTTAACTGTAATTGATTGATGCTGCCCAGGGTCATTGCTCTTCACTTCCTTTTTTTTTTCTCCATCCCATGTGATTTGGTGAAGAGTGCTCATCTGGCAGTGATGGATGCTTTGATGGCTGTGGGAGCCATGGAGACAGTGACTGCGGTGAAGACATGTAGTTCTGCTGAGCTCCTGGGAAAAGCAGCCAGCTGGGAAGATGCTCTGCTTCACTGGGTTAATGAGGTAAGGAACAGGCCAAAGAAAACAATGTCTTTTTCAGAAAAACACCTAATTTTCTTTCAGAAGATGTTCTTGGTTCAACATTTGTATGAGCACTAAGTTAGTAAATTAACTGGTGACTAATGAACTGTAATTCTCTAAACTTTGTTTTTATATGCTTGTTTCTGACTTTGTGAACACACGGCACAAAAGAATGTGGAAATGATTTTCTCTTGTTATTATGCTATTAGTTGAACCAGAATCTGAGAGAACGTACTGAAGGAGCCCAGAATGACTTGTCTGAGACCATTACAGACCCCCAACCTGTTCAACCATCAGTGAGTACTGCATTAAATATTCAGTGTATTGTCACTGTTATTGTATTGTTATTTCTATCCAGAAATGCGTGATATTCTTGATGGGATTATGCAGTCAGGGCAGGTCTGTTTCGTTTAGGTTTTTTGGGGGAACAGGGTGTATATAAATGAGTATATACATGGGTGTAGTCAGCAATTTTTGCAATTTTAATGACGTCAGTTGCTGTTGCAAATCAGGTGGAGTCAGGTGTAGCTTGGCACAATATTCTAGACAGGGTTTCGTGGCACTAATCCAGAATTATCAGTTGGCGTGGCTCAGCTTCTATAATGAACAATTACGTGTGTTCTGCTCAAACCTTTAAGTTGCAGTGGGTGAAAGTGAAACGGGTATCTAAGAAATGGAAGGAAACTTTTTTGTTTTACACAAAAAATGCACAACACAGGAAAATGTCTATTTGTGACAGACAAATGTTGTAAAATCATAGAAATAATATATTGCCAGTGTGCAAACAGTGTAGGTTCCATAATAAAAAATACATTTGAATTTTGATAGATTAAATTCAGTGGTTTGCCTCATCTTCTGCATATTTGATAAGAGCTTTTTGTTCAATAAAAAAAAAGTTTACATGAAAAATATCATGCTTTGTCCAGTCAGAACAAAACCTTCCAGCTGCTACATTAGTATTCAGAAACTTTCACCCTGTTTTGGAGACAAACGAAATTATTATAAAAGAAGCTAATTTCTGTTTTTGCTTCCTATTTCTACTTCCTTACTCTATCAATCCTAACAAGTCTTGGTTGATATATTAAAACAAGGACAAGGTGGGAATTGCTTTTTCAAGATGGCCGTCTTGCCATTTCGAGTAAATAAAGTAGTCACAACCCTTTGTTTTTCTAGTTCTTCCACTCTTCGCTTAATATGTCTCCCTGTACTCCTGTTCTCCATTTCCTTCTATTTCCTGTCTCTCCCCCGCCCCAATCTGACAGTGTCCTACTCGCTGGTACTGGAAACTTGTTCCTGTAAGTTCCCTCCTTTCCTCTGCTTCCTCCCCTTGTCCCTCCATCCTTCCAGTGTCTTCATCAAATTTATCAGGAAATATCTGATGGTCAGGTTTGTTTGTTTCTTCCCCAAATGTGATGTGGGAATGCATTGTGCATCACATCCTAGTAAGCATTAAATTGCACTTAACAGCATAAGTGTGATAGATTTGGGCTGTGACAATAGCTCTAAAGACATTGTTTGTGGAGACGTGTGGTGCATGAATAGCAGTCTTTTTTTTTTCTTTTTTCTTTTTTTAACTGATCATCTGAAACTGCCATGTTCAAGTTTTTCTCAAGTGTGGGGCAAAGATGTCTGTATGTGTTTATGAGAGTAACAGAAAGGCTTCTAATCCACTGGTTCACTGCCACAGTGGGCTGTTTTGTCTGTATACTATAGCTGTACCTGAAACATTTTCTCTCTTTCTGAGATCTAATCTCTTTCTTTCATTCTGTCTCCTGAGACCTTCACTTGACCCACTTTTTCTGAAGAAAAAACCCCTTTCTTTCTGCTCCAGTTCAGTCACTCTCTCTGCATCTTCAGTTTGTTCACATTTGCGCTCTCCTTTTCACATCGGTTTAGCATGACCTTTCTTTATTTCATTTGTTGCTTTTAATTTTGTAATCACTTTTTATTATTGTGTATCACTGTGTGTCTGCTTAGGAGCATTTACCTATGTTTGATAAACTTGATGGTTAATGGCATGAACTAATATGTGAAATTTATAAAATTACATTCAACATTGTGTGTGATTTGTCTTTTTTCTTTCTCTCTTTTTTTTTTTTTTTTTTAGCTCCGCTATAGGAAGGATAAAATTCAGTCCAAACTAAAGCCAGTTTTTCCAGTAGTGAATGAAGTTAAAGACCTGTCCAGTGGATGTGCTGTTGCTGCCGTCATACATTACTATTGCCCCGGCCTTCTGAGACTTGAAGGTACCAACAAACATTCTAACAGAATGCTGCAAAAAATGACCTTTAGAACCTGAGACATTTGTGAAAATTAAATTTTTTTTCTCATCTCTCTGTTAGATGTTTGTATGAAGGATTCCATGTCTGTAGCAGATAGCTTGTACAACCTGCAATTCATCCGTGAATTTTGTGACAGCTGCCTAAAGAGCTGCTGTCACTTGGCACTGGAGGACATGTTATATACACCACAGGAACTTCAGGTACTTTCAGTCTGGATCACTGATGAACAAAAAATATATTCACACAAATACTGTGTTATCTTTTGAGTGCTTGATTTATTTTCTGGGATTTAGATGAACTTGCTGAGCTTCCTGGCAGAACTGCTTAGCTGGTTTGAAGTACAAAGACCAGAATTTGTGCAGCCAATAGATATGTTAAGTAAGTCTCACTGATTTGCGGTCCTTTCTAAATATTGTTTAACACGAACATATATTTCATATATATCATATATAATTGATATATTTTAAAAAGTCTGTTTGTGGCTTTTCTTTTGTCAGGCGAATCTACACCAGTAACACCAAGCAGCTTGAGTGATAACAGGTACAGAAGCTTTCTGGGTGTGATTTTGCTGTTGTAGTAGACTAAGGGCAACGTATTATTTAGACAATACCGTCATTTAAGTGAAGTATTTGTGCTTTGCAGTACCTCCCCCTCTATATTCAAGAAGCCTTTCCTCCCAATTTCCTCTTCTGCATCAGGTAAGATGAAGACTATGGTCAGCCATCATTACATTTAGCTACATAAGCATTTTACAGTGTGGTTCACTTATTTCCTTCAATCCATGTTTGTCTTTTAGTTGTGTCTTGTGCTGTTTGATAGTCTTGTTTTCTTATTTGGATAGACATTCGAAACTTTTTGTAAATGTTTTCCCTTTAATTTCTGTGTTCCATTTTTTTTTGCATCCCGGTGTTGTTTGCATGCCTTTACATGTCTGTGTATGTCCCATTGTACTCAGGATCTTTGACTCAGTCTACCTCAATGTCTCATATAGAAGGAGCTGGAAAGACATGGAGCAAGAAACCTCTGAGGTAGGACTAGCATATTCTGGACTGATTTAAGCATTTTATTTTATTTTTTTTTTAATGTGCTCATGCTTGTGTTTTCTTTTTTGTTTTGTTTGTTGTTGGGGTTTTTTTTTTGTTTTGGTTTTTTTTTTAAGCCGGCCATTGTCAGCAGTATCCTTCAGCATTCCTTTTGGGCTAGACAGCGACGTAGACATTGTGATGGGCAACCCTGTAATAACCCGCTCTGTGAGCTCAGATCAGCTGAACCCAGCTGGTCAAAATATGGCAAGGGTGCCCTACACCCCTCCCGAAGACCTCAGTCATTTGCTTAGCAAACCTTCAGGACCTAATGGTCCACAGAGAGCATCCTGGGCCACCCAGACTCCCACTGTTCCTAAGTTGGCAGAGGAGAATGACCTCGGGACAAGTGAAACAGGAGAGCTGCCTACAATTGAAGAGGCTCTTCAGATTATTCACAATGAAAGCAAAATGGAGCCTCGTTTACACCCTGATGGTGCTCCTGACGGCTTCTACCTCCACTCTCCTGATGATCCTGCTAGTTCTCGCTATAATGGCAATTTACCACCAATCAGCTCCTCTGCACCAACCCGCTCAGGAATGATGTATCGGCCAACAGGAGAGTCCAGTGAATCCACTCGCACTAGAAACACTTCTGAATGTTCACGAGATGATGACTCAGTTTTGAGAGACGGTAGTGTGGATTCAGATGCATCAGAAGACATGCCTAAAGCTCAGTCCACTCCATCAACACCCGGTGCTGCAGGTGGTGCTGCTATTAGAGCTGGTAAGGAGGTTCCTGACAGTGGTGTGAAGATGACCAGTTTTGTAGAACGGAAAAAGAAACAGATTACTGATTCTCCAAAATCTAGTGATTCTCCTCAGATGACATCATGGGCACAGAAGTCTGAAGAAAGCCCCAGCAAGAGCCCACAGCTGAATAATGAGATGTCGGAGTTGGGGGTTCGGCTTGAAGAAAAGCGCAAAGCCATCGAAGCTCAGAAGAAACGCATTGAGGCCATTTTTGCAAAGCATAGGCAGAGACTAGGAAAGAGTGCCTTTCTGCAATTAAAGAAAGAGCACCGTGAGGGGAAAGGAGAAGATGGCCAGGTCAGTACCTCATTCACAGAAGAAGACCTCTCTCGCTTGACACTTGAAGAGCGGCTAGCACGAATCGAATTGGAAGATCAACAGGAACAAGATGAAGAGCACCCCACAGTGGAAGATGAGGGTAATGTTAAAAGAGGACTTGCGCTCAACAAGCAGGTCAAAGAGAAGGCAGGTACACCAGGAGAGAAGCACCATGCGACACCTACTGACAAAGTGGTTGCTCCTTTAGGGGACTATAACAACGCAGTGTCCAAGCTAACTGCAGCTCTTAGCTCCCTGCAAAGTGACATGCAACGACTGACTGAGCAGCAAAATCAGCTAATGAAGAAAAAACCGTCACCTTCCAATAACAAGTCTTGGGTTATTCCAACCAGCCCTAAAACCTCCACCTCAGCCCCTCCTCCTGCACGCCTGTCACGAGAAACCACTCGAGATTTAAATTCGGCCTCCTCTTCTCCGTCTCCATCACGCAAAATCACAAACCACACCACTTCTCCTAAATCTCCTCATGTACATCGAAGAGCCCAGTCTGTACCTCCTAAAAGCCCAAAACACAGTCGTCCATCAGACACTAAAGTCCCCTCCCTGTCGAGGGTTCTTACCCCACCTACAAATGTAGACCGCATCCCCCATCTTCGTCGTGTAAATCCCTGGCAATCTCAAGTACAGACTTCATCCTCATTCTCCATTGGTGACTCCGGTAGCCTAGATGAGCTGCGCTCATTAGGACCAACTCCTGTGCCAACAACTACACTGACCCCAATACCAGCTTCTACCCCAACTCCAGGTCCTGGTGCAGATGACGGCCTGTCAGAAGTAGGCTCCAATGATGGACAAAGTATATTTAGTATGGACCTTGAGGTCGGGTCCAATCATGGTCCATTGACTAGAAAGGAAGGCGTTGCAGGAGGGGGCTACAGCTCTGGTGCCCCATCTGAATGTTCTTTTGAGAGTGATGCACCTGCAGGGATGTTGAATGGCAAACGCAGTAGCCTGATAGAGATCTCACTGTCTGCCTTGGGAGGAGATGATGAGGAGGATGACCAAGTGCCTGATGCTCTCTCTGACTCAATGAGTGACCTCACAGAGGCAGAGAATAAAGCAGCAGTTGGTTTCTTTTTCAAGGTTGGTGGCTGACACATATTTTCACAGTATATATCTGCATAGAAAGTGTGCTATAATTGGTGTGCATTCATCCCTTTTTATTATTAGGATGACAAAGATCGACCGGAGGATGAAATGGCTCAGCGAAAAGCAGCTTTTCTTGAAAAACAGCAGAAGAGAACAGAAGAGATGAAAAGACGAAAACTTGAGCAGGAAAAAGAAAAAGAATCAAAGTGAGACCAGTTTCTGAATAGCTTTAATTTAATCATTTTTTTTTTTATTTTAAGCAGCCAAAGGGTGCACATAATTTGGATTTAATAATTTATTGTTCTGTGTTTTATGACTCGAATTGTTGCTATCATTAATCCCATAATTCAGTCTTGTTGCATTTCATAATGTGGCGTTACACATTAAAGGTCTTACACTTCATTTTTAGCAAGCCCCAGTGGATGATCATTGAAGGCTGGGGCAGTAAAAATGAGGACAGACCACAGACCCCAGGCACTCCTCCCAAAACCCCACCAGCAGAAGGCACTCCTCAACGTAGAGGAGACTTCACTAAGCAGGAATATGAGAGGAGACAGCAATTGAAGATCATGGAAGACTTGGACAAGGTTCTGAAGCAGAAACCCACTACAGTGCGTGGTGTCAAGAAGCAGAGACCTAAGACTATGTTCAGAGATGACTCTGTGCTCTCTCAGAGTCCTGTCAAAGGTTTCATGGGTAAGTACTTCTGACTTTAACCAGTAAAATTCCCGGCTTTTGTATTCTCTCTTCCTATGCTCACATGTACAATATTTCCTACTTGTAGGCACTAAGCTCAACAAGGTATACTCCCATTCATCCATGAACCTGTCCTCCATGGCTAATGACCCTGGCGGTATGACCGTCAGGAAGTCACCCAGGTAACCTGCAAATTGATAATGACTTGATGTATTTTCTTTTTTTAAATGGTTAAAAAGTGGGAAGCACAGAATTTAGCCTGAAACATTGAAATTTAGCCTGTGTTTAAAGTCTCCACTCCAAACTATATACCAGTTTTTAAATTGTGTTGATAGGCCAAGTAAAAAAAAAAGAAAGCGTTTTTTGTTTTGTTTGTTTTCTTCTGAATACTACCGTCACATTTAGTGCGAGAAGAAAACCGCAATCGAAAAATCATATTGCAGCACGTGACATTAGGTTGTTAAGGAAGAGGAGAAAGTTTTAGGAGCGATGGTAGCGAGTGAGCAAGAGAGAGAGTGATATTGATAGCGAGTTTTGATAGTTGAGAAATTTGTGATGTTTAGCGTGTTTGGAGTGTAGTTGGTGTGTAGTCATTGTTTTGTGTGTCAAAATAATGAGTGCACTGTTGAATGTCACATTTGCTAGCCAAAAACCATTAAAGGTAGATTGAAATGTAAGTGTTGTCTCCAGGTGGAAAACAGGAGGAATGTTGACAGGTCTGCAGCTATTATCCCTGTGATATGCGCCTCTTTTTTGTAGTTTTTTTTTTTTAATTTCACAAATAATTTGTATGGCACCTTATTGTTCTGTAATTTTATTTTTAGAAATAGTTTTAAATGGTTGTACAAAAGACACCTGAGGTATTGCATGCATTTTTAGGTAAATAGTTGTATATAGCTTTGCTGTTTGCAAAATTTGTACATATTTTTTTTAAATGTACAATTTCTGTTTGCATTTCAAGTTATGAAAATGATTTGTTACACATGTTTTTTGCTTTCACAGTAAAAAATTTTTCCTACTCTGATTTTATTATTTTTCTGTGATTTTTAGATCATTTGTGTTAATACAGTAAGTCAAAATTGAAAAAAAAATGACTGTAGATTTAGACATGTGAGGTTGTGCTGAAAAGAATGATATCAAATAAGGTAAGGTCAATAGTTTTTAAAGTTGAAATATTAAGGTAAAATCAAAAGTACTGAAAAACAGCCAATTTAACCTTGGACCCCAGAGGGTTAAAGTTTAAAATATTTAATAAGTGGGTGTTCTTGTATCATTGATACCAACTATAGATGCAGTTTAGTCTGTGTTATCAGGTGCAAATGAAAAATAAAGCCTCAAAATGTAAAAAATGCTTCCTCTGTTATCTCTCTAGTCGTTCACACTCTCCTGCTCGATCACGGGGAAGGTCCCCAGGACGAATTGGTGTTCAGAATGGAGAGAAGGACTGGGAGACTGGCTCCGCTATTTCCTCCCCTGCTTCTATCCCAGAATATACAGGTCAGTCATAATTTCCACACAAAAAATTGTAAAAATGAATGCTGCAAGCATTGTTTTATTTGCTTTATAGCATTTGGAAATGTTGTGTTTTGCAGGACCAAAGCTGTACAAGGAGCCTAGCTTTAAGTCCAACAAATTCATCATCCATAATGCTATCACTCGTTGCTGCCTGGCTGGGAAGGTCAATGAACCACAGAAAAACAAGATTGTAGAGGTAAACCATCCCGCTGTGTCAGAGTCCAACAAAAAGCTACACCCTAATTAGGTTATGTAACGCACTTAAAGCCAGGTTTATACATGTTTGCGTTTGGGTTGTCCCAGACAAAAGCTGCTCAACATGAAAGAACTATAGTGATTTTTTTTTAACTTGTGGCTTCCAAATGGTGATACTGTGTTAAAAGATGGCTGTTGTAATAGACTTCCAACCAAAAGGCTGTCTGGGAAAAATTCTGATAGTATCAGAAATTTTAAATGACCATCTCACAATGTGACTGCTGCCACGACCTATTTGTCAACAATTCAACATACAGTGATGCACAGATCATTTTGTGAAAAGACAAAACAAATTGAAGATGGAGGTAAAACATGCAAAACAATATGTTTGAGGTGGTGGCAAAAGTGTGGCGGCAAAACCTTTGTGTAATATGACTACCAGCTGTTGTTATGAATGCCCTAAGGAGGATGTAGCATGTAAAAATAAGTTGGTATTATCATCACACAACCTGCATGCATCAAACCTAATGTCCTCCCCAAGTTGATTAGGTCCATATACTTATTCTTTTCTCTATATCTCTCTTTTCAGGAAATGGAGAAAAGCACAGCCAATCACTTTCTTATCCTCTTCAGAGATTCCAGCTGCCAATTCAGAGCGGTTTATACCATGAACCCTGAAACCGATGAGATGGCACGGCTAACTGGCATTGGCCCGCGAGTCATCACGCTTGATATGGTTGAGTCCATTTACAAGTACAGCTCAGACCGCAAGCAGTTCACCGTCATCCCGTCCAAAACCATGTCCATGAGTGTTGACGCTTTCACCATCCCTGGCCATTTTTGGCAAAAGCGCCCAGGAACTCCCAAAAAGTTTGGCACTCTCAAATAAAGACTTATCCAATAAAGGTAGAGGTGCTTTTCAGGGAATCCATTCCCAACTTGACTTTTCATTTCCCTTGATTTTGGCCAGTGTGGCAGTTGAGATCGTTATTCAGTTAGAATAACAGAAAACAGATTGACTGACTTTGGACAGCTATCCACGTGGAGCTAACACTACATGCTAAGAGAATGGGCCAAGCACCTACTCACTCAGCCAGTGTGCTTAGAATAGTTTATCTCTGGTCTACCTAGATTGTAAAATAATGCAACTGATTCAGGACAACAACTCCCCCCCCCACCCCCCTCATGCCTTGCCTTACCCTGCCATGCCCGAGTCATTTTTGCGACTCTAAGGTAAGAAAAAGAGAGGACAACCACACTGCCTTTGCCTGCAAAACAGTACTTAGGGCACGAGTAGTTCCCACCCATCTCAGTTCTGCTTGCATTTGCCTTTTCTACTTCTAGGGCTCACTCTTTCCACTCTGCTGAAACAAGTCTAAGGTCTCAGTTTTGATTGGAGACTTCAGCTGAAAATTAATAGCAGATAACACTGCTCCCAATGAATGTAGGGCACACACTAACCATTCATTCCATTCAGGGGTGTTTTCACTGTTTGAATCTATTATAGTGAATGGTCCTTCTGCACTGGTAGTGACTGCTGTCATTGTCAGTGGACTTCCAGACCTAGGAAATGCTTGTGCCACATAGTTTGTGAACTCCATTCAATCTCTCAGCTGTAGACATCTGGATGTTTTTTTTATACCATTTGCCATGTTTTTGCTGGACAAAATTATTCACTCTTTGAGAACTAAAAGAAAAATGAAATTCATGTGACTTTTTCCCTAGTAGCTCGCTTTTTTCATTTTCAACACGTGATGAATTGAAATGTTATTTGAGCTTATCTTGAAAAATAAACCTGGAAACATGAAGGAGGGCTTTATCGTGTTTATCTTGGATACAGCTCTTTGTGAGAATGATAATCAATGATAATTTAATATATACTGAATGCTAATTAATTTGATTTTTTTTTTGACAATGATTTGTAAAACGTTGACCTTTGTAAGCTATGAATAAGCTAGCCTGCTGCAAAGTATAAGTGAGATGTATGTTTGAGTTGCGAATGAGTGAATGAGAATGAATAGAATTTGAAACAGTTTGTCTTGGGATGAATAAATCCTTTAGGTCACTATGAGTCTGTTTCCTATTATTTTATTTCCCTGTTTATGTGTCTTGGCATATAAACAGTAGGTTTTCTTGATGAAGGATCATTCCGGACTGTAACAGCCCTCATCTACCCCACAGTCTCTAGAGACTCCATGTGCAACTGGAGGAATGTAAAATGCCGAACTGCTTTTTTTCTTTTTTTGCTTGTGTCCACACTTCTAAGACCTTGGAATTGCTTGTTATGAGGTCAATATCACTACAAAAACCTGTGGCGAATTAGCCCTCTATCTTTTTTTTTTTAGTTGTCCCGTCAACAGCTATTGCGGTTCAGCTGTCTCTCTCTCTCTCTCTTTTCAAACCACTGCCTGCAAGAAATGTGTTTTTGAATGAGATTCCATTACTGATATAAAATAATGTTAAACAGTGATTAGGAAATAAATGATAAATTTGTGTGTGAGGAGTAGTGCAAATGGAATTGGTGGACTTTTGTATTTATGTGTTTGTTAAAACTAGTATTTGGTAGTTAACAGCCTTTTATTTTTTTTTTCTTTTCTTGATTCAGTGCAATTTCACCCCTAGAAATCCCCTTATCATTGAGAAGTGTATTTATTTGCTTTAATTTAGACGGTGCATTTGATGTTTAGTTTCAGGTTATCCTTTTTTTTTCCTTTAGTTTTTCTTTCTTTTTTTTGGTTTAGGTTATAAGTCATGTAGTCATTTCATAGAAGTTGTCATAACATTGGTTTTCTTTCCCTTGTTTTTGGATCTGTGCCAGCACACTATAAATGTTCATTCCATAAACGGACTTAACTGACTTCTTTGGCAACTTAACCAGATGAATAAAATCCATTTTAAATCATCTACATCTTGTTTTTCATCTTCATGTTTCTTTCCCACATTCATTTGTTTTTATTGTAGTACTTGGAGCAGTAATAATTGAAAAAATTGTTAAAGGTAAAATCAGCTGGAAAGAAGTTTCTTTGCGGAATAGTGAGAAAATAGCACCAATATGTCATAATTTTCCTCTTAAGTACACACAGAGACTTGTGTAAAAATGTAAAACTTTATTGATGCATTTTTCTTTCCTCTTTAGCCAGTTAAGCTCTTCCTGATTACTAAAAACAACACGTTAGTGCTTGGTTCTCACATTTCTCAAGAATACTGTTAAAGAAACTGATGAGCTATTTGGCTGTGGTAACACTGCAGGCAATAGACTTGGCCAAAGCATTGCATGGGTACGCAAATACTTCTTTGCACTGATGATCTGTGATAGATAGCTTTTCCCTTACTTTCAACAATCATAAAAAGTAATGGAAAGGTGAATGTGGAAGGCAGAAAAGAACGTACCAACTTTACAGCAGCATACTGTGGCCACTCTGGTACCACAAGTGATATCATCTTCTCAGCTGTGCTTGGTGTGCAGCATCTCTGTAAGTAGAGAGTTACAGGGCAAATCTCCTTGAAGATGGCGCTGGTACAAATAGTCCTCAATTTGCAAGCTAATGCTGCGAACTTCAGGCAGCCGAAGAAGCAACTGGCCAAACTTGTCACAATGTCCTGGATGATTTTGCTGAGTGTACTCCATCAGCGCCCTGTTGACTCGCTCTTGAGTTTGCTCTACCTGCCTGCGGTTATGCACTGACTTCACATCTAGAGCAGAAAAAAACCCACACAACACAAACATAATTAACGTTGAACAAAAGCTACATTGGATATGTGTCTTCGAGGAAAATTGCTCACCGGGGTTAAATAGCACCAGGTATTTGAGACAGACAAACTCGTGTCTGTCCAAGTGGAGTGCCTTAAGTTTGGATACTAGGTCTTGGGTCCTTGATACCAGGCTACTCAGTGTCACTCCTGCCTGGGAAATGATGGTTGACACCTCAATCTGCATCAGAATAAGACAAAGAATGTGCTCATTATTACTTTCATTTCTTTGAAACATTTCTAAATGTAAGAATGCAGCATTTTAAAGTAGAAACCTGTTGTCCTGTGACCAGATATATGCAGCCTTCTTTGCCATACGTCACTTGTCTACATAAGTGATCTAGTACCAGCAGCTCACTCCAACAGCTCTGCAACAGCACCATTTGGTCTTCCACCTATTGGAAAGATTTTGTGTGTATTTGCAAATTAAAGATTATACTGGATGGCCTCAATTAAGGACGCATGCATGTTAAGGAACAAATGGGATAGATCTACTCTAACAGCTAATTAATCATTGTATCGCTAGAAAAGTGTTATTAATTTCATGTGTATCCCATGAGTTAATGGTTCCTCACCATCAGCTCCTTAAAGAGGGAACTGTTTCTGGCCCACTCCACTAGGCAAAACAGAGTCTGGTCAGCCATTTTGCACATAATGCTGAATGTATTCAGACGGTCGTGCTTGCCTCGGTTGGCCTGTTCTCTCTGAAGACTGGCCAGAACTTTGGCATTCAGCTGGCTCTCATCCTGTTCCCCTTCCAGCAGTTGGCTTAAGAAGTTAGGTGTAAGCGCTGATGATAGAGGGTTGGTTGGTGTTTGTGTGGGAGCCTGGGATACAGGAGTGGTTAAGCTTTTTGTTGAAGAGGGCGATGATTCTAGTGTACTTCTTGGTGTGAATGAGCTGTTTGGGGTTGAATACACTGTATAGTTTACAGGAACTGGGCTGTAGCCAAAAGGCACTTCCAACTTCTCCTCAGGGTGTCCAGGGAAAGTGCAGTGGTACAGTCCAGGGTAAGGCAGGGATGGAGGAGTAAGACCTCTGTTTGTGTTCACAGTGCAGTCCAGAGACATGGGTTCACTTGACTGCCCCATGCAAGAAGTATACATGTGGGGTTGATTAACAGCTTCAGAAGTTAATGGATGACTGATGCAGCTGGTTACCACCTGGAGGTCATTTAGAGCGTGGGGACCATGTATTTGTCCAGTTTCTACCTTAATCCTGTAGGGATCAGTGTTTGACTGGTGATACACCTTTTGCTGTTTCATTTGTCTGTCCCGGCGGTAGAGGGGCCCAAATTTGTTCCTGCCTCCTCTCATACGATCTGCTCTGACCGCTGATGAGAGAACATCAAACAAATATTTAATTATAAACAAAAATATGTAAAAGATCATCTTTAAAAAATTACAATCTCACTCCATTTAGAGTTTGCAATCATTTACATAATTTACAATCTGGGTCAGCACTGCTTTATGAGTTCTTAGATAAGTCTCAAGGGAGGCAAAAAAAACAACCTTGCGTATCAGTGAAAGAGAAAGCCTGTTGCAACTGAATGGTCTACAAATTAGCTGTGAATGAAGTGGTGGCAATTTGGTGTACCTTCTTTCTTCATACCCACAGCTAAACACTTCTGGAAGCGGCAGAATGGGCAACGTTTTCTCTGAGAAAGGTTCATGGGGCACCTCTGTTGCTCTGCACAGGTGTAATGTTTGTTGTTTTGCACTGAACGTTTAAAGAAGCCCTGCAAAGAAAATGAGAGAGAGGGAACCTTTATGCACACCACAAAACCATAGATATCTACATGTGCATCATTATTGTCGTAGAACTACGGGACATGTATCTCTTAATATATCTGTAGTACCAGATTATAGCTACCTGGTGTTTAATTCAAAACCATTAATGTGTTATTTATTGTGGACTCATAAGTCACTTTGGTTTTGCAGTTAACAAAGCTAAGATGACTTTTGGTGGCATAACAGAATGCATATTTTGCACTGCCCAAACCTTATCCTTTACCTTGCAGCTCTCACAGGTAAGAAGTCCATAGTGGTATCCTGACACTTTGTCTCCACAGACAGGACAGTTGTCCTCTGAGTCCAGTCTACTCTCTGCCTCTGTCTTTTGCTCCTGAGCTGAGGACCAGTAATATTTAATGACAAGATTTACATTATGACACAAACTTCACCGTTTGAGGGTGTTCTTCTTCTTCTTCTTCTTTTTTAAACAATGTTTTGTTTCAATGATATGCAAAGCTACTGCTTAAACTGAATACACTTTTCATATCAAATATGTGATGTATATAATATGTTGGAAATTAGTATATTTGGTAAGGTTGCAAGGAATCATGTGTGCCGTGCCAAGTATAATATTTCAAGTCATCTAAAACAGGAGGATAATTAGCAATCAGACATGAGTTAGAATTTTGTAAATCCTGAGTGGCTAAAGAGACTAGAATGCTGTGCTGCTGAAGTGTAAAAGTGTCATCTAACAGGGTTTATTGCCCAGCTGCTGAAAGAACAGTGGGCAGGACCATCGCTTTGCTGTAGACAGTACCTTATCACTGGGCTTGATTTGCTTGACTATGATCACAGATATGACCCTTACATAATATCCAGAACTATTCTCTCTATCTCCTCTATGACAGAAGGGAATCTTCTGGGAACCACTTTAAAACCTTTTTGTTTGTTTTGTTATTCTAAATGTGTTTTTTCAAATGAAAGTGACTACTGTTTTTCATAATATACATTCACAGACAATGTTAAAACCTGCTTCAACTTTCAAAGTATGAACTTTTTAACACAGGTAGTTTCACACAACATTTTTAAAATATATCTATTGACACCTACATACCAGTTCACTATTGACCCATAGCCACTTTCATCTAGTACTCACATGTTGATGATCCCTCCAAATTGATCAAATCCTCTTGATAGTTACCAGGGTGGTGAACAAGAGGCTGGTGCTGCTGTAGGTGATAACCTGGTAGGTCCATTTTAATAAGTGGGACATTGACTCAGCCCAGTTTGAACTTCATTGTAGCAGAGATCAGGAGACCGCAGACACTGCAGGTGGCAGGTGAGCAGGCCCAACCAGCGGCTGTGGACTGATCTTGTTTAAGGCCTACATGTGGACTTCGATCTATAGTGAGTGTCATAAAACCTCTCCTGATTGGCACTCCTACCAGCTAGTCTGTCAGCAAGCAAGCCAATCAACCACACATAGGTTGATAAGTCAAATAGCCACCTGCTGGAATCTTCCTGTAGTGAAATCATGTCAGTATCATTAAGGTACTCTGAGCTCACCTGATAAGAATCATTTAGTACACATAATCACTTTATTCAAACTACAGACATTCTGATTTTATTTGTCATTCCCTCCATTATACTTGTAATTCTGAGCTGATAATGTAGGGTTTGGGTGAATGAAGATCTGATGCTAGGGTCAGTGTTATATAAAAGACTCAAAATGAATTTGCAGTGACATGGAAATATAATTACACAGGTTTTACCAGCAGAATGCATTGATAATTCTATGCAAAGATGTATTCTAAATTAAAAGAATAAGGAGGAATTTATGCCTTTATTGCCTTTATGAGCAATATTTATTTAAAAGAGTATCAACAGAATTATTTAACTTTTGGATAGTTTGATGAATTGGTTACCAACCTAATGATCAATCTCTTTCAAAGAGCCATAGTGTTGAAAATGAGAAATTTAGTATAGTAGGATTTCTTTGTATTCTTTTAAAATGTAATTATTGGTCCATTTAACCTCTTTATGTAGTGTTATTTATTTAAAACCCATCTCAGAGTTGTTTCATTTAATTAGTGTGTAATGTCAAAGTAATTAGCTGACAGACATCTAGAATGACATCCCAGAAATGTAGTGGGGTATTTGTATTTGTATAAAGTAGTGTTTCCTTTAAAGTATGCATCAGTGGATAATTAAGTAGCAAACAATGTATCTCCAACAACAGCAACATTATATATTCTTAGTATAACATGAGAAAATCCTTTCAGAGAAGGAGAAACTACAGACAGCAATTGTAATATCCAAAATTTTAAACTATGCTACAGGTAATAAGAGGCTACAAAGCAGTAAAACGCATTAGAATGTTTTCGTGACCTTTATTCCAAAGCCAAGGGCAGGTGGTCATGGCACCCATTAACTAGTAAACAAATTATGACATTCCAAAGAAAAAAAAAAGGGTCTCTTTACTTTTCTAAGTGGCATGTTAAGCTCCAAGGGTGTAGATTTGGCATGGGACATGTCCCCACCAATATCCAGCGATTATTGAATTGTCCCCACCAATAATTTGATCTCTTCGAGTAAAGAAAAACAAATTAAAAAAAAAAAAAAAAAAGCGATCTGTCAACGTCTCATTCACCCAGCGGTGCAGAAAAAGTTAAATTACGTTCTCTACTGGAGTCCTACGTCATGTGACAAATATGGCCAATGTGATTGGCTGTGCCTTTCAGGGAGCTCTGTTTAGTTTTAGCAGCGGCAATCCTGCGCTGCGAGGACCTGCAAGGAGGAGAGGAGGATGGCAGCAAAAAGAACCTGGATATAAGAAAGTATTTTTCAAAGAAACCTGTAAGTCACTTAAAGTCGAGTTCACTCATAAAACCTGTCCATCATAATAAAGTTACAGGCTATGCAAGGCAATACATGCCAACTCTCCGGTTTTTTCTCGGACAATCCCGAATTTCAGTGCCCCTCTTATTACTCTTTCTGGGTTGCAAAATAAACTTTTACAATTTTTTCAGGCGAGAATGTAGCTGTGCAAACTTCAAATATCTGAACCGGGGAGAAGAGCAAACTCCCGGCACATCGTTTTAGGCTTTGGCCCACGTCAGTCTAAAATTGTATGTAACCATGAATAACGTGTTACCATGTCCACTAGGAGAGACTGGACAGTATAGATGTAAAACAAATATGCCAGCAGTTTATCTCAGTTAATGAGAGGAGAAGGCCTGTGTTTGGCTCCTTCACATAGTGGACACTGAGTTGTTGTGTGGGACACCAGTAGTCCATGTCTGTTGCTGTAACAGTAGTTCATGTTTAGAGTAAAACATCCCAGCTCACTGACTTGATAGGGGCAATAGTGTGCCTAAAATGTTGCATAATTTTGCTAAGAGATCTGTTACTTTGTGGTAATCTTAGATGAGTAGTTTTATGGGCAAAAACCACCAGGTCATTCAGTGTTCCCTTAGTGCTAATGTATCAGAGATGTTGGTGTAGTATAACTGAAGAAATGTTGTTAAGTCCTTAAAGTCATATTCTTTTATTGTCATGACTGTATTTTAAGCTATTTTTATTTTTGTATGATATCTGATTTATATGGAATATGGTTGAAGTAAACTAAAGTATAAAATACTTAGTCAGTCATTTGTTTAATAGTAATTTAACATTATATAATTCACATATAAAACTATGAATTGTAATTTTAAATGGTTTAAAAGCATGTAGAATAGCATATGTACCGGTAAGCAAGTATATCTCCCCCCCCCCCCCCCTTTTTTTTAATTTTTTATCAAGAAGCAAAGACGAAAAGGAAAAAAAGGGCTCGGTGGTTGAATCATCCGTCCCCACCAATACCAAAACCAAATCTACCTTGTTAAGCTCACAGCCTTTGTTCAGTGTCCTCCTTCCTTCATTTAAATGCAAAGTACTGCAAAAGTAGCTAAAATATGCAAAGACTGAAGCCCTGGGAAGCGTTTGGAATTCTGGATGCAGTTGTGCAGCCTAATAGTGTCATCTAGTGGCATTGAGTAGTACTGCTAAACACGACTGCGATTGGATACTTGTGGGTTATTTTTTTCATTCAGTATTGTCACTGCAGCTGTTGTAAGATCAACAGAGGTGGATTGATTAGAAAGAATCAAGAGTCAATGCTTAAAGTTTTATTAAAAGAAGGAAATCACAGACAAGCTGCTGTTAATCCACAGGTATACGGTGCATTCAGCTTATATTTTTGCATGGGTCTTACAATTCACAGTGAGTCAATTAATCTGTTTCCTCACTGCTTTTTTCTTCACACACCGGCTCATCCTCAGCAACAAACCAGACCTCGTTGTGGCGGTTAAACATCCTCATTGGACTGCAAGAAACATGAAAGACCACACAGAAACACGGAACACGGGGACGCACACAGACACAGATTCACATTAGAATAATCAAGAAAATAGTTTAAACTGAAGCTGTTTTTGATGATTTCGTTCACATGTTTTTCTTCTAATGATGGAGATTACTTTACCTGTTGTATCCAACAGCACAGTGGGATCCTTTTTTGTATTTTGCTTTAACTGAATCAAGAGTTTTACTCAGGTCATTAGCATTACTGCTGTCAGAAAAGGTCGTCATCCATCCTCCGTAGCTATATGCATACACTTTCATATCTGGAGTGTCAGTGATGTACACCTGCAAATCATGATGAAACTATCTGTCATCAAATAATTTCCTATTAAATATTTGCCACTATTTTTTTAGTTTAAAAAACATACGTCTGAATTAGTAGGTTTGGGAGGATTTTCCTGATGTTCCGTCGGCAGCAGGAAACTCATTGTGTAGGTGCCCATTTGCCAAAATCTCTTGTCTGGTATTTTCACAACAACAGGACTGGTCATTTGAATTTTCTTTCCTGAATGCAAACACAAATATGTTTTTTGGGAACTGAAACAAACATCACAACGAAGAAGCACACAAAATGCAGAAAAGAATATAAAAACACGCAGGTTTTCTTACTAAAATATCCAATAAAACCACGAGACTACCACTGCTCCCTGAATATAACCAAATACAGTAATTATGTTTGGTCAAAGGCCATTTTAAATTTAGACGTGTCACGTGTTCAAAACTGGCTTAAAACCCTCACTATATATAGATTGTATTTTATGAAAAGAAACCCCATTTACAAATAGCTGTTATCTGTGTTCATATACACGGGGTTAATAGAGTATTGAATGTGAAACACAATTAGATAAACACATACGCACCCATCTGGTTCTCACCACTGATGTATTTGAACAGTCGATTAAATGCTACTGGCATTGCCATTTCCATGAAGAAGGATTTCTCATTAGTTGAGACCCATTTCACAGAGTCATAGTGACGCACCTGAAATACATGAACAAACATATTTTAACTGGTGTTTTTATAACTTTGCTACACCTAAAATATGAAAAAAATATTTTACCTCATAATCCTTGGTCTTACAAATCAAATCGAACAGCAGGCACTCTGGTGTCTCAGTGCAGAAGCTTAACTCAGAGGAGTTGCTGTGAAGTTACAGAGGAAAATGCTTTTTAAAGAAGTTTTACAAGTCCATAGCAACAACTACCTGCGATAGGTATTGACTAAAACTGTGCTCACTGTCTTCAGTTCAAATTCAGGTCTCTTACCCAACTCTAGCTTCAGCTGTTAGAACCAGAAGAAAACAAACAAGTCCTGAAACAAAAATCCTGAAAGGCACATTTAAAGTTACTTTGCTTGTCTATTTGATTTACTTCTTACATTATATAGGGTTATTTGCTTTAAAGACCTTGTGGAAATTAAAATTGTACTTACATCTTGGCTGACTGTTGTCTGCTTTCAAAAATGGAATGTCTGCAGTCTTGTCCAGTGCTCTGCTTATAAAGAGCTGGTTATGAAAACTGACCACTCCCTAAAGCTAGAACACAAAACATCCAAAGGAGTAACAGAGGGAATACAAAACAGTAACAAGAGAATCTGGCAGGAATTATGTGCTGCTTAAATGTTATGAAACCTCTTTCATAACATCCAATAACATCTATCAAATTCAGATGATTAGGAGATGAAATATTATCTCTACTATTCTGTACCAGAGAGTTACACAGTACAGCATTTAACATAAGCCCTCAGAGTGGAGCTAATATTTTTCACTAATTTTATGCAACATCAGGTGAGGGTAAATTAGACTAGTGTTAACAGTTTTGTAACACAGAACATCAGGAACATAAAATATAACAAAATAAGGATAATTAAATAAGTTTCAGATCCAGTGGCTAAACTTTGATATAAGTAAAATTACCTTTGCAATAATGATTAGTATTAAGTGGAATTAATATTAGGTTCAAACTTGAACAAATCGGATCCCAAGAGTGCCACAACAGTCTGTACAAATTGTGACTGAACATCATGTGAAGCATTAGCTCAAATATTCAAAATGAATAGTTCTCATGCAGTATTATTTTCTTTCACATTGTGAAAAAATGTCTTAGGTTACCCCCTGGCACTGGTATACACATTTAAACAGAGACAAGGAAGTACCTGAGACATAATGATGAACCATATTAGTGTTCACGTCTCAAGAGAATTCACATTGTACCTTTTGTTGGTACAGATCGTGTGATATGTGTTTTGTACCCTCAGAACACCAAATTCTTCTTGCTTGTCCCCATTCGGTGTCATGCAACCTGAATACAACAGAAACTTGGATTTAAATGTTTGTCCTTTTGTTAAGAAAAAGAATACAAAAAAGAGAAAATCCTTAAACTTGAGTATTGAGTTAGTTGTTGGTCTTATTGTTGTAAGTCTGCAGTTCTTGCTGGTTGACTGTTATGTAGCTACTGGGATACTTAATCCAACCCTTGTTCTTTCTAACTGTAAAGCAAATAAACATCTGTCATGCAAGAAGTAGTAATCCTAAACTGAACCCTTTTTCATCTTAATAGTGCCGTGAGCCCACAGTGCGCAGTGTGGTATTTCCTTCCTTTTACTAGTCTGAAAGGACCCATCTGGTTCTGCAGATGTGTAGAGTATATTTAAAGCATTTGAGCATGAAGGTTTTTTTTGGGTTTTTTTACGTGTGCGTTCAAGCTGACTGGTTTGCCCAAGAGGAAATAGTCATTGCTATCATTCAAAGCAGTGTGAACCCTATAAATATTATAAAAAAAATAATATGATTTTATTCTTTTCAGGACCAATTCATGTAACTTGAAACAAATGTCTCCACTTCTAAACATGCACTTCCACGTTATTGTCTGTCATAGTTACCTCTTATAAATGCTAATGTAAACTTTAGGGTGAACCTCGTGCCAAATAACCTTTTCTTTTCACAGAAAAATACAAACAGTCACTAAACTAAACTCTAGGAATCCTTATTTATGATTTTCTTGTTTGTCATTCATGACAAGTAAGTTTATAATTTATAGACATAATGCCTTATAAATGTATGCTAAACTGACAGGAGTTGGAAAACCTCTCTTTGTAAAAATGTCCTTTAAATACTTATTAAGAGCACATTTCCTATTGTTATGCAACAGCTGAACGGTACAATGTTTTCCCCTGCCAGGGCAGAATATCAGAATATAGCACAAATGATTAACCTTACAGCGACATTACTTCACGTGACTGTATGTATATATGTATATACTCAGAAAGATATACAATTTTCTCTTTGCCTTGCCTGTGACACTGTGTTTTTGTCTGTGGGTAAAAACTTTTTTAAACACAGCCCTTCTACGCAAATACTCATATCCATCCATTGGATATTCTCAGCATTTGCACCTCAAATATAAACAGACATTAGACGAGATTCAGAAAAACTGCTTCATTGAAAAGAGTGATTTGAAACTAAGGAAAAAACACCAAGTATGTTGTGCAACTTCATAGATCCTGTAACACTAACACATTATTACTTCACCTTTTTGAGTCAGTTGCTGAACTATTTTCAGTAATGCGTACTGTAACCATTTCATTATAGCGGTAACCTCTGAAGCCTGTCGATGTAACCTCCAGCTCTGAGTTCAGGAAAACAAGTGTGACCTATAGTGGTTACAATGACGAACTGCAACAGCATTTTAAATAAGGGTATGAATGTGGTATTTTCCATGGACTACAACAGGAGACCTAGATCTCGTTTTACAGTAAACTTTGTTAACCATCGTTTTTTTTTAGAACATTTCGATTTACATTTATATAATTAATTAACATTTTTAAGGGCATAAGGCTGCTACAGGAGCAGCAACAACCACGGCGTGGCTGCTGTTTTCAACGGAGCTGCTGTTGGCTAAAAAAAACTACAACACCCATGTACTGCGTCGGCCTGACTGACCTTAGATAATCACTGGGCTTATGTAGCCGTGTCCCAGTCTTGCCTCTGCTCTCCGAATGCTGCGCTACGAAGTTGAGTGAGCTACTAGTTTATTACTGTCTCTTTATTTCTCATATCCACTGTTGTGAAGAAAGCGCTGTTCGCTCCACAGGTTGGTATATTACAATATCAACTACAAAGAAAACTACATGCCTCTAGGGTTCGACTTGAATGTGGTTAACTCGTCCTGTAGGGATTTACAGCGTCTGCTGCAGGCTATTCATTCTGCAGTGATAGTTTATGTTGACTCACTACAAATTGTATACCAAGTACTTTGCTTTAGCACAGTGTACTTTATTAATTAGCATTGAACTGTTATAGTGTAATTATACTTAAATGTGTTACGGAAAAAATATTGTAATTTTTTATTTTAATAAATTTCTCTTGGGATGCCGTGAGACTTAATATATAACTACAAAGCAATACTATCTTTAAAAAAACAAACAAACCCTAATGTTAAGAATTATTACACTTGGTCTCTAAACGTGTTATTCTATTCTCTTCATAATACCGCTTCTTTAAAATAACTCTTTATAATATGTCCTTATGTGAATATCTGTTGGTTCCATTCTGAATAAAAAGGTGTTGGGCTTTGGTAAGGCAGACAAACATTCCAGCACACATTAAGCAGATTAGCGCCAATGTAATCTTTTAACAAATAACAAAGGCACTCTAGTCTTAATATCACTTCACATGGACACACAAGAAGTGACCTTTTGTTAAAATTTTTTTTAAGTTAATTAGTAAATTGTCAACCAGTGCATTATGTGAGTGATCAGTTTTTGCTGTTTTATATATATATATACATACATACATATTAAAAAGAAGTATTTAACAGTAACATTTCTTCTTTTTATCCAATTCATGGTAAAAAACAAAACAAAACTCCAACTAAGCTAGATGTATATGCCAATAGAGTGATTACTACAAAGACTTTACATTGGCTGAAGAATATTCCTTTAATAACATCTTTAATAATATTTCTCTTTTCTCAACGTTGTTTGACTGACCAGTCAAGACCACCTGAACCTTTAGGTCAAAGATCAACGAGCATGGCAACCCGGAGGGTGCTGGTGACTGGGTGTTCTTCTGGCATTGGCTTGGCTGTGGCTGCACGGCTGGCCAAAGATGAACTGAGGCGGTTTAAAGGTCAGCTGATCAGTCCTTGCTTATAGTACAGGTAGGTGGTAGAAGTAACCATCATTGCTGACAGTCAGTGTGTTCCCTCTTTATCTGAGGCAGTGGTTGCCACCATGAGAGATCTTGGGAAACGGGGACCCTTGGAGAAAGCAGCAGGCGATTCCTTAAACAAAACCCTCGAAATCAAAGAGTTGGATGCCTGCTGTGAAACTTCCATCAAAGAATGTATTAACAGCTTGCCGAACAGACGGGTGGATGTTCTTGGTCTGTTTTTCCTCCATCTTGTAGATAAGCTTTAATTGAATTCAACATTTCTTTTTACAAGTATACAGTTTGAAAGCATAGTGTATTCTGTTGTTACAGTAAACAATGCTGGTGTTGGCATGATTGGGCCGCTGGAGTGCCAGAGTATCGATGCAATGAAGGAGCTGTTTGACACAAATTTCTTTGGCCTGGTGCGTCTGGTGAAAGAGGTGTTGCCTGACATGAAGCAGCGACAGAGTGGCCACATTGTGGTGATGAGCAGTGTCATGGGACTACAGGGTGTGTTTGTTTGTGCTGATAAAAAACTTCAGAACATGCATACAATGTAGAAAAAACTAAAAGCTAACATCTTTCATAATATTTCCAACCAGGACTTCTGTTCAACGATGTCTACTCTGCATCCAAATTTGCTGTGGAAGGATTTTGTGAAAGTCTGGCAGTGCAAGCAATGAAGTTTAACATCAAGTGATTACATGTCCTGAAACATACTACAGCATTAAAAATGCAGCCAGCCCACAACTAAAACTTGAGTTATCAGTAAGCCCACATTGGCAAAATATTAAAAACTTAATGAGTGTAAAGGGACAGTGGTCTTAATGTTATGTTTTTTTTATATCCTTGTTCAAAGGACAACTCTAGTAGAACCTGGCCCTGTGGTGACGGAGTTTGAAAGGAAAATGTACGAAAGTGCTGAGAAGATGGATCTATCAGGGACGGATGAAGAGACTGCCAGGATATTCAGGGAACTTTACCTTCCATACTCTAAAGAAATCTTTACTTCTTTAAGTCAGACACCAGAGGAAGTGGCTGAGGCAAGTGGTTAAAATTGTGTTTTTAAAGGTACGGTAAAATAACATGTTTTTTAGTGAAAATTTATGAATGGGCCTGAAGCTCGGTCCTCTCTGGCACAGAGAGGCTGCCGGGAGAGCCCGCGGGCACGCCACTACAACCCCCTCTGGCCTCTGCTCCGTAGCTGCAGGGTGACCTCTCGTTTGGGGCTCTACTCAGCTCTTCCCAGGAGGGTGGCACGGTTCCCCCCTTTTGGTGGTCCTCCTCGGGTCCTCGTACTCTGGGGCCTCTGGATATCTGGGGCCTGGATCTCCTCCATACCTGCTTCATGCCCTGGGGGACGGGGCTGTGCCTCCCCACACTCCCCAGCAGATCGTTACATGGAGAAACCTTTGGAATACAAGCATGCTGATCCACACAGGTGTGCACACAGGTGTACACACGGGTGTTCACAGACGCGGACTACACCTTTCTTGGCTGCTGCCTCAAAGCACATTGTGCGCTGTCTATCTTGCGTGCTGCACAATATCGTTTAATGTTTAGTATCTACTGTTATCTACTGCTAGCTAGTTTATGGTGATGGTGCTGTATTTATTATGTTGCTCTTTTTTTTGTTTGCTTTCTCTTCTGTTTTTTTTTCTCCATACAGGTGATCCAGGTGTTTTGTTTGTTTTTCTTTCTTTCTACCCCCCTTTCTCACCGTCTCTTCTCCCCTTTGGTTTTCTTTCTCTCCCTCTCTTTCTTTCATTCTTTCTCCCTGTCCTATCCCCCAGTTATGTCTGTCCCGTTTGTAAAATAAATACATAATTATAATAAAGGTCAATCAAATGGACCAATATGGCAAGGCCATGATGATCCACTTGGTAAAATAAATCCGCTTGGCATCTTTCTTGGCCTTAAGACAACAATTCTGATGGCTAAAGATCCAAACGGGAAACAAAAAAAAAAGAAAACTTATGAATGTTTTAATTTTTTTGCTTTTATTTTTCAGCAAACAGTTAACGTGATCACAGCCAAGGACCCTCCTCTGCGTCACCAGACCAACAAAGTGTACATGCCCATGACTGCCCTCAAGCATGCAGATCCAACTGGCCAACTGCCTCTGCACACATTCTACAAGATGATCTTTAAACATGACCGCGTGTTTAGTGCTACGCTGGGGGTTCTGCGCCTTCTGCAGAGGAGGGCAGGAAAGAAATGATTCTGTGAATATGAGGATTCTATTGTTGCACAGATTAGAAGTATTATTCACGTGAAGATAATTCTCGAGAGCGATAGCTATGACTTTAGTATATTATATTTTATTATATTATACTATATTATTTTATTTGTAACACCCAACTGTAAGGTGATATATAGTTTCTTTCTGAGCAAAAGTGTTTATCATTTTATCAGTACAGTAGTAACTGAAAAAGTTGTGTTTATTACTAATTTGTGTAATATTTATGTACTTAACTGTCTACTAAGATTTCTGTCATACTCTTAATTTTAGATAAAACAAGAACTACTACACTGTAATGATGCTAACAAAATCTAAACGCAAAACTATTAAAACGATGTACTTGATTATATAAATTACATGCCTTTGATTTAACCTTTTTGCAGATATAATACAAGAGTTGAGTCGATCTTAAAATAAATGTTGTGAATGCAAATAATAAAAGAGCAATGATTTAACATTTGAAATTAATGTTTGGGTCTCACCTCCACTGCAATAAGTTCCTGTGAATAGTCCTAATTGTATTTTGAGCAATCCTAGAGGTAAACATAATGTGGAAAATATGTTTGGATAATTCAGTAACAGTGCCATCACATAGTTTGTCTAGCATAGCAACTCGAACAGGAGGTATCCAAAACTTTGATGTAAAAAGAGTGGACATTTGTACATTAACATTAAATTTATGTTAACTGTTAACTAACGTGTAAAAAAAATCAGTCACAGCCTCAGCTTGAAATAATGCTAAATGAAGTACATTTTATTTTTGTCCTTTTAGTACACAACAATCATTTTAGAAACAATATTTCTCAAGCAATGATCTACCCAGAACAAACATATTTACAAACAGAACTTGAGAGATTGAAATGTACAAAACACTTAGTGCGGCCTGGTAGAGAAATTGTAAAACAAGTTATATATAAAAATAAACAAATAAACAGCCAAAAAACTG
Organism: Rhamphochromis sp. 'chilingali'; assembly: GCF_963969265.1. Classification (NCBI taxonomy): domain Eukaryota; kingdom Metazoa; phylum Chordata; class Actinopteri; order Cichliformes; family Cichlidae; genus Rhamphochromis; species Rhamphochromis sp. 'chilingali'. The sequence goes on along the minus strand of NC_137942.1, from coordinate 11,394,856 downwards.
TTTTCATTTTAAGTAAGATGTGAACTGGACTGTGAACATGTTTCTCAGGTCTGGCAGAACAGTATCTGATTCTATAATGAACAGAATAAACAATAAATGAAAGATATAATAAGTCTATGACACACTAAAGTGGTGGCCAACTTATTTCTGTTCATGTTGTCACAAAATAAACATGCGAAACGTACTTTTGTAAAATTCTACTATTATTATCTGACTTTATGTTGAAATGCCCACAAAATGTTAAGGATGTCACAATGAAATAAAAGACTTGGTCAACTCTCGGTTAGCTAAATGACAGTGTCATCTCAGAATTTAGCAAAAAAGTTATAGGGAACAACACTACATGGTAGTGTTTTTTTCCTTGGGTCTATTTTAACATTCATCTTAAGATGCAACCACATAGCCCCTGGACTGATACTACTGTAGATGCAGGGGCACTATCCCACTGCATGCCATAAAACACCTCCCTGAGGAGTGACAGGGCATAAGCAGTTACAACCCAGTAGCCACGCCTTCATGCTGACCACTACATCACAAGGTGAGAGTGCCACCGAGATCTTAACTGCTGCAAATAGTCCATTTAGTCTGCTCAGGGACATCACAAGCTTAACAAATTCTGCTAGTCTGTGTTCTGTTCTGTGCTGGATCCCACTGAGTGGTGCAGAATCCAGACTCAATAAGACCAGCAACATGGAGGAATGTTTTGCAGGGAAGACTAAAGAAAATAGCAGCTGATACAAGCAAAGCTTAGCATATCTGAAATGGTGTTTAAAAAAAATATACAGAATATAAAGCAAAGTAAAACATAACGGCAGTGAGCGGCTGATTTTATAGGCAAAACAGTTCTGTTTGAAACATATTTCTTTTAACGTGAATATAAACATGCCTTAAAACTGAAGCTATCAAGGTTGGCAGTACATATACTTCAGTGTCAGTAAGAAGCTACAAATGGAAGCATTAACTAAAACTTTACTCTGTTGACCTCATTTTGAAAGGTGATAAAGAAAATTACCATGGATTAAATGCCACCCATATATTATAAATATCCATTTTAATCATTTTGTACCGGACCCACACTTGCTCTATTGGGCTGGTCGTTTGAAGTGCTTTAGAGACACTTATCTACATTCTTGTTCATAATACTAATATGGAAAACCACAAATCAGCTGAAGATATCACAATTGCAGGGCAATTTTTGAAATGTTTTTGTTTTTCATTTCAATCTGTTTTTAATCTTGGGGTGACACTTTATATGAGAAGCTAGGACAGAGAAAAAGAACTAAAAAGTAGTTTAGATAGATAAAGACAATAAATAAAAATAAATGAATTCCCTTCAGCATTTCACTTTTCCTCTTATCTACTTTTAAATGTTTGTTAGTTTTTAGGAATGTCCCAAGTCTTTGAAATGAAAGACTTGGTTTTCTTCATATACTTTTTTTTATAATAAAAAACAAGTCCATCTGTGACAGAATTACTTCATTAAATTGTCTGCTGTTTTTTCAGACAACACACATATCCCTTTACTTTTTTTCTCTGCAAAATCGACCAGCAGACAATCCTCGTGATAAGCAGTCAATCCAAATCCAATGAAAATCTTGGAAACAGGCTGACACATAAAAACACAGACAGACCCCAAGAGCCAGTCCTCAAATTCTTTCACCCTTGGTCCATTTTCAAGCAGAGGCTATATGATCTTCATGCAAAAACTTGCATCTTGCCATTGGCCTCTGGAATTTGAGTAATTTGGGTCTGGGCAGGGACAGCAACTGCTGGGCTGGGTGTGGAATCCGACCAATCGGAGACGCAGTGAGGAGAAGGACTGGACCAGTGCTCAGGAGACTCTGGAGACGGTGTCAGGTAAGGGTGCTCACTGGGCAAATGAGGGTAATGCTTGGGTGTGGCATCCATTGTGGATGAATAGCTGTGCTGGGAGGGAGGGGTAGGGTAATCCTCCTTTCCTGCCATGCTACCACTAGGCTGGGAGGGGAGCGCCTGAGCTGGCTGAGCTGCTGATGTGGCTGCCTGGGGGACCTGAGCAGGAGGCTGTGGCTGGGAGGACTGCTGAGGCATCTGCTGCTGCTGGAAGAAGGCTGGTGGGGCCTGTGATGTCTGGGGTGTTGGTGGGGCGGAAGCCATGCTTTGCTGGTTGGTAATGTTGTGATTCATGAGCTGTTGCTGTGGTTGCTGCTGTTGCTGCTGCTGTTGCTCAGCAATCAAAGGCAGCTTTACGGGGCTTATAGTGGGTGTGGAGGTAACAGGTGTTGGCTGCAGCATGGGATTACGGTAGATCTGCTGTTGGTGCATCAGCATGCCCTGTTGCTGCATGGCTGGACTCTGGGGGTGCATGCCTGCCTGGCTGCTCTGCACAATATTCACTACCTGTTGACCACATTGGGATGAAGGGGGCATGCGATTGTGCCAATCAAAGGGCACGCTGACAGGACTGACCATGCCCATATTTAGCCCCATCTGGCTTGAATTCAGCACATAGCCATGGTTGATATCTGATGTCATAGAGACGCGTCCCTGCAAGGACATTCCTCCACTTCCTAGATCATTGAGTTGGGCTAGAGACACTGCAAAGGGGCCACCTCCCTCTAACATGCTGCCATGTACCATCGGGGTGTTTGGGACAGACACTGATGGGTGGAAAAGCCCTGGTGACTGCATGGCGACTGGAGACGTGGGGTTGGTGATGTAGCCAGCATTGCTAGCTCCCCCATGAGGTGAGTCCAGTGAGTCAACTGGGGACAGAGTAACTGAGCTCTCCAGTAAGGCACTCTGCATGTCCAGGGTTAGCTTCTTATTGCGGGCCTTCACTGACTCCTTCAGGCTAGCGGCATGCTGGCCTCCCAGGCTAGAACCTTTGGCCCCAGGCCGACGGTTTTTCTTACCCTGTGGGGTGTTCTTCAGATTAGGTAGAAAAGCGCTGGGAGGACACATAAGAGGAGACAAGGTGTGTCCCCCAGTGAGGTGGTGACCTGCTCCGCCATGGCCCTGGGGGCTCCTCACTGTGTTATATTCATCAAGAAGCTGTACAATGTCATGATGCATACGCTCTTGAGCAATGTCTCTTGGCAGCCTGTCCATATGGTCTGTGATTTCTCTGTTTGCAAAGTGAGCCAGCAACACCTTCACAGCATGACAGCTGCCCTCACGGGCTGCAAGAAACAGTGGGGTTTCCTCCTGAAAAAAGAAATAAAATTAACAGAGATTGTTAGATACAAACACGTATAAAGGTGCAGTTGTGAAAAAGTGTCTTAAAAACAATATAGAAGAATGACATACCTTAAGATCTTGCATATCTTTGTTTGCACCATTCTTGAGCAAGGCAATAGTGGCATCCACATTGTTGACGGCAGCAGCCCAGTGCAAGGCAGATTTACCTAAGACACAACAAACAATTCAAATTAAGAGAAATGATTTCAGTATAATGAATGCATTGGGAATGCATGCATTAGGACATGTGTGATAAATGGCACATACTTACCCAACTCATCAACTGCATTAACATCTGCATGGCACGTGATGAGCTCCTCTACCATGCCCTCTACTGCCAGCCGTGCAGCCAAGATTAGTGCTGTTGATCCGTCGTACATACGTGAGTCAAGATCCGTGGCTCGGTTTCTGATCAGAATCTAGAAGTGTGTGACAGATAAAATTTTAAATTTTAATTTATAAACAATTGAAATGTGCAAGAAATGTGCTACAGTATTCCAATCACATTCCGATGTAGCATATCAAATAACCAGTATGTGTTGATTACCTGGAAGACACCCTGTGCATCTGCAGCTACAGCAGCATGTAATGGGGTGCGTCCCGTGTTGTCCTGAGCATTGGCATCTGCTCCAGCATCCAGCAGCCTCTTGGCAGCATCAGCACGTGCGTAGCGAGCAGCCAGGTGAAGGGCTGTCTCACCAGTGCGGTCTGTTTGGGCTGCAAGGGATGCACCCTGGTAGATTAGGTCAGAGATGATGTTGGCAGAACACTCTTCATTCTCCTCCTCGTCTGCTACCTCAGACTCTAAGCCACCTCCACAGAATGATGCCAGCATCAGAGGTGTAAAACCATCTGTTAGGAGATGAAAACAGGCGTGCGTGAGTTAATGTCTATTTGGTTGCTGAATTATACTGTAAGAGGAAAGTATAAAAGTTATTTGCAAATGACAGTTTCAATTTGAAAACTTTACTTGATATCACTACCAACCTGGGCCTCGGACATTAACATCCATGCAGTCACTTTCAAATTCTCCTTGGGGTGGAGTGAGGGGCATGGTGGGAGGCACACGGATATCTGCAGCTGCAAGGTGATGCTGTGTCCACTGTCTGCAGTCCACTGTATCTTCAGCGTCTGAAAGCATACTTGGCTCCTCAACCTGAAATTACAGGAAAAGATTAAAAAAAGAGACAGAAAACATTTTAAATGCAAGTGGCTTAAAAACATACACACACAGACACACATACACACTCTTGTGCTTCTGTTTATGTAAACTGCAAAACACTTGCAAAACTGACCTTGAGCCTTTTTGGTTCTGGGCAGTCTGTATCTATCCACTGGTCACTATGATCTCCGAGGAGAGATTCTTCCACAGTTTTTGGCATGTGCCTGTTGGCAGATGAATAACAATGTAAATCCAAGAGGGGTAATATTTAATTAAAAAATGAAAGCACTTCAATTCAATTCAATTCAATTTTTATTATATACTCCCAAAATACAACAATACTTGCCTCAAGGCACTTATCATAACTTACTTCATTCCCAGAGCATCCTGGCCCACAGGTTCTCTGCGGTTTTTGTTGCTGCTGGGCTCCTTCTTGAGGAAGAAGCCTTCAGGGAACCACAGGGTGCTGTGCTCTCTTTTTCTGCGAGCAATTAGCATGCCTATGATAAGGATGACTAAAAGAAAAACAGAAGCTATCCCCACCACCATCAGATAGAAGGGTAATTCAACAATAGTGCCATTGATTTTTTCACCTGTGGGGAGAAGGAAAGACATAATTACACATTTGTAACTTATTAGTTGTAGTTCATTTGTGCATAATAAGTATCCCTACTCACCACGGACTTCTTTGAGGGGGTAGGGGAACTGGAGCCCTTCTACTGCTGACAGAGCTCCAAGGTACTCTGCAGCACTGTCAGCTGTTAAGAAGCAGTCCTCCGTGCATAAGCGGTTGTCTATTTCTACATAGACTATCGAGCTACAGAAACAGCAGAGAAGCAAGAGTTTAGTGTAATGTACAATCTACAGGAAAGGCTTAGGCTTTTATTTTACTGTATGCCTGACTGACCCAATGACTTCCAGTTCCCGCTTCATGCGTGCGCTTTCGCGGGTGTAGGGTTGGATCATAGCTTTTCCATTGCTGTCTAGCCTGAAACGGACTGAAGTGCGTAGGATAGCACTTAATTTCTGCAGAAAAACTGTCCCGGTGCGAAGAAGCTCCTCTGGAGGCATTAGAACAACCAAAACCAAGACGTTCTCAGCAAGTTTTTCTGCAACTTTCGTTGCACAGTCCAGGCCATCCCAACCACACTCTTCTGTGTTGCAGCCCTGGTCACATTTTCCATCAGCATAGTGGTCGATGCAATAGGCTTCATATATTGGACTGGAGATGATATAAACAGAAGGTTAAGCACGTGAAATTTTCTCAGTTCTGTAAATACTGGCGAGTATCCTTTAAACTGAAAATTTAAACTCACTTGCAAACTTTCTCCTTAGTTTTGCAGTCAAAGTTGTCATACAGACAGTCAGCGTTGTTACAGGACTTGTCACACTGGCTATTGTTGAAGACACGCCAGCAGTGTGGGTCTCCACATTTATCCCAGGGCTTCATCGCTAGAGAGCAGTCACCGCCGTCCCAGTGACAAGGCAATGAATTACATTGTTTGTCACAAAAACCATCTGCAGCTTTGGCATCACAGTCTGCCAGAGGGCATGAGGGGACTGGAGGGACAGTGGTTCTGCTGTGCTCACATCGTCTGCCCTTCCATCCACTGAGACACTGACAGTTGAAAAATGGGAAGCTGGTCTCTTCAGTGCATAGTCCTCCATTGCGGCAGGGCATGGCTGAGCACCCATCATTGCTGCGATGCTGACACTGGGGTCCACCATAACCTGGTAGACATGTGCAACGAGCCCCTCTTAGGGTAAGTGAACAGCTACCTCCGTTGTAGCAGGATAGCTCCCGACAGGACATGCTTCTTTCACAGTTAGGCCCTGCATAACCCTAAGAGAGACATAATTTTTGGAGGTTGATATATGAACCTTTAAATCAAGAATGCTGTAATTTAAAAACTAGGAGGCCAAATTACAAGCTTTTCATATTTACACTTACAAGTTGGCATGTGCAGGTGTATCCCTGAGAAGAGCTGCTAGTTATTGAACAGACTCCTCCATTCTGACAAGGCTGAGACTCACACACACTGAACCTACTCTGACACCTCCGACCTAAAAAACAAGGTATAGTTAGTAAAGTTATACATTTGGTCAACAACAACAACAAAAAAGCACGATGAAGGTTCATGGAGAATGGGAATTGTTCATAGGTGTCTAACCTGTGAAGCCGGGCTTGCAGACACATTGGTAGTCATTGGGCAACTGTATGCAATCAAGACTGTTGGAAGGAATGCAGGGCTGAGAGAGACACTCATTTATGTCTCCTTCACATCTTTCTCCTGTGAAACCAGGGGGACAGTTGCAGCGATATCCACCTACTCTGTCCACACAGGTGCCATTGTTTAGGCACTTAGGAGGCGCATTGCGTAGCCTTGGGTGTGGAGCACAGTCATCTTCGTTGATCTCACAGAGAACACCTTTAAAAGGACAGGGTAATTATAAACTCTTCGTATACATGAGATATTTATTTTGTTGTTTTTAAAATAAACTGCAAACACCGGCGAGCATTATTTGAAGTGGGTTTAATAACATATTGCAATATGGAGAAACACGTTCCAGTCAAACACCTAAGCAGATGGGCGTGGTTCGCTCATGTCTTATATGACTTGACCAAACTCACAGACAAAGAAAATTCCTCCACACATCATGTGAGTCTATACCTTCAGCTCAGCTCATCCTTGAAAACCTTCCCCCTAACATGGAAACTACGACTTTACATGCAGCGCCTGGATGCCTTCTACTCTACAATAGGCCCTCTGTGAAGGTGCAATAAACATGAGGCCCACTTGTGATAACATTCTACATGCATACAACTAAGTGAGAAAGTGATATTGCTATTACCAAAGTGATCCATACATAAGAAAAGAAATCTGCCACCAAAGTATTCACTAGTAAGCATAGGGTTTTGTTTTACATGTGCTTACATACCCAGGGTGCCAGGGGGACAGGAGCAGATATAGTGTCCCACCAAATCAATGCAAGTGCCTCCATTCTGGCAGGGATGAGACTGGCACTCGTTGATTTCTATCTCGCAGTCCTTTCCGGTATAACCTGGCATACACTGTAATGACACAACAATTAATGTTTGAAAGCAAAAAAGAAACCCAGACTGTTTTGAAATCTGACAATTAAAAGGAAAAGAACATGTTAAAACAAAGAAACTTACATCACACTGGTATCCTCCCACATATCCCCTGCAGGTGGCGCCATTGCGGCAAGGTTTGTCTTCACAATGATCCACTTGATTTTCGCAATAGCTTCCAGTGTAGTCATTAGGACATTTGCAATAGTGAGTATTCCCGGTATTAACACAGTGACCACCATGGTGGCATAGTTCATCCGTCTGGAGCCCTAATAACATAGATTTGTGAGCAAAGTTTACATCAGTAACTTAGTCACAAACGCAGACAGAGGTTACATCAAATTGTACCCAACATTAAAATACCTCTTTGGCGGGCAGCAGCTTCACAGGAGACTCTAGGGATGTCACAGTAACGGCCAGACCAGCCATCAGTACATTCACAGATGAATGAGGCATCCTTTTGACGGCAGCGTCCTCCATTATGACATGGAGATGCGCGCCTGCACCAATCAACTGGCGTCTATGTAAGGAAGAGAGCGACTGAATTTAGAATTTATTTGTTTTATTTGTGTATGACAATTAAAGTCCTAAACGTGAAATTTCAGGGGTGCATTTAAATATTTGTACCTGACAACGGTTGCCAGTATAGCCCTTGGGGCAAGAGCAACGGAATGACTCCAGGGCATCCTGACAAATGCCTCCATTGAGGCAGGGCTGGGAGTCACACTCATTGACTTCATACTGGCAGTGGGACCCGGTGAAGCCAGAGCGACAAGTACAGGAATATCCATTGATTTTATCTGTGCATGTCCCCCCATTGAAGCAAGAGCTGTGGACATGTGTGAAAATGTAAGCTTGTACTTCATTTTACCTAAAAATTAATTTTATATTCACTTTATGTTGTATTGTATAGCTAGATTATTTTTTTGAGTACATGATATAGCTCCAGATACACACCTTTCAGTACAATCAGGGATGTTTGTTTCGCAGTGGATGCCAGTAAACCCAGGCATACAGGTACAGGTGTAGGAGTTAACATAATCTGTGCAAGTGCCTCCATTTTTGCAAGGGGAACTTTGGCATTCATTGATCTCTACAGAACAATGAGACCCTGTAAAGCCTGGCAGACAGCTACAGTGGAAGAAGTTCACACCATCTGTACAGGAACCTCCACTTAGGCAGGGATCTAAAAGCAAAAGAGAAGAAAACAGCTTTGGGCAAATACAGTACCTGCACATGAATTTGGCATTTTATTTATTAGTAACAGTCATTTAATAATTATATGATAACTATAAGTGTAAACAGCAACTCACTAGGTGAACAGTCATTGATGTCTGTTTCGCAGGTTAGCCCAGTATATCCTGCTCTGCAAGAGCACACAAACCCTCCGAGCGTGTTAGCGCAAGTCCCACGGTTTTTGCAGGGGTTTGAGATACATTCATTCACATCTCTGTTACACAGCTGACCTGTAAAGGAAGCGTTTCACAAGATATAGCTGTAAGCTTCCAATTAGACTATCTATGCTAAGCACTGAGATGACTGAATACAAAATTTGCGAACCTTGCCACCCTGGTGGGCATTTGCATTGATAACCCATGTAATCTGGTGTGTGGATGCAGGCAGCATGATTGGCACAGGGATTAGGAGAGCAAGGAGTAAGGACTTCAGCACAAGTGGGTCCACTGTAAGGAAGCTCACACAGGCAAGTGAAACTTGCCACGCCATCTACACAAGTGCCCTTGTTCAGACAGGGACTGGACTCACATTCATTGATGTTCACCTGGCAGAGGTTACCTGTCAAAGGACAAAGGAGACGAATATATGTATGGATTAGCATATTTTTATGTACCACTAGGGGGAGGTAGACAATTGCCATAGCCTAAGATGAAAATTCATGGAGGACATCAGATATGTTTAGCTATTTCTTCTCTGCTGCATGTGCTATACGTGTGTATTCTGCTCTTTCTACTGAACATTTTAAGGTTGATGGTGTGTTTGGCTACTTTGATGCCCTCTCACCTCTGAAGCCTTGGCGACACTTGCAGGTGAAACCATTGAGTTGATCAATGCATGTGCCAGCATTCTGGCAGGGACTTGGCAGACAGTCGTTCCTGTCCAGGTCACAGTTCTTTCCCACCCATCCCGGCTCACAGTCACAGCGGTAACTGGAAATACCAGAGAACAGTTAATAAGCCAAAAATGTTCAGTTTGTAAGAATGAAATAACATTGACCTGATGTATAAGTTATAGGATTAACCACAGTCTTGGATGGAGCCCATTTCAAGATTATGTTTCCTATGTGCCCATCTGAATCACTTTAAAGTTTAAAAAAGCTGTTAAATGTATATACCCATTAATGTCATCCCTGCATGAGCCATGGACGCATGGGCCACTGCCACACTCATCCACCTGAGAGTAGCAGTAAGGAGGCTTAAAGCCATCAGGACACAGGCAGTGAAATCCATTCTCTTCATCTATACATTTTCCTCCATTCCTGCAGGGGCTAGATGCACACTCATCTATTTCCACATTACATTTGGGACCTGCAAGAGAAATGTTATACATAATTAGAGTTCTTTGTCAACATTTTCAGTGAGGATTTATTCACACTGTTATTTTCACAAGACCTTACCAGTGAAGCCAGGTTTGCAAACACAGTCATAGCGATTAATGCCATCTTTGCAGATGCCATAGTCACATGGGTTGCTGGCACAGTCATCAAAGTTTATCTCGCAGTTTGTACCTGGGTGCAAAAAGAACTTTTATATTAAGACTGTAGACATTTTAACAATTTTAACAATGCAGAAAATCTTTCATTACATTTCAGAACAAAATTCTATATACATTCTTTATAATAAAGTATACTAAAGAGTCTAATTCTATAGCATTTTATATATTGTCACAGCATTATTGTTATGTTGAAGAGCAACGGCATTAATAAAGGGAATAAATCAATGGCTTGAGTTAACAAAGTACAAGTACATGATACGTTGTGGGATTTTTCTCTTACCCGAGGTTCCATGTTGGCACTGGCAGATGTACTTGTTGACCTGGTCCATACACTTGCCCCCATTCTGACAAGGGTTGCTGTGGCACTCATTTAATTGATTCTCACAGCGATACCCTGTGTAACCAGGTTCACAGTTACAGGTGTAGCTGGCAATGCCATCAATGCAGGTACCATGGTGACATGGGTCGGGCTGACAGTTGTTGATGTTACTTTCACAAAGTATGCCCTCATAACCTATAGAGGGGAAAAAATTCATTAAGAATAAATTAATATTCTGAATTAAAAAGTACATTAAGAATTAAGAATAAGAAGTGCTTTTATATATATATACATATATATGTGTGTGTGTGTCTGTGTGCGAATGTTAAATGTTCCTCTTTCTCTTTAGCATAACAGTTTTTTGTTTAACTTTCTCTCTCTTTTTTCCATGTTTTGTATGCTTGCTTTTTCATAAAAGCTTCTACAGTTGGGCTTTTGACCACTGTGGTTTCCATATCAACGGTGTCTGTGTAACAGACAAGAAACTTGGTGTGTGTGGTATGTGTTTAGAGCAATGCTGAGATGGGCAAAGGACTAAAGAAGGGCCCTACACAGGCCTCCCAGTCTTGCTATTGTTCTCAGAGTTGGAGGGAACAATAGACTGCACCACGTCAAACAGGGCCACTTCACTCAACAGAAGGGGCCCAAAAACACAAGGAACACCAAGCAGCTGGCCACTGAAACAATGACCGTGCTCCTCAGTAAGCACAGGTCCAAACAAACATATTAAATATCAACATATAGCTACAGTCAAGCTTTACATACAGACTTTGAGAGAAGCTTTACACGTTGAATGCTTTTGTAACACAAACATAACTAAATGTTAAAGAATTAAAGTTAAAAATGCAGCATAAGGTGTTGTAAGGGGGTTTAAAGATGAACAGATGTCAGGGTAATGACCAAGCCTCTTTTCTTGGCAACTGCTGGTCCTCAGTGACCCCATGGTCCTGAGAGCCGACGAGGGAAAGAGGGGGATTAGGGGCCTCAAGTCAGTCTGTTTCATCAGCAGACACCCAGAGAAACTCCCCATAACACAGAATGCTTAACAAAGGCCTGAACAACTGGTTAAGGCTCATCTGCTATTTTGTCTTTGGCTCTTCTGCTTAACAATTGTTAAGTAATGAAGCGCTTACCTTCAGCACAGCGGCACTCAAACCCATTGGGCCGATCGTAGCATTTTGCTCCATTCTGACAAGGCGTGCTGGCGCACTCGTCTATGTCTATTTGACACATGGTACCCGTAAACCCTGGGACATGCAAACACAGAGGTTAAAGGTCAGAGAGAAGGTCCAGCGAAAGGGTCCATGCTAAGGTCAGAGGGCAGATCTTCTCTCCGAAGAAGGGCGGAGGTCTTTGACTGGCTAAGGTAGGGTCTGAGACCTCGACTTGTTAAAGACAAACTATCTATGCACTTGGACCAGGTTAGAGCTGACAGAATGCAATAGAAAGCCTGTGACCTTGAAGATTTTTCAGAGGAGAGACTCATAATCAAATGATACATCAATATATTATTATCAAATGGTATGGAATATCAGGACATGGACAAGCAACGTATCCATCTTCAGCTCAACTAAATTTTGACACATTTTGTGCATGAAAATGCTTATATATACACTGAAAGATTATGAACTGCAGCGCATATAATTAATATTAACAGTTGACAGAGGTTCAAAAACAACAAGAACAACAATAATAATAATAATAATAATAATAACAACAACTAGCTTGAATAGTCTGAGAAACTGGGCAAGCTTGAAATCACTGGGCACAGTGCCCAGACAGGGGTGAATTGGTGCATTGGTAACACACTGCTCAGTTGATTAACAGTGTCAGGACGGTCTGTGTGTTGATGCTTAGCCTGGTAAAGGGGGTGCTGGAGGAGGCGGTGGGATTGTTTTTTCTTTTAGGGGAGCTCCGCCAGCTCAATAGCTAGATGGGGGGCGGAGGGGGGACGTCTGTCCCAGATGTAAATTGCGAACCTGGAAAAGAATCTCATTAGTGGGACTGCTGTCCCCCGCCCCCCCACCACCACCATGAGGGCAAGATGAGGGAGGCTGCTGTCCCTTCTACATTCCATAGAGGAGGGAAGGGTCACAATGGTGCCTTTGTTCAGGCAAGGGGATAGGCAGACTTTTGGGCCTGGCTTTTTATATGAGTGCTGGCTCTAAATACCAGCAGGCAAAAGTAGTGAGGCTGACCCTCCCTCCACTAGTCCTGGGGACATTTAAACTTTGGCTTTCTGCTTTTACTAATGCTGTCAGTGTATTGCAGGTGTTAACCAACATATTCTCACTCCCAAGCCTTTATCACTGTTCTCTGCAAAGCACGGTAGTGCTCCAGAAAAATCAGCTTGCCAAATAAGAAGTAAATTAAAGTAAAAAATATAGATATCAAAAATACAATTTTAGCATTAGAAAGCTGGAAATGAGTCAGTGGTGTAATTCATAGGACTTTGACCCAAAATACAATAGTTTGCAATCAGACTTTTAATTTTTTAGTATCCAAATGCTTTTTGGCTTAACTACTTGAGTTGTTTTTGCATATGATAATAGGTCAAAAAAATTAATCACATGGTAAAAGATTATTACTTGTTAAAGGTATTTAATATTTTCAAATCTGTCCTCCAGTTTGTTAGTTGCCATTGTGTCTGAAAAAAAGCAATTCAAAACAATTTTACCTGGCTGGCATGTGCACGTGAAACCATTGACCATATCCCGACATATCCCATCATTCACGCATGGGTTACTCTCGCAGTCATCCACATCAGTCTCGCAGTATGTGCCCACGTAGCCTGGAAGACAGAAGTGTTCTTCTTTTTAGAACTTTTTTATTGCTTTTAAACCTGTTTCTCACTTTGGAGTACGGGTCAGTTCAAGCCAACATGGTGTGTACATAATTCTGTGTATTGTGTAGGAACTTTTTTACTTGTGATCGTTTTACACTTGCTTTTGCTAAACCACGGCATCCAATTCCACTGAACTGAAATCGCCACGCACTACTGTCCATAGAGCTTTGCTCCTCCTTGGCTCAGTGTCCCATTCAGCAGATGCATGTTATGCTTTTTACTTTAGGTCCTTCATTGAGGTGAAACAGAATGTGAGTCAGAGTCTTGCTCCTGTGGTGAGGCTAGCGTGGAATCAGAAATAATCAGTAGCACCACATGAGCTTTGCCAGGCTGACTGATGATGAGGAGGGTGAGGAGGAAGGCCCTGTCTCTGGAGGGGGGAGGGGGACAGGCTCTGGGAAAGAGCCTCTTTCCCTCTCTGTGTATATGAGGGGTGCAAAGTGGAGCACAGAGGGGCCCTATTGTTCCACTCCATTCCCACCACTCTACCACTCATTAGTATTCACAGCACACTCCTCCCCCTAACTGCTCGCCCTCTCTCACATCCAGTCCTATAGACCCAACTCCCGGCTCTAATTTGTATAGCTCCCAAAACCCCAGCATGCATGTAGAACTGTGCATGAGAGTTTCACTGTGTTTTTTGTCCCAGAGTGTCAAAACTATCACTCAGTCCAAACCAATACTCCATTTGGTGGTACAGTGCACTGAGGATGGAGAGGTGCCTCCATATAGCCAGTGTTTAGGGAAATACATTACATAACCTTCTACACTGGCAGTATGGTGGCATTATATATTGTGTTTCTTTCGAAGTACAAGTTTTCAAAAGTATCTTTTGGTCAAAAGTGATTCTCTTGGATGATAAATCTGTGTTGTGCCAGAGTTTGAGTTTTAAAAAGCTGTTTTTAAAGTATATTTAAAAAAAAATTAAGCTCACCTAAAACCTGAGTGCAGGATGTGAAATTGCAACAATAATTTATGTAAGCATAGTTAGTTTATTAAAAATAAAAAAAGAAGTGATTTTTCTCTTTATCATAATGGAGTGGCCATACAAAATGTCTTTGTACCTGGCATGCAGATGCAGGTGAACTCTCCAATCCGGTCAAGACAAGTGGCATCATTCTGGCAGGGCATGGACAAGCATTCATTGATGTCAATCTCACAACGTGGGCCGGCATATCCCCGGCCACATTGACACTGGAAAGACCCCTCTGTGTTCACACATTTTCCAAAATGCTCACATGGGTTTGCACCTGTTGGTAGAAGGCAAAGGATTAGAATATGGAACACATTCAGAATAAAAATAGATACAACAACACAGCATACACAGCATATAACAACAGGACCTGGATTTGGCAAGAAAAAAAACAAGCCAAAAAAAAGCAGACTTGCCAATTGAGCATTCATCCATGTCCTGGTTGCAGGCACCCCCTACAAAGCCAGCAGGACAGGTACAAATGGCACGGCCATTAAGAGGGTTGGTGTCACACACTGCTCCCTCATTGCAAGGGTTGCTTACACATGCATCATCAAGGTGGCATAGCAAACCTGTGGATAAAACACATATATCAACAATTTATCATACAGGATTAAAAGGGCCAAATAGGCAGATAGAAAAGCCCACTTACCTGTCTTTCCAACTGGGCACTCGCAGAAAAAGGATGCTACACGGTCATGACAGGTGGCGCCATTGAAGCAAACAGCTATTGCACAGTCATCAATGTTCTCACTGCAGTCATCTCCAGTCCAGCCATTGACGCAGACACAAGTATGGCCACCAATGGTGTTGAAGCAAGTACCCCCATTATGGCATGCATTGGGTTGCATTTGACACTCATTTACATCCTCAGCGCAGTATTGTCCTAGTGGGTAGGTGAAATATGGGTTTGAACATATTTTCTATGTACATGACATGTATACCTGTATTTAAAGTTAATTTGAAGAGCTATACCTGTCCATTCTGGTGGACACTGGCAGTTGTATGTATTAACTCCATCTACACATATTCCTCCATTCATGCACTTGTGACCTGGGCAGTCATCCACATTGTTCTCACAGTTGTGTCCTTCAAAACCTGAGACAAATTTAAAGACAAAAGCCTTATAGCACGCAGATACAGTGGCAAACACATCCATTTTGCAGACACTAACATTTCTGCTCATAATCTTAAATCATGTTTTGTATAACAACCCAAGGTGAGAAGCAAGATGAACAGTAAAAGGGTTCAATGGGTGTTTAATTGTTTACATGTTCCCACATAATGTCAGCAACAGCACTGACTCTTGCCTGCTTCAGAGGTCAACACCCCCCTCTGTGTTTGCTTGTTTTATAATCTCTCACAGTTTCAATGACTTCCTCTCTGGCAAAAGACATTTCCTGTCAGCTCCCAGTGGGAAACCAGAAGCCCCATAAAATAAATTCCTTCTGTTGTGACAAGAGCAGAGAAGGTTGCAGGCCGCCTGCCTCCAACTCTCCCACCAATCCATCCACCCTTAGAAGCTATTAAGAGCAGACAGGAAGCTGACATAAGACAGAGGATATAAAACACCAGCAGCAGCATTAACAGCTACGTCATCAGGCTGGGAAAATCTGATGCCCGTAGCAGTGGAGCGACCGTGTGTTTGTGTGTGTTCTACTGCTCTGCTAAAGAGAAATTGTACCTGGTAGGCAAGCACACTCATAGGAATGATCGCTGGTCTGTCGACATGTGCCCCCATTAAGGCACTGAGATGGTGCACAGGGCAAGGTGGACACCTCACATGTGCGCCCGCTGTAGCCTGGCTGGCACTGACAGCGGAAGGACCCATGGATGTTTATGCAGGTTCCACCATTGAGGCAAACACCAGGCTTGCGGCACTCGTCAATGTCATTGCGGCAGTTCTTTCCTTGGAAGCCAGGCGGACAGGAACAGTTATAATGGTTATTCCAATTGACACATCGGGCTCCGTTGGCACAGGGACTTGTCGCACAAGCATCAATGAGGGAGCAGTCTTGGCCTGGGAATCAAATAGTGAACAGAAATCAATTTGATACTTTGAATTTACTTGATAAGATCTGACGTTTCCAGTACATATGCATTCTTTTAGACATACCTCTGAACCCTCTCTGGCACACACAAGTGTACTGTGTGACACCATTGAGCACCTCGCTCTTGCATGCTGCTCCATTCTGACATTGTGATCGAAGACATGGATCCAGGTGTTGACAGAGAGGACCAATGAATCCGGGACGACATCTAAAAACACACATATAAGGATTGTTTTAGGATATTTTTTCTCATAATATATAGCACACATATTAGTAGAGCCACAAAAAAGAAAAGAAATACAATGAAAAGACAGAGTTAGGCCATGTGTGTTATTGACTTTATTAGTCGCACACTACTATTTTCAGTTGGAAAACCTAATTTTCTCAGTGTCAGCTAACATTCTCCAGTTTTTCCACACCCCAGTTCTTATTTCTGTTCCCATATATGAAAAAGAACACACCCAGAAACAGTTTGGAAATTTAACAATTGCCAACAAATACTAACATGAGGAAAAACAAGGGTTGCACACAGTGCTCTTTAACAGGATAGGAGAAACAGCTGTGGTGTTTAAATTAAACAACTAACTGTCCTCTTGATGGCTGTATTCTAAAACATGTGGTGATATCAGTTTATTCAAAACATTCATTTATTTTTTGGGTTCCATTACTTTTCATTCTGCAACTACCCTGAAGACTGGAGTCTGAGGGGTGACCTATAATTGCCTTGTCTCTATTCAAGCTGTGTAGACATTGTTTGAGCTTGACCCAAACATGCAGTACAAAGAAGCTGAGATAAATATAAAAACAGGGTTTCCAGTTGCTCTCTATGAAGCTCCTATGGGAGTTCAGGCAAGGTTTGGAGTGCTGGTAACACTACATCCACAGTGAAGCCCTTGACTGAGGACAGGAACCCTCTTCAAAGAGGCTGATGCTTATGGCTGTGAGGTGACAGCTGGGTTCTGGCCCACCCTTGGGCACTGTCATCTCTTTCAATGGAGAGAAACCCTGGGCAGGATCAAAAATGGGTTTTCATCTGTTCTCACTTACAGGATAATGCATTTTTTCATTCTTACTTTTGTATGTGCAGTCCCACTCTAAGAAAAAAGACAAAAAAGCATAAAATGCTCTCACTCCTGGCTAGGAGGCTGAGGCTGCTTTAAATTAGGCGGCAGGGAAACCGATCCAGATCTTGATTTTCTATGAAAAAGGATGCTTTGTTTCTGGCTGGTCTAGATTGGTGGAACAATAGAAAACTTAAGGTTTCTCGGTTTTGTTTAATTTTTTTTTCTCCAGCTTTCAAAAGCAATTTAAATTGTGAACTATGCATGAAAGCACACAAGAGTGTAAAAATATATTTTTAAAGTGATAGTTTGGTGCTATGTTGAATTTAATTGTTAGAAAGAGAATATAGGGAACTGACATCTTCCAACAGAACATGAGACTTCATTGGAAAGTTAAACTGAAGCCATTTGAATGCCTATGTTGAGAGACAGATTTTGCGCATTTACTACAGCTACTTTTCCTTCTCCTAAACCCCTCCTCCTCTCATGAGGCTGAGAGGTCAGATGTTAGAGGGTTCCCTGTTTGATTGTGATGATAATGTCACTCAGGCTACAGAGTGTGAGGAGGGGATGCTCCACAGGAGAGACTGTCTTTTGAAGGTGCAATTGGTAGAGAGGGAGATCAAAAGGAAACAAGAGTAGTCTGGTCCATCAAGAATGTCATGTCATATTTCCTGTAATCCCTGGTCCTTTGCTCTGAACACACAGTACTCACTCGTAATGCACTATTCTTGTTGCCATAGTAACCTCACAGATGAACAAGCAAGCTTGACACCCAACCAATCACCCCTACCCCCCAACCATGGTTCCCATGGCTATTTGTCATGGCTTGGCTGGGTTTATTTAGAGGCAAATTAACTATGTCTGGAATCTAGGGTGTCACTAAAAATGAAACACAAATGTGGAACAAAGCGGTCTTTGAAAGGACTGATGAACAAAATTGCTTTAAGAGCTGAAAGATACAACGCAGACTGACAGTCAAATTCTTCTGGAGCCATATTTGACTGCTGATGAAAACCAAAAAGCTAGAAACTTAGCAGGCGTTGTTCTCCAAAGACCATCATGACTCTATGTGGAAAGAAATCAACAACTCACTCCAGGAAGTAATGTGTCCCCAAGTGTATGTTGATATACAGATTAAAATATTTATTTGGAATTAATGTGTTTTCATCTATTAACATACAGGTATACAAGTGTATCTGTGGGTGGGCTTATAAAAGTGACGATAGTAATAACGCCTGATAAATTATTTGTCCTCCCTTTCAAATGTGCAATGAAGTAAGCAGCCAAAACACACATTCTTTTGTCTAGACCTGACTCCTTGCCAACATGCTACTCCCATAACACACAAATCAGAATGCTATCAGCGTAGAGACTGTGAGAGACATGCAACTTTTGTCCTGGTTCACACTTCATACCACTGTGAAAAGTCTGCTTATCAGGCTCTTTATAACCTTATGGATTTCACTGCCCATGGGAACAGAAGGGCAGGATCTGTGCCTTTGCGTGAGCCCAACTTTAATTGTGGCGGATGTGAAAGGCAGGTGCAGTTTGCTGTTGTGCAATGGGCCCCTGAGTCATACTTAGTGAGTGTCAACATCTGACCTTGGAGGAAGAGCGTACAGCAGATGAGGAAGAGGTCTCTGGGTGCAACAGAGAGACGGGCAGAATGAGTAATCTCTCCTTGTCAGCACATATGAAGGTTTTTGCCAGCTGCAGTACTGACACCATGCATCTGTCCACATCTGTCAGAGTACCTCTAGTTGTCTAGCATTTAGCTCCGGTGCCAGACTTTAAGCCAAAACCATTGAGCTTCTTTGCCCATGGGAAAAACTTTGTAACCAACACACACACAGTCACAAACACAAGGCATTTTAAATATCTCAGAAGGTATGCTCAACCTTAACAAATACATGCATTAACAGTTCTGCCTAACAAACACTGTTATGTGGAGGCACCACTGCAACAAAGCAAACACATGCAACAATCACTACACACCCAAACACAAAGAAAAAACAACTTACAAACAGCCTCAGGCTCTGAGGAGTGGTTGTATCATGAATGCATAAAAGAGAAGATCCACTGAGGAAATTATATAAGAAGGAAAAGAGAAATAGCAACCTTGTCAAAGGTTTAATTGAGAGCTTCAAATACAAATGATTATTAAACATCCAAAAACAAAATGGGATTCAGTCAGTGTGCTTTGATTGCAGAGTTGTTCTGTATCAAGTAACGTGATATCAAGACTAAAACCATTGGATTTATGTAAGTTCTGTCACTTGTTACTTGTGTAACACAATGCCAGTTTTCCTGGTTTCTGGGTCACTGAAGCAGGGTAACCTGAGCTCATCCTCTTCTACACAATAGCGGCAACTCAGCCAGAGGTCAAAGGGCGGCTCACCTGTGAACAAAGAGGCTGTAATCTCTGACACGGTTCGTACACACAGTCATGCTCCACAAAACAACAACTATAAAGGATTCTTCTTATCTTAGGGGGCATTTTCTAAGACAAATGGAAAGGAAGAGAAACAACTGAACTATCATGTTTTGACTTGGGACAACTTTTCAAATTCTCTGTTGCCTGAAAAAAGCTAGTCTTACGTTTTTTAACGCTTGAAGTTGGTATGACATCATATAATGAATCTATTGGAAAAGTCTTAAAACATTTCCTAATACAACTACCTCATACCCTTCCCCCTCTTTCCACAAGCAAGCAGGACCAGCTCTTCTCTTTTATGAAGAGTCCACACTGACACCACACTGCCAACAGGAGCCCATCTCCACACCCCCTCCTTCCAGCAACCTCCTCTGCTCTGCTCTCTCCAGCTTGGCTCTCCTTTTCAGCAGAGAGCCAGATTGGGGGTTGGGGAATGTTTTGTGGTCCAAATAAAAGAGCTAAAGTAGTCAGAACTTCTTTGAATGAAAGTGTTGGGGGGTGGGGGAAGATGGTAGGGGTAGGAAGGAGTGGGGGGCAGTGACCCAAACAGCTAGTCTTTCAGGCCTGGGCTGTAGCCTGGCAACAGTAACCCATAGTGAGACAGAGCTAGAGTGGGAAAAAAGGGGGGTGATGGGAGACAGGGTTTCATAAGGACAGTTGGGGCACTTCAGAAGACTGATCCTCCTACATATGCAGGTAGCTCTGAGCGCTGTGCTAAACCAATTCAGACTCATAATTAAGTACAATCATGTCCAAAAGGATGACTGTTTCACAGTCTAAAGGCCAAGGTTTGTTTCAACAATTGTTCCTAGAGACACAATGAAAGCATTGAACAGTCTAGAAGCTTTCCACAGCCCCCCCCCCCCCCCCCCCCAAACATGCATATTAAACATGTGACTAGAAAGACATTTAACTTACTCGAGGAAAAGTGTTAATTAATCTAACTAAAAAGCTGGGAGGACTAAGTGAATCCTTCTTAACTCTGATAGTCCTATCACAGTTCATACTTTATCAGTGAGAGACTATCGTGTATTATAATAATATTAATATAAATCCAGAATTCCAAGGAAATACCAGACATTTCCTTGGCAGCGAGGAAAGCACATATCCACTGTACTGAGAGAATAAATAG
Source organism: Rhamphochromis sp. 'chilingali' (assembly GCF_963969265.1). Taxonomy (NCBI): domain Eukaryota; kingdom Metazoa; phylum Chordata; class Actinopteri; order Cichliformes; family Cichlidae; genus Rhamphochromis; species Rhamphochromis sp. 'chilingali'. Next base: position 11,373,833 of record NC_137942.1, on the reverse strand, counting down.
GTCCTGTTGCTAAGTGCTCACTAATACACTTTCCAAAAAAGTGTGTGTGTGTGTGTGGGGGAGATCTCACGCACAATTCTTGCTACCTCACACACTATCGAAACAGCTTCTAGTGTCAGTCTGAAAGAATACACCCTCACATTTTTCAAATAGCAATGCATTTGCCCAAAACCACAATGCATGAATCCTAGGGTTGAGGTCTTTCAAAGCATTCTCTATTGAACTCCACCACAAAACCCCACCCAACCACCTAAACTGAACCAGATTTTTTGGAAAACTTTGAAATTGAAAGGGCCCCATCCCAATGTTAAAGTCAAAGATAAACTACAATGACTTATCCAGTGTTTTGTTTTAATTTTGGATTAAATAGAACTACGCCAGCATCACTTAAAATTGTTCACACAAAATATCACATGGATTGACTGAGGTCAGCACAACCTCTCGCGTGCTTATTGATGTGAGGAACTGTCAAAAGTTCTTACAAGGAAAATGTTTATGTTGCCCCAAAAAGCACTGAAGATGTTAAAGAAGTGTAGAGTAATAAAATATTCAATAAAACCAACACATGGCAAAAATGCAGCAATCAAGTGCTCTTATGAAGTGGCAAAGTGTTTAAGCCCACAACACCTCAGTATTTTTAATTAAGAAAAGGTTATGGCTTAGTAAAATGCTGCCTTGCTGGAAGCAAAGTGTTTGTGGAAATTATGCTTAGTGGAAAAGTGAATGCCTTTTCCTGAATCCTTTAATGATGGACCCATCCCTTCCTCTGCTGACAGGGAGGGAGACACTGGGGAATTTTTCACTGGCAAACCTAAGTTATTCTAATCAGACCTGCCTGAGTGTCTCTTCAGAAGTCATTGTCTCCTGGATAAGAGCAAACAACCAGGCAATGAAACTTCACATCCAGGCTTATCCTTAAATAAGCTTGCAGTTCAGACATACATAGACATCAAAGAGAATAATTTGCAAATTCCAACAGGTTGTTTCAGGGGTAAAACCGACATAAATATTACTTATATGCAATGCGTAAGAAAGTGCATATGAATTTAATTTCCACATTCTCAGATAAAAGTTCCAGGTTGCAGAGTATAAGGCAATGTAGCGCAATGTATCCAAGTAATGAGAAGTGGTGGAATTAAACACAATAAAGAAAAAGATCAGAAAATGGAGAATTATGAAGTAATCAAGCTGCTTAAGCTTCTCTGATAAGACAGGATGTGTGTAGCTGGGAGGTCAGAAGGCACCACTTCCTTTGAGGGAGCCTGGGAACCACAGCTCCCAGTCTCCAGTCATGAACCACAGAAGAGAAGGGACAGCAAACCAATATGTTCCCCCTAATGGTGTAACCTCTTTGTCAGATAGCACTCATATCCTCATAGATATGAACACTATCCTCTTGAGTCATTATACTTTTCTGTGCTTTCAATTCGTCTGTAAAATGGCAAGACAATGGCTCCATCTGCCTGGCATGACAGCATGAGAGTTAAGACAGTATTTGCCTTCAAAATGGCACCATAAGAATTTAATAATCAGCCAAATCACTATGAATTCTTCAATGAGACTGCTGGAATACTCTCTGCACAGTCTCAGACAGTACTGTTTAAGGCATTCCGAAAGGGGGTAGAAGGATGAATGGATGGGAGGTAGAGACAATAACCTGAAAGCACCAGGGGGAGAGGAGGAATCTTGCTAAGCATTCCTTTCTAATCCACTATAAAGATACCAAAGAAAACACTAGCCCCAAGGTGCCGTGTACTAAGACAATAATATAATCTGTTTCTTTGCTATGGTCTGTCACTTAATATGTGCTTTGGCATGAGAGAATGCAACCACTTATTATTGAATTGGGTTCCTTTGAAAGTGTATTTCTTATCTGCTTGTATGTACTATGTATGTTTAACCCATCCAGAGAAAATCAAAAACTTCCTTATTTTTGCCTTCTATTTTGCCAAAAGTGAAACAATGTAGGCAGACAAACTCCACAGTATCTTGACATGACAAAGAGGGCAAGTCAAAGGTGCCCTCTTTATCATGCTTTAAGAGTCTGGGAGTTGCTACAGGGTCATAACAAAACACTCCCAATTTATATGATAACTCTGATACTGAAGCCAAGGGCAATCCATTTATAACACGGGTCTCAGATAGCAGAGAACTTCCATATTTATTTTCATTCAGCTTGGCAGATCAGAGGGGAAAGAGCTGGTTGTAATCTGTGATCTGCCTCTGCCCTGATAGACAGAGGATGAGTAGCTAGAGCTAGGACAGCATGCAGTGAGAGAAAGAGCAGACACAGTTGCTGTTACTGTGTTACTGTGAGAGAGGCAACATGTGCTAGAGGGACTGTGGGCTACCGGATTCATTCCTCCACAAGCTTGTCTCTCACAGTATGGGGGCGACTGACTGCTCAATGGCAGCACCTGGCCCTATGCTTTCCCTTTGTCAAGATCTGACTTCACTGGATTACCATCACAACATCCACCAGCTGTCCTATATGCAGACCCCCCGCCCACACCCTCACTCCCTCCTAGCCAGCTTCTCTCAACCCATTCCCTACCCCCAGTCCAATTCCCCCAGCTGGATCTCCTCTGAATGACACCCCCTCAATCTGCCTAATTATCTTTCCTCTGTCCATACTGCTGTAGCACTCTTCAAGCAGGGTGGAGCTGAGGGGCCAAAGGCTGTTCAACTACACTTCCTGACTGCTCACCTAGAAATTACACTTTCAGTGACACTATGAACTCTTCATTGTCAAGTTCAAAACTCTGTGGCATTGTAAGATTGTGAAGAATATTTATTGTGTATCAAAGAGAAAAGCCTTCCAAAAATTTGTACTAAACCATTTGTAGATATGCTTTTAAATATAACTTTTAATAACATTAAATTTTACTGTATTATATCAAATAGTTAGAAATAATGGAAAATGGCAGTCGGTGCCAAGATCTCGAGCTCCACACAGACAATCAACCTATTAAAACTAATAACAGTGACTGATTTTTACTGAGTGACAGAAACAACTAAAACTGGCATTACAAAGTTGGTTACCTGAGAAGGAAACCACTATAATCAGAGACATATAAAGAAACAAACAAGATTTCATGCACTTTGAAGTTATGCTGTGAAAAACAAGACAGAGGATACATTGGTTTTGGAACAGTGTCTGGAACAGTAACAATGGCAACTGTCACAGACACTGTAATACAGTCACTTGAGAATCTGTTTTCCTGTAAGAACAACAAATAGCACAGTAGCTGGACAACAAGGAAGGGCAAGTGAACTTCTCTACATGAAGTGATGTGTCCTGTTCTATGGAACAGCTTTGCTTTCTATGAAAGTGCTTTCTGCTGTTTTTCTAAATTCCTTTCAAATGCCAAAGCACATATCTGCCTCTGCATTTTGTTTCTTTCCATTCTACACTGGCCTCACATTGCTGTGGCCTTTCTTCTCTGCCTTCCTAAACCCTGTTCTAGTTCTGGTGCCAGGTTACAGCCAGGTATCTGGTGGAAGAAAGGATCTTTTCTCCTATTTTGAATCTCCTGTTTCTGTAGGCTCCCAGGGGAAGGGGTGGGGTGGCTCCACTACTCATAGGACTGGTCTGACCACTCTCATGTGGCCATGCTCCACTCCACTGCTCTCCCATATTATGGGCCTTTTTCTACATTTGATGTCCCCTTCCATTGGAAAAAACAAAACAAAAAACAAATATCTCAACCTTGTCATTCTTAATGATTTTTGGTACTCTACCAACTTAGTAATTACACATTCACCGCTCCCACATCACTAACATATGAACACACTCATATACACAACACAAAGGATCAGAGGAACAAAAAAGGCAAACACAATCCCTGTGATGTAATTACACTTAATCTGGAGATTAATACACTTAGACCAAACACTGGGAGTGTTGTGTTGATTTTCACTCATAGTAGTTCAAAGTAAATTATGTGATCGTGAAATGAAGTTTAAAAAAATCGGTCCAAATAAAATTATACATTTACCCAATAAAAACAATCCTGGCTATAGTTAATGATTGAAAAAATGTGGGTAGTGGTTACTAGTTTCACTTGCAGTTAAGTTACACATTGACTAATGTGTAATTACTTCTACTGGGAGTACAGGAACTTTATACAAGTGCAACGTAATGCACAAACATACACACAGTATATACATGTGTGGGGATGTGCTTTTGCCTTGAACAAGTCTATTCAGGGTATTGGATTAACTTAGGTCCATGCAGTATGGTAAAGTGCTACCATCTCCCATAAAAGAGTAAATTTACTGTTTTGGAAGGATACAGCTGGCAAACAAGGAGTTTCGTTTTAAAAGTATCTCCTCCATCTGACCCCCCTCAGGCATTTTTCCTGAAGTATAGGGTTTTTTTCTTTCCTTTAAAATGACCCCAGGGCAGGACACTGTAGACTATTTAACTTGACTATTGTAATAGCCTCCTCATTTGAAAAACAAAAGCTTTGACAAAAGATGCAAAACCTCTAAACTGCAGGAATAGGCAGGACATTAAGACAATTAGTTTAAAAAAAAACAATTTAAAATTTTCTAAAGCTATTTAAGGAATTTAAATAAATAGAAATTGCTTTAAAGCTGAGGCTACATTGAATAAAAAAAAAATTGAGCCAAACACACAAAGAAACGCTCCTTTGGCAATGTGCAGCAAGATGTTGTGATTTATGACTGAATGAGCTCCTTAACAGGTGCAAGAGATGAGTGTGTCGTCCATGCATTTCCAGACTTGTTGATGCTCATCTGTGCAGGTCTAATCAATTTGTTCCATCTTTCACCACTGTTATGTGGGCGTTATTATCTAGACAATAGGTAATAACAGGGGCATTTCTCGCTCCTTGTTTAAGACAGAGAAAAAACACCGGAAATCTGCCAGGTTATACACAAAACTGTTGGTTTCGAGCATTGGCAAATGGTAGCTATCGCCCTTTGCGCTGGTAGGTTTTTTAAAAAAAAAAAATGTTGCACTTACATGCATCGAGAAGGTGAATCTAGGCATGTCCCTCCATTTTCACATGGCCTGTGTTGATCCACGCAACGGATTCCTGTGGAAATCAAAGAAAGATGTTAAAAAACAACTTTAGTAGTTGTCTACAAATCATCATAACCTAATTTACATAACTAATCAAAACTCGCTGATAGTGATTTCTAGACAACAGTCCTTTGCCACTTGTTACATCTTGTAGACACACCCGCACATGTCCACTAAAAGAAGATACATTTCTGCGTTTCCTTGATAGATATGCATGCTAAAGTACCGAGTTGCTTGTGCTTAAAAAATTATTTGTTTAGGAGAGAACATGTTTTGGTATTCAGTTAAAGTTTAAACCACACATACAAAAAAAGTTAATCAAATATTCTAAATTCCTTCTGCGCACTCTGGGTTTTGTCACCTTGCCATCAGACCTTTCCCACACAGTTAAACTAACTTTCCTGCAGGTTCCGAATTTCTATGTTTATCTATACAGCAATGAGTGGTTTAATCACACGAACACCAGCTATTTTACACATGATGCGCTAACCCGAATCTGCTACAACGACCTGTTGCCGCTGTCGTGCCAAAATGTGATTGTCGGTATTTAAACCGCTGACTTGACTTATTGACCTATAATCTATCAAACACGTCTTTCCTGAATGATATTGAATCATTTTGAGGTAGTGTGTATTTCTGTTTGATTATAATGCAGAACACAAAGTGAGTACAACTATTTATAAACAACGATAATAGACATAAATACCACGTAAAAACAACGACATTTTTTTGTGAAAGACGAGAAAACAACTAAAATTCCAAATAACTACCAAATAAATAGACGAACAAAAAGGATAAAAAGAGAAACTTATTAGTACATATTAGTACTCACTGGTAGCCTAGATAATCAAGGATAACCTCATTATTTGGAACTGGACGGTGGCTCGGCTGTCCAGACAAGTCCAGTCTAGCCTACCGGTGGGTATAAATCTAAACTGTGAACTCAGGTATTAAAAGTGCAAGATGACTTACCTTCACAGACATGCATAAACAATAAAAATGACAAAAGAATCCATGGAATATTCCCTTCCATTTCGGTGGAAAAGTTTCCAGCGTTTGAAGTATTTTTTTAGTAGAAATACATCCTTTGTTAAGTTCACATGAAAAGCTCCAAAATCGATGGGTTCTTTTTCATAAAGTCAGCCGGAAAACGTAGCGTTAGATCCTAATCCCGTAATATCCTCCGCAGCTCGGCCACGGCTGCTGTGATTCTCCTCTCACCTCCTAAAACTTTTGAAAAAAGTTTTGCTTCCCGATCTGTCCCAGCGTTTGGGATTACTCCGCCTCTCCGCTCTCGCTCTCTCTCTCTCTCCCCTTCTGTCTATCTTTCGATCCCAGCCCCCCCCCCCCCCCCCCCCCCCCACCCCGCGCGCGCACACACACACACACACCAACTGTAGTATTGTCTTTTTTTTTTCTTTTTTCTTTTTTTTTACATACTAAGCTATTGGAGGCAGTACAACGATGATCAGGACTTCTTGCAGCAGTTCAATGAGGTCTGGACTAAAACTATAAACAGTAGAGAACTTTCCTGGCATGTTTGACATTTTGTACTGACAGACCTTACACAACTGCAACTGTGCGAATAACCCCTTCAATTTTGAAATCAACACTATCTTCTGAAAAGTGTTAATCTATGATTTTGTTTCTCCTAAAGGTCCTAGACAAACACGGGACTGTATTTTTACAGACATAAGGAGGCTGGTGGACTTTACACAGTCTATATGTTTTCTTTTTCTTTTCTTTCTTTTTTTCCTTTTTTGCATCCTGATAGTATTCCATAAAACAGGCTGATGCACTTTGGGATTAAGTATAGTGCTCTGGTACTATATATAAATGCATAAATGCATGCACTCCAAATCAAATATTTGTTCCACATCCAAATCGTAAACAACAAAATGTAAAACTCCCACATTACGTGCATTAAGATGGAGTCTCTGTAATATGGCAGCAGACCATAATGTGTCTAATCATGTGCAAACTTACTTGTTTGTTTTTGTGTTTAGAGTTGATGAACTGTAGATAAGACAGTGAATAGTGTTTACATGGTAGCACACCGATAGACAGTAGGCATTCCTGTTATGCCTTTGGCCAGCGTAATGAACTGAGCTCTCACTCTCATTGCAGCTCTCTCAATTTAGCCAGCATCTCTTCAGTCTATGGCAGTGCACTCATTTTCTGCAGCCAGTGTATAGTACCTCAGTTGTTCTTTTGCACAGAGTGGAGCTGGTTGCTTGCAGAGACAATAGCCTTGATTTGAATCATAAAAGCAGTCCAGCATTATGACACAGTTTCTCTCTGCAGGGGAGGGTACCACACTAATATTCAAGCACACTGCCCTACACCACCATCTCCCCCTCGTCATCACCCTACTCCTGCTTCTGATCTTGAATAAATTACAGGAATTGGTAGAGCCATGAGTGTAGCATAGTGGTTTGGAGTGAAATTTGTGAGCTGCAGTGTGACGTAATCTATAGGGGGTCAGTCAAAAGACCTTGTTAAGCCTCACAGACACCTGCTTCATTAGGCAACGACCGTGGGATGAAAGTTTGGCAGTTCAAAGTTTTCAATAGCTGGATTCAGCGTTTTGTACACAATGGCTTAGTCTTATATTCTTAATTAGCACATAGACATTGTTTTAACCGGCTGAAATTCCCCTTTTGAAACTCCCCCAATTATCCAGTATTACAACTGTTAATTTATATTTCTGGCTGAGCCTCCAGCAACAAGAGCAAACTAGATAGAAAAACAGAGGAAAGTGTAACGGAGTTCATATATTTTTCAAGTGGGTGTAATAACCTGTGTTTTTATGTTTTCATCTGGCTGTGAAATGTTTCTTTCAACTCTACAGTTGTAGTAGACAGACTCCCAACTTACTATGCCAGGTGTTGACAGTATTTTGACTGGCTTCCAGTTGGAAGAAATCCCAGGGAGAGATTTTTCATTGTGCTCAGGGTCAGGCAGTTGTATTTACAGTTTGCTGCTATCTGTGAACTCAGAGTCTACAAATGCCTCATGTACTTCACTATGCTGAAAAACTGAGGGACTTCTTTCCCATGAAATTAGCTGTTGGCTTCTTAATACCTAATAATACTTTCACTACAAAACATAATGTGGTGAGTTGGTTACCTATCAAAATAATACTTGAATAAAATAAAACAATGAATAATTACTAAATATTTTAACGTGATCTAAGTTGAAGATCATAATCTTTTTTGTTTCCTTGAAGAACACACAACTAGTTATAATAACTCTTAACAACACAAACACTTAATTTAATAGAAAAATGTGCAACAATTGCTTTTATTATTCTAATGATTTTCAAGTATTTCGTCTTTCATTGAAAATTAATTGATATGGAGTTTAGACCTGCCTTAGCCAACTTTGAAGGAGAGTTGTGTTAAAATGGTTTGTTTGAGAAGATTACAATAAACACCACTTCAGTTCCGAAAACAAAGACACTCTCTCACTGATCCCATTAATGGAGAAATGGATGTCCCAGTTCTTCCTTCTGGAAATATGAACGACCCTTTATTGTTTTAAAGATGAAAGAGAAAATGGAACTTTTATTTGAACAACAATTTTAATGAATTCTAGCTCATCCTAGACCCTTTTCTTGTCGTGTCGGTGTCACACTCCGCCTCTCTACTCAAGCACACACATGCACAAAGGCACTCATAAACAGAACAAACAACTCAGTGTTTTTGTTTGTATTCGGTAGAAATTGTGAGAGTGGAAACCCTGGTGACAAAGTTCTCGCACAGGACTCAGGGGGAATCTCCAATCACACAAACAAAGATGTGACAGGTCAAGATTTATAACTTTGTTCTCTGTTGGCGAAAGAGCGAGATTTCTCTTTGAACTGTGTTAGCACTGCTTATAGTTAATAAAGCTAAATCTGAAGAATCAGCAGTAATACACTTAATTAGGAGAAATTAATATACACATTTATTTTAAAACCAATCTTTAGTGGCATATTTCTGCTTTTGTATACTCAGCTGTACAAAGTATTGAGTAATTCCTCCCTTTGAGCATTTAAGAACCTTGGATACCTGGAACTATTGTGACACACACTGCCAACAGAGAAGCCTTTATTCACAATTACATATGAATAATACTGTTCGTTTGCAGTGTCAGCTGACCAAATGTAGCTAAGTGAAGACCACCCGTACGCAAAAAGCAAAAAGATATGCTCACGTTATCTATTAGTTTGACGTGCAAAATGAATATTTATTGAAATGATTTTTTTTTTTTTTTAAAAAGCAAACACACAAAACAGTATCTTTCATTGTATTTCTTTGTTCTCCAGTAAGAAACTAATTTGGACATGTAAGCTGATACATAATGTCTATGGACAGCTACAGTAATGACATCAATAGAAGTTAACAGCAGTCAGTGAAGAAAAGAGGTCTTGGAAGACTTACGCTCAAGAACCACCGCGCTGCACAAAGTTGGAAAGCAACCTGAGCTACAAATGATACGATCAGATGATTTTGCATATTTGCCACACTCCTTTAACATCTCTGTGGATGGTTGCACAGACAACAAAAATATTCCTGTGCTGGCGTTGACCAAAAAACCTTCCGCAACATTGTTAGGATGAACAGTTTTAAAAGATCAGTTAGCACTACATAAGGCATTAAAAGACAAATGCATACTAACAGGAAGACATGCTAAAAGCTGACAAGTGACTCAAAGATGAAAAATACATGACATAGAAGCAAAGTTAAAAAGACATACTATACTTTCAGCCAAAAAAAAAAACAACCCCAAATTTGAGTGATCAGTCAGTTTAGGCAATCGAATCCAGTAGTAAAGATTGAGCCTAAAAATTAGATAGACAAAGGTAGGTGAAGTCACACACACGAAGATGGTAACACAAGAAGTGCAATGCAGGAACGTTTGAGACATGGCATAAAAACAATTACAATAGACATAGGTGACACACTGGGGCGGGGCAGGTAATGATAGATAAAGCACGAGGGCAGGAAGTGGAGAATTTTATGTGAGATACTCATTATATATACAAAATTAAATTAAATTGGTAATGAAGTTCTTCTTTTGCTCTTCCCCCTCCACCAACTAAACAAACAAAAAAGTTTTCATCAGTCATCAAAAGCAAGGGTCACTTTTGGTCAGTGGGTGTATTCAGTGAAGGTTTAAATGATCAAATGTTTGTCTATATTTCTGCTTTGCCTTTCGACAGTTTTTAACGTGGTCAGCTACCATCATCCTTTCATACTCGGTGGCCATTCATGACAAGCACACTCCATGTGATAGGAGTGCTAACAGGCAGTGTGTGTGGACACAGGGGACGTGATGACTTTACCACCCAGACCAGACTGATTTATGTGGGAAAAGCCCAAAGAGCACCCACAAAGAGTGTGGGGAGGATTAGAAACCCCTCTACAAAACTGGTCACGGCCAATCAGCAGCTGAGACCCCCTACAGACAGACGTCGGGGCCAATTGTAGTACAGGATTCAGGCTTTTGATCTGAATCTTGATTTTATTATTGCTTGATAATTGCATGATATCTTTATCTGTAAGGGTTACTTCATCTTAAACTTGAGCTGGCTTCTGAAGATTAAAGAGACACTTGAGACAGGCAGTGTTTATGAAGACAGTAATAAAACTCTGGATTTCCTTTAGTTTTCCAGGATTCTGCGCTACTTTATAGCTCTGCCATTTTTAATTTGTTGTATCAGATTTTTAGCACAGGAAGAAATCAGCCAAGTACTCCCATTCTGTGCTAATATCCCGGGAGTTATTCTGACTTCTATATTACTTGTAATCTAGTTACATAATAACAGTCATTTATATTTTTTCTTCTTTTTTATATTGATTGCCATTGTGTTCTCATGTCAAAATGTTTAGCTCCCTCCCTTAATCTAATGTATTTCAAACATTTTCACAACCACTTGGTTTTGTTTTTTGGCTCTCTCCATATACAAGACATCTTGCTTGCTTACATTACACGCCTCTAGTCCACGATTTAATAATTTTCCAACAACCACTCATAAAAAAAGAGGTTATTCCCTGTGTCCTCTTTCACCCTGATTCTATTCTTCTTATTCCTTCCACCCACTCTCTGACATATGCACACAGAGTGGCTTAAAGGTTGGAGCTTTTTGCCTAAAGTAAACATACGTCAATGATGGATCTTTCACTGGATTGTGGGAAAAAGTGTTTGACTTTCACACAAGCTCTCTAAACGGCTATTAAATCCCGTATGTGTACACATGTTTTGTTTCTGCAGAGAACAGGACAGACAGAAAGAACGAAGGAGAATTTTTACTTATGGTAGTCTTTTGTTCTCTGAAACACATGTTTCTTTGTAAAATTGTTCTCCAGTAGGACAAAACACAGAGAACTTATAGGATTTGTCTGAATAATATCTTCCAAGATCAGGATTCTTTGTCACTAATCATAATAAGAGAGTTTTTGTCCCTTTCCTGTCTCTGTAGGCATTTACATCCACACAGCAGTCTGCAATAGATACTGATGTGGAGGAATGTGTTTCAGACGTAGCTGGAGACTGACCAGCTGGAGGAATTCGGAGCACTATGACTGCGCTTCCGTGTGAAATAGCTACTTAAGACCACTGTGAGCAGCTGCTGGACAGTGTCCCCCTTCCCCTTCCTTCTTCCCCCCTCTCTTAACCCCCTCTTCCAGATCCTTTCTCCCTCCATGAGGCTGTAAATCTTAAAGAAGAACGGAGGTGTTGGGGACTTGCTGAAAGGGTTCCAGGGATGATCGTGGGGTTTAGTGCAAAAGGTCAGGTCTGTATTAGTGAGCCCTGGTGCCGAGACTTTGGGCTGATATCCACTGATGACCTGACACACACGACCAGAGCACTGTCCACCATGAATCTTCACTCTGTTGTCAGGATTTATTGATCTGGTGCAAGGAAGAGGGCACTGAAGGCCTGCTGCAACAAGTGGGATTATCTTAACGAAAGGCTGAGGGTCATTTCAGCCATTTTACAAAACCATGTTCAAATCCATGTAATCTGACAAGTAAAGCAGAAAATAACCTGAGTTTTTATGCAGAATCGATGTGGTGACAGCCTTGAAAAGTGTTTCGTGTGGCATATGCTGCGACAAATATGTCAAATAAAAGACATATTGAGAAAAATGACTGAATTATAACTGCAACTGATCCCACATTAGCCTCTGAAAACCAGAAGAGAAAGACGTGGAGGGGTCCCCTGGTCTCTGTTCATCCTCTATCCCTCCTGAGTCAATTGTTGGGGAAGCATGGTGTCAACCCTGCGCCATCAATCACCTCCTTTCAGAGGAGGGCAGACAAGGCGGGGACCCGCCCCCCAGGACAGGGGGGTGGAAGTTCTCATGCCCTCCCCGCCTCCTGAAGCCCTGCGCCCCTACAGACAGAACTCCGACAGCTGGTTTGGCCATTAGGAGTAGGCCGAGACCTGAGGGCCCCCGCACAGCAGCAACAGCTGCCAGCCCACTGCCCCCAATCACCCTACCAACACAGCTCTATAAAATCTGTATTAGAAGACCAATATATATTCATGCCTTTGCATCCTTTCACAAAATGGTGACGCCATATGTCATAATCAATATAACTTGATCAATTTCAGAAAAAAAAAGAAAAAACAAAATGTTGGTAATTTTCCTGGGTACATGATTTTGCTAATTCTATTCGTTTAAGGAAACATATTCATTAGTAGTGCAAACATTTCTGCCCTTTGGAAATTTAAAGAGAATGGGGAATGCAACAGTTAATATCAGAACATTTTGTGGTCAATTGCCTATTTATTATACATTTATCATGCATATGTTTGATTCCATCCATTTTTGATGCATTTTTGTCATTTGCAGGGATATGGGACACTGGTGTTTGGAGCTGGAGCCTGCCCAAGCTGGCAGTAGGCAGCGATATTACTGACGTGTGCTGTATTATCAACTGCTTCTTGATAGAATGCACTTAAATTCTGTGTGGTATAATTTTCTCCTTTGAAGATACTAAAACCAAGCCAAGCACCAAATTTATTAAACATATTTGTCCAGCCAGTTCATCATGCAGGCTTCATCATCAAAGCTCAATCCTTTTTTCCAACAATGGAATCACTACAAGGTAATATTTACCAGGTTGAGACTTTGTTTATACTACAAATATGTCTGTGTATATGTGATTTCGGAAAGAGCTTTCATTTGAAGATTGCTGTTTGCAAATGTGTGCTGATTGCGCTAAATGGGTGAGTGCACTCAGTCTTCTGAATTAACGTGTGTGTTCCAGGAGTGAGAGAAAGAGAAGAGACTAGAGCGTTAGAAGAGATTACGCCACACTCCCTCAGGATGCTTGTTACTCATGCACTACTGGCAGCCGAGTGGTTCCCACACTTACACACTGAGGTGAAAGAGGCTGCACCCACAGTCCTACCTGTGCCTTTTCATGTTCCAGCAGAGCCTTCCTGAGCCAGGATCTTCCTTAAGAAAAGAACAGGGAGAAAACACTAAACCTGCCTAGTGCGCAATGAAAACAGCAGCCAGTGAGTAACATTTCTAGTTTGCCACTAACGTATAATTACAACCAGATAGAACTAGAATGAGATAATTAGCCTGTAGCTTCTTACCCTCCTGCCCCCTGTTCCCCCCAACCCCATATATCATCTATCACATGCTGCAGACACAAATGCACAATATAGCCTTAAACAAGTAGTTTTTGCTAAAACCCCCCAAATCAGAATCCAACAGTCTTAATCAGAAAACCTACTGGCATTACTTCCATTCCTATGTTGTTGTCCAAGGTCTTGAAACTGAACTTTACAGTTTTGGTTTTATGAGTTTTATGAGACCTAGTTTATCATGGTTGCTTCTACAGCATGATGCTGATGCACCAGCAACTGACTTGCTGCCAATATCAACAGGGCTATTTGCTTTGTTGGCCAAGCAGTCTCTGATCGCCAGACCATGATGGAAGCCCCTGGCCCTTTTGTCCAAGTCTACTGAAGTGGTGTGAGATTACATATGAGATCATAACTCCCATCATCTTCATCTTTGTCACATTGTGTTGACTGGGGAGCAAAACTAGACCAAATGAAAGATTTCACACTTGCACGCTGCAACAGCTGCTGAACTTTATTAAAAGTGGCTGCCTAAGCTCTTGGGTATTCATAGGGAGTAGAAAGCAAGCATCGAGTCAAGATAGGGGATGAAGTCTGGAAATGGATTTAAAGGTGCATGGACATTCCTTTCGCACTCTGTGTCTGGTTTAGGGACACACTTGAATGATAAGAAAGGTAGTACAAAAATAAGACAGGGCAGTGAAGTGTCTGGGGTCAATACAGCTTAAGTGCTGTGAGGGTGAAGGATAGCTATCCCGCTATAGGAAGATAACTTGCAGAGAACTGTTGTGTACTCTCTGGTTTCTTTCAAACACACCATAAATAATTGCTGAGATAGAATCATCATAATAATCTGTTAAAACCATTGTTGTCACAGCCTCTTTAAGTGTGGGTTATTGAGATAGACTCCTGAAATATACCTGTGAATTAAAACCATGTTATCTTTTTAATAATATTGGGATTTCAATTCAAGTTATTGGTATCATGTTACCTTTATTCTTTTGCTTTCAAGTTTGAAAGAACAAGTAAGCCATTTCAGAAAAGCTTGGTTGTGGTTCAGTGAAAGGAGTGGTGATGGCAGTAGACATTCCACACCACAACATGTAGGGCCAGAGGAAAGAGGAAAGAGGGCTTGCAGTAATTCCACTTTTATTAAAACATATTGAAGAAAAACATATTGAAGAAAAACAGCATGCCAGTCTGTGGCAGGGGGAGGAGAAAATAAGCATGACAGCTGGATCAAACATCCGTCTCGCTATCTAGAAGCTTGTGCTCGTAAGCTTTTATGAATGTTTCATCTTGTTGCTCTCAGTGCTGTGATCCCTCTTTTCTTCCTTCCCACTCATCTTCTTCAACTCCATCCACTGTTCTTCAAATAGCTGTCCAGACACTACTGATCAACCCACTCTCTCCCTTCATTTTGTTTTAACCCACTCATCCTCCACCCACTCAGTCAAGTTCGTTCCGCCAACTCTATTTCCTCTCTTGTGGCCTTTCTATCAATTCCATGACAAATGTTTTGCTGTCTGGAGCCATCTTCTAAAACATTTTTTTTCTTTACTAGTGTTACTAGTTGGATACCAGGCTGTGTAGAGCAAATTTATCCTAACTCACAACTACATCATTACTGAGGCTGGCAATTTTACAACTATGCTTCTGGCCACACTAACCCCAATGACCTGGTCACTGTCTCCCCAGCAACAAATGAAGGCAGTGTGATAATGCATGACAGAGGAGGTTTCACCTCAGGCTGACCTGATTACTGGGCCTGGGGCAGACACCATCAGCCTGTCACAAATAACGGACATGTTCAATTCCTCTGTTCATGCCATTTAGTTATCTTCCAGTATTCATTGCCTGCTTATGGTATGCGGCCCCCCAATTTTTCTAAGCCATCTGGCATTTCTAAAGGCATGCTATGAGGTCAAGAAGATATTATGCATAACTTTCTTGTGCTGGATTATCCAGCATCCTGGCACAAACTTTTAGTCATCTTCCCAGGACTCTTTGGAGGAGAAAGGCAATCTAGACAATCCAGACATTCCAGAGTCTTGTTGTGTTCTCTTCTACCCTCTAATTTAGAAGCAGCTGTTAGGCTCTGCAAGCCCTCCACCACCAAAGCTGGGTTGGGAGGTGGGAGTTGGCGTGAATATGGAGAACTAATGGCGACTGTCACACTTTCCTGGGCTGTGGTTCTGACTGTCATCAAAGCAATTGTAGAAGGGAGGGTGGACAGCAGATTACAGGACAGAGAGTGATAACTACAGGCCTCACCAGTGAAAACAGAAGTCACCTATTCGACTCTTCATATTTGTTCCAGAAACAACAATAATTTATTTATTTATTTTACATTTATATTTGGAATGTTTGGCTTTTTTTTTTTAGGATCTAAGCTACGTTTTAAGATCCTTGAACTTCTGTCTGTGCTGCTCACATGTAAATGGTGTAATTATCAGAGGTGTGGACTCGAGTCACATGACTTGGACTCGAGTCAGACTCGAGTCATTAATTTTATGACTTTAGACTTGACTTGAAAAAATGTTCTAAGACTTGTGACTTGACTTGGACTTTTACACCAATGACTTGGGACTTGAATTGGACTTGAACCGGTTTACTTGAAAAGACTTGATATTTTACCCCAAATATAAAATTTAACATGCATATTATATAGAGATTGAAAATGTGACGTCATTCACGGGTAGAACCGCAAAGGATTCTGGGAACTCGTGGCAAGCGGTACTAGCGCACGCAGGCTTTCAATTAAAATCAGTTATACAGCGATAAAAAGAAACACAAAAATGTCAAGAAGCTGTTGTATTATTAACTGCAATAGCCGGTCGCATGACAGCCACGGGAAGCCGACGGGTAAAGAGATCGGTTGTTATCGGATTACGTCGTTGAAGAGAAATTGTTCATGTTTCCGAAGTAACAAAGACGCGACGGATGGCCTGGATTGCAGCCATTCAAAGATCAAATATAACGTCCCAGAACACTCCAGCTCACAGGTTTGTCTGCTCCAAGCATTTACACGAAGGTCAGTGTTTTTTAGTAGTTAATACGTCATTTTCATAACATAATTGGTGATATAGGTTACAAGCAAGAACAGAAATTGTCGCGCTATGCTCCTTTATTTATTGTGCATAAATAGTGAATTGTCCTGACACAATATTGCGTTTCGCTTCTGTTATTATGGTACATTGACAAAAACATATACTTTTATTCACAGGATAAAACAGGGTTTTTGTATCACTAATTGCCCAGTACGATTACAGCATACAATATTGTTGTCACTGCTACATTTCTGTGATGGGTACCAGAAATTATTTCCACTACTAATTAATTACCGTTGAGCTCAAAGGTCCTATTAATAAACGGTTAAGGAATGTGTATTTATGACGACAATTTGTGAGACTGGTAAACTTATGATACGTACGATGGTCTTTCGTTCTACACGGTGCATTTCAAGGTCCTGCACCCATCCGTCGGTAAACTGTACCTGGGCTTGTTGCAGTGACCTGAAGTTACTAAACTTCATGAGTGTATGCACTCACTCCAAGAAGCGTATAATTATAAATATGCATATAAATATGCTACAATGAGATAGCTGACTTCATCTAACTAGCAAATGTTGTCCAGGCTACGTTGGTGATACAGTTTTTTTTAATGTGTATGATATTTTTGTCATGCGATTTTAAAGCTGGTCCTACAACCGCATCCAAGAATAACATGCAGCTTATCTCAGAACTGTCGGTGAAAATTATTCTTGGAGCTAGGTTTAATTGAGCTGCATTTTAAAGAGGTGCAATTTCACAATTTGTGTATATTTTCTAAGTTCACTATTTTGTCATGTGTTGAGAAAAACACAGATTTTAAAATTACATGTTAAAAATTACATTTAGCATATAACTGCAACATTATTTTTTCGTTTGTTTTTTTTAAAGACTCGAAAGGACTTGAAATTCAAAGTTTCAGACTTGTGACTTGACTCGGACTTTTACACCAGTGACTTGAGACTCGACTCTGACTTGCCTGACATTACTTGAGACTTGACTTGAGACTTGAGGATAAAGACTTGAGACTTACTTGAGACTTGCAAAACAATGACTTGGTCCCACCTCTGGTAATTATGCGGAGTAATTACACCATCAGCAAAGTAAAGGGTCTTTCTGGCAGTTTGGTGCGACGTGGGCACATGCTGCTATAGTGAAGAAAAGAAGATTTGCAACCACCCGTTGTTTGATAGAAAAAAGTCCTGTGATGACTGCATCGTGTGTCATGAGATCTCATCTCTTGGAGGCTTCTCACCATGCCATGGCATCCTGCCTACATGGCCATGAAAATAAAACTGTTTCTGGTGTGCCAGTGAAACTTTATAAATATGTGAGAAATTTGGAAAAAGATCTAACAAGTGGAAAATTAAATTAAAGTCTAAAATTAACTGTAAAATGTGTCATGTAAAATCATGATGTGGTCCTGTATTTGGAGCAGCTTTGTGTCTTTAGGTGTGCTTAGTGGCTGAGGTTCTCACACTCTGGAGAACATGTTGAGACACGAAGTCCCTGAGGGAGCCCAGATGTGGTCCACACTCTGCTCTGTACTAACCCCTAATTGCACTATTGGCTCCCTTATGGGACGTAATTACTAGGAAAATGTCTGCGTTTCAAACTGGTGGATGCCAGTTAATTTATTTTCCTTATCCTCGTGCCCAACGCACATGCACTTTGACATTGCACTTTGACAAAAACATGCCTTCAGATGTGCTACGACAGTAAAACAAGTACTATGTAATAAGCGGTATAGAATATGTTACTCACACATTTCCCAGTGTTTTGTCAGAGATGATTTTGCTTCATTTGGCCCACACCACTAAATTCTCTTATACATGCTGCATGTGTTTTTGTCATATACTGTGATTGGGCAATTGGTCCATATTGGAATTAAATCTATTTTTAGAATCTTGTGAATATATGGGACACAGACTTCTTCCTGCTGAGCAGTAAACTTTTCAGCTGGATTTCCCACATATACTGTATGAGAAGGGCCATCCTGGGGGTCCTGACTTGTGCTCCCATGAAAGTGCTGTTTCAACAGCTTGTTTTAATTCCCCTGTTTCCTGGAGTACAAACAGGGCGGAGGAAGCTCTAAAGCCCCTCACAGTACAATAAGAGCAGCCTCAGGGGCACACGAAGGAAGAGGGTCAACAGAATCACAGTGGGGCTTGAGGCATGGGAGTAAGGGGGTTGCAAATAAGGGCATGGAAGCCTACCCCCTCATGTAGGGAATTTCTGCCCTTTACATGGGATCTTACATAGGATATGTATATATGAATCAGATCTCATATAAAGGACAGAAATTCCCTATACATATAAAATCTCCCATTCTTCAGGAGTGATCTTAACAAATAAGCAAGAGTTAAAGAAGTACAGAACTGTGGATCTGTTACAACTTCCTAACAGCACTAACCACTTTTTATTCACCACAATTAGGCACCATCACCCTTGTGGTTGCAGAAATCAAGGCTGAATGTACGAATGGAAAGCACTATTTAGAAAATGATTACATTTGACATTTACTGCAAAACATCAGCAAAACATTTGAAACCAGAAAGTATTTCCTGTGATTGTACTGAAGAGGCCTAGGTGATTAATGTATGGATTTCCTTGGATTTTCCCTCAGCACAACTCTTGCAAGATAAATTTTCCAGCATGTCATTTCTTGGAGTAGGGCTGAGTGGATGACTGATGGTAAAAGCACAAGACTTTGTAGAGGGGAAAAAGCAACTGACCTTGCATTTGCAATTCTACAAGGTTATGAACAATTTTCTCTTGCAGAGCGATTGAAATAGTAGAATAAGTTTAACCCTGACTGAGTTGACTGAACTCTTTGGACAGGTGGGGCTTCCATTGTTACACAGTCTGGATTTGGCATTATTTGGATGCTTTGTCTTTTCTACACACATGTGTGATTTATATAAGATCCACCCCTACTTTTACAAGGCTGCAACCTGTTTCATCTGTGTTCTACAGCGAACTGCAGCCCAAACATAGACTTGTTCAAAGCAACAAGAACTCCTAAAGTGACAGGCACTCAGGACACGCAATCCTCCTGATGACAGAAACACATGCTTTGTTTGTACCAAGGGCCGACTTTATGGCTTAGTCACTCAGCCTGGCACCTTGCAATATCTAATATTTTCCACTTTTCAGTCACGTCCAGCTCTTTACATTCATCCTTGTCTATGCCTCTCCTTCCTTTTCCAGATATATCAAAGCTAGGTCACTGCACTGAGGTGAGAGCAAATGACCTCTCAGTGTGCCTTAACTTAAATCTCCTGTTCCACATGCAGATGGCAGCTTGTATGTGTTTGTTTAGGCTGCTGAGTGAAGAGTGTGTGGGAAAAAAACTGCTCTCCACTTTTGGATCGATGAGGGGGAGATAAGAGTGCTCAGTGGCCTTCAGTGAATATGCATGAAAATCCTTTTACTTTGTGAGAACTTCGCTCCAGTTTAGAAACTTTTCCATATTATGATAAAAAAAAAATCAAACTTGCCCCACCCTTCACCCTAATCCCAACTTATCCTGGAGAACAGGTACCCATCTTGAAAAAAATTTACGTGTTAAAGAAAAACTCAGATGAGACAGAACATGCATACATACATGTTATGAAGTCAGTTATAGGAACATTGAAGTTGTGTGTCAGTATACAGATTTAGATGCTACACCAGAAAACTTAGGCCAGCAGATACAAAACAATACAATAAAAATACCAGAAACAACTTGAAGAGTTTGCTCCGCGTGGTTCCAAAAGTTCAGTTACAGTTCAATATCCATGTGTTTGGATTTTCACTCTTCCAACAGCATAGTTGTTTCAGAGCACCGTTGTGGAATATCTGTACAGCAATTTACATAAACCACCACCACTTTACATAATTTGATATGCACAGACAGATTAATAAAAGTGACTATTATTACTCACACAAATTCTAGTCCTGCACTAAAATTTCATCGAACGTAACAAAGATCAGCACAAGAAATAATTATATAGGTGCCAATTTTGTTTTTTCTCTCTCTAAATATATGACATTAAACACTAACACTGAAAATGAGGATTTTCTCTTCAAAAAGCTATCTTTCCTCCCCTTTTTAAATTTTGACAGATTGATGCAGGCCGCAAGAATCCTGGAATTTTAGTGTCCCTGGTTTTTGGTTTTTTCCCATCAGTGCTTGTGCTTACCGTGGGAATCAAGGGCAGAGATAGGAGGATGTGGGAGAATACATACGCTCTGCTATTCAAACACATAACATTTAGAGGAAAAACGGTAGGGAAGGTGCCCAAAACTCCTCTTCTTCTTCTTCTTCTTCTTCTTCTTTCTGTCCTTCTTTTTTCTCTTCTTCTTCTCCAAAGCTCTATCTTTAATAACAAGATAGAGCTGTACTGTACTTGTGTCAGCCTTCAGTGCCAGTGCATCTCTGGGAACTCAACGGTTGATTGTAGGATAAGATAGCAACCTGTCTATACATGATTTTCTATCAGCTTATCTTTATTACTCATCATGCTCAGTTTCTTAAAAACACTAATTCATTTTCTTGCATACCACTTACTGCCTGATGCTGTTGTTATACGATTCACCACTGTTGGTTCTCTGTCTGAATGTCACATATCATCCCTACACCCAGAGTAGAGTAATTCTCCCAGGGACTGGTTTTCAGCCTTGGCTTTGCTCTTCTATCTGTATCGCAGAAATGAAGGTCTTCGCTCTCAGCATAATAGCAAATATATATCACCTTTAAAAGGCACACATTCCAGTCCTAGCACCATGGGAAAACACATCACATGAGCAGAACATTTTTGTGAGTGAGCACACTGTAGTTAAATCAAAGAAAAAAGGCTGTGAGTTGGTGAAGGGATTGGAGTAAAGAAACAGGACAAAAAAGACTTTGAAGCCTAAAATTGTGAACATGTCAACAGTGAGAAAAATAAATCCTGTCTTGTCTTTTAAATTAATATAGAAAGAAACTGAGTGAATAAAAAAGTCACACTGATAGCATATGCATAGTGAGTGTGTCAGTCTCTGTTCTGGTTCTCCTTTGTGGTGCCTGAAGAGGCCCTGTGTGTGGTCTGAGTGGTTCCTGTCTTCGAGGAGTGAACCAGTCTCAGACACTTCAGACTGCAGTCTCACACACACGCACACGCACGCACACACAGACACACAAGCGAGCACGGATGCACGCACGCACACACACACACACACATACACACAGTGATGAGTGCAAAGAGGGAGAGGTCCAATAAACAAGGCCTTTTTGATCCAGCCGCAGCCCAACAGCCTGCCAAGTTGCCTTTGTCTTAGAGAGGACACCACAGCCGTCACACAGACTGCT
This sequence comes from Rhamphochromis sp. 'chilingali', assembly GCF_963969265.1. Lineage (NCBI taxonomy): Eukaryota > Metazoa > Chordata > Actinopteri > Cichliformes > Cichlidae > Rhamphochromis > Rhamphochromis sp. 'chilingali'. The sequence goes on along the minus strand of NC_137942.1, from coordinate 11,351,809 downwards.
GTCTACCCACTGCTCTTAGCTGTGGTAAGGGGCATCATTCACATGCTGCTGTGCCAGAACCAGGACTGGAGAGAAAGAGAGACACACACACAGAGCTGAAGAAAGACAAAGCCCAAAGACAAATAGAGAAATAAAGTACAGAAAACAGTGTCTATGTCTACTGATTTATTGCACAACCAGATGTAAATGTCTGCATTTCAGCTGTTTTCATCACCCAGTGTTCTCAAACAGCTGCAGGCTGTTGTGCAACATTAAGGTGATTAGGTGGCAATGATTTTTCAGAGCTGTTGCACATGGTCTTCATCACTCATATGCCAATACAGTCCACTGATGTGGGGGAGCCATTGGGGGATTCAGATTGCAAGCCCTTGCAGAATATAAAAATGGAAAAGCCAAATCCAAGTAAATTTGATATTGGGGATAAGTGGAACCAGAATACTTGAGCTATTGTTTCTTTGTACAGAATAATTTTTTTTAAAAATGGAACCCATTCTTGTAATAAGACCCAAATGTTAAAGAAAAAAAAAAAAACACTTCTTCGAATGTATAGAGTAGACTGTTTCCTATTACTTGTGAATGTGTTTCTCATTTTTATGTATTCTTAAGGTCCATCTTGAAGAAGGAATTGCAAATTACCTTAGGCTAGAGTAGTAAATTACTAACTGTGGTATGTAGCATTGTCCCTAAAAACAGTTCTCATTAATGAAATATTTTGTGACACAATAGGACTAACTTTTTGATGTTTCTCTCTGTTTTCTTTACAACAAAAAGTGAGTGAAATATCACTTTTTGAAGCTGTTTTTGTGAATTTTGCGAACTGTGAATTCAACCTGGGTAGTGAACACACCTTACCTACCTGATCCTGCAGCATTCATACAGTGAATCTGGCCTGCCTCTTCAGTTTCACGGAGCAATATAGTCAAAGTGTGATACTGGATACTGGAAAAAATGTTCAGGTAAAAATGTGTTTTATGCTCCCTTGAAGAAGCAGTGAGTTGGTAGAGGTTTACTTATCGTAATTAATCATTTTGTAGTGTTGGCCTTCTAATTTGGGTTTTGTGTGTGTTAGATCATCCTGTTCCTCTTTAGACAAGAGGAAACTCTAAACTGAGCCTTGGATCAGGTGTAACCACCATGCCCATTTCCCACAGTTGAGGCCCAGGCTGCAACAGCCAGATATCTGACACTAATCACCCATTAAAAGTATAATGCAGTTCTACGCCAGACTGGACAGAGCGACACTGGCAGCTGCAGCTACTATATCCAACTAATTCTAGAGCATAGCAAAGGCTTGTCGAGTAGACTGGACAATTTCTTTGGGTTTTTTTCTTATTCGAAACCTGTAATGGAAATTTGCTAAATAAGAATTTGAGTGAGTCAGACTGTAAGCACTAAAGACTATATGAAGAGAGACAACAGAGGTGCTTGTGAGATTATCAGTGGAATAGAATAATTGGAATTCAAAGTACAAGTTAATAGACCAGAATAAGGATGATTATTTGCTCTTTGCCATAGCATCGATTTTCTTCTTGAATGTTTACTTCATCTTCTTGCCTTTAGTGACTGTCTAAAGGCCTGACCTGATGCTGGTTTTTGCTTTGGTCACAGATTGGGATTGGGTTTAATAGCAAGCTAAAGACAGTGCCTTTCCATCGGCGTCTGCAAGAGGGGATCAACATTTAGATAGGGGTTTCAAGACAGTTATAACACAGCACCTGTTAGGGCTCAGCTCAGGCCAAGATTCTGTACGACCCTGCTGTGCAGCTGTGGGTCCAATCTGAACCTCAGCCAGGAACGCAGACCAGGACCGGCTCTGTCTCCTCCCACTGGCTTCTGATCTGACACCACACATAACAATGAAGCTCCTCTGTGAGTGCTTTGACTTCAGCAGGTCTGTAATCGAATGATATGGAATATGTTTGTGGTGATCTAGTAGACCCTGGAATGTAACTTGCACAATAAGGCCTGGTTTTAAAACTTTGTCATGGAGTTGCAGTATGAGGCAGCACAATTGTGTAACAGGCACAGTTTGTTTCAAAATATTCTGATGTTACAAGTTTTCCTTCTCACTGGAAATAAAGAGGAAGACTATGGGGAAAAAAGAGGAATCAAGAAAAAAAAAAAAGCAAATTAGAACTCTGACCAGGCCTCTGGGGACTACGTGTTTTGGACAGTTTAAATTACTATTGTAAATATCTCAAGTTAAACATACACTGAAGACATAGTGGTGAATTTTTTCCCACTCTCTTGAATGGAAAAATCTGTGCCCCCCAGCACCTCTCTCTTGGAATTCTGGTCTCTTGAGATAGGCAATATTAAAGAGGCTAATGTGACTAAAGGGCTCTGGGCTGTCCTTCTAGGGCTGCCTGCTTTCAATGTCCATTTATAACTAGATTGGTCCAAATAAGCAGAGGAAGCAAGAGCTGCACTTTCCCACAGTACTGCGAGGGGACAACATGACTACTCCTTTATAGTTCATGACTGCATGGAAACTGCACTCCCACTAAGAGCTCGGAATGGGTGGACTGGTGGACCGTAGCAGCCCAGATAACACAGCTTGACCAACACAGAATCTGATTTGCTAACTTGAAACCAACCATGCACACTGATAGCAACAGTGCTGGACAGAATCATGCGAGGAGCCATCGCTTCAAGCATAAGATTCGTTTTCCATTCCACAAAAATCCTTTTTTAGTTCTATGCAAAAAATAAAATATACAATTTTACAACATTGCTATGTATTGTGGTATGCAGACGACTGTTTCAAATGTGTTTTGTAATTATTGTGAGTACATATAGACTGAAGAAATTGTTTACATTGAGTTCAGTCACTTTCTTAAAATTCAGTTAAATGCTGATGATTGTACCCAGGTGCATGATAGCTTTCTTGTGCAGGTAACAAAATCTGCTCACCACCTGCCACGACCCAATTGTGCCAAGAAATGCTCTCTAAGACAAAGCCTGGCTGACCTCCACATCAGTACATCTTATGTTCCCTTACTCAACATGACTCCACTGAGATGCCTCATCTGCATGCCTGTGTCTTTGAACCCCCTTTTGTGCTTTTTCTGCAGCAGGTCCATTTTGTGGGTATCTGATTTCTTATGCTACAGCTTGAGACCTGTGGCTGGACTGTGACACTTTCGTTCTGGTTTTTAAAACTTCTGTAGCCATACACTCTGGAGGTTGTGACCTCTGTATGTGTGTGAGTGACAGGAAGGAACAGAGTCTTTTAAGAGGATTTACTGTGAATTAGCACGCTGATTTGATGCTCTTTTTCATTGTGCTCTGTTGTGACGAGGACAGACTAGCCTGGCCCCTTTACAGATGGGTAGATTACATTTCACCGACTTTTTAAAAGCCGTGCACTCAACTGATATTTTTTTGGCAATGTCACTGGTCAGCTGTCACATCTGTCAAATTCATTTTTTTGAAGGAACATTTTAGGAATATGGAAATTCAAAAACTTGCATCATTTTTTCCAAATTTATCTTCTGTGTTTACCGACACATGGTACACTAACTTCACAGACATCAGTCATTCACAAGGATGGATTATCTGCTCACATTTGATATCCCAAACATAGAAAAGACAGTGAAAAGCTGAACCAAAGCAACCTTTCTTGTGCTTTCAAATTTTCACCAAGCTCAGACTGAACAAAGGAGCACAATGGTTGCTCAATGGTGAAGTGAGCCAGCTCTCTCTAATCAGTTTGGAGGGCAGCTGTCTAGCAAAGACTTGACAGTTACCATCCAGCTGGCTCAGACTCTGGGAACCAGTGAGAAAGGCTAAGATGCACTTTGCACCATTATAAGCATACTTTGTCTCTGTCTTAGTTGTTTTATTATTATTTTATTTTTTTTTACTTTCTTATTCTTCACACTATCTCTTTCTCTTTTTCCTCAAACACACAAAAAAGTAGCAAGATCACACTAGCGTTTTTGACTTTTACCCCCTGGTTAAACTATAATCTGTGGTTTTGTTCCAGGACTTCTTCCAGTATTTACAGCGTCATGTGGTTCAAGTTTCCCACATTATAGGGAACTGCATGTGGTGTGGGCTGCATGTGCAGTTTCCTGCAGATTAACTTTGTATGCCTCCCTCGTTACTGTGACAGACTGAATCAGGCTAATGTAAATAAGCATTCCTAACTTTCAACAAACCTATGGCCCCCTGAAAACCAAAAGCCCCTCTTGGTTGAAAGTGAGAGAATTCCATCAGGAGATCTAAACTTCCCTCTCTCCCAGATCTCAGGCTTGCCTTCCCACAGACGCCCGAGGCTCAATGACTTTGACTTCCCACATTTAAGAGTGTCTAAAAAAAGCATCTTTAAATTGCAACCATGAGCTGTGTCTCTTTCCCTCCTCCCACACACATGTTCTTACAATCTTGATGAGGGTCTTAAATGCAAGGGAAATTCTAATCTCCAGTGAAAAGTGTATTTCCTATTCCACCTATCATTTCTTCATACACAACACAGCAATAACTACTGTTGATCTGGGGGATGCATGCAAGAAAACAAGGAAGTGAAGAAGAAAGAAAAGGTGTGCTTAGACAGGAAACCTTCTGTCTCACTTCACCAAGATGGCAGTGGTCTGTTTCTAAAGAATCTAAGAGTTTTACTCCTCCACACAATGAACTCACTTCCTGTCATTATTTACTGGGTGCCAAAAACTTGACCAACCGCGTCACACAGCATAAGAGAAGAAAAAGAAACTGAACTTTGTATATGTAGCTTGTTAAAGAGATTGAATATATATTTTTCAAAGTTTAGCTGTCAGTGTGTAAGTAATTAATCTTACTGTGAAAAATTTAAAACTCTTTGTAAATGTATCTACTCTGCAAGCTTTATCTTGCTCTGTGAGTTTTTCTTAGGCATGATAGTGTAGTTTGGAACTTGATCTCTGTGAGATAGTCTGTTAACACTCATCCCTTCAGAGATAGAGGGGGAATAGAGTGTTGAAGGTGTGTTATTGTTGCACTTTCAGCAAAACTATGCAGGCTCATTCAGGGGGCCTGTATGATAAAGCTGGCATAAAATAGATTATACCACAACCAAAGTCTTATCATGCATACCACGGAGTAGGCCCACATCAGGGTCCATGAAAGCATCTACAAGCTTTCATAGTTATCACCAGCAGAAAGTAAAGAGCTGAGGTTGGAGATTTCATGGTCAACAGCAAGGCCAATGTGCACCTGGAGAGGGTTGCAGTAACAGATTCAGCGTGAAATGCATAAGCACATTTAGTCATGTGCTGCACTAAAGGACATATTCAAGAAGTTTACTTGAATAGTTTTTCTTTTTACGTCTACTTAACAACTGCTTAAGACCTCTATTCTTCTACAATTTAGAGAGAAACATTGAGCTTTTTATTTAGCTACATTTACCTGCCAGCTTTCAATTCTACAATAGAAAAAATGATGATGTATTGAAATTAGCTACACCATGACAAGCTGCAACAATGTGTTAGACTGCGACAGGCTGGTGACCTGTTCAGCGTGTACCCGCCTCTTGCCCTATGACAGCTGGGATAGCACCCCCACACCCACCCACCTCCCACCCCAGCCCTCACATCCCTCTCAACATCACCCTGAAGAAGAATATGGAGCGATAGATTGGTGGTAATAAGATATAAATATAGATAAATTACATTTTTCCAAAATTGATGTTATGTTGTTATGGTTGTTATGTTATCTACTGAATGTGAATTTGTACAACTATTAGATGTCAAATTCATCTAAGGGCATATTTTCTCAATTGCTATCAGATGTTGAATCCCAGCATTGCTTGATATGTCATCTGGCTCTGCTGTTTATAGATTTCTTTTCCCCTTGAAATAAGATAAAAAGAAGTTATCAGTGACTTTGTTGTGGGTGAAAAAGTAAGCACTTTGATGGATATTTAAATTTACTTTTCCTATTGAAAGTCTGTGAAAGCTTAGTTTGTGGTCAGAGCAAAACTGTCACCAGTCAAGCATTATGTCACACATCACTGCTGCTAAAAGCCCCTGTTTCATCTCACAGACTGCTTTCAAAAACATACAACTCTATGAGGGTCTTAGCCAAACAGAAATATTTAATAAAGTCTGTCATGGTCCATGATTCACAATCCAAATGGCCCTTAGTGACCCTTTTATCTTTCCCCCTCAAGTCATTCATTGACACACACTGTAAAATAATGACAAATCCATGAGAGAGAACTAATTAGGTGTAAATGTTCCCAGTCTTTTCTACGTCTTGATTGCTTAATGAACATGATTATCGCCAATCAGTCTGGGGAAAGCAAATAAGTGTGTTGACAAATTCTACATGAACTCACTGAAAGAATATTAGTGTACTCTATACTGCTGTCATTATAAAACTTGCAGGTTAACAAAGCTATCATCGCTGATTTGTAGGGCCACATACAATTACAGACAAGTCAAAAATGATAGATAGATTGAGTCTGTACTCTTCCTAGCCCTCGTATTGCCAAACTTGCATTTGTATACTAATTTCTGGGTCACCCCTGCAGACAAAGAAAAAGAAAATATGAACAGAAATGGATAATAACCTCAGAGTCTTGGCCCGTTTTAGAAGATATGTGAGAGAAACACTTCCCCAGGGTCTCTCCCATGCCATTATCCCATTTCCCTTCTCCCCTTGCTGAATAGGACAATAACTGTAAATGGCAGCTACATAAAGCTTGCACCAGTACAGAAGTTCAATCTGTTACAGTGAAAGGGTTAGTCAGACCCACTTTTTGCAATAGGTCACAGATATGGATGTTTAGTCATGGCCACAATGATGGTTTGGTGTAAGGTTTTCAAATCCTGATGCAATGAATATTCAGAGTACAGTCACACGCTCAGGCATGCAGACAAGCTCACACCCCTCCTTCTCAGTTCCCTGACATAAAGGCCAAAAACAACTATACACGTCCTCTCTAGGGTTTCATTAGATGGAAAAACATAAAAGATAAATAAATGAACTAACCCCAAAATTGTTGTGCTTGCGTGGGAGACTTCAAAATGCTCCAAAATAGTGTTCCGTAAGGCCAGAAGAATGAGGGTCTGCAACATTTCACCATACATGGGCTTGTTCTCAGTTCTCAATTCTCTGTCAAAACCGTCCACCACAGTCACTGCGGTGACCAGGCTCCTGCCACAGACCGCTGGGGATTGTGCATGTTTTTTGTGGGGTTTTTTTCTTTTTTTTTTTTGGGGGGGGGGGGGGGGGTGCTTTTGTTCTGAAGTTCTCTTTTGTGTTTAAAAACACTTTGTACACATACAGCCACATTTGAGCACATGTGTAAGCTTTTTTTGACTCTCTTGAATAGCATGATTGTCACTGTGTCTGTTCCTGGGGTTCTACTGACTGAAGTGGCTCCTGATAGACACAGATAGCTGTGATGAGGGATGGCCATGTTTCTGTTGTAGGACGGATAGACGGACAGACAGATGCACACAGACAAACACACACACACATACACACACACACACACACACACAAGGAAAAAGGAAGTAGTGATATGAAAAGACAAACAGCAGCAGGTTGCACATGCATCAGTTTCTTGATAACAGGAGTAAATGTTTAAGGAGTAACTTCAGGAGTCATTTATGGGAGGCTGAGAGACTCCCACAAGTCAGACCTTTTAGACGTTAGAATGACTCACACACACATATACACATGCACACATAGACCCACACACAATGATCAAGTTCAGACACAGCTGTTTTCATCACCTCAGACTTGCTGTGGTGTCATCGTACGTCCTGTATAATCCACTTTTTCTGTTTGTTTGAATTTATGTGCATGCAATGCATGTATTTCTTTGCGTGTGCATACATGACTATACATGCAGATCAGTGCTTTTGCAATCACAATGGACCCTCTTTGAAAGCTGTGTTTATTCTTCAATAAGCAACAGATGAATCCAAGTGACACAAAAATATATAGTGCCAAAGCCAGCTAAAATACTCGTCCTGCTCAAGAGAATCAGTAGTGATAATCCTGTATTCAGGGACCTTCTGACCTCCAGACTTTTAGTAGTGTCGGCACGTAGCAGTAACTGTCAGCCCTGCATCTATGGGAGATCTGTGTTTAATTTGCAAAAGCCAGCCTTGCCAGAGCACAGAGAGAGTGAGAATGAAGGAGACAGAAGGAGCTGGGGAAATAAAGCCAGTACTTTTGTCTGTGTATTTAAATGTTGAGAGAACATCTCTGAATGTGTTTTTGAACACTGAAAAGGGTGAGTTGGGAAATCTCTGCAATATGCGCATAAGATGCATAGAGACACTTTGAGACTTTTAGTGGTTGTAGTGTTATAAAAGAAATGTGCAAGTGGCTGTTTCAGTATGTGTGAAAGAAAGACGGGGAGTTACTGCAAAACTGCATAATTAATAGTCTGTGTATGTCTGCCGATTACATTGGCACAGGTCTGTGCCCACAAGCTTGGGAGAATCCTTTGCTATCCAAGATTACCCAATTGCAAGAACAACCTATTACAAACAGACATCGTAGCAATCATCAGGAGCTGCTTGTAGCAAAACCATGCACAGACAGAACAACTTACCCTCACGGAGGGTTTTTATGTTGAAATTATTGCTTTACTCTCAGTTCCTTGGATTGTGTGTACAGACTTGTGCAAGTGGGTGTGTAGAACTGGAAACTGTGGATGAAACTGACAGATAACGGTAATTTCTGTCAAGTTTTTCTGGTTCTGCTCAGTCACTGGGACTGTCAAGCTGAGGCATGCCCTTTTCCTTCCACCCTGGGAACCAAAACACTGAAGCTCGCTTGCCTAAGTGCCTGGCTGCTCTTACTGGGAGCTGTTCCCATCCTACTCATCTGTTTATTATTTTCCTGTGAGGGCTTGTGTTGTAAGAGGAGCAAGAAAGGGGGAGGTGGGGATCATATTGGAGGGAATATTCACTCATGTTTCATTGAGAATACCTCTAGAAATTGAGATGACAGATTTTTGAATACGAACAAGCCATAAAAATATCAGGAACCTGGCAAACATGTTCTGTCCAAAAGATTTGGTTAACAACTCTGATCGTGTAATAGTAAGCATTCCTTTTACTAGGTTTGGATTTAATGAAAAGTGGCTTTGTGAGGTAGTCCACTAGTTGGCTATGAACAAGAAAATGAGAACCCCTAACCTCAAGAACCAAGACAATGAAAACATACAGGAATGTCCCTGTTTGTACTATGTCGTCCTCCCCTGTTTCCAAGATTTGGCTGCAAGTTTCAACACCTAGTATTTCTACATGACTGATGAACATTGCTCATTCGTCACACTTGAGGTCACATTGACAGTTAGGTTACGTGAGCGAAACCCACAACAGCCAGACAGTCGCAAACACAGATGCATTTGTCTATTTGTATGATCAGCATAAGTAGAATTGAGTTGCTAGCTGTGCAATGAGCTGTTTCCACTCCTGCCCCGAGGGCTCCTGGATGGAGTTTCACCATCAGCTGTGGGTTTTGTGTGCTGCAGCGAGTGGGCACTGGGTACATCCAACCTCTGACCTCCCCCCAGCCTCAGGAGAAGAGGGCTTTTTCCTGAGAAAGGGAAGACCCTCTTTCTGGTCCCACACTGTCCACTCAAAGTCACATTCCAAGGGATGCTTTTCCCACCATGAACCAAACATGTTACTCTGTTCATTTTTGAAAAAATGCCAAGGGAGTGGGCGATCACTTGAGTGGGGTCCTGCCCAGTACTCATGGCAGACTTGACCTTTGGCAAATACCACAGTTAGGCCATTCTCCATAGGTCAGGGAAAATATGGAGAGGGCCCTGATCTAGGTGAAAGGTCTGGTCCTTCTAATTTGATATAGAAACATTTAATTATAATCTGGTTGAAGACATTTGGGTCTTCTGGGATTTTCGTGACCAAATTCCTGTACAGGACCTAAGCACAAATGAACACTAACAATAGAGATCCACAGTGAAAAGTATTTGTGCCCTTCCAGATTTTTTTTCACAAACATTTGTCATATTTGTCACACTCACATGTTTCAGATGATCAAACAAATATTAGAGAAAGATTAACCAAGTAAATGTAAAATGCAGTTTTTGAAATATGATTTCCTTTATGCCTAATAACCTGTTGTGGCACCCTTGGCAGGAAGAACTGCAGTCAAGCATTTGCAGTAACTGCCAATGAGTCTTTCACATCTCTGTGGAGGAATTCTAGCTCACTCTTCTTTAATTCAGCCACATTGGTGGGGTTTCAAGCATAAACAGCCAGTTTACGGTCATGTCAGATAATCTCCGACTAGGCCAATCAAAACTTTCATTGTTTTAAGATTTTTTTTATGTGTCTCTGATCATTGCCCCAAGCCTGCTTCAGATTCACTGCACAAACTGATGGCTGGTCATTCTTCACGATTTTCTGGTAGAGAGCAGAATTCATAGTTCCATTAGTTAAAGCAAGTCATCCAGGTCCTGAAGCAGCAAAACATCCTGTGACCAGATCACACTAATACTGCTCTGTTTGACTGTTGGTGCGAGTTCTTTTTATGAAATGCTGTATTAGTTTCACATCAGATGTAATCAGTGCAAGCCTTTCAAAAAGTTCAACTTTTGTGTCACCAGTCCCCAGAATATTTTCCCAAAAAGTTGTGGGGCTCTTCAAGCTGTTTGGTAGGCCAGTGACTCCTGATAAGGTTCCCCACTGTTCCAAGTTCTAGCTGTTTTACTTTTTTTTCTCACATTGCCATTTGAGGAGTGTTGGGTCTGCCATAATCACACATTTGTCAGTATTGCTGTAATGTAACTAATGTAACTATTACTGCACTAAATTCAGTAATAACATTACAGTTACAACCTGCTTCTGTGCTCTTGTGCTACATTCACTTGTTTTCAGCTTCAGCTCTTTGCAAGCATCTGTACAGACAGCATGCTAATTCAAAGCTAGCCAAGAACCCACAATGATAATAAATCTGAGTCCATTGCCAACCTCAGCACAGCAGCCAGACCCTGAACTTCAACAGGTAACAAAAGCAATGATGAACAGTCAGTCTGCAGCTTCCATTTCTAGCTGTTCATGTTTCTAGAGTGGAATCGGTTTGTGCTTGTATGTAAATACTAAAAGAAAGATCCTAGAGCTTATATTATTGACTGGTAATTATGAGACAGTGTGTTTCAGGTCATTTTATGAAATAATGAGAAAGTAATGTAACTATTAGTGCAATAAAATACTATAACATAGTGTATTGCTTTTAAAAAAAAGTTATGACTGATCTTAGCAGTCCATCCACATCTTAAGGATAAAGGACTCTCTTTCGAGGTTGCCAATGTTCAGATTTTGGACAGAGAGGACAGATGGTTTGAAAGAGGAGTGAAAGAAGCCATCTATGTCCACTGTGAGCGACCATCTTTGAACAGAGGCGGTGGTTTGCGACACCAACTATCTGCCATCTATAATCCAGTTTTGAGTTCCCTCCCCAGACGCCTTAACGCCCACTCACATCCTGGGCCATCTGACCTCAGGAAATCGCATGATAAGGTGGGCCAGGTTTCACAATGAGCTCATCCAAAACCCTGGCTGATTGGGACCCACACCCATTTTCACACCTTGGCTCAGGTGATTAGAGAATCATCAGGGGGTCCTTTTGTCCCTCTTTGGGGGGGATACTCCCACTGGGTTTAAATCTGGGACTCTCTGCCATTTGACCTTAGAACTGAAGAAGCTTCTCGGATGAGAGGTGAAACGTCTTCAAGCAACTTAAAGAAGTCCAGATGCTTTTCTTTGCAAGCTCCTTTGACTACGATGACCTGGATGACTGAGAACCTTCACAGACTTATGAGTGATCTGTTTTCTTTTTCCCCTAACAAATCAAATCATAATTTAAACAACTATATTTTGTATTTATTCGGATTATTCAGAAGAAACAGAAATACCCCACACAGCTTTCTCAAGTTAGTTTTAACTCAGGCCCTAAATATATACAAAATATAAACAAATGTAAAGGATATAGGGAAAGTTATTCAAATTTAGTAATTTATTTATAAACTTTATTTATAAGGACATGTTATATGCTGCTGTTATGTGCAGGATGAGTGATTAGTCTTTGAATAGCACTACTGTAGCATACAGAAAGGTTTAGAAATTTAACATAGCCTACATTCAGCCAATGCCACAGTAGTATCTCCCATGCAATTTAGTGAATTTCAAGTATTTACCAGCATGGAGATCTCTTTACCCTTGGCTCTCACAAGCAGCTGTCTAGCTATACATCCATTTTTGACAGCTTTTCCAGTTCAGGGGATTCTTTTCCAGTATAAAAATTTACACCCACACTCATGAGCAATTTAGAATTATTAATTAAGAAGACATACAGATTCTAACCCAGAACTTTCTTAAGGCCACCATACTAACATCTCCTCTACTGTCCATCTATCTAATTTATTCATGCAACTGATGTCACTGCACTATTAAGTTTGCAAAGTTAGATAACGAACATTGAACTAAGCTGAGCTTCACAGCAGTGTCTGTTCTGTAATAAATAAGTTATTACATCCAGTTAAGCTAACCTCTTTGCTCCCTACCCTCTCCTAATTTAGTCCATGATAAATATTATACTTAAGTGGAATTTATAGTTCAGCAGGGAGAGTGCATTCCCAGTCTGTTGGCAGTCCAGATACCTGCAGAGAACTGCACCCCTTTTGCGGTTTTGCCATCCCAAGTGAACTCCATTGTTGCTCTTTTACTCATTACAGCCCAGTAAGTATTTGGCAAATGACTACATAATCTGCTTCTAGCATTATGCAGAAACAATTATGAAAATACCCAAATCCAACTGTGAAAGAAATATTTTAAGTTTAGTCTGGCACAAAGCTGAGATGCCTTTTTTTTTTTTTTAACCTGTGATATTTAAAATGAACATGTGTTTTATTTTCATTATCAAAAGATTTTTTTCACAACACATATACACTATCAACATTATGACCACCTCCCTCTGCCTGAAGGCTTGAAGTTTACAGGGAGAGCAGTTGCAGTCGCACATATTGTCCTTGTTTTGAAATACGAGGCCCTTCCCAATAAGATTTTAAATATTTAATACTGAAAACTGCGAACTATTTATTTCTGAAAGTGACATTTGAAAATCTAAAAAGTGCTAGCTTTATACATACAAATTTATGTTGTATATATATTTTGGGTTTCAGTGATACTGCCTTAAATTCTGTGTAAATTGTCCTTGTCCAGAGCATTTCTGAGCAGGTTCTGTTGAAGGCATTTTGTTTTGATTCATGCTCATGTAGCTACCTTTACCTGCACTATAAGCTTGAACAAGAGTACTTCTCCCTCAGGGGTGCCCTTTACAGTGCAACACTTCCCCCCCAGCAACCGCAACCAGGCTTTTCACATACAAGCGAAGTTAATGTGTGTGAGGTCTCTCTGTTAGAGCCTCAGGGAGATACACATCATCTAGTAGATTAGATAGAAAGAATGTGAAAGCAAGAAAACAAATCAGAGAGAAGAAGAGAGCTGTGGTGTGATTTTCTTTGCTTAGAGTTAGGAGGAGAAATAATTTAAAATCCAAAAATGAGGAAGCAGGGGAAGCAGAAGAAAGTCATTGAAAGTATCTGTTAATAACAGACACACTGAGAGAGAGACAGAAATGGAGAGGGAGTCCGGCCAAATGACAGAGGCGTGTTTGTATTCTGATTAGACTGAGCCAAATGGAGGTGGCTACACCAGTGGAGATAACAACAAAGACATCTCTTCACTCGGCACAAAGCTATGAACATCTTTTCACGGTCAATCGGAGGAGGCATTCTTTTGTTTTGATAAAATAAATAAATAAATCAAATCGGGGGTGTGTGTGGGGGGGTGAGGAGAATCAGTCTTGCTGGAGCCATAAATGCCACACAAAGAAGACTGTTCATCTCATCTTAAATGAAGGAGATGATCACATGCCTATTGGTTCTGCATTCTGTGAGCATGTTCCATATGCTTAAGTGAGGGACTTTTTTAAACTATGTTATAATTAGGTTCTTATGAACTTGGATTTTGAATGTCTATTCACTCTCACCGTTGCTGCCAAAATGTGATGCACTCAAGCTGAATAAACAATGATCTGGCCTCTTTGGGTTAAGACAGGCTTCCTGGCGTGGGTGTGCCTGAACCCTTTTAGGTTTCTCATCTTTGGCGACAGTAAATAGATCATACCCATGGCAGGGCTGATCAGAGAGGCTGGGATACAGCCAGGGTTGCCAGGCAAGGGAAAACTTCAACAGCAATAGATTCTCTGATGAGGTAACTGTATCACACAGAGAGTAAGGACTAAGGGCTATCTGTGTAGTCTTCTTTCCATCTGACTCATCCATGCATGCACATGAACATCCACTAAACTCTGGCTGCCAGAGGCATAAGGGGAAACACAACCATCCTTGAGAAACAAATTAAAAGCATCCGATGGTTGGAAATATTCCCTCCTCTGTGTTGGTTGAACCAGAAAGCAAAGCCTGTTGTTATTTTTCTGTAAATTAAAAATATAAATGCTTCACAGCATGAAATTCCCAGACACTAAATTAAAACGCAGAGTAAGAGAAACAGGAAGATGTAGTGAGAGATTATAACTTAGAGAAAGAAACAGGAGTTGTCTAAAAAGTATGAAAAGAGAGATTTGTTAATCTACCTGGTCATACTGGTGATTGTGCTTTTGTTCATTTCTCTTTGGACTCATGCTTCTTGCCTTGTCTTGCCCTCTCAAACAGGAGTTTCTGGTTTTGAGTAAGATTTGTGCAATGACGCCAGTGGCTTTGCTGTCAGGCTTATCTTATGGAATATTACACCAGGCTGACCTCACTGTCCAAAAAAAAAAAAAAAGCTGATCGTGTTACCCCAGCTCAGATTACATCATCTTTAAGCCCCGCACAATCAACCACCATCCCCTTGTTTAAGATGTATAATGCCTGTACACAAATTGAACCCTCTAATCACAGGACGGCAGTCTGTCAAACTGGTAATTTTGAGAATATGAACAAAGCAGAACAATACGACTTGGTAGTAGGCAAACTGAGTCGTGGTCTGGAAATTCCTGACAGAGTGTTTATGTTCTGGAAGAGCTGTGGTGAAAGTGGACAACACTAATGTTATAATGACTGTGACAATAGGAGTTCTGTGTCTGTAAAACAATTTGTATGGCGAGGGCCAAGATTTTTTTTTTATTCTAAATAATCCTGAATGACCTTGAAAACAAGCTCTACTCAGAATGTGAGATAATGACGCCCTCTCCAAGTGACCCATGTTGAGTCTGTAAGAGGTCATTGCACAGTGGAGCTATCGAGGACAGTGGAAAGGGGAGCCAGACAGTGTGGCTCAGATATAACGAAAGGAAAGAGAAAGGGAATGTCAGAAATCAAGAAGTGACAGAAAACAAGGGAGATGGAGAAGAGGTTGTGTTTTTTGTTTCTCTCTGTGGATTATGCTGCCCTAATGAACCCAGCTACCAAAAGTCAGCCACAGGGCAACTAGGGCTTCTCCTGTTTTTATTATATGAAGACAGATAGTTCCCCTCAGACCTCACTTCAACTTTAAGGATAGTTATGTGCCCCATGTGGCTACATCTCCATTCACAGCCTCGTTCACCCTATGCAGCCTCGTTCCAGGTTTTCTCTGCCACTTAAACCCATTTCTCCCATAAGCATTAAACCTTTAAGAGCTGTTGCTTTAACTTAAATTTTGTCTAATGTCTACTGCGTACCAGTAAAGCAGTTTCTGACTCCTTTGAACAAATTGCAAATTCTTGGTTGATATGATGATGTTCAATTGTTTCCTGTACACACAGGCTGTGTTGTTTAAAATGAAATAAATTGCAACAATTTGTGAGGAGGAGGAGCTTGCTCAGATAAACTTTTATGAGGACAGCAGCCTCCTGTGAAAAAGGAAGACGAGTAAGGATGTGTGCAAGGAGAAGACAACAGAGCACAGAAAGATGCAGAAGAGTACAAAGTATAGTTATGGCATACACAGTTAATCTCTCAATTATACCTTTCTGTTCCTATGGAAATTAATGCAGCCGTTTTTATTATTTTTTCTGTAATATTATTCACAGATAGTCAAAATGTTTTTAAATAGAAATTGGAGTAAAAATAGAAGTTGGATAATCCTAGCTGACCTGGGATGAAACTGAAGCACCCTGTCTAGACGTCAGCATGACTTTGAGTAGCATCCCACGGCTCTGTCTCTTTCCCTTTCTCTTTGCCTTTTTGCACTTCCCTTCTCTTCCTGTCTGCCCTCATTTTCACAGCTTGGTTCTCACAAATTTCTGCCCTTTGCATCTATCTTTTCTTTTTGATCTTTGACTCTCTGTTTTCTTATTACTGTCGGTTTCAGGCTTAGGTGTGGTTATTTGGTGGTGATGATGACAGTGAAAGCTGGATGTGGTAAAATGCCCATGCAGACAGATTGAAAAGAATGTATCCCACTAACATGCCAAAGATAACTACTGAGGTTCTCCTTCTTTCATTCAGCTGTTTGTACTCATATATTTTCTGTCCGAAAATGCAAGTGGTTGACTGCTAAGTACACATCAAGGCTGCATAAGGGCAGAGCCAGAGTATGTTTACAGGCTCAGAAATTGTGACAGGGTTACAATTAAGGGAAGACCTAACCACATTGCATTACCCTCATTATATTGCAATGACATTCTCAATTGTGAAACAAAGGTACAAAACAATGGTTTAATAAGACCTCTTGTTTAATGAGACTTTGCTTTAACTCTTGTGTTCATTCAGTTAGTAAATAGGTCTTCCATTCAGGTCTAGGCACCCTAATTCTCATTTTCCCAAGTGCGACACACACCACCCCCTGCCATTAGCCTTCGGTGTCCCACATTGGGTCTTGGCATCCCCCTGAACATTCAGAACATACAGACTCCTCCCCCAACCTCCTCAGATTCCCTATTCCCCTTCCCCTTCAACCCCTGTACACACACCCATTTGATTGTGATTGACAGTGTCTTTGTTCCATTGTGCAGAGCTGTCGCCTCTGATGAAGACACATACACAGAGCCGAGGCACTGCACTCATTGTACACTGTGCAGAAATTACAGGTCTGCAACCAGTTGCACTGTCCGTGCATTCAGACTAGGTGTGCGTAAACAGCTTTGTGCATGGAAGGTCATAGCAAAATGTGATAGGGCAGAGTGCGTAGGAAGAATGGCTAGACTGCTTTGGCCATACTGCAGGCCTCATCCACTGTGGACCAGGACCAGGGGGTCCAGGCCTGATAGGCTAAGAGGGCCAGCTGGAGAGGGAGGCTCGGGGCTGCGCAAAATGTGTCTGAGGTTGTCAATAGTTTTCACCCCTCCTCAGGGATGGGAACCAGGTCACATTCTCTCACACGGCACAAAGCCGGGTGTGTGTGTGAGAGGGTTGGAGGTTCAAGGGAGGGGTTTTGATGGGGAGCAGGCCATGACCTCTTTATATCCATCAACAGATCACTATCTTGGCCCATAGACATGGTCTTATAACACATTCACATGCATGCAAACACATGCTAATTTTTGTGCATGAGCACAGACAATTTGTCTCACTGACAAAAATTTAAGTGTGTGCTCAAAAATTGGCCTTATGCAGGAGTTTTTGTTTTGACCTGTGTATGAAATTAAAAAATGATTTTTGAACACATTCTCTTATTATATTTTTTTCAACCAGTATTTTCAAAATATCCATAGGGTTTAACCTTGATACATTTATTACTAATAGATAAATTGTTACAAATATAGCTAGTGAAAAATAAGTGTAATGGCCAGTTTCTCAAACTAATTTAATTAAATATTGTCCTACTTGTCTGTCTCAAGTAGATACCAGTTCCTGGACAACTTCAGCTGCTTCTCAGCAGTAGGAAAACACAGGTGAAGTAAATTTCACTGCACCAGATGTCTCAGTAAACCATACTGGTGAGCCAGAAAGCACAATGTCAGGACCCCAGAACTACTTCAGGCAAATGGAATATTTTGTTGAAAACTGTGCTTTTGTGTGAATAATACTGTAAAAATCAGTGCATGTCCCGTGTAATCCACAGGTTCGGAATCAGGGTAAAACAGTGAAATGCCGCCCCCTTGTGGTGTCGACTGAGTCTGTCAGACAGAGAGCTTTCAAAGTCAAAGTGGTCACGTTTTTTGTTATTTGTGTTCTTAAAAAAACATTCAGAGTAAATCAGAATTCACTTTATTTTTTCCATTAATTTGCTTGGTAAAAGTATCTGATCCAGCCCTTTGTAAAACTTGAAAAAACAAACCCAAACCAAAACAAACAAACATTCAGTTTATCAAAGATTAGAAATATGATTCAACAGCAGTTATGACCATGAGAACATTATATTAAGGTGAACATTATAATTTTATGGTTTCTCTCATCATCTTAATTTATTTCTTGTGCTTTGACATCTGTCCATGTGTTTCAATCTTAAGTTCCATCTTTACGTTTTCATTTAACAACATATATATCCAACAACTTACAAAGCAGCTGTTCAGTTCTTGTCATACTACCCAGACTCTGGCATGAGTTCCTCGTCATATTATATATACAATAATCCAATGTGTGTGTTGTTTGTATGTCTGTGTTGTGGTGTATGCATGTTTCTGTGTCAGTACATGAGGTCACCCTATATATAACATTTCTGTGACAAACTTATGCAGCTGTGCATGTTGTCTTGAGAAGCTTATTGTGGCTCTGTCTTTAAACTAAAAGGTGGCTCTTCTCTCCAGGTTACTTGCTCTAGTCTAGTCTGTTCAGGAAACCTCCGTTCAACAAACTGGGAGGTTAAAGTTAAGTGACAGAATTACACACTCCATCTTCAGTTAGGTGAGATGGTGCGTCTACGCAGGCAGCTGCACGTCAAACACTTGAGGATGCTCATGGTGATGTGCATGAGAGGGCCGAAATTGAAGAGTAGATTGTAGAATGTGTTTACAGACAGGCCTCCAGTCTCATCGGCATATTTCAGGGCCACAATGGGTGTGTAGAGGCTGTTGGTCAGATTCCTGAAGCGTGGGTTGTTTGACTCAATAACCTTTTTAGTGCACTGGAAAAGATAAGAAGCAACAGAACATTTTAACGGCTGCACGCAGAACATCAACACAAATTCCTGAACTGGGTTCAGTGTAGGAGTTAGAAACCAATTCTTTTACCTTAGCTATGTCATCTGGTGTTTGGCCCATGGCCTCAAATATATCTATTGATGATGGGAGGTAAACGTCTTTAAAATAACGAACTGTGTCAGCATCCGCACCCGGATACTCCATCTTAGCCACATCCTCCAACATTTTCGTTTCAAATTCAGTGTGCACTGGGCCAGGCTCAATCATGGACAACCTGGGGTAAGTTAGATACAGTGTGATCAGTGGGGATGGTATTTTCAGTAGAAAATAAAGACACATGTGAAGGAAGAATAGCGGAAAGAGGGCAATCTACCTGATATTGAACTTCATCAGTTGCACAGCCAAACTCTCACAGAAGCCCTCCATTGCAAACTTAGAAGCAGTGTAAACATCGTTGAATACCACACCTGATTAAAGAACAACAAGAGGAGATAAAGAAGCTCAATGCACCTCTCCTTCAAAGTACTCAATCAAGAATAGAAATCACTCACTTGATTTACAGATAAAGGACTAGGGTTAAAAAAAAGTAGCAGGCAGGACAACACAAGTGTCAGACATTATGCAAGCTAATTCAGCAGTTTATCAGAAAGCGTCCAACCTGTTTTGCTGGAGGCCACCATTATGCTACTTCAAACAAGTTAAAACAAACACTAAAAATTCTTTGCAAGAACTTGCAGTTTGACTCAAATTACTGTAAGTTGTCAGAGCTTTACTGGAAATGTGAAACAGAGACCAACGAATAATAATATTAATATAATAAGGAATTTTAAAAAATCATTTAAATTACCTAACAGTTTCATCTACGAAATCTACAGATATAACTTCAAACCATAAAGATAAAATTGCTGTTAACTTTCCTTTTGGATAAAACAATGTCAGCTTATACCAAGCTAAAATTTTGGAACACGTGCAGAGTGTTTTGCAAGTCATTAATAATAATAATAATAATAATAATAGATACTTTATTGATCCCCATGGGGAAATTACTTGTTTTTCTCTGCATTTGACCCATTCACTCAGTGAAGCAGTGGGCAGCCCACTAAGCAGGCGCCCGGGGAGCAGTGTGTAGGGACGGTACCTTGCTCAGGGGTACCTCAGGGTAGCCGTTAAGTGGATTCGAACTGCCGACCTTCCGATCATGGGGCGACCACTTTACCTACTGAGCTATCCCTGCCCCCATTATGAGTGATTATGGAGACTGTTGACTGTTTAATCGTCAAAATGTATATTCAATATGTTCTCTTTTGATATGCAGGAATCCAGTAAGCCTTATACCAACCAAAGTTGCCAGATTTAGAACCTACATGTAGCTTAATAGATTACAATAAACGGTCTATTACATGGTTTATTGTAATTTGTCATTCTCAAAATGTTTTTGACGTTCAGTTAGAATAGCACTACAAATTTTCTTATGCATAACTAATTATACTCATACCCTGAAGACCCATGACGCTGCTCATGACGATAATGTGCCCTGAACCCCTCTTCTTCATGTCTGGCATCACTTCTTTGATCATACGAACCACTCCAAAGAAGTTGGTCTCAAATACTTTTTTCATCTCCTCAATGCTGATGCTTTCCACAGGTCCAAGCAAGCCCACACCTGCATTGTTGACTGGCAGGAAACAGACACACAGATAATGCATTGTCCATAAATGCAATGATCAAAAAACAAAAACAAACAGAAATAGAGCGATATTTGACTTTATTACTTCATTAGACCATTTGTTAGTTAGTTGTTGGTTTTATGTCTGTGAAGGTTCTCAGTCATCCAGGTCATCGTAGTCAAAGGAGCTTGTAAAGAAAAGCGTCTGGACTTCTTTAAGTTGCTTGAAGACGTTTCACCTCTCATCCGAGAAGCTTCTTCAGTTCTAAGGTCAAATGGCAGAGAGTCCCAGATTGACCTTAGAACTGAAGAAGCTTCTCGGATGAGAGGTGAAACGTCTTCAAGCAACTTAAAGAAGTCCAGACGCTTTTCTTTACAAGCTCCTTTGATAA
The DNA here is from genome assembly GCF_963969265.1 of Rhamphochromis sp. 'chilingali'. Taxonomy (NCBI): domain Eukaryota; kingdom Metazoa; phylum Chordata; class Actinopteri; order Cichliformes; family Cichlidae; genus Rhamphochromis; species Rhamphochromis sp. 'chilingali'. Next base: position 11,330,710 of record NC_137942.1, on the reverse strand, counting down.
AGCTGGTTTTACTTGATACTGCCACCAGATGTCAGTATGTGACAACAACATGAAGGTCTGACGTAACACCAGGCTGAAGAGCCTTTGGGTCTTGAGTAATTAGGCGAAAGGGGATTTAATGCTGGATTTAGACTAAGATGGAGACAGGTTTATAAATAGATACTTTATCCAGGCTAAAGGTTTAAGGACCATAAGTGAAAAGCGTTACGTATTCAGAAGATCTGGTAAAATGGACTTTACTGCACTATAAAATTACTTGATAAATTCTGGATCACACATTGTGAGATTTTAGTTGTGAGGATTACTATTCAGAAAAATAAAGTATTGCAGCTGCACAGTGCTGTAAGCTTAGCTTCAGCTATCTTTCTCTCGGGTTATTAATGTGGTAGCCCATTCAGTTTTGGTCCATAATCTTTCTGACCACTGGAATTTTAAGACTCAGACTCCTCCCTCCACATACTCTAAGTGTCAACTGCGCAGTGCAACTACTGTTTAAAATATTTGTTTAACAAATAATCAAAGCCTTTGTCCTGAACTGTTGTTATAACTTTAGCAATAGCACAGGGCTTTACTTTTTATAAATACATGTATATTATTATCATTCCCACTGCACTTTATGTTCATATTGTAACCATCTGTACATATTATAGTGTTTTTGCATACATCTCTAATTCTTGAGCTGCTGTAAACAGTTGAATTTCCCCAGTGTGTGATTAAATAAAATCTATGTCTATGATATTATAAATAGCATAGACTTTCTATTGAATACGCAAAACTATAAAATGAAGCAGAACGATAGTGTTCCATCATATGTTAAAAAAATAATTCTGTGTATAAACTCTTGTAAAACACATAATAAAAAAACAAACATACACTTATCCAAGGACAGAGAATCGATCATCATGACCTGCTTTTTAAAGAGATATACACTTTGTGTCCCACTCACTCAGAATATCAATATGGCGGTCCTTAACGTTATTGACGCACTGCCTGACGGACTCATCGCTACACACATCTAATGGAAGCAACGTCAAGGTCTTTCCATATACGTCTCCAGCTGCCTCCACCAACTTGTCCTTCTTCTTCAGGTCCCGCATCGTGGCAATGACTGATAGGGAGACACAGAGAACTGTATGGAGATAATGTGGCTTCAGACTTTGCAAAAATAGATATGATAGCGGAAAAGTGTCATGTAACACAACTTGAAGAGGCAAAGAAATGTTTAGGAATGTGAGGAGCACTTAAAATTATCAGTACTGGAATAGTTTATTATTTTAAGATATTAATGCCTTCACACATTTTTCTGACTATCACTGTTGCATTTAATATGAAAGTATTAATGCAATCATTATATTTTTAATGCTGAGGAAGTGACAGAGGACTCAAGTGACGTTACTAAATTAACTTTTTTTCTTGGACAAACACACCAGTGTAAAAACAAACAAGCACCCACACATGCTCAGATAGTGACACTCAGACGTGTGGGTCAGAGTTCCTGGAAAAGACCACGCCTGTTAGTTTACAGGGGACAGAATTGATTTCCTCTGAACTTTACCCGCTGGGGAACATTAACCTACATAAAGCGGAGGAATCTACCATGACCAACAACAATGAATATAAGTGCCGCTGACTTGGCTTCCACAGCTTCTTCCTTTTTGTGTGCTCTGCTTACACTTGGCAGACTGGCGTTATGTAACTGAGAAAACAGAGGCACTGGTGTTGCACAATGGCAATAGGCAGGAATAAACAACCTCTTATTCAAATTTTCACCTAAGTCTACCTGTTGTCATTGGCAGACAAAAGCAAATCCTCACCTTATTCTCATGTGAACAGAGATGAGGTTGGATAAGTAATCAGATTTGGACCACTTTGCTGTGGAGGCTTGGACTGCTGTGCAGTGTTACTGATGCAACATGATGTATAACAATGTCTATCTATCTGTCTGTCTGTGTGTCTGTCATATATGCTCTACGCATAAACAACATCTTATGAAGAGTAATTGGGTCTACTTGAGACCAGGGTGTCCAGGAAGGGTTTCAAGGAAGCAACAGAAAGCTTTGCGTTTTGATTGAGACATGAACAAGAGGTCTATTGTTCTAAATGCTCCTGAAGGAATTACAACTGGGCAGCTTAACTATTCTTGAATGAACCACACTGCAAACACAGGGGTATTTTAAGGCCTTCTCTGAATTTCATCCATGTCACTGCAACTAATTCCTACTTTATGCACAACGCAATATTTAATCTCGGCTGGATTTCCTAAGGAATAGAGCAGATCAATGCAATCGCCAAGATGTGGCCTTATTGAAAGCAGGTCACACTGTTCAAACCAAACGAGTGTTGGGAGGGAGGGAGGTTTTGTTTTCCTCATCTATTTCGCAGTAATAAATCCCATCATATCCCAGTGGCCCCTAACAAGAGACAGAGAAAAAAACAAAACAAAATAAAAAAACAAGGTTTACTGAACCCTGTCCAGTTGTTCATACCATGTTAATAATGACAATTCTAACTGTCCATAACCTGTCAAAGTAAGAAAGGGCTGACTGTAGCTTTATGGCAAATTATACAGTTTAGAGTCATAGCTAAAAACAAAATCTGGTCACAAGGCTCTTGGTACAAACCCCTCTAACATAATTCTGTCTGAGGCTCCACAGATTGACACAGGAGGATTTTTTTATTCAGTTCTAATTCCTCCAGTGACATTAATAATAGCTGGGAAGCAGGAGAGGACCAACAGTGTCAAAGTGTGAAACCTTAACTCCACTGCCTACCAATGAAGACTTCAAACAAGGCCCTTGCTTTAGAGTGAACCCTCGCTTGTACAGGTCTCAAACTTTGTCCCCCTTTCAACACTCGCTCCAGTGAGGGGACTATGGGCACATTAGACACGGCACTAAACCGGAGCAGGCGGTCTACAATTCACTGCAATAAAAGGGGGCTTTGTGCTGGAGAAGTCACTTGAAAGAGAACTGACAAGACCTCTTTTATGAATCCTGCCTGGCAAGCGGCATCCTTGCAGAGCCCTACCCTGGAAACTGCGCTTTCAGATGATAATAGTCGAGTCAAAGGGGCGACTGAATCCCAGTGCTTACAAAGGGATATGGATCCGATATTACAGGGGTTAGCATTTTAATTTAACCCACGCTAGATCACGTATGAGCGTTTAGACGGAGCGTTGCGCATGAAACTTGATCAAACTTTATGCGTAAAGGAAGCTTGCAGCGTGTTGCAGGGAAAAATAAGCACGAAATTGTATTTCAAGCGAACCACAATATTGCAGGCTTGTTACAAACAGGTCCGATCAAACAAACAATGTAGAAGAAAGCGCATTTACCATGGTAACGACTCTTTTCATCTTTGGCCAGGATGACGGCAATTCGTAACCCGATGCCGGAGGAGCAGCCGGTGATCAGCACAACTTTCTGCCCACTGTTCGCCATGATTTGTCCGTATACGCGCAGTGTTTTTCAGGGGTCTTCTGCTCCAGATGGTCCCAGCCGAGGGAGCTACCGATAACCGAACTTTAAAAAACTAAAGCCGATCATGCAGCCACAGCAGCCATGTGAGCGCCTAATTCAGTCACATGTTTCATAAAAATCAGTAAACACCCCCCCCCCCCCCCCCTCAAAAAAAGACGTGATACCGCAAACACCCCTTGCAGTTACTTGATAGGTGCTGACTGCCCTAGAAAAAGTAGCCTAGTTAATTTCCTTAAAAATGTGTGGACGTGCACGCGCGTGCGTGGAGGGGGCAGTGCTTATTTGATTTCTGAGTTGGTGACCCCAGCAACTGTAACAGTAATCATGGAGTTAATCGTCACAATGCTCCAGATAAAACCTTGATCAGGGCTTTTTCAATAAGTTGCCTATCCTATGATTCAACACTGTAATACGTTAATTTAATTAGAATCTACTTAGCATAAACTAAAAATAAGCTAAAGCACACTATTTAAACGGGCTTTTAAAATAACAGGTCCACATATAGCTTCACACACAGACACACGGAGAAATACACACACATATACTCTCCAGCTTTAGGTTATTTATAAAACATTCCAACCTTTGCTGAAATTTAGTTTGAAAGGTATTTACTTAATGCTCTGCGTTCCACTGACACCTAGTGGTAAGGTAGGCGCAGAGCACTGAAATAGCACCGAGGCTTTCTGAACTCATCGTGCCCGCACAAAATAACATAAACAATGTTAACTGCGATATTGTTGTCCATTCAGGTAATAAGGCTATTAAAAACATAGGAAGAATATTCAGAGTTTGTTTTTCAGCAGTGCTGTTACCGAATGGCTGTTATGTTGACCAGTGGACTCTGTTCTTGGCTCATGTTGTGAGGGGTCAAAGGTGCTCTGATAAGACCTCAAATGAAACTTGCTTCTTTTTTCTGATGAAATACTGTAGTGCAGTACTCAGCGTCTGTCATGTTTGGGCCTGTTGCTAAATGTGATGCAAGCACGTGCAAACTGTTACACTGAAAAAGGAATGATTCTCACACAATGGTAGAAGAGTAAACATTTATGCTTTTTGATCAAAGTTTTGACTGGTTGTTCAGGAAGATGGTATATGATTGGGGAAGAGTGCACACATAAAATTAGTGAATTAGTGTTTGTAATACGTCTGTTCAGAGGTTAATGTCGTTTTGTTTGGTTGATTAGTTAAGGGTCATTATTTGATGTCAGCTGCATTTGTTAATGTCAAGAAAGATTTGTCAGCTGTGATAGTCAGAAGAAGAGATGCTGAGAAATGGTCATTTGGTGTCATTCTGTGCTGCTTTATATGGTATGACATATATGGTGGATGCTTCTAGCCCTTGCTCTAAAGAGTAATCTAAGGTAATTATCCATCCATCCATTCTCTTCTGCTTATCCATATCAGGATCACGGGGGCTGGAGCCTATTTTAAAGTGACTAATAAGTGAATAAGCTATTGAAAGTAATCAGTATTTCACATACTTCCACTTACAATTCTTATGGTTACATTTCCCTTTTACAAAAGTCTTTGCATTTATTTAACTACTATGTGGACCTGGATGGTGTAAACTTGTAGCTGCCTGTAGCTGCTTGTTTCCCCGGTATTGCTGGTTCAGCTAAGAAATAGAATTAGCATTTTTCCATTGACAACAATTATTAAATACATGAAAACATGACATTAGGGATTGCTACTGTATTTAAATAAATCAAATAAGAACCTTAATTCAACATGATAATTAAGGGCTTTTGGCACCTATTGGCACTCAGTAGCATTTTTTTTTGGTTTAGTCCTTACACGATTCGCACTGCTGAAATAGAACAATTTACCCATTTTTACACAATTTTACACTTTTTTGGCAAATCCTGTCAAAGTTAATCTGACTGATTCAAAAGCAGGTGTGAAGTGCCATGTTTTCTTTTAGCTCCCTGTTCCCACTGCTGCAAAGCACACCACAGCTTGATGTTTTCACCACCACACTTCAACAACAGATGATATTAGACAATGATGTGCAGTGCCTGGTTTTAAGCAAATGTAATGTTTTGAGGTCTGCCCAGATCAACATTTCACTCACTGGACAAAAGAAATGTCATCTGTGTCATCTGTCAAATGCTTTCAAATGCTATTTTGGAAATATATCTTGAGGCCTTCTGCTCAGGGACTGTTCAACCGTAAAGGCCAGACTGGTTAAATTCAGCTAACCTTGTTGAGGTGCTGGCATGTTCTTCCAGGTCCTGAAGCTCTTTGAGAGTGATTTTTGCGTTCTTGGTCACCTCCCAGTTTGCCCTTTTACTCAATACAGCAGGACAACTAGTAGCTTCAAACCTCATCCATTACTGAGGCTACTGCGCTTCTGAATTCCTGGTTTTATTTGCTTTACCCTGATCTATTCGTTTCTTTCTAAATTATTTAGTTTGAAACAGGTGGGCTCCAGTAAAGCTGTATATACATCATGAGGATATTTAAAGCAAACAGGATGCACCCGACTACAGACCAGAGTGCCACAGCAAAAAGTATAAAAACATCTACATATGAGAGATTTTCTTTTTTTTCTCTTTAATAAATTTCTAATCCTTTCTATAAACAAAATTGCACTATTATCATGAGTTCATAAGAGTACATTGGGAAAATGCCAATTATATTCATTTAAAATGATAGTGGAAGGGGTCTGAATGCTTTCTGTGGCTGTTCTATTCAAAATTAGAACACACAGTACAAAAGTGATTGTCATAGACTTCTAGTCATCACTGCTTGTGATAAAGACCATATTTTGCTGACAACACAGAGCAGACTTTCAGCCTACACTGATTGAGACCCAGTTTTTTTCTTGCTGTCTCACAAAGCTAATGACAGCTTATTTAAAACCTAATTGTCACAGTGAAAACAGAAATTAAAATTAGATCATTAAAGTAACAGAATTTGCATTGTCAGATAAACCAGACTTTTACAACAGCAGGTGTTTCAGTGTAAATTAAGGTTATATACTTGGTTATACTCGATCATTTGGCTTACTGATATTTAAGTGCCAGAACAGATCAGTAAAACCATAAGCAACCAAAAGTAGTAATATATGAAAAAAAAAATGCCTATATATTATTCATGGTTCTGCAAAATAAGAAAAAAACTGTGCAATTATTAGCAACAAATTAATGACCTTTTATATTATTTATGGCCCATTGAGGCCTGAGCATATATATAATATATAAAATTGAATAAAACATCACTCAGACCTTAGGAGAAACTAGTCTTAAAGCAAGAGTCGTCTTCACAAAAATAAGTCACCACATAGGCTACTCATTAAAATACATGGACTTTCCAAAATGCATTATTTTTATGTTACAAATCAAATTCAATGAAGCATATATATGGTTCCTTGTCTGTTTATGATATATATAAATGTGTATATTAAAACTACCTGCAGAAACTACAGGAAAATAAATACATATAAGTTTAAAGGAACATTTATTTATGAACATTTTCCTTGATTCACTCTCATAAATATAACACACAGATCAAAATGCAAAGTACAAAAACATTTATACTTTTCTTTAAAGCTTTAAGTTAGTTCACTGAACTGAGCACACACATATAGTCTAATACAGGCTGAGCTATTCTATGACATAGCACTTGATGGGATGGCTTCCATAAAAGAGCCAGGTAGACAGCTGCAAAAGAAAATTAAGTGGATTTTTGGGTCAGTGTCCAGCCAAATTTAAAAGAAAACAGTGAAGTGTAGATCTTCTTACAACCAAAATATATTAAGATTAAAATTGTAAATACATAACAAGAACTAAAAAATAGCATTATAACTACTGGTGGTACCCCTTATTGTCTTTTTTATACATAATTAAATCAAGGTGAAATTAGTTACAAATAGTGAATTATAATAGTGAAGTGATAAGACCTAAAGAAAAATAAACACCAATATATGCAAAATAATTAGGATTTCTTTTTAATTAAACAGATGATAAAGTCAAAAAACATACAAAATCCCCTAATTTCCTTCGGGATTAAGAAAGTATTCTGATTCTGATTCTGATAACATACTCCACTATTTCTTGCTTGAAAATATCTATAAATAGGTTACATTTTGCATTGGATCCCTGCATAGTGATACACGAAGTTGTGGCAACATTTAATACACTATTGACTACTACGTTCTACATTCATAATATCTTTTTTGTTCTTTTATTTTTTACAAAAAAACATTGCCCTCTTGATACATCTGCTGCACATCTAAAAACTCTACCATCAGTTGTGCTAGTTTTAGGTCAACGATTGAATTTTTCTGCCACAAATTTCCTTAATTTATATAAATTGCTTTCCTTTATATAAATCCAACACAAACAACACCTATCTCAACATTAACTATATGATGCATGGGTTTCATCAAGTTACCACAGTTTGATAATAGGTAGGGGTATTGGGAGTAAAACCCAAATTCTTGCCCATTATTGATGGTTGGATGCAAGAAAACAAACATGGTTCCTGACCAATTAAACTGCCGTTAAAGGTGGTTGTTAGGGGGGGAAAGTGTCCCGCATCTGTTAAAATCATTTGTCTATATTTTTTATTTGTTATTTTTCTTATGGAGTCAGTTGTGCTCCTCTGAGAGAGCCCAGATGATCATCTGCCACTAGATACAAGAAGAACTGTACAAGAAAAATTAATGTAAATGTAAATTGCTGGAGTAATGCCTGGACATTCCTTGCATGCTTTTTCTTGTGCCTCTGGACAAAATGGGCAGGTGTAGATGCAGAAAAGGAGGTGTACTGGACAGTCAGTGATGTCCGTCAGCCTCTGAGCTATTTGTGTGGAATGTCAGAGGACTGAGGTGCTAAGACAAAGAAGGAATTAGGAGAGACAAAGGGGAAGGTATAATGCAAGCCCATGCGTGCGTTTCCATGACATAGGCTTTCTCTGCTTTAAATGCCTTGTTGTAAACCCTCCTCCTCATTTAACCTCAAATGTTCTCCTCTCCACCTTCTCTTCTGCACATCTATACTTGTATGCCTGCAGCATCAAATCCTCATTTCAAGCAGAATGGTTTTCATTATACTTGCTGAGAACTTTTCACCTCACTCAGACACCTCTGAGCACAGCTGTGCCCTAAAGACCCAAATCATCTCTAACCTCATTGCCAAAGTCCAAGTCATGAAAATGGCACTCCTATTCCCTCTAACCCTAACTTTTATAGCTTAATAGTCAATTTCCTGTATACAGACTTTAAGGATACATGAACAGATGCTCCTTGAGCTTCCACTGTTTTTCCAGCTGACAGTGTAAAGTTTTCCTCCTTCATAATTGAACATACATTTAGTGATTAGAGACACTGTTCTAAATGTACAGTGAAATTTAAAACTTGTTATAACAAATTAATAGCAAAGCATTTAAACATTTTCCTCTCATTTTTTTAATTTTATGCTTAAAATGTACATTTCTTTCTCTCAGTAATATTTCACGACTTCACATCAAACAGTACCAGGCGTACTTTAATCGTTTTAACCCTCTGTTAGTTGTATCTCAGTGCAGTAACATTAAAAACAAGACAGCTCTGGCTGATGCTCCTGAATGGATAATGGACTCTAGCTGTTTGAAAAGGTCTAGAGGACTGGAATGTTTGCTACAGGTCAGGAGTGGCGCTTTCTGCTCTTTTGTGTCCAGTCTGCAGAGGAGGTGTGGAATGCAAACTTCATGAGAACAGAGGCGAAGAAAGAGAAGAAGGGAAAGAGAAGCTAGGGGTCGATGCACGGGAGGGAGACTCGAAGAGGGGAAGAATGGGTGCAAAGAAAGCAGTGATAGTGTTTGTGGGCTTCTGGGGCAAAAAAAGTGTTAATTGAAGTGCTAAAAGAAAAGCTCACAGGCTGCACCAGAAGAAGAGTTCAAGTTGCTGCTGTAACAGATCACTCAATGAACATACAATGAACAACCTTGACAGCAATTCTAAAAACAAAGTCACAACTCTAAGCACAAAAAATGCCCTTTTTTATAACAGCTCACAATTCTGCATAATTTGGACATCAGCATTCAATATTCAAAGATCAAAAAAAATTGGTTCACAACCCTTTTTTGTGTGGCTACATAAAAAAAGAAACATTTACTATGGCCCTTAATTTCTTTGCATAAATTAAAGGAAAACATTGTCATGCACCTACAGGTTAGTAAAAGGACGGTCAAAAAAGAAAGCAAAGACAAACAACAGCATGGTGCCAGCTGCATCTGATTCTTGCCAAGAAAGTACACAGATGGATCCCTGCGAGGGCTGTTCACTCTTCCACTGTGGAACCATACTGTAACTCTTTAGACCAAATAATTTGCTGATTTTAAATGTCCTCATGGACTGTGGATGACTGCAGCTTTCCAGATATGTGTGGAAGAATTTCATTTGGTGTTGAAATTTTCTTTTTACCGTACCAATTTTCCTCTTAATTACTTTTCTGTCTCGAGAAGAAAGCACAATCATGGTGGCACGGCATAGACAAGGATACACAGGAGGGTAAGCATGAGTGTGGCCATTGGTTCAGCTCATTTAGCCTATTTGTTTGAGCAGCTCATTTAACAGACATGGTCCTTAAATGTTAATTAGTTTAGTCCCCCCCCTCCCATCTCTAATGTTTATAATTATCACCAGACTGGCGGTTTTCCTTTAGTTGCCAGCCAAATGCAAAAGTGAAAATTTCCACATACTTCCTTAGAGTCAGAGGAACAATGTGGAAACTGTCACTATAGCAGGATTTGGTAAAGAGCTGTGTAGAGTAGAGTTATATGTTTAATGAAGCAATCCTGCATCCATTCGTTGTTGCAAAAGAACCCACTATGTGATGATTTGGTATGTAATTGCGGTTATGTGAACACTCTTATGTAAGAGCACACGCTCACGTATCTCTTGGGATGCGTTGACAGATCAGGGGTTTTACAGCCTTTGACAGATTAACCTACATTTTTCTCCACAAATAGAGGAAACGTCAGTTGATCGGATAGGGATGTCAGTTGTTTGTTTTTCTTGTGAACTCGCCAACATCCAACCACATCTTTCATTGTTTTAACTAAGAGCACCGAATCCGCATTGCTTCTCTGTGTAATTTGTATTACAGACAGATGTTAGCAGTCTGCAGAGAAAAATGCAACACTTTTTGTCCAAGGCTTAGTCATAATTCTTTCATAAGTAATGGTAATTAAGTCATAGTGGATTAGTTACCACAGTGGCTAAAGTGAATAACATTGTTTTTATATCATTCGTAAATGAATGACACTGAAAGCCCATAAGGAAATAATGTTGTGAGATCCGAGATGCTCTGTAATTCAACTTTTTCATAATGACTGCATACTAGAAAAAAATACTTTAAAAGTATCTTTGATCATAAATCATATTTTGGCATTTTGAGAGAGTCAGTTGTTGTTTCCTTCTGAAAACATACATATTTCTGTTCCTGATTATTGGCCTCTTGTCTTGTTATAGCAAGTTCTCCAACACTGGGAGCAGACAGATCTTACTGAAATCTCGTCTTTGTATCTCTAGTATGTAATACTAAGTGTTCATGTGCTCATCTTGTGGATTACTTGGGTTTTGCAGTAGAGTCTAATACATGATAACAACAGATTTCTTAACTTCCACTCTCTCTGTGATAATGTAATAAAAAACACTGGACAGTTATTTATCAGCAAAGAGTGACCTGCAGAGGGAGAAAGAGTTGCTTTCAGTCTGTCACATGCCTTTAACTTTACACTCCACTACTGTGTTTATAATTTGATCATTTCCAGGAAATAAAAATGTAGAAACAGGAATGTCAGTGATGAAAACTAAAACAGAAACAGATTCTTCATTTGTTTGTTTGTTTTTTCTTCTTCATTTCTTGCCAAACTTCATCTCCAATTTCCTACTTTTAAACTAATAAATGCACACCAAAAAAAAAGTCTCTGTGTTTCCTCGTGAGTTGTAATTTGTAGAAAAAGTGGCTCCAATAGTTCAGGATAAAGAGAATAACTGATTTGGGAGTTTTTTTAAACATCTGTGTGTTTATTGTAAATTTCTTGAAAAGGTAAATCTATTTAAATCATCAGGCTGTTTTATGGATTCTGCTTCATTGAAGATGAGAAAATGCTGCAATGAGTCAAAAGGATCAACCTAATTTTAGTTATCACATTATATGAATAATTATAAATTATGCTTGAGTCCCAATTTTCAATTCACGTAGTAAAGTCGGGATAATTAATGTCATGTTTTTTTGTTTGTTTGTTTTGAATAAAGGAGAAACTGTAACTTCTTTTGTCCATCGTTATGTGATTTTAAGTTACACAGGACAAAGGTACATAGCACACGCTCTAAAAGTATTTCTCACTCAAAGTTCAGACTACCTATTAGACTCTTAGTAACTATCTGCTAAAAGCTACCAGGAATGTGGCCCTAAATCAGGCTAAAGCTAAACTTGTACTGTGGGAGGTCAGGGAGACTGTTGTTTACCTAACAAATCAACATCAGTGTGTCCAGTCATCTGTTTCTGTCAACGCTCCTCTAATCTCTTGCTACCACTAGTTTTCTGTACTCTTTCTAATTAGGCCCACACTTATTCCCACAATGTGGACTATTTCACTTTGAGGAAATTCAGGAAATACATTTATATTTCATATTCCTAAAGGTTTTCTTATTTTAAAGAACTTGAAGGAAGATTATTAAATGATAACAAACTTTAATGATACTGAACTTAACAGTTTGAATTTATTTATTTAACCATTAAGAAAAAAAAGAACATATTCTGGATTCAGATCATAGGTCAATGATGTTGAATAATTTGGGGCTTAGCATTTGGCTTGGACTGAAATGATATGGAAACGCTCTGTTGGAAAATGACTGAGTTGAGGCCTTCTACATTCTGTGGTTAGAGGCTCTTTTCCCTTGAGATATTATGACTTGGCTCATTTTGTCTTTAATATTCTCTGGGATTTCATCTCCCAGTTATTTTTACAAAAGCCTTCTGTAGCTTGGATTCTAGAATCATTATCTTTGGTAATATTCCAATTAGACAAGGCCTTCACAAGTCTTATCTTAAAGCATGTCTCAACTGAATACAGTTGTCTTGGAATTAATTAGATTTTTGGCAGAATGTATTCAGCTCCCAGAAGTGATGATCGCTACACGTTTGAGCTCAGATGACTGGGAAAGATGTCACCTATACCTAAGACATTTCTTCTCATTCCTCTTAGCAGCGTTAAACAGAAATTACTTCTTGATATTTTAAGTCAGATTAACTGGCATTTAAAAATTGCAAAAAAGTGAGACAATGTGGATGTTTGTGTTTTGTGCAGATAGAGCCCTGCTATTTTCTCGTGGGTTTGACTAAATTAGAGACATCTACTATGGGATAGCCACTAAAATTAAAGTTAGGACCCGCCCAGCCCCTTTTATTAATTTCTAAAATGATGACTCTGAGCTGTGGTGGGCTCATTCTCTGAGTTCATTCAGCCAATAAACAAACAGTGTTCAAGCAAAATAACAATAATGAAATACTGACATTTACATATATTAAAAAATATATTACCATCAACATGAGCATTAGTAGGGTCATTGTTACGTAAAATAAAAATACGAAAAATTCCAGTGATCCGTTTTTAAAAATCTTGTATCTAATTGACTCAGGTGTCATCCTGTTCTAATTTAGTTCTGCAAAAAAAATCTATATGACAAGTTACCAGGTAAATTTGTTGTACTTTACACGCTGTCTGTGGGTAATGACAACCTCTCAGAAGTGGGAACTGACAAATTACGCGAGTAATAAACGTGATTTATGATGGAGTCCCTGGAGGCGCACCGCGCAGCCATGCGACGCAGTGCACCGTCCTGTGGGAGGGACAAGGCGGAGGAGGAGAACAGGGAGGGAAGGAGTGATGGCGAGAGGGAGAAATTGAATTAGAGGAGCAGAGCGAACCTCAGAGAAGACACCACAACAAAACTTCTCAACAGTCAAGCAAGTGGAGCTGCACACTGGCTTGTCTCCTTTTCTTCGCGCATGGCTGCCTAGTTCCAGCAGCAACAACGCCTGCAGTCTAAAGTTTTGGGTCTGGAAACAGGTCCCCGCATTGAAAGATGGACCATTTAATAAGGACCTGGTCGCGCTGGAGACTAACACTGTTTCTGTTTGTTCTGCTTCATGTAACAACGACACAAGCGGGTAAAGTATTTAGCTGGACACTCAAATGTACAATACAGATCCTTGAAAATGCAAAAATGTTTTTTATGCCCCCTTATAGACTTTTCTGTTGTCTGATTGACGCTTTGTCCCCTTCATCTAAGTTTCCCTGACTATTTTTAAAGACTCTTTTATTGATAACTTGGCCTTTAGCCAACACAAAGTTATTAGCGCAGATCTTCACACCTTCATCTTAGATTCAGTTTGGTTCCTGGTGTGTTAGACTCATTTAAATCTTTGCAAATGGTTTGTTGATGCTGCTACGTGTTCTACAGAGTCGCTTCGGGCTGGGATTAAAATTGCAAGCTGACTCAAATGACTTTTAGAAGTTGTCGGAATGCTTGAGAGGTGTGCAGATGATTGTAATATAACCCCTTCTTGCATATGACAGATTAATTATCCGCCTCATTGCACTGGGAGGGTATTTAGCAGCTTCCTCAGCTTTTCCTGTTCTTGTTGCATTTTAATCAAAGATATTTCCAAGATTTGAATTGGGCTATGTCCTTCATGCGTCAGGTGTAAATCAGCGATTTAAGGAGATGTGTGATGTCATGTTTGAGTTTGCTTGTGACCGGCGTCGGTTTACTGTGAAAGAGGGTTTGACGTTGGCTTGCGAATGGCTGAAACACTGCAAGTGGGCAGATTAAAATTCCTTCCATGGATCTGTTTAATGCACACAGATCTTAAATTACAGTTTTTCTCAAATGCTAAAACACATGTCACAAACGTTACCACCAGGTCCCCCAATGTCCAAACACAACACCCTTCTCTAAAGCTACATAAACACAACCACACCTTCCCACTGCAAAACTCAAACTCCCACACCAAGAGAGCAGCTCGAAGCTGTCAAAACTGTAAACACTATACACAGCATTACACACTACAGCAAAACAATTGAAAACACAATGCTCAATTTGTGAGAAGGTTCTTTGTTTCATAACTGCCAATGCATATTTTAGAAACTATACAGTAACGGATCGTCGTAGATCTCTGCAGAGGATTAGGCATTTAGATTTGTGAGTTTCATGAGTAGTATAAATCTATAGAAAATCCTGCATGTACGTACACTACTGTAACACAACTCAATGCAAAAACAGAATCTATTGCACACAACAGTAATCTTGAAAACATGAACAGGGTGTGAAGTTTTTTTATTTACGTTATTCACACCACACACACACCACAATCACTGTGCGGCATCATGTCGCTGAGCTGTTGCTCGCATCTCGTCCGTAATGATGGTGCGAGGTTGTCTTGCTCTCCCTCCTGGACCTTCTCCTCTCCCATGTTGGCCTTCTCCTCTTCCTCGTTGGTCGCTCCTCTTCCTCCTCTCATTTGAACTCCTCTTCCTCATTGGCCTGCTCCTCTTCTTCCAGGGCCAGCTCTTCTCCCTCCTCTGCATCAAATTCCTCTTCCCCTGACTCTGCCTTCATCCATTGTGTTTGTTTGGAATCTTCAGCATACTGTGCACTCTGAACTTGCTTTTACATGTGGGTACAGCATTAGCAACAAGTGTCTTCAATTTTGAGTCATTGTGTGTAGTGAATGACGCCAGGTGTGTTCCCTGTGTTCAAAGATTGGTGACTGTGGCAAGCATTTTGCATCACATGGGCTTTCATTTGAGGATATGAGCAGAGTTGTTTTGCAACATGTGTTTTAGCAAGGAAAAATGTGTTTAGATTTATGAGTACAGAGGGTTGTGTTTTGTGACTTGTGTCTTCATGTGACATGTGTTTATGGTACTGGAATATGGTGGCTACATTTAGTAAATGTGTTTAGACTACTGGTCATTTGGGTTACAGGATTGGCTTTTGTGTTTTAACATTTGAGAAAAACTGTAATGCACATATCACTACTGCCTTCCTGATTCTGGTACACTTTTATAGTGATGTATTTTATTGCAGACTTGAATCTCAGATCACATTTGCACAGTAACTGATATGACCCACTTCCACTATGGTGGAATGTAATCATTGGACACATTTTCCAGTTATCCACCTGCAAAAAAGAAGACATCTGGTGACTATCAAACAGCTGTATCTGTCTGTCACAGTGTCCAGGCCTTCACATTTGTTGCACTTTCAAAAATAAATAAATAAAAACCAGCCATTGATGCAGCCATTTTAAGAGTTGCTTGTTGCCGACATGGCAAGTAGCTCACTTCTAATTGTCACCCACGCAGGTCTCTGGCACAAGTATCATTAACTGATGCAGACTACTTCTTTACAAGAGTTGCAGTTTACAGATTTGGTGATGAAGGGATTTTGTGGTCTTTCCAAAGTAGTTACACATATTTTGTTGTCAGTCTTGGTTTTTTGGCTTCACCTACTTTTATGACTGGCAAGATTTTTGGAATTCATTGGCTCAAACAACATCAAGAGAGGAGGAAGTGAGCCAATAGACACAAGTGGCATTCAGGCGGCACAGCGGTTGTCCATGGTGTCCATTGCTTTCTATTGAGGATCTGTGAAGTGAGAGCCTCACATGATTAAAAGAGTGAATAGGACATATGGTGGTACAGATATGACAGTCTTAGATATGCACATGTGGCTGATAATGTGTGTGTCTTGTGCCTGTGAATTTAAGCATGCATGTGTGTGTGTGTGTGTGTGTGTTTGTTGTGTGTACTGCAGTTCAAGAATGTTTTCCCATATGCTTTCTGTGTGTGTTCGGGAGATGAGAGAGTACTTTGTAGTCATGTTTGCTAACAGGAAGTGCGATGTTCTTGGACATGTGCATGGTTCATTTCTTTTAGAATCCTCTGTTGTGCTGCCTCGATGTGTTTCTGCTCAGTTTTGTTTTCTTTGTTTTCTTTTTTTAGTCCGCTCAAAGTCTGGGTGTATGGGATATTTGTTTTTATTTTATGTGCCTTATCACATCATTTACATCATCTTGCTCCTCTTGCTTTTGCCTGTGATAGGGGGCAAATTGTGCATACAGCCCCCTCACTGTGTCCCGTTTGATTCAGTCTTCTTGCCGATCCTTCACCAGACTCCCAAAGGATGGCAGCAAAGCTTGTTCGCCTTTGATCCAGCAACAAATTACTGGCAAATAAAAACACATGAAAAAAGGCTGCTGCATTTATCAGCATAGAGAATGAGAAAAGAGGCATTACAGCTCTAGTGTTAGTTCCTGCGAAATGAGTTCAAGCTATTCTAATTGAATCATTAAACATGAGAAGTGTTAGATATGCTGATATCTGTCCTTACTTGCTGATGCTGCAAGTATCACATCAAAACTGCTTCTCTGACATTGTGATGAAGCAGACTGTTTGGAATTCCCCCAAGTGTTTAATCTTTAGATATGATGCCTATACGCTTTGTGGCGCCAAACCTCAATCTATAGTATTCAATGGACATCTGGCTTCCAGAAACTCCCTTCCCCTCAGGCTTCTATGACTCTGAGTTCCTGATCACTGGATGCTCCAAGCAGCTTTTTGGGAGACTAGCTGGAACGGCTTCCTGTGGACTTGCAATAAACAAACATCAGATGAGTTTCCTTTCTGTCCATGTATCCTCACATGTCATTTGCTTTAATATCCACATTTCTGAACTTCAGAAAAGTTATTTCAAAGTCATCCATCACGTGCACCATCTCTGAATAATCGTTAAGAGTTCCTATCAAAGTCATTTAAAACCATGTACAACCACTAACATTGCAGTAATCTTGGTCTCTGAGTTCCACTTATACTGTTTCTCTGGAGCAAAAATGAAATAGTCATGTCTGTACCTGTATTACACATAGTTTGTGAATATTTTATTTTATAATACTGTGTTCTGCTTTGATTTTAGAAACCCTGTTGCTCTCCATAAAGCTGCCTTAATGTTATGTATCAAAGTCTAGATGACAGCTTGCGTTTGAAACTAAAATGGGCTTGGTCATGCATAGATGTGCATGTTTTTTCCTCACTATTGCCCAGGGCTTGATGATTTGAATCAACAAGGACCATTGTGAGCCTTGCAGTAGATAATGGATTTACATTAGTGAAAGAAAGTCCTGACAAGCCTAGTAGTATAAATGTGTGTGTTTCTATGTATGTTTGTGTGTATTGCCTGTCCAGTTATGGGCCTTCACGGGCAGGTGTTTTCTCTATGGGCCAAACAGCTTTTGGCCTGTTAGCCTGTCGTGCTGTGAGCAAACATGAGCAAAACAAACTGTGGAGACTGAAGAATGTGGTACTGATGTGAACTGGAGCAAAATGTGTAACTGGATTCCACCATTTAGTGTCAACACAAAAAGTATTACTGATGTGGGCATTAGCCCAAACAACCACATATGCCCAGTGACCTACATTGACAATCAGCAATGTTGTTGTAATATTTGTTTCCGTTCACCTGTTTGGATCATTTTGAGCGTAGACTTGAGATAGATCAAGTTCTTATTATGAAGAGAGCATATGATAGATACCTGGTTTACATAATACAGAACACTTAATATTCAATTAGGTTGTCCTGTTTACTCACATCCTTGCTTTGATTGACCCCATTAATAGGACTTCCTAACTCATTACCCCTGAGAAAATGATTAACAAAAATTCCCAGCCACCATCTGTGCAACTGCTGACTTGACACGCTCCTAAACTGTCAGTGATAACCAAAAGCAGATCTATAAACACAACAAATTCAGTGTAATAAATATCTCTGCATTTTTATGCACTGCAGGCTTTCAAAATAATACTTTGACTTGACTCCGACCACATCCATCATATTGACAAAATCCGGTCAAAGACATACAGACAGGCATTGAAGCTTCTGCCAAAAAACCAAAATGACAATGACGTTCCCCACCCCCAAGGTGTATCTTAGAGCAAATTTTGCCATGATGACACTGTGAAACACACTTTCTTAGACAGTCACATGCTGTGGAAAAAAAGCACTTAAGTTGGCTTGGCAGGGTAACAATATTTATCCATACATCTGATAAGGAGGACTTTGGGTGTTTGTTTCTGGTGCCCTTTACTAAAAAGTCTCTTTGTGGGCTGTTACATATTTCTCTTCATAGTCAACCTTTATTTTGGTCACCAGTGTGATGACTTTATCTTGCCCACAGACAAGCAGCCAGACAGACAGACATAATCCTATCACCCACAACATTTAAACCATTGCCATGTTGTATAAATGACACAGATCATCTTGTTCAAATGCAGTAGTCTTCTGCAAAACCTTGAGTCCTTGGTCCTGGCATTCGTGTGGGATACTCTCACCTACACATTGCTCCAGACCAAACACAACCCCAAAGGCAAAGGCATTCTCTCAAAACAGCAGCTTCCCCAGCATTAAACAGCGACTCCACAACTCAAAAATGGCACAGGGACAGCTTGAGGAACACAACAAAAAGCCCAAGGCACTGATCCAGCCTCCAGATTCCCCGGATCCTAAGCTCAGAGAGATTCAGCTGAATGTGCCAGAACAAGCCTGATCCACACATGCACACAGATCTCTAAAGATCCTTTGACTATGACTGATGATTTAATGGCACGAGAGATATTTAGTCAATACTAGGTTATTGTGGCCTCAGTATATAAGCAATGTCCAAAGAACAAAAAAAATGCTTTTGCAGTAGTTTGCACAAATGTATTCTTGTGCTTCAGTTACTTTTATTTATAAGCAAATGAGTAAAGTGTTTGACACAGTAATTAATTTAGTGAGAGAGAAACTGTTACAAAGGCAGTGTTCCAAAGTGCTTTTCTCTTCCTCTGGGAATGTTAAAGCTAGAACTGAGCTATAAACAGTTTTTGTCTATTCTGCTGTGACTAGGTGTGCAGACAGTTTATTATTCTTTTTCTGTGCTTGCGTGTCTCTTCCGCATGCATTAGCTCTCTGCAGCTCAGAGAGTTCCTGTCCACACACAGTCGTGACCCAGACAAAAGGTCACACCAAGTCTTAATTAGATTAAAGGCCATTTTTCTTGCAGCCACGGGGGAAAATGTGTCTGGATTTATTCGACCGCTGTGTCTGTCATCATTTTCAATACCATTCAATATTTTACAACATTTCCCATTTTCTGAAGAAATTCTGTCACAACAGCAGATTTTGTGGTGAGTTGGATTTTAATAAATAGATTTTAGATGGATTTCATATACCCATCTAAAAAGAATAATTCAATGCCTGTGTATTTCAGCTTCATGTGCACATGTTTTCTGTCTCATTTGTTATAAGCTACATCTGAAAAGTATTTCAGTCTTTAAATGTGAGATTCTCTTCCTCCACTCATCTCAGGGTGTGGCCCAAGATACTATGGGAAGTTCTTATTGCTGAGATTTCTTCCTGGCTGCATTTCTTTTTAAAAGTCCCCAGTTTCAGGATTCAGTACTTTTTGACAGAGTAGTGTGTGTGTGAGGGGTATTTTCAGGGATGGTTGTGAGCGTAGGTGGTATGAGTCACGGAGAATGTCTTTGGAGACATTTGCTTTTCAAACACAGAGAACACATTATGTCTATCTACGACTGAAGTGGTGCTAAGTTGTATGACCGCAGGCGATGGAGAGATTATGTCAAGTGTCACACAGCCAGAGAAGGCACAGAGAGATGTGGATTGTTTGGCTGTATTTACATGGGAACTCTGAGTTGGACTGCAGAGCTTTTTACTATGAGGAAAACTGTGCCTGTCATTCTTGTGGGGCAGACATGGTGTTCTCAAAGATAAAAGTACAAACAAAAAAACAGACTGACAAGTGTCTTACGGCATTGAACTGTATGCATTTATATGGATGATTGTGTATCATCATATGGTGTTCAGTGCATGTTAGCTGTGAGTATTCTCAAAAAATGCCTGGTGTCTGTGCAATTGCTGGACATTTCAGCCCTTTTCCAAACAGTCTGACCTTTTGGCGTGATTGGAAAACATTCTGAGTCATCAGTCCTTTGAGAATTTCTGATGCTGTTTCACAGCACATTCAGCCAAATGGTGGGGACCGTTTTGTTTATCAGTAGCCCGTACCAGATGTTCTCTTTTATGCTCAGCTACTCTTCCCAAGTTTCTGTAGAATTAACATAATTTGAAGGGTGAGGTAAGGGCACGAATACTGCAAAGCATAATGAGATGCGAGCAGAACCTGTTCAGACAGTCAGTGCTGCAGGATAGGTAAGGAGGATGCAAGAACTGACACAACTCAAGGTGACATAAGAGACTCCAAAGCAGGGAATAGATAACATTCTTTCACTGATCCAGACTTCATTTGGCAATCTTCCACCACTCTTAGTTCTTCCTTTTATGCCAGATAAGGTGTGAGGTGAAATAGGGATAGTCATCCTTAAATCTATCAAGCTGTAACAGCAGTGAAAGTTTGATTGATTTAAGGACATAGGAAGTCAGGACAGTGACTTCCTATGCCCTCTGAGTCAGCTTACCAAACAGATCCATGGCCATTTCTTTTCTCTTTCTTTCAGTGTAGCCCATTAAATTGATGGATGGATCCTTTTCAAAGGAGTTCCTGCTGCTTGTCTCAGAGTTTTCCCCGTGACATTGTTGTGTTTTCCCACTTTTCTTTGTTATCTTGTGAAAGACAGAGGTCAAGAGTCTCCTGTCAGTCCATACTTAAAAAAATGTTTGGAATTGGTCAACAGCTTTAAAGCTCATAGTGATTAGAGGAAAAAAAATCTTCTATGACTCAGTAGTTGCATTATTAAATGAATCTGTGGATGGTAATTTAACAATTGTGCTCAAAAGCAAATTATATTAGCTTACATTGGTCATTTTGTCAGGTGCTGGTCTAAATTCTGCTGACAGAATGTTACAAATCCTCTATAATTAAAACCACAAGACTTTAGTTTAAAACATTATTCAGACTGTTCCAAACATCATTGCCTCATGACCTCGCATCCTCAGACAGAGGAACATTGTGTGTATACTGGATTTGGACTTACGTTTGCAAAGGAAATTGATTTGCAGTCAGGAATCAAACAAGGCCACACCAGAGCAATGAAGAACTCTCTTGGGATTAGACAGAGAATCTACCAATTCAATGAAATACAAACATTAAGGATTAGATCCCAGACATGAGGAGAAGTCCAAAGTAAACTTTTGTTAGAAATAAAGACAGAAATGTAAACGCTTAACTATTTAGTGAGAATTTAGCTGGATGAAAAAAGGGGACTCTAGAGTGCTACGTCTTTTGCTTCTCCATAGGCAGTCAACAGAGAGTTTTTGGTCATCCATCCATCTGACCATCAATTTGCACCATGGTGTGGTGGTTATAGGTTGTCATTGATGTCGCGTGGCAAAATGTTTTGGTTTTGGCTTTACTAGTTGGCTGTTCTGTACATGGATTCACTTTGGCTTTCTATCACAGTCCAAAGACACGTTAGGCTACTTGGTGGTTCTGGATTGGTCATTAGAATGAATGTGAGGATGAATTGTTTTCTGGCATCATATGGTCGGCTGGTTGCATGTTTAAGGTTCAGCGTGCCCTATCTCTTCTCCTGACAGCTGTGATTGGCTCCTGCAACCCTGAACTGCACATGCAGTTAAGAAAATTCCTAGTTTTTTTTTTTTTGGTGACTTGCTTATATTAAGTGTCACAAAGGTGAACTGATTATAACAAGTTCATTTTGGTAGCAAATTTAACCAGCAGGACAGCGCATATAATTTTTTATTGATCACATCTCAATAATAATTCAAAGTGTCTTGCTATGCTTTTCCTACCCATCTGTTTATTGCCTCTCTCAGCACCTGATCCTGTAATATACGTAATATGTGCTTAATTTATTATGTCACTCTTCTCTGCCTAATTATACTCACGAGTTCAAATTAAAAAACATGTTTTTCTAATATTTCTTTCAAAGTAAGCAAAATCTTTAGAAGGAAAACTGAGCTTAGTAAATATCAAATTTAAAAATTAAAGGTACAACTAAATGCATTTTTTTTGTGTATTTTCAATAGTAACTATGGCTATAGATGTTAGTGTGCAGGGATTGGTAGAAGAGAAGCTGTGTGTTGTAATGAAGTCATTTAATAAGTTTCAGTATAAATGTATTTTTGCAGGGAATAAATAAATAAATAAATTGATTAAAGCATTATTACGTGTGTAATGCTACATGTAAGGATTACATACATAAATACACTGCCATTAGCCATTTGTCATTATTTTTCAACCTGATGGTTGTACGCAGCAAAGAGACATACAAGATAATATGAAATTAATACAATTATAGTGTTAACTCAGGTACCTCTAACATATCTCTGTGATACTATTGTTGATAATTTTGAGGTATTGAGGAAAACTCTTAAAACGTTGCACAGTGAAAATAATAAGAACTAACACAGCCTCCCTAAAGATATGAGAATATGAGAAACTGAAAACCACAACCAGAAATTTGCAACAGGAAGGAATGCCAGTCCTCAATCAGGTTATAAGTGTGGGCTGTGTGTCGGAGTAAAACAGTGCAAAGTTTCTGTTGAAAGAAGATAGGACCTTCTGTAACTACTTAATTTACAAAGCTTGTTTAAAACTGCGCATAAATGCAAAATTTAATCTTTGAGATCTTAAACACTTTTAGATCTGTCCTTTTTGTTTTACATTGTTCAAGCCTGGCTACTAGCTTTACAACCCTGTTGCCATGCTGGCTTTCTGAGAGGGTGAGCTCCCAGAGCTTATTTGAATAAAGGATGTATGCTATGCAAATAAATAATGGCATAAAATGTAACACAGTGTTTTTTTCGGTAAGCACTGTCTGGACAACAGTAAACTCATTCCATATGTTTAATTAACAAGGAGATAAAAGGAGAGTTCTGTTCGAGGGACAAGAGCTTCAGGAGGCAATTTGGGTTTAGGATCCTCATTTCAGATGCCTGGAATGCTAAGTGCTGAGTGGCTCTCTCTAGCAGCTGGTGGGGGACTGGCTGCACACAAAGCTCTGATCCTGGCTAATGCTCATAGCAGCATTTTATCAGCGGAACATCTAAAATTACACGAACAGCATACAGCACAGGCTCATTATAATGAGAGAGACTTAATACTGGAGTACATTTCATATCCGTCAGGCCAAAAGTTGCTCTGCTTATTGCAAATAAGTATAATTTAATGATATATGCGTTTACATGAAAACAAATTCTTACTTTCAAGATTTTTCTTGCTTGATGTAGTAATGAAGTTTAGTCCATTTAGATTTCAACAGCTTTGGAATGAGTCATTTTACTGTGATCAGGTACCGTCATGGTATTAATTTGATTTCTTTGTCTATTGTTCAGATAAGTGCAAAGGGAATTTCATGGGAATAAAAGAAGTGTCACCCCGTTACCATAGATGTTACATTTTTCAGGAAAAAAATTAATATTAAAATTAGATATCTTACTTAAATATGTTTAAGTAATGAATCACTGCTGAACTAATTTAAACCAGTGAATTGTTCAGTGTGATAAACAAGATGGGGGGCATATTGCTGCTAGCTGCTGCAGGGTGAGTGGTGTGCAGGTGTCAGCTGCCAGGTGTGCTAGAGCAGGATTATGGTTAGGCTTTGTACTACCCCAGTCCTATAATAACACCCACAGTAGTCTGGCCACCTGCCGCCACATCTCAGAGGAGCTTTTCTCTTCCGACTCCTAGGAAGCAGGAAGGCTCCACACTTTCAAACAAGCTTCCAGCCTCATTAAACCCTGCCTTTCAGCTTGGTAGCAACCAGCACTTAACTCAGCCAGACACAAAAGTGCTGTCACACTGGCAGAATTTAAGTTTTAAAGTGACAAGCAAAAACACAACCTCCACTCAGCATGTTTATTATAGTTCTTTATACAAGAATACAGAAATAAAGCTAAAATATGGAAGTCAGGCAAGTTAACATCACCTTGTTGAAAGAGAGAAAATTAGCTTCAGTTTATGAGAAACAAAAAAACCCACTAAATTGTTTTATCTGATGTAGAACTACAGACAGATGGCTAATTTCTTTTCTTTTCTTTCACTTCCAGCTAATTCCATTGATGTTCTGCAAATGCTGAAGCTGTCAGAGAACATGGAGGGGGTGTCCTTGGAGGCTGGTCTCTGCACCAGCAGGAGAGACACAGAGGAGACAGACCTGGCCTACAGGATCAAAAAGATCCAGCTCAGTGCTCCCACCAAACAGCTCTTCCCTGGTAATGGGCTATTTTTTTTTCCTACAAGACCTTATACAGAGTAGTTTTTCAATGTAATATAAAGAAAGAAACTCCATGAGAAGTATGAACAAACTCCACGTACTGCTCCTCCTGAGCTGACGTCTTTCATTGGCAATAGTTTTTACCATTATTATTTCTACTCAGTTGTCACTATAGTGAGGGTGACGGGTCCCTGCTGTGCTCTCTCTTGTATGACTTATCAACTCTCTCCTGTTGTCTCCTCTCTCCCTTCAGATACCACATTTCCTGAGAATTTCTCCCTGATGACTACCATGCGAGCTAAAGAGGGCTCCCAGTTTTTCCTGCTTTCGCTGTATGATGACCAGGGAGTACAACAGCTGGGGCTCGAAGTAGGCCGGTCACCTGTCTTCCTATATGAGGATCAGGACGGGCAGCCAGCACCAGAACTGTACCCCATTTTCAAGAAGGTCAACTTTGCTGATGGAAAGTGGGTAGTTTGAGGGCTGATATCTTCTACATAAGACCTATAAAAATTTAGAGTGAAGGTGATTTGTGTGTTTGGTAGATCAAACCAGCGCACCAGCATAAATACATAAATGATATTAACTGCATTTGCAATAACTTTCTTAATCCTTCAACAGACAAAGGTTAGCAGCTTGTTAAGTTTCCCTTTATCGTTGTTTCTTTCAGATGGCACCGGATAGCCTATAGTGTGCAGGATAAAACTGTGACCCTTTACTTGGATTGCAAGAAAGTAGAGACCGTTGAACTGCTGCGAGGGGACAATGCTGTAGTCAGCACAGAGGGTGTCACTGTGTTTGGGACACGGCTGCTGGATGAAGAAATATTTGAGGTAGGGCATTATGAAAAAATAAAGCTCAAATCTAAATGTTTCTATAGTTTTTCAGGCAGTACAATTTTCTGTTTTTTTTTATTTGTTTGTTTTGGGTTTTTTAGTATTCACTCAAGATTTCTGCACATCTGTTTAAGCAGACAAAAAATAAAAGTTTGAATAGATTATTTTTACGTTGGCTATGAATTGTTCCTCTAGTCTCCACATGCTAAAATATTCTTGGGCAAAACATTGCATCCCAGAGTTAGTTGAGGCAAACCATGCAGTCAATTCCTATCAAGTGTGCATTCTTTGTGCATTAATTTATTGAGGTATACAAATATCTAGTTTCACTGATATGCAATGCAATGCAGGGCACATTGAATGATCTGACAAGATGACCTTGTTTTCATTTGCATGAGTTGTTCGTGTTTATGAGCCTCTCGAACTTCTTAATGTTTTATACTAATACCAATTTAGCTCTTTATTGCCTAAGATGAGTCTATCTATCTATCTGTCTGTCTGCCATAATATAGCATTCATCAGCCTGTGAAACAGCACAACAAAATACAAACTTTAAAGTATAAACTGTAAAAAAAACCAACATTTTACAGAATAAAAAGGGGAAAATGCAGAAAGAATGGGATGACAGGGCACTAATGTTAATCAAGTGCTATTGAACAAAAAAAATATAAAAAGAAATGTGTTTCAGAGGAAGTAGCAAGGAGATATGACCAGTTTAATCAAGCCCACCTCAAATCCAATAATTATGCATTTCTTGAGGGGGGTTGCCAGCATATAACTACCTGAAACAGCTGGTGATTTAATCCTTGTTCACTTACAAAGATTTGTTCACATGTATCAATATGCATGGAAAAAAGGAGAAGCCAAAAAAGAAACCCATAACAAAAAAACTTGTGTTTTTTTTTCCCTCTGTTTTGTCATAAATAATTCTGTGTGCTTTCCATAACAATACACAACCCCTGCCCCATTGTCATTCCCAATGAAGCTCCACTCTAAGTCTGTCATCCACAGCATAAAATAGAGATGGGCTCAAGCCCCTTCCCCTGCTATATCTCCAGGGCTTTGTCTCTATTCAGCGATTGAGCAAGAAAAAATTTAAAAAAGAGAAGGTATAAGATGTTAATTTTAGTAGAGGTATAAGTTATATAGTTGGGTTAATAAAATAGTTTTCCTTCTCCATCAGCGACACAGTCTGCAAAAAGGAAGACTGCATCTGAAATTATGAACATCCAGAGGAAGGGTTATTATAACTTCACTCTGTCTTTTTTTTTTTTTGACCAATAGAAACAGATTACCTCATATATAATCAATAACTAATTCCTTAACCCTGTCCATACATTTTTTAATCTTTCCTGTGCAATAATCTAGTTGACCATCTCATGTTGTAAGTCACTCTTCCCTTCATACCCTTTCCTCTCAGGCATTCCAGTTGTTAAATTATTTTATATCCCCACTTCAGTTAAGAAATGTGTCTCCTTGTGGGCTCTATAAATTTCCCTGTTCAGAAGCAATGGAGACTGTTTAATCTCTGGCTTTGCTCCAAAAACACTCCCATGCTCTTATTCGTCTTCGTTTGTGAAAAGTTATGATGATGATACCAAATGTGTGGTGATGACTAATACTCTTCAGACCATCCTTAATCAGATCCATCCTTTACTTTAATACATGCAATTTTTGTGGTCACGTGTAAGGAAGTGTGCAATCAGCTTAGTCTATCAGAGTCTTTAAATCTTGTTTGCTGTAGAGCGTTAAGTAACCCAAAATAGTTTGTTCAACTTTATATTTTTGTTGATACAAGTGTCGAAAAAAGACACATTTCTCACATATGTTATCTGATTATCAAAGTTGTACACCTTGGGTGAGGCTGGTGCCACAGGGGAAAAAAAATTAAGTAGGCTGACCTTTGGCCCTCTGTTCCCAGACCCTGGTTCTGGGGAGGAGGTCAATGTTCCAGCCCAGTTTTCCCACCGTGGGAGCTCAGCGTGGGAGCATGGGGACTTTGGTCAGCCACTAATGTCTCTATTGCTTCCAGATTGCTTACAAATGACTGCAGAAGTTTTGCATTCATACCCTGCTCTTTATAGGAAAGCAAATTTTAGGTCTGACTGGACTCCTTTTTGGCTGCTATGTGCCCTGTTTGTATGTCTCCAACATGCTGACTGCGCAGATAAAATCCAGCCCACTATTTATTTGTTAGGAAATTCTTTCTGTCTCGCTTAGTACAGGAAATAAGAAATATTTTTGGCTCTGCTTGTAAGGCATGTTGAAACAAAGTTTGTCAAGCATATCTTTAAAGTTTAGCTTTATTGAAATGCATACATAGATTTACCATTAAAAAACTAGAGAAGTATTAATCAAAGTCTCTTTAAGTCAAAGTTAATTTTGTCTCGCTAATGACTCATAGCTGATGATAGTCAGATGTTTTTGGTTAGACGTGAGCATCTGTTAGTGTCAAAATGCAGTTTTATTGCAGTGAGATCGCTTATTATATTCTAGCTCCTTCACTCACACAAGATTATGACTCACACAAGAAATCTGATTAGGCGAAGGCTGGACAACTCCACAGAGAAGGCCTAGTTACTTATGATTTGGTGAAGATTATTGGCTATCTGGCACAACACACCCTATATGAGACAGCAGGGGGAAGTGGAGTGGACTTTTAAACATTAATGAGCCTGTGCCCACAGTGACATGTGTGACAACATGAAAGAAGATTGGGCGTCACTGGAAATTTGCAGGTTCAGCTGAGGTGTACTCCTTTTTCAACACGCCCTCACATAGCCTCTTTAGATGTCCTTGCCCCAATCTAAATGAATAATGGCAGCGTACACACAATTTGGTGCAACACTCACTTGCTGTGTTTTTCAAGAAGAGAGGGCTCCTGCTAGGCAAGAAAAACAGGAAAACTTGTCTGTGGAAGCATTTCCTTTGATCTTGAATTGAGATTGGATTAGATTGGATTAGCTCCTTTTTGCCTTCTCCCGCTCTCTCTCCATCTCCCTGCAGCTCTCACTCTCTCTCCCTCTCTCTCTCTATCACACCTTAGAGTGCAATAATTTTCTTTGCTTGACATGGGCTTTTGGCCAAAACAGGAAGAAAAAAGGGATAAATGGATAACAAATCCTTTCATGTTTAATACATTAAAGCATAAATGACTGTTTGAACAGTTCCTAGGATTACAGTTTTGTTCACGATGATCAAGGCTTTGCATAGACATGCGCTGCTGATTTGAGTTGTGCTGGAAGAAATATGAGGCGGTGGGTAAAGGAGAAGTGATGTGTTTAGATTTATTTCACCTCTGGCAGCTAAATCTTAATTAAAGAGATTACAATGGGGCTACAATTACCACAAAATCAAATGCTTAATCTAACTTAATTTATTATAAATGGTTGCCCAACTGTCCCTGGACACATTTCACCAGGCAGTATGTTTGCTATAGCGTGTCAGTTACATAGATTTGTATCACTAATTCAATCAAAACCTCATCAGCCACTGTCCTGTGGGGCTGGCAGCACTGTGTTTTTTTGTCAATTACTCTCTGATCCATGTCTCACAGAAATTAGCCCCGCAGCTCCTATTCTTTTACTATGAAGCTTGTGTTTGTTATTTTTGTATTTATTCATCCTTTAAAATGTTGTGATCTCAGCCAAAAAAATAGTTAAAATATAACATTTTCTTAAATATACTTTTATATAATTTTATTTAAACATTATTTTTGATATTTTTCTTGATAATATCTGTATCATGAGTATTCATTGGCATTATAAACTAATTAACCTTGTAAATTTTAGTACAAGAAGGACTGATGTGAAATATGATGTTGATAGAAGTTTACAGTTGTCTTGCGTTTAAGGCCGCTAAAGCCAAAAAAGGCTCTGGGTTCAGTGCTGCAGGGTACAGCCATGCTGTCTCTCTGTGTGTCTATATATACACTCTGGCATTGCCCACAGGGCAGGATGGTAGAGAGCTGCTTGACTGTTTCGTGCACACACTTGGGCCCCTCATGGGGTTATGGCCAAAAAGAGGTCCAATAGTCAGTAACAATTTTACTGTTGCTGACAGTTTGTGGCACTCCTTTACAACCCTTTGCTTTACATTTAGCTATGTAGCCAGATGTTCTCATAGCATCTGTCAAGTTGGAGTGTTTAATTTCTATTTTCTGTTCCATCCCAAATGTCTTTTCAGCATGCAGTAGCAGCTGCATGATTTCTTTATTTTTGACTTTTTTTTTTTTATTTCAGGGAGATATTCAACAACTGCTGATTGTGGAGGACAGTGAGGCTGCTGCCAACTACTGTGTAAACTACATACCAGACTGTGACTCAGCTTTGCCCTATCACAGCCAAGCTCTGAACCTGCAGGAGGTCAGTACTGCCATTGAGAGGAGGTGATGCCTACTGGAAAAATGTTTGACACTTCAAACATTACAGTGAAGCCAAGCTTTTGGTGACCTTAAATAACCGTAGAATCCTGGCTTATATTTTTGTCTGAACATGAAGGCCTGGAAATTTTAAAATGCTGTACATATTGTGTCATTGTCTTTTTTTCATACTAGCCCAACATTGTGTATTAACGCTTAAGCAGTATCGTGAAATTCTCCTTCTTGCCCTAATGGCAGGTCTCTCTGGCTGCCAAACACTTAATTCACAGCCAATCAGTTAAAGAAGCAAAAGCACACAGCTACATGTTTCAAAGGTTCTGAGGGCTTTTAAAAAGAGACTTGGACGATTACCACAGAATAGGGCAAGTAAGTGTATCTTCTTTTAAATACAGCCAGCAGTGGAGCAGTTCTATGGTCAGATGCTCTTTTGGCAAAATAGACAGTGCCAGAAGCCCATAACTCAAATATGATATAATAGCTCTTCCTTTCCTTAAGGGATGTATCTGTCATAGACATAAATTACTGTATATGTCTTTGGTTCTGTATGAAAGATAGAGATAAGATGAAAGGAAGGAAGCAGCTGTGTGTGTCGGTTTCATGAACCACACGCAATGTTTTCTGTGTTTGTCTATTTTTTGTGCATATGCCACATGAACATAGGTGAAAAAATTATGAGTGCACAACTTGTTGAGCCAAGCCACTGATGATCATGTAAGAACGGTTCATTAATGGGACTGTGTGTCCATTTCGATAGTCATCCAGCTGGCTTTTAAAGAGCTACAGCTGAGCAATGAACTCTTGAGTCCAGAATATGTCAGCATCTGTCACTTCACTGACCTACTTCCCATCATTCTCCCTTACACGCTGAGCTTGTTTAAAAGTGGCTCTAATTCATGTCGCTGATGTCTTTTACAGACTTTACCTACAACATCATTTTCAGGCAGGGGCCATTCCTAACACTGACATGTAACGGACGTCAGTCTGGAGCAGGGGTGGGCACTTAATTTTCCCAAGGGGCAACATGAGAGACTACGGCTGCTGTGGAGGGTGCAGTCCTTCACATTTGTTCACTTAGTAGAGAACACTTTTTGCATATAATTAACAAATTTGTAGCATTAAAGGCACTGTGACCTCTAAGCACACAAGTAAATATCAAGTAAATGTGTTTTGTTAGAATCTATATTTGTGTATTCCTTCTCATTTCATATTTTGTGTCAGGCTTTTATCAGCTCATTGGAACTTACAGTGGGCATCTGTAAGGGTGTCATGGGACCTGATTACATTTCTTGGCTTTCCTGAAGCAGGCTATTTCTATGATTTTCATTTACAGCAGTGTTTGTTTTTTTCTCCATCCTCCATCTATGTCCTCATCTTGCATTCTACTTTTTCATAAAAGACCTCCCAATATGGGTCTGTTGCCTTGATGCAAAGTGACCAGCCAGCTGAACCAAAGGAGGTCCCCAAAAAGGAGAAGAAAGGAAAAAAGGACAAAAAGAAGAGGGATAAAGACTCTAAAGGCAAACGTAGAAGGAAGGACAAGGGAGAGAGGGGATCCAGAAAGAAAAAACACGAAGAGGAAGCTCTGGAGGAAGGCTTCCTTAGAGTTTCCACAACACTGCCTCCATATCAAACCCAGGAAACTTTTCAGGCAACTAAGTTGCCAGAAATTAAGAGTACCCTAGAAACTACCATTCCAACTGATGTTTTCTACAAGACCTTCACGGAGATACCAACACATGAACCTGACTTCACAACTGAAGCCTCTACTTTCATACCTAGGACATTGCCTGTGTCAAAGGTTACCGAGGAGGTAGACAAATTTGCCTGTAGATGCTGTCCGTTCCAATCCCTCCCACTATTTGCAGCTCTAACCAATCACTCCCCTAATATTTAGAGAGCACCTCTTCCTCCTCTCACCTCCGCAATAACTTACCACCACTATGTATTTGTCTGTTTATAATTTGCACATAAACTAATTTGTCACACTCACACTGCTTCTGCTGCTGCAGCAGCCTCTCTCATGCTGTCACATGACTCTGATGTAGTCTGTCAATTAATAACACTGTAAACACTGTAATTAACTGCACACCTGTAAGCTTTTATCTTGGTTAACCAGTGTACTCCCATGTAATCCACCTGTCTTGCTAACATCCATGTGGTACAATGCAGTGTTTTTATTAGGCAGTGCATGGCACAGAGACATGCCCAGTGCCGCCTGGTTAATCTCTGCTCTGACTCACTTAAGTCTGTGTGCTCGCCTGCAGGAGGACACACCTGTAAGGGAACCAGTGGTGGAAGAGTATGAAGATGACCTTTTAGAAGACCTTTATCATAATCTCTCAGTTTCTACAGTAATAGTCGGCCCAAATGTTACTGAATATGAGGTAGGTTAAACGCAAACGCAAGAAATGTCTTCTGCACAGCATAGAAACACTGTGAGGTTATTTGGCTTTCACTACACCAGTCGCTAATAGTTTGTTATTCCTTAACAGATTCTTGAATATGAGGATTTCAAGAATGATACAGAGTTAGAGTATGAGGAGTATGAAATGTACGAGGATGGCTTTGACTTTGCAAAGCAGGAAAGGGCTCAGACATGGGATGGAGAGGTAAATCTCACAGTGACCTCATACATCAAGTGAGTGGTCATGCCTGTGTTAAGTGATTTCTGACAGTCCGCATCTTTTCATCTTTTACCCCTCCTCAGGGTAACCTCAGAGCAGAGAAAGGCCAGAAGGGAGAGCCAGCTATTCATGAACCGGTGAACTGTTACAGACTTTTAATGAATAGGCTAGTAGTTTGGCTATGAGTATGGAAAATAACTTGATACTCTCCATGTTTTTCTAGGGTACAATAGTGAAAGGACCCCCAGGGCTACCAGGGCCAGAGGTAAACAAATTCCACCTGAACTTTTCAGATGAGGTGCAAAATGCTGAGATTTTCAGTGTTAGACATTGTTATGCCTAACACTTGCACCTTAAGTTTTTGAACAGTAGTTAGTATGTAGAATTGATATGTATAGCCGATTATCGATTAAACGATTATTGCGTTTATGTAAGCAAATATGGACTAAATGTATCTTCCACAGGGGTCTCCTGGACCAGCTGGTCCAGTAGGACCTCCAGGACCCAGGGGAGATCCCGGTGACTTGGTGAGTGAGGTTTAGGACTTGGGTTCACTCATTAAATGTAGAGTGAATTAGTTTGACCTCAGTCTTTTCCATCACCTGTGAGACTCAACTCTGAATTTAACTGTGACCTTAATGTGAAACACATCCGCAGTATCAAGATGTCCTGGCTTGCTGAAATGAACCTGCAGGAGTTCAGGGATTCATTTTGGCTCACAAATGTTGTTGTCTATGATTCATCATAGAAAATATGCCAAATTACATACAGAGACACCAGCAGATGCTCTGTCATTTCCTAGTAGCAGAAAAAAAACAAATTGAGTGGATGAATAAATGCTACTGCAACCACAAAGGAAAATTATCTTGCAGTTTTAGAGATAGAGTCGCACCTGAATCTTAATGAAACAAAGGCAAACTGACAAGCAGCACTAACAACATTCCTCCACCTTAGTGTTCACCTTGGCTTGATCTTTTGAGGAACTGCATCTGAACAGTTATTTAGTATTACATTTATTCCTATCACAGGACAATTTGACACTTTTATAGAGATAGAATATTTACTGGATTATTTTAATAGCCTAATGTAAATGCAACAACCCTTCTTCTTCACAGATCTTTACTTATCACATATAATGCTTTTGGATAGCTTAACTTTTATTCTAAGTATTACAAATGAAGATGTGAAAAGCATTATGGTGATACTCTACTGATGTTTATGCTCCAGCGTTTTGCCATGCTTTGACATAGACTTTCACGGACAATATCTTTAACGCACTATATAACACTTACTCAAGTCCACTTTGTCGACATATACTTCAGCAAATCATTAACACTTATTTTATTGGCTATTCTCAACGTGTTGTTATAAGGAAAGTTATTTACCCTTGAGATCACACAATTGTAAATATTTCTAATTATGTGTTACTGTTGGAAATGGTTTAAAAATTCAAGACTAAAGGCAACTTTTGGAAAAATATCATTGATTTATTAAAATATTCATTCAGTAGTCAGAAAATATAAAACAACTCACACAATGTGTATACAGAATATAAAGTCTTGTGTGTGGATGTGCATGTGTGCGTTTGTGAGACAAGCTGTAGAAACAAAGCAACATTTATTTTTTCAAAGATTGGATTGTTTTCCTCTTCGTCTAGCTTCCAAGTGTTTCTCTTACTTTCTCCCAGTGATATGCTGCACACACCATAGAACTTTCATGATTTCACAGGACATCTTCTTGACTTGCATTGATTTCACAAGCTAAGTCACAACTGGATCTTGTGACATTTTAACCCCTAATCTTAAAAACAAAACCCATCCTCTTAAAATTCTCTCAATCTCTACTCTCTCAATCTTACTCACTCACTCACTGCCAAGCTATTTTTCTTCCCTTTCCTGTCTTCACTTTTCAGGGTCCCCCAGGACGGCCTGGTCTTTCCGGGGCTGATGGGATTCCAGGCCCTCCAGGAACACTGTTAATGCTACCAGTAAGACCTTAAACACACTGAAACATGCCCACACAAACGCACAAAGAGTACACTTTTTCCACATGTGGTGTAGTAGTAAGACCACAAGGGGGGGCTGTGTGACTGAACTAGCTTTATGCTTGGGAAATCTGCAGTGAGTAGTGACTTCTGCTTGTCATTGCCTCCAGTTTCAGTTTGGAGGTGATTCCCAGAAGGGGCCAGTGGTGTCCCCCCAGCAGGCCCAAGCACAAGCTATATTGCAACAGGCCAAGGTATAGTTCAAAGAAGCAAATTCACAATACAACATTACTGCATACTGAGATTTAGTTCTCCATCAGAATATTTTTTGGCATGTAGCAAGTCAGTAGGTACATTCTTTAGCTTACATAAAGCATAATGTTGTTTTTCTTTCAGATGTCACTCAGGGGGCCTCCAGGCCCGCTTGGTCTTACAGGGCGACCGGGCCCATTGGTATGAATCTCTCTCTCTGACCTTTATCAAATTTACATCATATCTCAAGGGCTCCTACGTCCTCTACCCCCAGCTTTAAACTCTATCTGACCAAGCTCAATCTCATGTCACTCTTTCCCACCCTAACCTCATCATTACGCTTGCTCGGTATATTTAAATTGAGAAATTTGTCTGTATTTCCAAAAACCCCCCCCCCAAAAAACAACCAAAAAAAACCCAAGAGATGGAAAAATGAAACAATTTTTAGATGATTTATTTTCAGTTCATTCTTAATTTTTTGGTTTGGGTCTATATTTGAGGAGTATGTTTGTATACATGTATATACATTTGAAAAAGTTGAGTTTCCCCTCTTTGTCATGTCATGCATGACCTTTTATTTCCCAGGGTGATCCTGGTTCCTCTGGGCTCAAAGGAGAACGTGGAGAAAGTGGCTCTGCTGTAAGACTAGACATAATTTTTACCTCACGCCTACCTTGGATTATAGCCTCTTTATCTTTTTTGTCATGGTATTGATTTCCATTTGTCCTCTTGCCTTCCTTTTAACACCTTTTCCTATTTGTCTTGCTCTCTTCATTTGTCATGAAGGGACCACGCGGGTTGCCAGGCTCCCCTGGAATTAATGGGAGGCCAGGCAAGAGGGTGAGATATCTTAAATATTGGACATTTAAGTGCTGAAAACATTTATGTCTACAGCTTGTGTAAAAAGTATATTGTAGCGTAGAGTGGCCTACGGTGAATCAGATCTGGATGTTGTATCTCATAGGGCCGTGCTGGAGCGGACGGTGGTCGTGGCGCTCCAGGTGAAACTGGCACAAAGGTGAGTTTTTTTGTAATTATACTGAACTGCCCTTCAAATGAGCTACACCCAGTACACACACATTTGGCTCTTCTACAATCTCATTTAGATTGTGTGTTTGTGTGAATGCTGCATTGTAATTTGTAGGACGATATTATTGTTGTTCCTGTTAACTTTACTTGAATTCATTGTCCTGTTTCCATGAACACAGTAACACACATGTTTAGGTGGCGAGGTCTTAAACAATAACAAACTATCTCCACTTGCAAGAGTAAGCCTTTAGGTGTCGAGTGTCCCCCAGCTTATTATATGTTACTGACAACAAGGCAACTCAATATATAAGAGCTGCAGGAAGCGCTTAGTAAAAAACTCAGTCTTCCCTGATGTGTCTGACAGAACAGCAGAGTCTTTATCAGTCAAAGCAGCATTTTAGCAGACCTACAGCTAATCTTCACACTTTCTCTTCCCGATGCACAGTCTGAGCAGATGGGAGGCTCTGCCAGGGGAGACTTTCACTACAATTCTGCTAATGTTTACACATTACCATATGTGTGTGTTTCAGGGTTTAATGCACTTGGTTCTCTATTACTTTGCAGGGCGACAGGGGTTTTGACGGCCTCCCAGGTCTCCCAGGAAACAAGGGGCACAGAGTGAGTTACGTTTGGCTACTTGATACAGTCACTGTACTTCAAGCACTTAGTCATTCAGACACCAACATGATAACATAGCATGCATGAATACCTTACACATCGTATAGCAGATGTTTATTTCCATTATGTGACCGTAATGGTTGTTGTGACTTCTGTGATGACAGGGTGCACTAAAAAAAAGCATTCGCTATAAACAGAACATACCTAAACATCTTGAGGCTTGTCGCTAATGTTTTTTTCTTGTAGGGGGACAGAGGAAAGCCTGGTCCTCAGGGGCCTGTCGGGGAACCAGGAGAGAGGGTAAGTGTGCAATGCCTCTCAAAATTTAATTTCACGCTGAAAATAGTTTTTCTAATTTTTCTGTTATGGAAAGTTAAAGGGAAGGTCTTCACAGAGCATTAAATAAAACCATTTATTCAGTTAACCACGACATGTCGAAGCAGACTTCACAGTAAATGAAAGGTCTATATTATAACTTCCTGCTTTTTTTATTTCCGCTTGGCTAGCCTGAGTTCATTTGGTAACTACATTTGCAAAATACATTAAAAAGCTAGCTAATACAACCCTGCAATAGAATTGAAAATATGAAAGATAGAAGCTCTGTCAGGATAGTATCAATTTATGCAAGCTGGCGGGTAAGGTTTGAGAGGGCGGTCTATTAGTCTTTGCTCAAAGATAGTTGAGCCTTATCTGTCAGGCAGTGAATTTCTTTAATGAGCTATTTCCACAGATTATGTCTCTGGGGATATAAATGTATCCCTGCCTAAGGTTGAGTAAGAAAGGCACACAAAATCTGTGTCGAATGTGTGTCCTTCCTTTTATTTTAGGGATCTAATGGACCTGTTGGGCCACGAGGGCAACCAGGCGAACCTGTGAGTATCCACATACAGAAAAATTAAATGTGATATTGTTTATATATGTAGTTACACATCACAGCATGTCTCTAATGAAAATATTTATTTTGTAGCGTTCCTCGACGGGATAAATTCTTGATTCAAAGGATGCATTAATCTATGCATTAGTCTGTGCTTTAAACGCTCTTTAATACAGAAATAAAATAAAAAACTAGTAAAACAGAAACCGATTTCTCCAGCAAACCCAGAGGGGATTGCCGGTGATTACTTTATTTAGCAGCTGACTGAAGTTTCTGCCCAAAGCATACAGCAGAACTTACACAAGTATAAACTGTGCTGCTTGTATTTCTCATGTACAGAAACACTGAACAATATTTTGCAATACACAGCGCCTAGTTAAAAACACTAGGACAGTCACACCTTATTAAAGTAACACTGTCACAGGGTTCACCTTTGCATTATAAATGAAAAGGTCACTGAAAAAAGGCATCTCAAATACAAAGGTATAGCATTCTAGTTCTGTCATAGAGATTATACCTAGAGATTACTATAGGATCCCTGAAAGATTTTAACAGCACCACTGAAGAGGCTGTCGTTTTTGTGCATCTGCAGTGAACATTGGTTAATTGGTTATGAGTCACACTGTCTTTCTCCCCGTAGATGAGGTTAGGGCTCAGCAGGGTTCTGTCCCTCCAAATGGATCACTGAGTGCAGGAAGAAACGGAGCGCAGTAAGACATGTTGGGAAAACTGTGCTCAACTACAAAGTCGTAGGAGAGGAGAGGATTTAACTGTTGATGAGAGCGAGGAAGATAGAAAAAGTGACACAGTAAGAGACAAACACAAGACAGAAATTTGTTTGGTGGTGAATGAGATAAGAGAGATGGAGTGAGGAAAGTGGAAAGAGAGAGTAGGAGAGAGAAGAGATAAAATCCTGGCCCGAATGATTATATTTCCATATCAATCACTTCCCAGGAGATCACAGATGTGGCTTTGGAACAGGTGGCTTGGCCAGCCTACAAAGAGGAAGGCTGACAAAAACAGAGCACACAAACACACTCATGCTAACAGGCTAGCACAGTCTCCGTGGCTAGCACATACAAAGCAGATGCATGCACACACACACACCAAAGTGTATTATGTCTCTCCTTGTTTTTCTCCCTCTCTTTAGTTTTTATTCATGATTTAGTATTCCACTCTCATTCAGTCTCATCATGAATGCAGGCTAGCTGCTGACTATTTGCTGTGTTTTGTCTCCAGGGTCCTCGAGGTCTTGTTGGGCCAAGGGGGCCACCTGGCCCACCTGGGCAACCGGTAAGTCAACATCGACTGAATTACAGGATCAAAGCTATTCAGCTGCTTCAACTCTATAAAGGCCTCTCTATTGCATGAATCATCGATATGCAAGATGGACAAGAAAACTGTCGAACTATCTCCATATTTTGATCAAACTTTGACATTAAATTTGCTGTTTTCTAACATTTATTGACATGCATTTTTTGTCAGGGAATTCAAGGAACTGATGGAGTACCAGGGTCAAAGGGCAACCCGGTCAGTCACATCTTCTCAAACCTACTATTATGTACCAATGATTACTGGCTTTATTTACACTAGAAAAATCATAGCAACTTAGGTTTAACTGCTAATGGAAATATTAACCAGTCATGTGATGGTAAATGGCCTGTATTTGTATAGCGCTTTTCTAGTCCCTAAGGACCCCAAAGCGCTTTACACAACCTGTCATCCACCCATTCACACACACATTCACACACTGGTGATGGCAAGCTACAATGTAGCCACAGCCACCCTGGGGCGCACTGACAGAGGCGAGGCTGCCGGACACTGGCGCCACCGGGCCCTCTGACCACCACCAGTAGGCAACGGGTGAAGTGTCTTGCCCAAGGACACAACGACCGAGACTGTCCAAGCCGGGGCTCGAACCAGCAACCTTCCGATTACAAGGCGAACTCCCAACTCTTGAGCCACGATCGCCCCATGTGATGTCAGCATACAACCATTGGACCAAGATCATGTGAGGACAGACTGTATGATCACCAGGGTTTCTTGTTCTTAGGGTCCAATTGGAGAGATGGGGCCCCCAGGTCAACAGGGGAATCCTGGAGTGCAGGTATTTCATCATCAGAAAAGTTACTTTGAGAGTTAATCGCCTCAGTATTACACAGTTGGCATCGAGAATGCATTTTCTGTGCATGAAGACTTGTTTCTTTGCATTGTTACTCCATCTCACGGTTTACTTGCTCTTCTCTAGGTTTAAAAAGTATCTTTGGCCTTTTGGGCATATAAAAATTAATTATACATTTGCATGACTCAATAAAGGATTCAATATAAGAGGCTGTTTTGTTAGTTAACGAAAGGACTGTTTCAGTAGAAACAACATTTTGTACCCGACAGCAACAAAGTGTCATTTTAAAATGCTGTCAATGACATTACAGTCATGTAAAGAAGTGTTTGTCATATTTTCAGATAGATCCTATTATTATTCACGGCTCTTACATAAATGCACCATATTAAAACACACAGAGTCATGCAAATCTAGGCTCCCAGCCATCTGCTAAACGCAACACTTAACTTGATTGATGCTTTGTTTTGGTGTAGGGCTTGCCTGGTCCTCAGGGTCCCATTGGATTGCCAGGAGAGAAGGTAGGGAGCATGTCTCTCACTTAATTTTAAAATTAAAGCTGTGCCCTTATGAACCCTGTCATCACACACTCAAAGGAGACAGGCTGAACAGGGGAGTATGACCAAGCCACTTCTGGCTCCCATTCAGGCAATGTGGAGCTAGACAAGAAATCAATACACAAGAAACACACACAGGCATAACAGACACCTGGGACAGTCTTGGGTGCTGCACATCATAAAGCCAGACTGATAAAAGAAATAATAAAGACTTGGTCACAAATACAATATGTAGCAGCAAAGTGGAAATTTTGTTCACTCAGTGATGAGTTGAGGTTTTATGCATCTGAAGCTTGACTCTAGTATTAATACCTCTTTATGTCCCATACAGGGTCCCCAGGGGAAACAAGGCATGCAGGGACTGCCAGGCATTGACGGACCTCCCGTAAGTAACACGCAAACCTGTGTCTGTGCACAACTTATATTCAGTATCAGAGTTTTCTACTGATGCACCAGTCACCATCAGCTGATGTACTGCAATCAGTTTAAACATAGCATTTATGTACAGATTTTAATAAATAAGCCTATTTATTAATTTTTAATAGTATCTAGACAAAGATACTAGCTTATGAAACAGAGAGTTGTTTACCCACTGCATCTGTTTCATTTTTAAGTTTAAATTCTAAAACTTCCTTTTTTTCCATTTTAAATCATCCTTTTTATATGTTTTTATTTTTTAATTTCTCTGTAAAGCACTTTGAATCACCTTGTTGTTGAATTGTGCAATATAAATAAACTTGCCTTGCAAATTAAGCAAACTGTGTATGCATACAGCTGTTTGTATGTAGACACACACACACACACACACACACACACACACACACACACACACACACACACACACACACACACACACACACACACACACACACACACAATGCAGAAAAGTAGGCAAGGATTAAATTGGCTAACCTACACTTTCTGTGGTTTGCCGGTAGGGGGACATAGGAGGCATTTTCTGAAATGGATCCAAGGATCCAAGGCAAGGCATTTTGAATAATAGTCATTTTACAGTGAAGCTTTTCTCATTTACAAGGATTAATTTTAGACGGAAGTCAAACACATTTTTATACATAATGGTTCTTGTATTACTTTTTTGCAAAACTTGGTGAGATATAATGGTGCTTCACTCTCAGCCCTGATGCAGCTTCCTGCTTTTCACTTTTCAAACAGAAATTCCTATGTTGAGGTG
The DNA here is from genome assembly GCF_963969265.1 of Rhamphochromis sp. 'chilingali'. Lineage (NCBI taxonomy): Eukaryota > Metazoa > Chordata > Actinopteri > Cichliformes > Cichlidae > Rhamphochromis > Rhamphochromis sp. 'chilingali'. The sequence continues at coordinate 11,289,516 of NC_137942.1, read as the reverse complement.
ATATAATAATCATGTATTTTACTGATAAGTCAAACGGGTACTTTTGTTCCTGCTTAGGGTCACCCAGGAAGAGAGGGCCCCCCAGGAGAAAAAGGCATCCAAGTGGGTATCTGCATGTCTGAAGCTTGTCTATTGCAGTAATGGATCAAGATATCAAAATGCCAATGTCATATTTTTTTTTCCAAATCTACATCTGTGTATTAACATTAAGGCTTATCATTATGATCATTGTGTCCCTACAATGCCATCTTTATTATAAAAAAGCCTAAGTCCATTAGTGTAAGCAGCATGCACTCAGATTCATCCGCTTGTCTTGTTTCCTTTTTGTCTGACAAGAGAAAAAGTCACTGAGTGCATTGTTTATCCATATCTAATAAGAGAATTGCCTCTTTGCTGGCTACTTCTTATTTTAAAAAGAGTACTATAATAATGTTATATTTTCATGTAGGGTTTACCAGGGGCTCAGGGACCAGTTGGTTACCCAGGGATTCGGGGAGTAAAGGTGAGACAATGATGGACAAGCTACATGGTGACACATGGAGGGAGAGCACCTCAGTTCTCAAGGGGACTGCCAATAGACAAATGAGAAGCATTTGATGGATAGAACAAATGTTACATACAGTAGTAAAGTAGTCCATTTTGACTGACTATGCTTTTGAAAGAGTGGAATAAAATATGAAGTTGTCATAGAAAGGCTTTCTGCTTGGGTTTGGGTTTCTTAAATCCTCCAGGGGAAGCCCTTGTTGGATTTTTTACCATGAAATGAATGTAATGCCAATAACTGCTGGAAAATGGATCAATTTTATGTAAAGAGAAAATCAATAGAGATTTACAGTTGTTTTATTTTAAGTTGATTCATTTGTGATAATACAGGTGAGTTGCATAATATATAAAGTCCAGAGTTTTTTTCTTGAATGTTGGTTTCTTAGTTTTCTTAAACTGGATGTTTTTGTTTTTCAAAGGGAGCAGATGGAGTTCGAGGTCTAAAGGGGAGCAAAGGAGAGAAAGTGAGTGACATAGATTGTGAACTTCTCTTTTTCTGCTGATGCCCAAACAATGGATTGCAACTACAAGGACACTTGACAAATTTTATCGTTATGATGGTGTTTAAAGTCCAGTTATTACCACTTCACAATGAATGACAGGGAGAAGATGGCTTCCCTGGGTTCAAGGGTGACATGGGTGTCAAGGGAGACATGGTGAGAGTGACATCTAATAACAAGCCTCTATGTTGTTTTCTCTTAGTTATTGTCTTTTGACTAAGATACATTTTTCTTACTTGCTTTCTGCTCTCATTCATGACTTCAGGGTGATAATGGAGTTACAGGTCCTCGTGGAGAAGATGGACCAGAGGGATCAAAGGGTCAAGCTGGACCCATAGGAGATACTGGTGTTTCAGGGATATCTGGCGAGAAGGTGGAGCTATTAAAAAAAAAACAACAAACAAACATTTTTCTTCAAGATAGACTGCCAAAGAAGAAAACTTGTATCTAACTGAGCAGCGAAGTTATGTATTAGTTTTGCTTAGTTTTCAGTTATTTAATGACAAACCTTTCCTATAAAATCACAGTTTAAAATTTCACAAAAATACTGAACATATGGATTTTAATGGCCTTACATTTATTACGACGCATTATACCCCAGTCCTGAGGCGAAATTGCCACTGCACCGGTGTGCATGTATTAGCTATTAATCTTTATGTCATCACTTTATGCAGTAATATAGACATTGCTTGCTGGTTTGGCACAATAATAATGTGCAGTACATTATAAATATCTTGACTGGTTATGGGTTTTTCTATTTAATACTTGCCTTATTTCTTCCTTCTCAATTTTTTGTCTTTTCTCTCTCCAGGGTAACCTTGGAGTGCCCGGTTTGCCAGGATACCCAGGAAGACAAGGTCCTAAGGTGATTTAGTGTTGATGGGCTATTATGATCAGTTAATGTATCCCCTGGTCCTTTATCAGAGCTTTAAGAAGAAAGATGTGTGTCACTGGCTGGACTGTTTCCTGTCTGATTAAAAATAAAGGATGATGAATAGCATATTAAAAAAGGCTATTTTATTTATAGTTCATTAGTGACATCAATTCATTACATGTTGATGAATGGTGTGTTTAAGGCTGTGTTGAGCTCATGGATTAGATTTGCTTTAATTTGATACAGTAGTTAATTATAAGTTAATGAGACATTAGGGGTGATGTCTGATAAATGGAGGGCTGAGGCTGATTAACCTCTACTTGTGTCTCCAGGGATCACTTGGCTTCCCTGGTGTGGCCGGGGTCCCAGGAGAGAAAGGACGAAGGGTGAGAGCTATATGAACATTTTAATACACATTACATTCTGACTTTCACACGATTTGCATTTACATTTATTATGTAGGGGATATGTATTTGAAGTAACTGACTGATGAATACTTGTTACCCTTTACAATGCAGGGCCCAGCTGGTCAGCAAGGCACCGGTGGGCAAAGAGGTCCTACTGTGAGTACAGCTTTAGGTGCCCTGCCTACACACCATTTTATTTTAATATAGAAACCCAAGTATACTCAGTCTAATTATATATGGTATATCAATGTGATAACTTGTGACTCACACGGTTACATCACTACAATGTTGTCATATTACAACATATTTGTGTTCCACCTCCTGATAATTCATCAATGTGCTAATAAGCCTGCTGTTTGTTTTCCAATAGGGAGCCCACGGGGGAAGAGGAGGAAAGGGACCAACTGGAAAGCCTGGAGAAAAGGTACATGTAGTGTCATAAACAAAGATTATGTCCATGCACACATTTACACACACCTGGCTAACTCATAAAGTATGGATTAATGCTTTGACAAAGTGCAAACTGGTTGTTGCTTTGCAATTCTTGATGGCAGGCCATCTGGCATGCTACTGTCTAGAAGGGGATACTTCAATTTATACTCTCACCCTCAAAGAGCAATTTGGGAAAGCTAAAAATTTGTTGGCAGTCCGAAAACTAAAAATGTTTGAGTTGAGTTTGAGTCTAGCTATACATTCATTTGCCTTTTGCCTTTTTAATTTGTTAGGGTGCTGCTGGACAAGATGGTCCTCCAGGGTCCCCTGGAGAACAGGTAATGTTTTTAACTACTTCATAATAAATATGATACATTTAGCACCTTTTTTTTGTGTGGGAAATCTTGGCATCATAGCTATGTTTTGATAACCTGCCTTATCTGTTAGGGTCCTCGAGGACCACAGGGAAGACACGGTGAACCAGGACCTAAAGGGCCTAATGTGAGTGGGCTACAATGTGTTTGTCCTTTGGTTTACTTTACCCAATATTTATATTGACCTTTGATGATTTGTTTATTATAGTCATATCAGAAAATTCTTCTTTTGCAGGGTCCACCTGGAAAGGATGGAATACCAGGCCATCCAGGTCAGAGGGGAGAACCAGTGAGTCACTTTTGATCTACTGTAAACAATTGATAAAAACACAATGCCTTTTGATAATCAATCATCATATAAAAGGATCAGCTCCCCTCAATTGTGACAGAGGGTCACAACTAGCACTTCTTTTTCTGTAGGGCTTCCAAGGAAAGAATGGGCCCCCAGGCCCCCCGGGTGTGGTTGGACCACAGGTAAGAAAATCAACAATTTTTAATTCAATTTTTAATAAACTGGTTGTTTTTCACAAATGACATCTACAATAACTACCTACCATCTGCTATGTGCTGTATGCTATGGTTGCTTTTAGGGCAAATCTGGTGAGACAGGACCAACAGGAGATAGAGGTCATCCAGGTGCACCAGGGCCACCAGGTGAGCATGGTTTACCAGGAACTGCCGGAAAAGAGGGTGCCAAGGTGAGTACTTTTCATCATGATGTTTGGCTCATAATCACCTACCAGTATTGCCTTATCACTGTTATATTAGATAAAGCCCAAAGACTCTCTCAGCACTGCCAGAATATCTCTTGGATCTCATCCTGTCCTCTAATTTTCTAATAAACAACACATGAAACCAGACAGTTTCGAGTGTATGATGGCCTATAAGTGATAAATGTTCTTCCTTGGTGTGACTGTCTGGTTGGTATATGAAGGCCAATTATTTGCTCTTTCTAGGGAGACCCAGGTCCATTAGGTGCCCCTGGGAAGAGTGGCCCTGTTGGGCTTAAAGGCTTCAGAGGGAGCAGAGGGACGCCTGGCCAAACAGTAACAAAAATTTTCATATACCTAATATCTATACTGTGCTGACTGCTAACAGCAATTGATGAGTCAGGTTTTTGCACTTAATTAGAGTACTTACATTTACTATAGGTACTCTAATTCATGTGATTGCCTTTAGATCCCAAGTTAAGAATTTTGCAAATTAAAGGTGTAAAAAGATTTGTTGTCCCAGGATTGTGAAGGCTGTTTGTTTCTGTGTCTCCAGGGTCCTGCAGGTTTGAAGGGGGGAGAAGGCCTACCAGGTGTCGCTGGACCTATTGTACGTCTAATTTGTTGAAATTGCTTTCCCATCCTATTCCCTGCTCCATTTTCTGCCGCTATGTTTTATAGAATACTAGGACATATGAAGCAGGAGGCTGTTTCCATGGTGACCAGTGATCGTGACCGTTGCGTTAAATCAAATAGTGAATCATGTGATATAGTTCTCTCACCTCGCTATCTCTTCTTTTTTCCAGGGTTCCACTGGAGAGAGGGGTCCCGCTGGGCCGGCTGGCGCTATTGGCCAGCCAGGACGCCCTGGCGGCATTGGTCCTGCTGGGCCGATGGGAGAGAAAGGCGAGCCAGTAAGATTTGGAACATTGCTAATTTTGTTTCTTACGCAACAATGTCCACTAACACGTATGGTACAATCACCTCCCACCACTGGGTAATAAGCAACGTGTGCTCTCACTTTGGAATGTGATATTATGAGCCAGAGAGCAGGAGAAAGGTAAAGAAGACAGTGAGAGGATATATAAGTGTGATCATGTCTGCTTTCCTGAAAGTGGGTTTTTTTTCCTGGTGTGACACATTAATCAATGTGTTGTGTTGCTTAATGAGAATAACAGTTATAATATATAATATAGATATATGCTGTTTTGCTATCTGTTTGCTAGGGAGAGAAAGGACCTCCAGGGCCAGCTGGGCGTGATGGAGAACTGGGACCAAGAGGGCTGCCAGGGGCTGCAGGACCTCCTGGGCCTCCAGGGGAGGATGGAGACAAGGTGTAGTGAACAGTTAACATTTGCAACCTTTGTTCTTGCTGATTTTTGGACTTAGTTTTTCATGTGTTTGCACTTACCTTGATAGGGAGAAACAGGAGTACCAGGCCAGAAGGGTAGCAAAGGAGACAAAGGGGAAGCTGTGAGTATGCGTTTTTAAGTATAAGCATGACTGTGAATCACCAGGAGGTGGGGGATAAAGGGTTATGAATGATTTGTCATAATTTAGAAAGCCTGAGCCTTTAATCGTGTTCTTCCATCAGTAAATATGTATTGAACTTTCAGTCCGCTCCTTTATAGGGACCCCCAGGACCTGTTGGAATTCAAGGACCTGTGGGTCAGCCAGGACTGCCGGTATGTGCCACAATTTAAAAACAATAAAAAAACCCATAAAGGTTGGCTTGAACTGTGCAATTGTGCAATGCGGACTTGTCTGCGTCTGTGTTTGTTTTAGGGTGCAGATGGTGAACCAGGTCCTCGTGGGCAGCAGGGCATGAATGGGGCAAAAGGAGATGAAGGACCTAGAGGCTTTAAGGGAGGATCTGGTCCTTCTGGACTACAGGTAAAAAAAAAAAGCACTGAATTTCAAGAGTGACTATGTCTCCATAATTATAATAGAGTATTTCCTTTCCCTTCTCATGCCTATCACTATACTTCTTTGTAGGGAATGCCAGGACCACCAGGGGAGAAAGGAGAGAGTGGGCATGTTGGCTCAATGGTGAATACTGCACAGCAATCTCAGCACATACATCATTCATCTCATGTCCATTAGGTCCACTGCTGCTTTCAGGTTGCTTCTGACTCATCACTTCTCTGAGATCTTACATCATTATCTTTTTGACTACCCATAATCTTTTTCAGTATTAAACACTATTTCTCACTTCATCTAAAAACCTTTAAATATGTTTCTTTAATTTTTTCACTTTATCAAGAACAGTTTAATCTCTTTGAAAACTGTATCTGTATGTATGTATTTAGTAATGGGAAACAATTATTTACAAGAAAGATATTAGACCATAGGATCCGTAGCCTTTGCAAATAGTGTGTAAATTTACACTTTACACATTCACATGATATACATTTTTCCTCATCCATGATGAGGAAATTGGGCATTACAGTGGTGCAGTGGTTATCACTGTCACCTCACAGCAAGAAGGTTTGAATCCCAGTGCAAAGACATGCAATTATCTGAGTTATATTATTTGATGATTTTAAATTGGCTGTAGGTGTGAGTGCAAATTTCAGGCTGTCTAGCATGTCCAGCGTGTAACCCTCATCTCGTCCTATGACAGCTGGGATAGGCTTCAGCCCCCACTCTAGCCCCGAGTTGGATAAGTGGAGGAAAATGGTCTTATTAGCATTATTATGTGTGAGATTATAGAAGTTATTGCCCAGCTCATACAAATGAAACTGCTTTTTCTTGGTCCCAGCATTCCTTTTGACTTATTACTTTTGCATTTTCCCGCGGAACAACAAATACCATCCCCTTTCTGTGGGACTAAAAGGAGATGGAAAGACAAAGCTGGCAAGATTAGAATAATTCATTAAAAAATGCACCACTATTTAGTTCATTATGTTTTGTTACAATTTCTGTTTCTGGATAGATATACACAGCTGCACAAAAATAATAGAATATCTATGAGTATGATAGTTTTCTCCAGGACAATAAACATAAAAAGAATTAAAGAAAGAATAAGTGATGAAATTCAGTAAGTGTATAATAGAATATGTCTTTATTTTAGAGAGATGGCTCCAATGAAAAGATGTAATAGCTAAATGTTATTTTAGGATATACATTTTTTCTTTAAATTGCTTATTATGGAAAAAAAAAAAAGACTTCTAATGAGACAACAAAGGAGGCAAAATTGTTTTATTTTTAAGATTCTGGTGTTTGTATTGCACAGTTTTAAGGTATCTGCAGTCAATAGTTGGTACACAGACGCCCCACCTGAGCTTTAATTAGTACTACCTATTTAGTTCATTAGCACCAGCTGTGCTGAATCTGCTGCTGCGGTTTAAACTTGTGAGTCACCCTTTCTTTTTTTTTTTTTTTTTATAATAATAATGGATACTTTATTGATCCCCATGGGGAAATTACTTGTTTTTCTCTGCATTTGACCCATTCACTCTGTGAAGCAGTGGGCAGCCCACTAAGCAGGCGCCCGGGGAGCAGTGTGTAGGGACGGTACCTTGCTCAGGGGTACCTCAGGGTAGCCGTTAAGTGGATTCGAACCGCCGACCTTCCGATCATGGGGCGACCACTTTACCTACTGAGCTATCCCTCACCCTTTCCTCTGCCGATAATCATTAACATTTACCACCCTGAAATTGGGGGATGTGTTGTTGCGTGGGGCTGGTTTTTCTGAGGTCAGTGATTAGTGCTGATGTTTTTACAAGAGGTAAGACTGATATCCAAAGAAAATTCAGTCTTGGCTTTTCCAGTTTATTGTGAGCCAAATGCACACAAATTAAAGAGGAGTCAACTACATCCTGAAATAAGGGTGTTCTGTCAAAGCTTGTGTAGGTTTTCTGTGGATACACTGGTCTCCTTTCACTGTCGAAAGAAATGCACATTAGATTAAGTGGTGATTCTAAATTGGTTTTATTTATGGATGTGAGTGGGAATCACTGTATGTGTCCCTGCAATGGACTGGCAACCTTCCTAGGATGCCCAACACCTCCTGGCCAGTGATAGCTGAGCTCCAGCTGCTCTGGGACCTCATGTGGACAAGTGCTTAAGAAAATGCCTCCAGTAGTGTTCCCCTTAAAACATGCTTGAAAACCGTAATAGCTGACAAATTCCACCTTGGAGGAATTTATGAAAACCTAGCTATATTTGTGTTTTCCCAATAACAGACATTTTGATACGCAGGCAGTGTGACTTGTCATAACAGCAAAAGCACAAGTGAAACTAATAATGTTAACTACGGTTCCGCTCCAGGTAATGATCCCAGTAAGCCGTGTCAGAGAGCCAGCATGCACAATATCATAGCGAGCAAAAGATTTTAGTAGAGACATATCACAGCAGTGACATAATGACACGCTTAACAAATGAGCAATCCTTAAGACTTCTTATAGTCCCTCATTAGCTCCATAGCAGTCAATGTTATGCTGACAGGTCAGTCATTAAAATCTGGCATGTAAATTTGGGCATTTGGTTATATTTTATAAATAATTATTATTAGTTGAAAGAAAGCTATTTAAATGCATTAACCTGTAATATCGCTACATCATTTTTAATCTGTGATTTAAGGCCAAGATTGAAAAGTAGTAGTACCCAATAGACCTTGGCTTCATGTGTAAGAAAGATTATCCCAGGAAATGAATAGGTCATTCTGTATGTGAAAGAAAGAAATAAGATAAATAAAAACAGAAAAAGAAGCAGTGACAGAAAGGAGGCAGTGGAGCAATGGAGTGGAAGGAAGAGGCGGGGCTCTTATTGTGAGCAGGAAGACGGTGTGACAGCTGCTAATCAGATTAGCCTCAGCCTTGGCCGTCTAATGAGCATCCTCCTTTGTGACAGTCATCTCACAACGCTGTCAGCCATGAACACACGCTCAACAAGATTCTCTATAGCCCCTCTTCTCCACAGCCAGATTAGGGAGGGAATGCATTAAAATGGAACCAAAACAAGAGAGAGGGAGAGAAGAGAGATGCTGAGGACTCAGTGGGGAAGTTTCATTCATGTGTGAGTGCCGCGGATCACAGAATTCTTCCCCCTAATGCCGAAGTATTTCTCCACCAGAAGGATATGTGTTTCCTCTAGTCCCACATAGTCTCTCTCTGGGCAGATTGTCTGTCTTTCTGTTTCAGTGTCTTTGCAACACAAGGTTCCCTCCAAGACTTCAGAGTGATTCAGAGCGCGGCTCAGCATCTACTCAACTGAAACTGAAGCCGAGCACATTTAGGATTAATTGCTTGGCGCTCTCTTGAGCAACACAGAAGAGTCAAATCACATGCTGTCCCTGGTTTGAAGAATATGGTCTTGCACATCACAGGATAGATGTTTCTTATTAATAAGAGAGAATATGAGAGAGGATGTTTGGGGAATTTGAGAACAAATCGGAGCCTGTGTCATACTGAGGATAACTGTCTGACCTGTGTGGATGTCTTCACCGTGTCACTACGATAGCAATCATAGATACTTAGTTCCATTTCATAAACAATTCAACATGGACTTTAATTTAAAAGCACTAGCTAATGCACTACTTACATTCAGTTACATTCAGCTGCATTTCTGTTGTTATTATTATCGTTATAATTTTTAGTTAAACATGTCATTTCTGTCTTCACAGGGGCCTCCAGGACAGCTGGGTCCACGCGGTCCTCAAGGGCCAATTGGGGGAGAGGTAGTTTTTTCATTTTTTAAAATATCTTTTTTAATTACATACCTAGATATAAATACTGCACTATTATACTACATTTATTACAAAGGTAGTTTCAATAAACATAAAGAAAGAGACAACTATACATGTACAAAAAGTTCCATCACTTGCCCATAGTCTTGAAAAATCTCAAAGCACTCATTGTGGAGCATGATCTAAATTCATTTTTATTTCATCTAAACTGATTTTAATGTCAGAGGCATTTTCTCCTGAAAGTTGAAATCTTTTTTGGCTACAAAATTCTCTGATAGATTTTTGTTCAGGACTTAGTCTTAATGTTTATAAAGCTGTTCATATGCATGCAAAACATGGACTGGAAAATGCACAAAGTGAAGAAACAAGTGTTAAATTAGTTAAAACAATAAATGCACCAGCACAGTTTGCTTGATTTAGTAATGCTAATCAGCATAATCAGTATTACCAGATATTCTAATTTGCCTCTCGTGATGAATAGATGTGCATAACTTTTCATAATTACTCTGCCATGATCCTGTAACTTTTCAGATCATTTTCAGAGCTTTGAAAATATTTATTCTTTGTTCTTGATCTGGTCTTTAGGAAAATTAGTCATTAAGATTTCATTAGCATTTTTGTCATTTAATACATTTTAAAAGTAGAAAGTCTGTAAATACTGAAGTAACACACACCTTGTGCAAGCATTAAAATAACAGATACACAGTACTATCAAAAATACCAATGTAATAGCTCGTGCGGTGAAATACAAAGCACAATGCTTTGTATTTTCCAGCCCTTCATCTATACAGTCTCTTTTCAGCACTTCCTTCCACGCTGCCTTTGAAACTTGAATTATTAAATAGAATTAGGATATAATCCCTGGGAGAGAGTTATATTTACTGCTCTATGAATCATTAAGAAGTATTAGACTATTATCCTTGAGAGGCAGTTATATTTACCTCTAGTAATGGCCGTCCCTCTACAGCCTCTCATGCCAGTCAATTATTTAGCAGCAAGTTGCAGAAAGCATATGAGCCACACTTTTGCTTCATCACAGGAAGCTTGGAAATACAGCGGTGCAGAGGTGGTTGGATCCATAAATGGACCGGTACATGGAATAGTGGGAAAGAGTGAAATGGGGGTGAGACAGCATGTGAGGAAAGCAGTTGACAGCAGGAGTTCAGTAGTAGTGCGTGGCTGTATTCAACTCCCAGGCTTGTGCACTCTACCAAAAACATGTTTTTTTCTGGGTTTGTCTCTAGACATAGGGCAAAGTACACTGACATATGTGTGTGCATAATAACATACTTGCACAAACAAACAAACCAAGTGATAGAAAGAGAGGAAATAGAATATCCACCCTCTGTGATTTAGACAATATCCACACAGCAAATCTGACAGTATTTTCTTGTGTTGTGAAAACTCTGTTCCAGTTTCTGCCTTCTGTGGGAAAACTGCTGACAAACAAACACAAAATACTGCAGAATGCTGCAAAAATTGATTTTCAAAAATCAGATTAATATTTGAAACTCACTCTTGTTTTATGATGCTGCAGTTCAAGCTGTTCTCTCTCCTCCTGCCACAGGGCCCACCTGGAATGCCTGGTGGAGTCGGACAGCCTGGACTTGTTGGAGAGAAGGTCAGCGTTTCCCATTAGTAAAGACACGTGTGTGCATATGCACATACAGTAGAATAGTAGTGGTTTGTGTGTGTGTAAACGTGAACTTGTGTGTATAGAGGTTTATCAATTTTTCCCTCACCATCAGGGTGATGATGGAGAAGCTGGAGACCCTGGACCAGCTGGAGAGCCTGGCATTGCTGTGAGTCACATTACCTTTATGCCATCTTCTGGTCTTTTTAAGTTCATTTTATCTTTCCTTAGGCTCCTTAACCTTTCAAGGATTGTCATTACATTTGCTGGTGTCTCAGGGTCCCAAAGGCGATGTCGGAGAAAAGGGGGATTCTGGTCCTCCCGGTGCAGCTGGCCCCCCTGGGCCCAGAGGAACACCAGGAGAAGACGGACCCAAAGGCAACCTTGTTAGTCTCTGCAGATCAGTGACATTTTATTGCTTTCTTGCTATTAGGCCGGCTAGTCCTTTAGTGCCACATATGATGCTTTTTTAACTCACTGCTTTTGCCTGTAGGGTCCTATTGGATTCCCTGGAGATGCAGGGCCCCCTGGTGAGCTTGGTGTCAAGGTCAGAGCTAATGTTTCTATTTACTGTCGTATTCTGTTTTTTTTTGTTGTTGTTGTTGATTTTTTTTAGTCTCTATTCTTACATTACATTGATTTGTTCAGGGAGTCGATGGTGCATCAGGACCTAAAGGAGATAGTGGAGATCCCGGCAAAGCAGTAAACAGCAATGTTTCTTTTAACATTCATTTTTTATAAGATTAATTGAAATCTTGTTCATTTGTTGACACAGTGACATTAAGTAAAGGTTGCCAGTTTCTTTCCAACTGATGGGAATTTCTTTTTCTTTTTTTCCCCTCTTATTTCTGCAGGGACCGCCAGGGGCTTCAGGAGAGCCTGGTCCTCCAGGACCACCTGGAAGGAGGGTAATCGTAGTTTACAGTATATATATTGTATATATATTTTTTTGCATGTATAGGTATATGAAGTGTTTATTTGCAGATAATACTCATGCTCATGCCATTCTCTGCTGTTTTTTTCAGGGCCATGTCGGTGCTGCAGGAAAAGAAGGAAAGCAAGGCATGAAGGGAGCTAAGGTAAGCTCAAAAAACAGTGATCTCTCTGAAGAATCCTTTTTTGATCTATTTTGCTATTGATGCCTTGCTCTTGCATCTGTCTCCTGGCTCTGTAGGGGACAAGTGGACCCCCGGGATCAGTGGGGAAGACAGGCCCAGTGGGACCCCAAGGACAGCCAGGAAGGTCTGGTCCAGAAGGGTTTCGAGGCATTCCAGGTCCAGCGGTATGTATATGGATGCAAAATTGTATTTTTATTCAAAGGTGGCATAATATTAGGAAACTGAAATTGACTTTGAATACCATACACATTGATATTTTGTGTGTGTGTTTTTTGCAGGGTGAACCAGGATTAAATGGACCGCTAGGGCAGACTGGACCACCAGGACCAATAGTAGGATTCTTATATGTGGCTAATATTTGAATCGGTTTTCATAAAATAATGAAAACAGAAAAAATTATATTTTGTACACTCTACATTACTGATGTAAATAATACATTTGACTGTGTAAACAGGGGCCACCAGGACTCCCAGGATTAAGAGGAGATCCTGGTAGCAAGGGCGATAAAGTGAGTGTTTAGCTTTCGACAGAGAGGCCGTTTTGCACCAGTCTAAATATAATGACACAGTGATGATGAACCATGTCTCTATTTGCAGGGTCATGGTGGGCTGATTGGTCTAATTGGCCCCCCGGGAGAACCAGGTGAGAAAGGAGACAGAGGCCTGCCAGGAAACCAGGGTGCACAAGGATCCAAAGGAGATGAGGTATATATGGTTGCAGCAAGGAACACCAATACATGCAGAACGTCAGTCTACAAACAAGATATGATAAATCTTTGCTTATATCCAGGGTATGAATGGTCCTCCTGGACCCACTGGCCCACCAGGACCACCTGGACTCGCAGTAAGTGTTACACAGCAGCCCTTAAGACAGTGTCCTCTTTTTCATCTACTGCATGCATGTATAAATAATCGTTTTGAGTGGCCATACATGGTGGATCCTTAGATTTTGCTAAGGCCAAAACATTAGTATTTGCATGAGCATTTGTATGCAGCTATGTCAGTAAATTTTGTCTTGTTTATACTTTTTCGTAAAATAATTTGTACAAATGTAAAACACACCTCAACAAGCTTGAAATGCATAAATAATAAATAATAACTTATTATGACCCAACATAGCAGCTGGCTTGCAGATTATTGTTGCTATTGAGAAGGTGCCTGATTAGTATTTTGCAGTGCTTTCTTGAGTAATTAGATCATTTTCTAATCTTTAATAGCTGCTAAAAATTTATGTATGTTTTTAATACTAACATACTCATCATCTCCTCTCTTAGGGTGCAGCTGGCCAGAAAGGATCTAAGGGAGAAACGGTGAGCTAAGTAATTTCTCTTATTTATACATTGCTCTTCCTGTGTTCACACCTCTGCTTCGTAAGCAGCTGCTGGGAACATATGCTGGGGAAGAGAGAGAAAGTACCTTTGTTGGCTTAAATGTACCATGCTTCATAATCATAATACTCTGCTGTGTTTACGGCATGTCTTTGGAACTAAAAGCCTGCTGTACAGCCATGCTTGCCTTGTGTCTGATTTTTCCATTTTTCCATTTTAATAGGATTTGGCTCTGGTTTGTGTGATGTTATGAAAACTAGTATAGTGTGTCTTGAGAGTGAAGGCTTTGACCACAGCGTGCTGATGCACACAGCTGGATAATCCTTTAAAGCGGCATCCATATCTGGCCGGATAATGTCAGAATTTAGCCTAGAGGCCCTAGAGAGGCTACAGGTGAGACGTGATTGACATAAAGTTTTGTCCCCTTCTATTTCCCAGGGTGTCATTGGTCCCAGAGGAGATCCGGGTCCTGCTGGTCCCCCAGGACCTCCAGTGAGTACCTGCAATAATACACTTTGTGACCTCAGTTCTGGTTTTATCCTCTTTCTTTTTATTTGACCCCTTTTTGACTCTGCTTCCCTTAGGGACTGCCTGCAACAATCATTGAGCCCCTTCCTATCATGGAAGGCAGGCGGAAGAGAAGAAGGCACTCGGAACGGACAAGAAGAGCAGCCCCACCTAGGGATGACAATATAGAATTGGACATGGAGGAGCCCCTCCAAGGAGACCAGCCTCTGGAGGAAGTTGAAGGAATGGAAGAAGTGTTTGCCACGCTGTCTTCTATGAAAAACGAAGTGGAGCTCATGAGACGGCCTCTTGGATCCTTTGAGAGCCCTGCTCGGACATGCAAAGAGCTCATGATGGTTCAACCGAAATACAAAGATGGTTAGCAAGAAATATGCTTAGTAATTAATGCTTCTTTCACCACTTGGTGCCAACAAATATTTAATCAGAAATCTACTTCAAAGAAAAGTGATGTGCATCTTCTTTAACCCTCACCCTTTTAAGTCAAGAGGCTGCTCACCATTTTGTTACCTTAGTTGTTTTCATTATATCAGCATTTGGTGTAATTGATTGATGCCATTATTCTGTGGGTTTTGCAGGTGACTACTGGATAGATCCTAACCAGGGGTGTAACAGAGACTCCATCAAGGTGTTCTGTAATTTCACTGCTGATGGACAGACCTGTCTCTTCCCTGACAAAAAGGCGGAGATGGTGAGTCTCCAGTCTCTTGATAGAAGTCTTTGAAATGCACAAATCAGACAACAAATTGCTCATTATATCCCTCGATCCTTATAATTTTGCACTACAAACAGTACTTGTGTTCTTCTTTGTATCTAGGTGAAATTAGCAGCATGGAACAAAGAGAAACCAGGAAGCTGGTACAGCCAATTCAGGAGAGGCAAGCAGGTACAACAAAAATAAACATATTATTAAACCTAACCAACCCCACCTCCTAGCATTAATCTCAAGTAGTTCCAAACGCCTGGCAGTTCTTTTCAGGTAAACTACTTATCCGAGCTGCTGTTGGGTAATTTACCTGAGTGATACTAATGTTTAGGATTATGTTCATGTGATTCTGTAGATGTACGTTTGTGTGTCCATCCAAGTGCACCTGGTTGCAAACATATTTTTGTGCTTCTCTGTAAATCTCTTTACTGTGTAATTTTATAATAATTTAGTAGATCACATGCAATGACATAGCTAATATGATATTGCCAGCCTTTGATTTCAGCAGTCAGAATGACTCACACAGTCACTGGCAGCTGTGTCTCATTGACTAGTATTCATGGTCTCTCATGTGCACCTATTTAGAGGTCTCATAACCCTCTCAGATAATCACAGCAATGACCTGTTGTAATTCACTGACTCATTCACACCAGGTCATTGGAATAGATTATTTTTTTCCTTCCCTTAATTCCATTGCTTTCTAATTTTCCTTCACTGTCATTTTCACCCTTGCACATGTAAATGCCTTCATTATAATTTGAAACTATTTAATAACAAGTTATTTTTTCCTAATCTCAGTGAGGTGCAGCCTTATTGTTGGGGTGAAAGTGGAGGGTTCCGTGTACTCTGTGAGATTTGAGTGATGTTTTGAACATTTTTTTTGCTTAGCTTGAACACTAATACCTGTGTATCTGTGGCATTCAGTTCTCCTACAATGACAGAGATGGGAACCCTGTTCATGTAGTTCAGCTGACCTTCCTGAAACTACTAAGTGCCACGGCCAAGCAGTCCTTCACTTATAACTGCCAGAACTCAGCAGGCTGGTTTGACAGCACTTCCCTCTCCTACCAGCATGCCCTCCGCTTCCGGGGGAGCAACGATGAGGAGCTGACACAAGCCAAAAGCCCTTTCATCAATGCAGTGCATGATGGATGCCAGGTCAGTACAGTGACAGTGCCAGGGAAAGGGACTAGCTGCACAAATGGGAATTAACCTTAATGAAGCTAATGTGTTTGTCAATTGTGTTGCTGTTGTCGGCTAGTGTTTGATTCAGTACATGGGTGACTACCAAATCAGTGACTTGAATTAGGATTAAGAGGAAAGTGGAGAGAGGTAGTAGTCGATTTAAACCGAGCAAATTCCATTAATTGCTTTCATTCTTCTCTTTCAGCTTCGCAAAGGTCAGGAAAAGACTGTCTTAGAGATTGACTCCCCCTCAGCAGAATTACTTCCTATTATAGATGTTGCTCCGGCAGACTTTGGCGGCAGCAACCAGAAGTTTGGATTCCAAGTTGGAAAAGTATGCTTCAATGGTTAACGCTTTGGCAACGACAAACCCATACAAAGGCCTGCGCAGCAAGTTTTCAGCAAGAGAAACTAGGCTTTAACTGCTGCCCCAAACAATATTTATTATGTTATGATCCTGTATGTGGTGGGTTTTATTTAAGACTCTTCAACAGCCAATGACATGGTTTCTATGGCTTTCCAGCAGCGGGAATAATAGTAAGAAAGAAGATATGCAACAATGAGAACAAAGCACGTTTACCAAAGGGAATTATTTCAGTTAAATATATTTAATTTGTTCTTGTGTCTTTGTTTTTTTCCTCATTGTTTCACTATGCTGTAAATGATCCTCTTGAATTTCAAGGACTATGCCACTTGACCATGACCACTTTCACAAACAAGATGGATCTCTCCAATCACACAAAGGAATAGTCTGTATTTTACTGGTAATGGTCACTTGAGTGGTGCTTCGTATCTCATGTTTAACAAAGACTGAGACTGAAAAAAGTCAGAGATGTTGCCACTCTTGCATGCTTGGATTTTACTCTAAAGCCAATTGCATAGCAGTTGTGAACTAGCCTTGCATATTAATTACACAGAAGCACTATAATTAATTTCTTGTGTGCTGGAATGATAAATTATCCTTTTTACCCTTCAACTGCAGTTTGCTCAGTGAATTGCCTTGATTTGTATTCATTTGGTGTAGCTAGTTATTGAACTCGACACTTACTTGAACAAATAAGGTTGTTTCCTTGATTGGACTGCTTTTTGAGCCCATGTTTCTACAGACCAGAGTAGTGTGTAAGTCATCGTAATATTGTCCCTACTGTGGTATACTGTATACTTGCTGTGGCATACCTCAATACCTGGATTGAGGTAAGGCACAAATTGAGAATATGCTGTTTAAATGCTCTCTAGTCTGAACTGCAGTCCTTCAAACCACAAGACATTTCAAGCTTCTCTTAAAGGCTTTTAGAATTGCTGACACAACCTGTTTTCATTTTTCTGCCCTGCTCAGAGGTTTTTGTTTCTCTGTATTGTTCATATCTTGCTATCTGAACAAAGTGCATTGCTGTTCACTTGGAACAATTTGCTCTTCAGTGGTGCTAAATACGATTTTGTTATTTTTGTGTCACTATGTTGTTTGTTTGTATCTTTGGGCAGGATTATAGGACTAGAGAGTGAGAGGGTTACTGCTCTTTCAGCAGCATGAACCATCCTCAGAGGATGGGGACTAGTCTCCTGTTTTTTGCACATCTTCTGGCCAATTTCACAGGGCCTGTAAGAGGAGGTTAGGAACAATTCAGAACACTTAGGCTTTAAATGGAAAAACCAGCTTTAAACCAAATTTATATTTTGCTATTACAGTTAGATAGCAGCTTAATAGCCCCTAAAGTAGAAATTATAACATCAAAACTGGAGTTAATAATGTTGCAGAAGTAGATCCATCATACATTTTCCGTGGAGATTTTTTTTTTTCAAAATCCTTTTTATTGTAGAGCTATGCATCAGAGATTGTCACGTCTCAGTAAAATTACCATGGGTGCACTTGTAGTGTCACAAGTGTAATTCCATTATTCACTGTCTGTGGAGCAGCTCTGGGATTTCGCTTTAGATAATGTTATTACTACAGTCTGTCTCTGTACGTTGGCTTAAACAGTCTTCTTTGAATTAACAAATGGAGCTGTGAAATATTACAGAAGTTAGATTTCTGTGCAAGTTTTATTAGTTTTTCCTTTAGCAAGTTACATTTTTTTAATCCTCCAAATACCTCCTGTAACATAATTAGTTGACTAATTGTATCTAGCATGTTTAATTTGCTCTGTTTTTTTTCCCTAACATTTATACAGTGCCATCATTAACGCCTCTCCTCCTGTCCCATCATGCACTGCCCCTCCTATGTATAGTGTTTGTTGTACTAATTTTATATACTGTACAGAACTTTATGAGCAATAGCCTGTTGTGTGAATGAAAAACGAATGCATTTGTCAAACGTTGGTGTCCAAATAAAAACAAACAAAAATAATTCAGATTTTTTTTTATTTGTTTGTTTATTTAGTTTTGTTTTCCTCTCCCAACCTGGCAAGCAGGTTAGAACAACGGCCATGATTACATGTCACTGTCTGCAATGACTGGTCAAAGTTTAATACATAAGACATGCTCTTCAATACAAACTAGTTCTGCAACATTCGCCTAACAAGCATTCAGTCAGAATCCTCACAGAGAAGATGCAATCTACTCTGATGTGTTCTCCAGTTCATTTATTTCAATTAGCGCTCTTTTGGTTCTCAAGAGGGAAGGTGGAGATCAGACAGAAAGGGAATGATGAAACAGTGGATAGCAGGAATAAGAGACGGGGTCAGTAAAGAAATAGACGATAAGCTGTGGAAATGTAATCATTTCTGTTAGAAAAGGGAGAGCTGTGAAAATGACTATTTATGTGAAATAGACTCAAATGATTAGTAAATTCTCACAGAATCATTCCAATACACAGCACTCACATATACACACACTCTAAAGCCCATTCTGTTGCTCACATTAGAGTACAAGTTTCTCATCCCCTTTGGGACCATTGTTCAAGGTTAGCATCAATGGCAGAATAAAGGTTACCATGTTTTTCTCCTTTCTGCTCTCTTCCACTCAATTGAATTTTAACCACACTAAGCTCTTGACCACGAAAGGTCATCTGTTGCCACTATCTCAGAATAATGATCAAGCAGAAGAGCAATGTGACTGTCAATATGGTATTTCCACAGTACTGTGCCCTTTTCTTTTGTCCACATTCCATCTTAGGGCCCACCACTCCTGTGACATTGTTTCCAAAATTTTGTTTCTGCTGTGTGCTAAGCCTTTGTTAGTGCTGTGCACAAATACCATCTCTGCTGATAGATGATAATGTTTCTGACATGCTGATATAGCCAAATAAATCCTCATAATTGCGATGTCAAATATGACAATCATTTGGAAACCACTGTGGTGTGTTTTTTACCATCACACACAGATGCACAGAGCATTGAGAGGAGCTCTTCATCCGACTGATCTGGGAGCTCAGCTCTGTGAAAGCCTGTGAGAATACCATGGAATTGCTCTTTCGTGTCAGGAAAATGGCATTTTAAGCATGCAGATATGAACATACCCAATACAAAGAGTGGTGCTTAAAACTGTGGATGGGAAAACAACGTACCATGAAATATGGATTTACTATTTCTTTTCAGACGTGTTTCATATTACCAATATCAAATTAAAAAAAAATACAATGCAAGATATAATGTTGAAAAGAAAGGTAAAACTGTATGTAAGCAATTGTTTTCTACAATTATAATTCTGCATAAGATTAGCAAACAAATTAATTACGTTTGCACTCTAATGAAAAACCCTTATCCGTGTGATGCACAAAATATCACCTTGTAAGCTTTGGTCTTGGCTAGCTTTGCATTGCATCTACTCCATGAACAATCTGATAAGACCTATGAATGGTTGGAGCTGGTACAAATGAGTTGACCCAGGTTTACATTTGTAACGCAGCTGCAAAATTCTTACATACCACATACTGGGAAAAAGAACATGATGGCATCTCCTGAACTATCCTTTTTGTCTCTGTTCTCTCTTATCTCGCTCCCTGTGGCTGCTACTCTCTTGCGCGGTGTCTCATTATTCTGGAGCTGAAAATGTTAGATATTTTTCTATTGTTTGTTGTCGGACTGTCTGGTCGTCCCGCTTTCTCCCTCTAGTTTTCCCTTCCCTCAGCTCCTCTCCTGTGACATTGATTCTAACTAAGCTGAACGTGTCACAAAGTCACAGTGAGAAATGAACAAATTAAACAGATGTTACGATTAATTAGAGAGAGTCAGTGGAAACATTTACATTTCTGGGAGAACGGGGACATATCCTTGGTCTCAATGCGTCCAGCCAAATGCGGATGTTGTGTCACAGTAGATAACAGCAGACATTATTTTCCAACCCACTGATGTGTGTGCACGTGTGCATGCTGCTCTCAGTTTAGCATCTTGTACTGTACATTTGGTGGGGAATAACTTGGATCATTTGAAGCACGAGCATGGTCCTTCATGCATAGGCTTGGATGTGTGTGTCTGTGTGGGCATGTAAAAATCATGAGCATTTGCCGCTGAGCAGGGGTTCTCTTATTAGCGTGCATGCAGGCACCTCGCCTGCCAGGTCCCATCCACAGCTCCTTTATCTCATGAAGGGTTGGGGGAATCATTTCCACGGATGCCTTTTCCGTCAAGCGCTTATCAACAAAGCTAACATTAGTAAAGCAGTTTGAAAAAATGACTTGAAGGCGAGGGAGGGAAACAGAAATCCCTGGGCGAGTGGACAAACAGCTCAGTGATGATTCGGAAGCCCAAGGCCCTGTGTGTCTGAGAGTGTCAGATGATTATCTGGCAGACAGAGAGCCCAGATTTAAACACACAGCTTGAGAACACCCCCGCCACCTCCAGCACACACATCCTATTCGTAATTTTCCGTCTGCTGCAACTCTCAGCACCACCACGGCTAAATCCGCAAGCACTGCTACCGCCATGCCAGCCTCACTTAAGTTAACTTAGTCCTAAGTAAAAGGAAGACAACTTTTTTTGCTGGTCTTTCCTGACAGCCAAAGTAATCAGTGTGTCTTACTTACCAGATTGGGTGAAAGACAGAATGAGAGGTAGAGCAATGCAGAAAATCAGAAAGATGGGAGAAAAAGAGAGTGGTAGTCATTCACTAGACAGGCAAGAGTTGGATGAATTACTCAGAGCAATTTGAACATGAACAGATGTTCATAAATTCAAGGCAGACAGTGTTAATGAACAAACTTAGCCCTGATCAGAAAGACATGAGGAATAATCAGAGGGGGCTTGTATTCAGCTATGTTTCACATGCATGTGTGCTTCTGACTTGTTAGTGAGCAAGAGTAAGTGAGAGAGTGGTAGCAACATTACCCCATCGCTCAATACAAAATGATTTTTTGCCATAACTCAGACAAGGCTGTGAGCAAAAGAGCGAAAAGGAAAGACAGAGACCGAATGATTCAGCTCTGAGAACACATTGGCTCAGACTTCAGTTGAAAAGCGAGGGAAACAAATTGTTTCCATTCACCTCAGTGAGTCCTGTCTCCTGTCTGTGGACCTGAATGCAAAGAAATCCTCCACCTCTTACTCAGTCACACCCCTTCCATCTTTCCCCCTCCTTTCCCTCTGTCTTCACTTCACTCACTGAGTGATCAATGCATCAGTAGTGGCACTAACAAGGTTGTTATTCTATCAGAGAGAATCAGAAGTGGCAGCATTTCATGGGCACCTGGACACTTTTCATAAATCTTGCAAAGCAGAAGTGAACTGCAAAGACAAAATACTCTGCTTGAAGTGTGCGGGTGCTAAACGCCATTCAATGGTAGGAAATAACATTTTCCCTGTTGGTTGTATAAACCTGCCAGTGGAATGTAATCTATATATTTATACCAGCTTATATTTATACTACCTAAATGGATAAGTCCAAGTAATCAATACTCTTTCTAGAAAGATAAACTGCATCATTTGCTCCTGGCTTGACAGCGCAACTGACAGCATTTGAATTATGCTTTCATGTGTTTAACAGTAATGAGTACAATTGGGCCTGACTTTGTCGCTCTTTAATAATTTAGAACTAACTGGAGACATGAAGCAATATTCTCAGACTACAATTGGGAATTAGTCTTCTTCCAGGCACTGTTTTTTTTACCCGTCTGTCTTACTCACTTACTCTGATTCCCTCTTTTCGCTACATAATCGAACACTAACGCTTAAAAGCCCCATGCTGTCTTTACTGTGCATACGAATGGAGTGTGTTGTTGGCTTTGGTTGCTACAGTGGGAATTCTTTGGTGCAAAAGCATCCAGGAAAAGTTGATAATGAATAGCATTTCTTTTTTTGGTGACAGAATCAGTGTCTGTTATAAATTACACTTTGCAATCTAAAGAAATCCATGAAGAATTCCAGCTTTTCGACAAAGTCTTCTGTAAATTCAACCCCTCAAACATTAGGTTATTTTTTATTTCATTACACATAGATAAAGGTTCCTGTCTTTGTTACTGATAAGTCCTGACCTGTTTCTCTGGGATATAGCTGACAAAGACATAGCAAACAGGCCAATGTTCAAATAAAAAACTCATGCTGGTGTTTCGCTTTCTTTCACTTTTTCTCGTATGAATGGAGCACAGACAGAGGTCTTTAGTTAAACCCCCAGCTCTCTATTCATTTCCTCCAGGGCACACCAAACAGAGGTTTCTAGTTACAGTAAGTCTCAAATGTCTGCTTGTTTCAGCATCTGATGAAAATGCAATGATGTTTTGATTGAATTCATTGCCTCCTGAATAAACCTACTCTTCTAATGCACAATGCTTCAATTTGAATTCTAATGAAGATCCAGGCTTCATTTATGCTCTGCGTACGGTATATCTTCTTTTTTATGTGCAAGTACAAGTATTACAGTCATGATGTAGACTGAATGTATCCTTGTGATATAGAGACTTTTGATGTGTTTCTTTGCTGCTGCAGTACTAATGAGAGACTAGGGGTTTCAGGGTTTCAGGTGCTGGTGCGCTGAGAGAGGAGGTGAGTGACAGGGCTCATGAATAGTGATGGCCGACAGCTGCTCATTAACCAAGAGACTGTCTGTCAGCCAGCAGACTGGAAAAGCAGCCCTTCCTCTATGTTTACACACACATTTGCACATAAACACACCAATATGAAAATACACACACATATGTGCAATCCTATGGGGATTTGGTGAACAACATGAGCACCACACAGACATCCACACAGTTCATATCCCCTTCATCTGGATCCCTTGTGCCTGCTGTCGAGTGGAGGCCAATCATGCCTTTCCCTCTGACAGCATGAGCACCGTGTGCTATTACCTGTATGCACCTACCACTCCCACTGGGGCAAGACCCTTGCTGAATATGGAAAAACCTTCTAGATGTAAATTCTGAATGAGGTCCAGAGTGCAAAAGGCACAAAAGATTACAGCTAAGGCAGAACAAGTGACATTCAGTACTTTTTATGCTGTTGTTATGAGGAATTGTGTGCTACCTCCAGAGTCTGTCTCTTTCATTTTAACAACTTAAAGTAAAAATTCCAAAGAAAGGTGACCTAGATATTGGACATACATTCATGTTTCATTACATTTCTAATGGTGACATGCTGTTCTTCCAAATAATTCAGTCTGAAACTGGAGCTCCTTGAAATCAGAAGGCAAACCCAGGAGGATACTGAAAGCATTATGTGATATATTACATGGCATGTCAAAAGTTAAGTAAGCTTTTTCATTTTCTTCTTTTAAAACAACATATCCCATTTCTGAAAGCTGTCAAGACATAAAAAATGAACACTTTTAAAAGAAAGTTTCTTTTTCTTCTTTCCTCACAGTTTCTTTAGCTTACTTGGTGGGAAAAGAAATGCAGAGGGCAGCTGCTGATATTGTTTCTCTGTTCGGACAAAGCCAGAAGGCAAAAATCTGTCAAAAGCCTTACTACTAACTTTCTATCTATCAAAAAGTAAATAGCAAAACAGCTAAATAAGACACAGTCTTAAATCAGAGTTCCTGTCTCTGGATGTTCGCTTAACATTCATTACTACAATCAAAGATAGCAAAAGGCCCTGAGACCTCAGTGACACAGAAGTGAATGCTGAAGTTATTTATTAAGCATGACAAAATTATTAGAAATATAAAATAAATATTAACATCCACTGCCCTAATTCCACCCCTATCTATATATGTGTGGAGGTGTCCGTGTGCTGCAGCTTTTGTAATTATATTAGTTCCCAGAAACCATCCATTCACCCAAAATGCTAGTTCCTCCTCTTATTGTACAGGAGCTATAGCTGAATGATGACATCATTACTCAATGAGCACCACCCCACCCACACGGTCTCACTTCCAGAGTACTTCCAAGCCCATTATTCACCCGTCTCTATTCACCCAGTCACTTAAGCCCCTGTCACCATTTCATTCCTGGCCCTAATTCAAGCTTTTGTATCTCAACCATTCTTATAAACTAATTTGTGCATGTATAATAGTGTAGTCTTTGATCTTAGATATGCATGGCTTGCTTTCACACTCTGTGAGCTCTGAGGGTTTATAGTGGAAATCATGGAAATATTGTTTGTGTGGAAGTCAGTTGTTTACTCAGCCATTGCATAACTTTGTGTAATACGTGGCGTATGTTTGAAGCTTGACTGAGCTGATGCTTGATGTGTGAAAAACAAATATGGTGTGAAATGTGTTGATTTCAGTGCACTGATCCCTGTTTTGAACTTATTTTATTGGCACTGTCAGCTAAGACAATTAAACTCAACAAGCATGAAATGCTACCTGTCCTGGTAGAAAGGTGAAAAGAAATTACAACTACAAATAATCTGTCATTTAGAAAAATATGGGCCATGGAGTACTGGAAATGTATTATCTAATCAGTATTAGAGCTCTAAAAAGAACAAAAACAAAACTGACTATGCATAATAGTTGTGAAATTCAGTTAAAGCATTATTGACTAGATTGTATGATCAAATGAAAAGATGTCAGTAATATGTAAGGGGTGCTAATTCCTGCTGAAACCTCAGACAAACACATCACAAAAAACAGTTTAGTGAAAGCTTCAAACACAGTGCTCATTAAGTGAATGATTATAAAAGAAAATAAAAGAAGTCAATACATATTTTTCAGCCATCAAATGCCACTAGCATTAAATCTCAGATGTGCCGAGAGAGAGAACTTCAATGGTGTACATGTTGCTCTCTCTTTCATTTGGATAGCTATGCTCACAGTAACTGGCAACAGGACACACGCTGGACTCAAATGCTTTCAAAGGACTTGGCAGTTACAGTCTACTTAGAACCATGTTCAAAAACAGGTTTTTTCAAAGAACAGACAGGCGGATAAAGGACAAAATCACAAGAGCTAAGACAATCATAATGTAACAGGTAAACTAATGTAGGCTACAGACATTTTGGCAGAACTGCACAGAAATAACAGAGATTATCTGGCAATGAAAACATCTGGATTGGGCATTATGTTTCATAATTGTTTAGATTCATTCACATTTCATACACTGTGTTGCAATATAACTAGATATACTATAATAATATAATATTTGAAAAGTTTTGAATATTACAATTAGTCTACACTCAATAACCTAGAACCACAAAATAATGACATTTTTATACTGATCCACTTGAGGGTAACGGGGTGGGCTGCAGCCTAGCTGTCATGGTGTGTAAAGTTGAGTTACCCTCTGGAAAGGTCTCCAGTCTATCACAGCACTAACAAAGAGACAGATAACTGTTCACACCTATAGCCAATTTACAATAACCCATTAACCTAGCATGCACATGGTTAGATCATGGGTGATAGCCAGCAAATGTAGGGAGAATTCATGCAGGGAGAACACGCAAACTCCACAAAGCATGACCCCAGTTGACCAGATTCAAGTCCAGGACTGTCTTGTGGTGAAGCTACAGTGCTAACAACTGCGCAACTGTTCTACCCTAAAATTAAATTTCAAAAGCTAGAATCTCAGCTTTAAGTATTCAGATCTTTAATTTAGTGGAAATTCATTTTGCAGCACTTAAAGCTTCCCAGAGACTCAGCTGGCTTTACAAATGCGTATTAATCACATTCATCTTTAACGGATCATGCCGAGCTTTTCAGACAAGAATAGAACCATCTATAAACTGTCCACAGATGTTCAATGGGGTTTTAATGTGAACTGTGGCTTGGTTAATTACCAAAAGTTAGAGATTTGTCCCTAAAGTCACTAAAGTATTACTTTATCTGTATGTTGTAGCTGTGTTTTCAGGTTATGTACACTCTGGAGCAAGTTTTCTTCAAGGACATTTTTGTATTTTTCTACATTTATTCTCCTTTATTAAGGTAATGTAATGTTATTAGCAGTGCTCTAAAAGATCAGTTTCTAACTGGCTAGACCAAAGAATATTTCTCTCCATGCTCTCTGAGTTTGTTTTAGGAACTTCCAGCGGTTTGTCATATGCTTTCAACTCAGGGTGGCTTCTTTCTGCTTTGTCATAAAGGCCTGGTTTACTGAAGTGGATGGTATTTATGAAGTCCTTTAAGAGAGATCAGTGGATTCTTGGTCATCTCTCTGGCCACCTCCAGCCATGCTGGTTTTAAAACTGCTCCCCTCTCATAATTATTGAGTGCTCTTTGATTCTAGGAGCACATCTGATATCTCTGCGTTACTGTGTTGAGCCAGGACCAACTTTGCGACTGATCAGTTGCTGTGTTTTAACCTAGTTATAAAATAATAAAAAGCCACTTTTTCCCATTCAGAAGGAACCAAATCATAAACTTTAAAAAGATTTTCTTTAATAGTTTTCTTGTAGTAGAAAATTTGAGGGCAAATATAACTGCCTTATTCAGGATTAATTGTGGCCAAATCATTCATTTTGTCTCGGTTAGACTCGCTTAGGTGCTCTTGATTATTAATTAGCAAAGATATCTAAAATTATGTTTTTACTTTGACATTTCCCCTGGTGAATGGCTGAATACCATTCACCAGGGGAAATAAGAATTTTATTCATTTACATTTTTATAACACAATCAAGTTTTTTATAAGAGCTGTGAATATTTTCTTACACTAGTGTGCATTTTGTGTTGAGAATCACTCTTACCTGGCCATCATGATGCTTTCACTCAGTTCTAATAATCATGCATCAATGATAGAATAAATTAATTTACTTTGAAAGGTTATTTGTGACACATACTACGTTACTATACTTTCATGACTAATTCTTTTCTTTGTCCAAATGTCTCATGTTTATGCTTAGTACACACAAAACAGTACAGAAACTAAGTTGCATATACATTAATATTCAATTTCTGATCAAATAATGTATCTGCTGAACACTTCTTTAGATCTTTTGAGTAATTAGTACCTGCTTTCCGTGAGAGAGAAACTGCAAAAGACTGCTTAGTCCAATTTCAGTTTTATACTAAACATCTATTTAGATGGAAAACATTTTAAAATCACTTTCTCTGTATTCTTACAGCCCAAAGATTCAAAGCTGAGGAACAATAAGGGAGTAAGCTATAGATGACCATGCATGCAGCTGTATGCCAAGTTAAAATACTCTGATGGAATGCTCCTTTTGTTTGTAATCGATTGAGAGAGAAAGGCATCCACCGTGTAATTGTAGCCTCATTTGATCTCAAATAAACCATGCTGTCCTACACAAGGGAGAGAGCAGGGCAAGGATAAGCTGGAAACACCTTCATTACACCAAACACACACTCCAGCACACTTACTTCCTTGGCCTAACTCTTCCATGCACGTGCACATACACACACAAAAACACTCATTTGCACTTTCCTTTTAAATTATATCCGCCCTCACCTCCACCCCTCACTGCCTCCCCTGGTCTGTCTTTTTCTCCAATCTTGCTCTGTGTCTTATCTTCAATCAAACTCAACACACAGCTAGATAGAGGGTGTATGAACACACCAACACACACACACATACACACACACGCTCACTCTCTCCGCACATCTTGGAATGAGCCTGGGATTGATTCTAGTCACACAAGAGTGGGGCGAAATGAGCAGTCACTCTGAATAGGCAAAGGCGTCAAATAATACAGATATGAACGTCAGAGGGATAATTGAAGAAAGTGTTTTATATGTAAAAGACAGAGGAGGATGGAGTGGAATTGAATCTCAGAGAAAATGAGGAACTGGTTCTGGTCCCAGAAGACTGACTCACAATAAACCCAACTATTTCTGAAGAAAATAGGGTGTAATTAGACTGGTCAGGGGGTTCCACTGGGTCTAACACCATTCACATTCACTCTTTCTCTATCTCCCCTGCATTCACTCACTCTCTTCCCATTTCTTAGCCTCTTTTTAGCATCTCTAAGTCAAATGTCAGTATGTTCATGTGAGCCCAAGCTTCTTTTCTCTCTCACTGTTGCACTTCCTTTGTTATTTCTTTCATCCTGTCCTGTTCTTTTCTATGTGTACTTCCCTTTCCACCATTTTCAACCTTCTCTCCCTCTCTCTTCCTGCCTCCCTCCATCCGTCTATCCCTCCCCCACCCAGCAGGCGTGGAGCTACATCAGTAGAATTGATCAGATATTCCAGGCACATATGGACAGCACTGATGGGCATAAATCATGAGTATTTTGAAGTGCCCATGCAGGGCTCTTCAGACTGCTTATAGTGAGCAGCCAAAGCTCTGTGGAACCAGTGGATGAAATCCTCCTCTTCTAGCTCCATTTTCATGCCAAATTTCTTTCTTTTACTTTGCTTTCCAAAGTGTGTAACATCTTCCTCAGCAGACTTCGAGACTCTTTTTCTATGTGTCTCTCATCCTATGTTAATACTGATGTAACCTCCAAGCCCTCTTTGTCTGAGCTGTGTGCATTCACAGCCTGAAAGATGGTCTCCTCCCTCACCCCGTCCCTTATATGCTACCTAACTTGGCAGCATTACAACAACCTGTTCCTATGGCAACAGGCTGGCCAGCAACAATAATCACTATTGTTTGAACATGTCGTGTTGTTTCAAAGCGTTTTCCTGGTCACATGGTGAAAGGCGAGCAGATGATAATCAATACCTCCTTCTGAGCCATAAGGGGTTAACCTGCCCTTTCCTCCTCTCACAGACACACTGAGCACCACAGTAACACACTATGAAGACTTCCCATCTAACACGTCTTTGTAAAAGATTATTGGACAAAAACAATAATTAATCCTCCAAATAAATGCCAAACTTTCATTGTTCTGTTTTCCTATTTGCAAGTCTCATTATATACTAAAATTACCTCTGAATAAAATACAGCTAGTCAATATTGTACAGAGATGAAAAGCACTACAAAATCAATTGACAGTCTCCATAATTGCAGGGGAGATTCCTGAAGCTTCCCATATGCATTTGTCTCCCTGTGTGTGGTCACAAACCACCGGGCAGCAGAAATAAATCTCCACGCTTTGCTCTGTCCTTGTTCCCTCTCTCTGCCTCTCTTCAGATGACTTGTCCTCTGTCTCCCTCTCTCTCTCTCTCTCTCTCGCTTCAGGTTCCAGGTTATTGATTGGGACCCTACTGGAAGGTGCAGGGATAAGATAAATAAAGAGTCAGTGGCCATGAACAGCTCTCTCGCTCACCCTAACATGAAGGGAAGGATAATCATCTGCCAGGCTCGAGGAAGTGGTCATGTATTTTTTTCAGGCTACTTTCATGCAAAGTGCCTCAACTATTGCCTTCACCACAAGGATCCCCAGGGCCAACTGTAACATGCTCCTAAACCTACTAGATTCAGCAACAATTTAATGGCTTGTAGACTCAAGGTAGAACTTGTCGACTCAGTCGTATTATATTTTATGTATGAACTATAGTTCGTCAGTGAAACTCATTATAAGTCTATTCTTTAAAACTGAAATTAAACAGACTGCAGCTACAAAGTTTATGGACATAAGCCTTAATGTACTGAGCATGCTAAACTACATAGCAGAAAAAAGCAGGTGCCTCTCTGTTTTATCTTATGTTATCAAAGGAGTGTGCAGGGCCTGAAGTTATTTTGCACAGATTATAACAGACCATATCACTCAAAACCTCTATCAATCAAGGTGGATTTCAGTGAAATGCAGTAAGGATATTTGTCACACATCACTATGTAGCGCAAAACACTGCTATCTCCACGCAAATAGGTGGCACACAGGCATGTATAAAGTCATCTGTAAACACGAGCACACACAGTGGGGTAAATAACTGTCGGTATCTCTTGCAGCATCGAGAGCAGTGGCGCGAGTCTTCCCCTCAGATTTTGAAAGCCCTATCTGTATCAGGAACAGCAAACCGAAAAAGCAATTTGCTTTGTCACACAGAGACATGCTTGACTACACTGAATAATTGCACTGCAGCTCTGGAAAGAGCTGTTTTCCTTTTATCTAATGAAGGCCTTCAGGGGAAGGAGCACGGGACTATGTGTTTTATATCTGTATGTGTGTGCTTGAGGATGTGTGTGTGACTGTATGTACGTACAGGTGTGATATGCAATGTACGCGCTCAAGGACTATATACATATGTGGGCATTTAAAACTGCAGAATGGAAAGATAAGCAATTGTAGCAGATATAAGATATCCTTTGCTCTGGTTCTATACCATCCATTCTACCAGTGTATATATTCTACATGTCGTTTCTGCACAGTGTTCCCCTGCAATATAATGATTAATCAAATCTGCATCTTGCCTCTCGGCTGTGTCCAGTTCCACGCTTCAGGCACTTCACTTATTCAATATTGCAGAAGCAGACTGGAGAATAAGAACCCCTGTGACTGGCTTTAGAAACTAACTCCGGAGAAGTGCTGAATCCACACTCAGCTGCCTGTCGGCCTTCCTCTATGGAGCTTGGCAAAGCAGTGCAAAAGCTGGAGGGACAACTTCAGCCCACAACTACCACTCAGAGGACTGCAAGGAGCCCTAGTGATGCAAGAAGAAGGGAAAAAGTGAACCTTTCCATCCCCTTCATTTCTATATTTTTCACCATAAATGTAGCAGAATCAGATGATAAAACATATCAGTGGGAGGAGAAAAGCAAAAAGAAGGAAAAAGATTACAAAAAATAGAGTGGAATATAAGCACCGTCTCTGATTTCTCTGATGATTGCATTCAGGAGAAAGGTTTGTGAATCGCCACAATGGCTCTACAACATTTGCACCACTGTGAAACTGTAATTAAGTCATCAGCGACAGTTTGGAGTCTTTGACATCATAATGAGGCTGAATGTGCGCAGTTCGTGCTCTGTGGATAAGCTGCTGTAATCACTTCTATCTGCTTAATTATGTAAAACCATTTTTCTATCCTACTAATGTCTAGGTCTTTATCTCTTCCTCTCTCCCTCTCAATCTCTATCTCTGCCTCATATTTTGAAAATAATGTACAAGAAAATCGTAAAAATGCAGTAGAAAAGGACACACATCCTTGGACTTATCAACCTGAGGCACATATTTGGGTCTTAATGGATGCTGGAAAATAGAGTACAGTGGATGTTGGAAAATAGAGTACAGTGGCAAATGAGTAATAAAAATGGGCACTGAAGGATTTATACTAGCTGGAGCTACTTTAAAAATGAGCACAAAGCCCTGACCACTTATTGGTGGAGGAGCTTATTGTTACCCCTCCTAAGTACTGATCAGAAGAACAGTACAGCTCAAAAGAAATGTGCATGCAATTTTCATATCTTCTTTCTTTCAAGTTCACTTGTACACATTTCCTGCTTCACACTTATGGAAGTGAAGATGTGCGCTGGCTGCTGCGGGTTATTTGCAATGAAGTAAACATCATTCTTTCTGTCCCTAATGGAGAGAACCTGACTGTACTCTTTTTTAGATAGACCCACATCAAAGCTCCCCTTCGGTAGTACATCAGAGATCACCATATCGCAGTGTACAAGCTCCACGCACACAAACACATGCTCACCCTTGAGAGTGTGGCAGTGGAGAGTGAAATCTTGTGATGCTTGGGAACTTTACCGCCAAGACAGGCTGCAAAGGGAGAAAAAACCCTAAATGCATGAAAAAACAGGAAGCTGCCACAGTTTCAATGGAGCAGAAAAAAAAACAGCAGAGAAAAATGTCAACAACAAATAGCTGCTGGTTTCTATTGCCACAGGCGACATGGACTTTGGTTCTCTCATGTTTCTTTCCTCCCGCATTATGCATCATCTTTTCATCCAATTAAGCACAAATACAGGCAACAGAACAACTCAGGGAGCATCTCACTACTATTCACTCTGGGAGAGAAAAGCAGAGCAAAACAGAAGAAGACTTGTCAATGAAACAATGAACAACAAAAAGGATAGTACAAGATAAAACAATAGGAAGATTGTGCGTGTACATAGCTTTACTTAAGGATGGAACTCTTGGCAAACAATCCCTTTCTATGTTTGATAGGTCAGCCAGCGTCTCCTCTCATTTGTTATGTTGCTGTGAGTCTGTGCTGGGCAGCAACTCGCCGTTTTGATTCTGCAACATGAGCACACTGCCATACAGTTCTTCTAGATGGTGATTGATGATGTTTGCTGATTTATGGCGAGGCGCAGACAGGAAGAAAGGCAAGGCCTCTTTGCAAAAAATCCAACTGAACCTGAGCTGTCCTTGTCTTCGTCGCCTTGGTTATGATCAGGTAGTGAAGTGAAGCAGCTTAAGATGAGTGTGAAAAGCCATGTTAAATTCTATCTTCAGGCAGACACTGAAGGTTTCACACCTCTCCCTTTGGGCACTCAGCCGAGAATTGCGTCGGGCACATTGCATTCTTAACCTTCTGTCCTACTGACTGCTTTAACTTTGCCATCATTTACGTGTTTCTCCTTATATTATTTGACATATCCTGATAAACCCAGGCTCTCTCCTAGGTTTATCAGGATATGAGAGAAAGATGAGATTTAGTAAGCTGTCATTGTTGTATTATTAATCTTTAAACATCAGGATAATAGATTTTATGACTTCACGTTGCCCTTTTCACCAAGCCTAGACTTCTGGAACTAGATATTTGAAAATTTCAAAGTCAGATTAACAACGATTTTCCCCTAGTGAAGTGAAAAGGAAAACTCAGCAGGCAGCTGAGTGTTAGCAGTGGCAGTCTTCGGTTGCACAAAGACACTGTACTTTTGGGACTGCTGAATAAGATGTTTCATGCTGTTTAGGCATTAGAGATTCATTAGGTAGTATGAATGTGAGATGCATGCTCTAGGAAGCTGTGCACTTTGCTTTTTTGTTGTTAGATATCTGTGTTATGTTTTCTGGAATGCCAGGGTTACACTATTTGTACTATTATCAACAAGCTGATGTTGTAGTGAAGTATCTTACATTGTTATTAATGTCTGCTCATACATTCTAAGCCAGATACTAAGAACTCCATAAACTCTACACTTTCCCACATGCCAGCTGAACATACTATATATAGACTAAAGATCTGGATACTTTGAAGGAGCACATGATCTTTCAGTTCTACTGCATAATAACTCAGCTGTAGTAGCAGCAGCAGTAACATTACAAAGATCAATGAAAACCACAAGCTCTGTTATGGGACAGACTCCAATGTTTTCTAGATGGATGGAGCCACTCATGTACTCCAACGTCAGACAATCCAATTAGACTGTCTGTGTATGCCTGTGCTGCGCTCTGCAATTTAGTCACTCCCTGGGTCCATGCACCTGTCTTAGATTTACTAGAACCACAAACAAAGCGTAGTTACTCTTTCTCTAGCGCTTCTATACCACAGTTCATTCTCAGAGTATTCTTAATATTCTTCTTGCTTTCCAATTGTTTTAAGAGAGTCAAGTCTTGGAAATTGAAAATCTATATAATAATAGGCTTGGCAACGGTGGCTCAATATAAATGGCCCCATCTGCACAGCTGTGTTTTAATGCTTAAGAATGCTTTGACAAGCAAGATGCCTGCAGGCAGTCAGACACACTCGTGCAAACTCGTACTTGCACACACATACACCTAAGCACCAAGATGCCATGGTTGTTAAATATAGTCCTTAGGCCACTTTGAGTGTGTTCCATTATTGCAAATATTTTAGCAATGCACACACTAACTCGGAGAAAAGCACCTCAGGTAATCCTAGCTTGAACCACAAAGCATGAAATGCATTCACACAACCAATCAACTTTATTCTGATGAAATGTTTTGATAAGCTGGTTCGCCAGTACATCAAAGACAGCTTCCTACCAGTTTGCATTGCATCCACAGAGGATGCCATGTTGAATGCCCTCCTCCCTGTCTTCATACTGTCTGGAAAATAACAACACCTAAATAGAAATTCCCCATGAAACTGACTGACAAATTAACCTCCCTGGGCGTGGATACTGGACATCCCAACAAAAAAATACCAGACAGTTGAGATCGCAAATCAAATCTTCTCAGCATTGAAGCTCCCTACCGTTGTGTATTCACCACCCCAAATTCATACTATAGAAGTACAACCGCACTGTCCAAATAAGGAGAGAACTCTACTCTTACAGATACAACACCAGATCAATCGACTGTTCAGTAAACAAAACTAAGGAGCTGACTGCTGGTTTTATAGAACAAAGAAGGTAAAGACACATTTCCCTCCATGAAGATGAGGGAGAGTAGGTCAACAGCTTTAGGTTCATGGCAATCAATATCACAGAAACCTGTGATGCTGATCACATAGTTCTTTTTATGAAAACTAAAAATGGCTAAATCAGCTATTCTGGTTATGTGAGGTGTCTGAGCAAAGCCTAAAGGATGCTATAAACAATATCTGGCAAGCAATATAGAGCTATCTGTCATACCACCAAACTTTTATCACAGCCTGTATTCTCCTCAGGCTGTGAGAATACATTATTCCTTCACCACAACAATATCACGACATTTCTTAATAATTATTTATTCATCCATGTAAATATATCTATTTGTTTTTTGTCAGTAGTATGAAAGAAGTTTGTACTTAACTTACACAATTCTATATTCCATGATCACAGTCAAATTGATCCCCGAATCTTGAATCAGTCAACTAATAAGATCATCACTGAGAGTAACCCTGGGATCATCATGGTTTTAGTGCTACATCTGCCTTATACAGAAACAGAGAGATCATGCCTGCTTGCCTGAGAAGACATATAGTGGCTCTGGAGGTCTCATTCTTCTTTCCCTTGGCCTTTTTGGCCTGACTTGAGGATAACAAGAGAAAAATAGTGCAATTGTTTGACAAATGGGTCATGCTTTGTTTGCATTTACCCAAGAAGCAGTCCCACAATTTTCCGAATGCCCCAGGACTGCAAAGTGTGACAGGGGATGGAGATGGAGTAGAGCAACCAGGAGAAGGGATGAGTCTGTTAGTAGAGTGTACAGTATTTCCTCAGTAATAACAGTGGCACCCTGGCCAATGACTTATCACCAATTTTACACACTATGGCAATCTTGAGCTTCTCATGCTTTACTGTATCTATGAGCAAAGACAGCATCCAGAATGAAACACTAAAATACAATAACACTGGTGAAAAGAGCATGACTGGAAGGAGGAATCTTTCATGCATTCTTATGTTTGTCTTTCTCAGATATCACCATTGCCTTTCGCCCTCCTCTAGCTACTCATTTCACCTCCTTGTAGTTTTTCCTGCTGGGAAAATAGAGGGGTGTGCACTATGTCACTGAGGGCAGCAGCAGGGGTGGAGAAAGTCAACCCTCTCGCGAACCATACAGGGGCAAAAGGGATAG
The DNA here is from genome assembly GCF_963969265.1 of Rhamphochromis sp. 'chilingali'. Lineage (NCBI taxonomy): Eukaryota > Metazoa > Chordata > Actinopteri > Cichliformes > Cichlidae > Rhamphochromis > Rhamphochromis sp. 'chilingali'. Next base: position 11,253,934 of record NC_137942.1, on the reverse strand, counting down.
TAGAAACAACTCATCACAGTTGATATCCTTTATTTGAACTATTCTATGCTATTCTAGCTTTGGAAAGCTTTGAACTGCAGCCACGGGGTTTTGTTTTCAAGAGTAATGTTTTATGGAATTAACTACTGTGTCCTTAGAAGAAAAATAAATAAGAAACACAACAACACTGCCGTATTGTGTGGATTTGACAATGAAAATTATAAACAGGCATGTTTTATTCAGTAGCAATACACCTTTCGTTTCATGTCCTGCCTTTGCAGCTTTAGCTGTCTTTGGTCAGTCAAGAGATTCCAGAGCCACAGATGACACACTTTGCATTTACCTCAAAGACTTTTTAAGCCAGAACATCCTTAAGAGGTTAGGACAAGATGGAAGCAGAGGCTGAAATATATACTTTTTTTTTATACCCAAGAAAGCATCACCATCACCACAAACACAGCCTGTCACAGCTTACATGAACACACACCAAAGAAGCTGTGTGCACACCCATTCTATATTCACCTGGCTCGGACAATAGGTATTAAATGAATGTCAGCAGAATCACTCAATTATCTCTTAGATAATTATCTCTTAGATAATTGAGTGGATAAAGCTTGGAGCATTCATTATTTTAATTGTAATCGGAACAATAATAATCTTGCCTACTGGTGGTGGTCAGAGGGCCCGGTGGCGCCAGTGTCCGGCAGCCTCGCCTCTGTCAGTGCGCCCCAGGGTGGCTGTGGCTACAATGTAGCTTACCATCACCAGTGTGTGAATGTGTGCGTGAATGGGTGGATGACTGGATATGTAAAGCGCTTTGGGGTCCTTAGGGACTAGAAAAGCGCTATATAAATACAGGCCATTTACCATTTTATCATTTTCCTAAACCCAAGAGAAACCCTTTGTTTTGGCATGTTGTAATTGGATATACGTCAGAGCTGAATTGATGGTATTAATGTTGATCTAACAGCCTTTCTACCTATCAATCATAATGAGCAGGAAGACATTAATGCTAAATGTCGGATTCTTAAGGATCTATCTATCTATCTATCTATCTATCTATCTATCTATCTATCTATCTATCTATCTATCTATCTATCTATCTATCTATTACACACACACACACACACACACACACACACACACACACACACACACACACACACACACACACACACACACACACACACACACACACACACACAGGTGCACAGCCAACCTCGGCTGCATCAAAGAGTGGTACTTCGTTCTCTGGACTCGTGGCACGTAGACGTGCTGCTCCTAGTGTCGGCACCTTGCAAGCACAGCAGTCACCTTCCAACCTCTGGTCCCCCACCCCCCAAGCTCCTTTTGCTCAGTCGCAGTTATTTTGCAGGACGGAGGGGACCGCTGTCTGTTCACTTTGACTCATTACAGCATCTCAGGAGTTTGCGCTCTATTTCGCTCTCTCTCTTTCTCTCTCTCACCTCCTTTCTCTCCTTCTCAGAGATAGGAGGTTCAGCGTTCGCTTCCCGCAAAACTGTCTATGCTCCACAAAAGACACGCGACTGGTTGCTTTACCGAACCACATAGGGCTGCCTTGCGTCCCGGTGATGAGGCTGGTGGCGCACAGCCGATACAGCATTGAAGGAATCCCTCTGTATGTGAAGAAACCGCCCCAGTAACGATTAAAAAAAAAACACGGAGGAACAGCTGCCGGAACCGGTGTCGGCTGGGACGCGAACATTTCGACAAGAATGCATCTCTTCAGTGCCATGTTCCTACTTGTGATGTTAGCTGTCATGCCCGGTGAGGTAAGGACGCATGTATACGATGAATAAGCATTGCTCAAAAGTTCCTGAAGGACCTATTTACGAATCTCAAAATTGACATTATACCTGTGAACCAACGCTTTGATTGGAACAACATCGCAATTTCAAAGAAGGTAAAATATGTTAAACGACTGCGAAGACCTATTAATCCGAAAATATCGCAGTTCAGTCTGCAATCTATCATGCTACTGAAACATAGAGAGAAAGTTCAAGCATAACAATAAGAAGGGCTGTAACAGTCGATGGCATATCCACGTAAACTAGAGCCCTTACACATTAAAAAAAAGAATATCGTCATGCAATTTATGGTCACTGCCTTAAGGGAATGGTAAGAATACATAAAGTACCATCTTCCTCTGACAGTATAGTAATTGATTTGTCGGCGCTCTGATGCTTTTGATGCCCTGGAGGTCGTTGTTTACAGATCTTCCTATCGACCTCTACATCAGTGACAGAGGGGTCCCGGGGCTCACCGAGAATCAGATATTGCGCTGTTTAAGCGTCACGCAACGAAGTGTGATTTGTGGCCGTGAATGCAAGACATGAGTAATTACTATACTGTACCAAACCAGCGCCAACAAATGGTTGTAGTTTCTGGGGATGTGTGCCTGCTTGTGTGGCGTGCTCTCGTGTATGACACTCGAGAAAAGCCGTGCCCGTTTGGAAAAATGACGAGCTTTGATGTGACAGTTGTAAATTAAAGTGAAGGACGGTAAATCATTTGACCCAGAAAAGCTTTCGGCCAAGGCAAGAGCATTTGAACTTGCAGGGGTTCAGCTGGTCAACATACGTGCAGTGATGAGCATAACTCAGATGGATTAGAAAGTGTAACGTCTACAGAGAAGCCAGCTACAATTCTCCACATTTACTAGGATCACACAAACTAGCCAATGGTCCTTGTAGGTCAGCGCTGTTTATACCTTTAATAACAAACCAAGCTATATTCAGGACCGTGGACAGCGCTGTGTCGCGCCTGAGTCAATTTAGCACCGAAGACAGCGCCTCCTTATACGTTGGAGGTGAGTATCACCATTTGGCAAAGGCCATCTAGAGGCCTCAGGGTCTTGCAGATATAACACCAAAGATCAAATGACACGGAATATATGTGCATTTACAAGGTCAGTGAAATACTCGACGTTAAAATGGTATGAAAAATAACAGTGAATAATATGGCCGTCACTCATGGACAATAGAATTGCATCAGCTCTCTATTACATTGTCTTCGATTGCATTTCTTTTTCAGAATGGCTCTTTAGGTATTTGCAGTAAATGTATACTGTTAAACTAATGGACTTTTCATCTCAAACATGAGCACAGCCTGTTACTCCATTTAGCTGTCGATTATCATTGTAAAATGCAGTATATTGTTGGAACTGTTCAGATTCACTAATATTTCGCATTGCATTTGCATTAGCCATACATCACTCATTTATGTTTACCAGCCGAGTAAACAATTACAATTGACCTGTAAAAGGAGGGAAAGCTGTTGTGCGTTTTCAATTTATAGGAGATGAGTAGATGTGCCATACACCTGTTTGGTAGATTTAAAATAAATCATGTACAGCACAGCTGGTATTAGAGGAGAACTGTGTGTAACTCCTAGAGTGGTAACAACGTGCAAAACTCTAATTTATTTTCAAGCACAACCCCAGCATGAATAAACTTCCCTGATGCTTAATTATGGAGTAAAAACTGATATATTCTAATCCAAACCAAAAAAATTGGCCAAAATTGGAGGAAATTTGTAAATTACACAACTTTCTCTGTTCAACAAATACTCACACGGCATCACAGATGCACTTCAATAAATGGTAAACACTTGCAAATGTGATCCTGACAACGTAACTGATGATACAGTTTTATATCTCAACCTCTTCTTCAGTGGATTTATATAGTAGCTGCCTTTGGGGGACAATTTGTTGTAAGTGTTTACATTAAATATTGAACGGTTTGAAAGAAAATATGACACCACCCATCGTCTTAAGATTGCATTGCAAACATAAAGTATTGATGAATTCTTGCATATGTACTGCAACGGGGATAACACTCCAGCAGAGCTCATATCCACAGTAAGCTTCAGTCACAGTTTCAACACAGGCTTTTATGAAATATTTAGACAGCTTTAATGAGACAGATGCACTTGTTCGTTCACTGCGTGTGTTTGTTAAGTGCCCATAAAGCCCAGGGGTCCTTAGTGCCACTGATATAAATGGGCACCTGTTTGACCTTGGCACAGATGTCTTGCTATAATGTGCACACCAAGTGACGCATGACAGAATGCAGGTAAACTCAATCAAGAGCTAGGATTTACATCAATATGTGATACTGCATGTATTGTATACTTTGTTTGTTTCATCATTAACAAGATAGGGAGTGTAATGTATTGCAGCTTGGAAAATTACTCTAATGTAATACATTAAAAATAATGAATTATTGAATTGAAATAAAGATAAATAATAAGGTGACTTCTTCATCAATAGATATAACTTTAATGTTACAATCAAAGACTTGAGAAGAATACTATATTCCTGCTCGACAATCAAGCTCTTTTAAAAAGCATGCAAGGGGCCTGATGGGGATGTAATGTGTATTTTGTTCCAATTAAACAAATGATTTATTTGTTTCATTTTCTAGAGCGGCACAATTACTGGTTAAGGCGTAGTGATTGGTTCGTGTACTTTCTCTCTTAGGCTTTGGGGGCAAGGAAAATAAATAAATTGATAAATAAATAAATAAATACAAACGCTTCTATCCCAGACGAGTGAGTGAGTGCCAGAGAAATGCCTTTATTGGTTTAAGATTCCTCACCTTGAAGCCTGCCGATAATAGTGTGGTTGAGACTGATGGAAATGAACACTTGCTTTGGTGTTTTGCCGTTGAGACACAAAGTGCATTGGGGGAGAAATCCTTGTTGTTCTCAAAGAGGGAGACAGGAGCCTGTGTAAGCAATTGGCTAGATTCTTCAGTAATTTTCTTGATCCCTTCTGTCGCCAGTGATCATGATAAACAACCAATTTGAAAATACTACCCTGTAAGACCTTGTTAAATTTTGTTTCCTCATTCTAGTTTGGTGTCATGATTGTAGGAGGAACTTGCCCAGCCAGGGCCAATTTATAGCTGAAAGGCGAGCAGTGTAACAGAACAAGCACTTGTAAATCAGGCTGCTGTTTAAAACATCATTTGGCACAAACATTCCGTTTATTTACATTCAGCTAATTATACAGTAGTTTAGCGATGCAGCATAAGTGTCAGAGAATCTGGATGCTTTTAGTAACACAAGTGCAAAAAACAGTAACGATAATGCTGTAAGCTGACCTAATGTAAAGCTGTTTACAGTGCTTCTACATGTGAGGACAAAAAGGACAGACCTTTGTTCATTCAGAGTCAGACAGGACAAAAAGCTTGGTTGGCGAATGTCCACATGAGACAGTTTTAAATAATCCACCACCCTGGCATTGACCCTTTGGAAAAAAATGGCTTTGCCTGGTGCCAGCTGAATGAGAGCAAAGCTACATGATCATAATAAAAACCCTTCCCTAGACACGAACGTGACAGAGCCATGTTAAATGTTCATCCTCGTCTCCACACCAAAAGCCTATTACAGTAGAAATCTAAGAGAAAAAAATTGTATGTCAGAAATATTTCTTTATAGAAATTCTCCCACTGCCATTATTATCAGAGAACCCACTAGGCAAAGGTTTATATAAATGTTGAGAAAACAGACGTGTAGCTGGATAATGTTCTAAGAATAGAGATGTGAATCTATGTTTTCCAGGAAGAAGGACACTAAGTAGCACGCTGGACTGAGTGTGCTCTGCCAAGCCGCATCATAACCTCCAACTAGAGAATTAAACAAATGAAAAGCTGCAGGAGCATGGGTGTAAATCTGCCAGCGAGAGGCAAAGACACAGCTGATAAAATCACCTTGCTGGACTAGACAGCTCCAGAGCTTGAACGAATTATTAACACTGCATGACCACACAAGCCCATGTAATTAGAAGGTCAAGCAGCAACAAAGATATATCTTCATACGCCAAGAGCATTACATAGTATTGGTGTAGCTTACACATAACTGATGAGTCAATTGACTCACTGCTAAAAAATGTGGTTTTAAAGACATATTTTGCGTTACATGGCAACAATATGTAAGTTTACTGTAAATTTCATCTGTTTCTTGAATAAAACACCACATAATTACCTATGTGAACTAATACCTGTGTTGCCTGTGACTCAGAAGCAATCATGTTTAGCATGATGTGGGTGAGTAAGTGAGCAGGCAGGGTTATATTAGCCTCTGTGCATCCACTTTCATGCGCTCCCCATCAATATACAAAGGTGCTGCTTCACAATCAGCCACAGATAATGAGGTTGCGTTATATCTGATTCACTGCTGCTTGGAGAGATTGAGTAGTATGTGCTTGTGTCATGACTGATTAGGGTAGGGCCTGAATTAGGGCACGATAATGATACCACATTGTGTGAGAGATTTGTTTTATAAAAGAGATACTGCTTAAGAAAGGGGCTGATGCACTGAGAGCTATCGAGCCTTTGTGCTGTCCACTGTTCACTCCCTCATCTTAATGTTTGATGTGCTTTCATGTAGCCTGCTGCTTAATCATCAGAGGCGTTTTTATGTGTGTGTGATCGCGTTTGCAGGGACAAATAATCTTCACAAGCACCGACACTGTATGGATTCACGACTAAGAACGGAAATCAGGACTTGAAGAGGTTATTTTTTTTGCTGTAAGACTTTTTTTTTTTTTAAAAAACTTAAATTCAGTTTGACTCAGTTTCCATTGTAAGGTAAAGACCCCACAATAAAAAACCCCAGCAATTAGATGACCCCACTATGAGCAAATGAGTTGTAAAATTAAAGTTGAAAGTTGGGACAGCTGTGAATGATGCCGGTTATATTTAGATCAAGTAGTACTGTGCAGGGACAGATAAAGGAAGGTTATTGTGCTTTTTGAGTTCTTAATGATGATTTACCTGCTCTTCATCACTTTGTTCGCAACTCACTCCTGGGTGACTTAGGTTCTGATGATGCTGGGGAGTTTATTTGAGGTGTGTCTCAATGACAAAGTGAAACGGGTAGCTGATTTTACTACTGCGGTGCCTTGGATGAGCCTCACAGGCAGGCAGTGGTCTGCATGGTAATTGGTTAACGGGTGCACTGCTGAGTAGAGAAGCATGTGAGGTCAGTGGCCTGACTCTCAGACTAATACTGCCTCCCTGTCATGATTGCCTCCAGAGGTAGAGCTAGCACAAGCTTGGCCATACCTCTTCATATGGAATAACCTTTTTACATAGGTTATGTGTTTGTTTTGTTTGCTTTTGCAATTGCCAAACCAAAAAATAGGTTTTGTAAAACCTTCAACACACTTGGCAGACATTTAAATATTACTTGAAAAGGGGCTTGCCAGCATCAAATAGAACATTACAGTTTAGTTTCACTTTAAATGACCGCTTACTCATTCCGAGTCACAAACTGTCCACTACATTTGCTCAAGGCATGTGTGGGCCCTAAATGACCTCTATTGCTGTTTTCTGTCGTGTTGAAAATCCAGCAGCCTGCTGTCGTATAACAACCATTAGAATTCACATGGACCAAGCTGTCTGACTGGAGGACAGATTGCAATCACTATTAGAAAGCTTAGCTTTGTCATTTCTACATAAATGGTTGGTTAACCTGACATTTAACCAGCAATAACTGGATGATTAAAAAAAAAAAATCATACAGGAGACCTAAAAAATATTTTGAAATTATGTCCCCCTCCTTGACTCCTGATCTCTCTTCTATAGCATTTACAATGTTTGACTCATGCATAAATAATTTCTCAAAACATTCTGGCTGCTAATATAACGCATAGGATGTTATTTGTATGCTTCCTGTCGACAGAGTATAGAAGCATCGGCTTGACTGGTGGGATGAATATCATCCCTATATCGCATTCTCTACCCCACTTTCTCTCTTTCCTTCTGTGTGAGTGTGCTCGAGGGTGCAGGACTCCCAGAGGTTTATGTCTGTGACTCTAAGCAAGAGTGACATTTCTCTGACAACACCCAGCACAGACACACATGCACCTCTACGCACACTCTTTCTTCTCGCAAATACACATTGTCTTTGTCTCCTTTTCTCTCTCGCCTTTGTGCTCTAGTTTCCAAGCATGTCAGCAATCGGATCCACAGTAGACAAAGAGCCAGACAATTCACAGAATCGATTCAAACAAACGTGGCTAAAGCTATTAAGGCTGCTGAAGTGCATGGTCTAAGTGACAGATGCTAATTAGTGCACAGACGTGCTTGATCATTTGGTCAGTGCTGAACACACAGCTGCCTGTAATAAGGATAACAACACATGTAGCCCTAGTAACAGTCACTATGGGAGTGACCCAGTGTTTTGGGGTGTACGTGAGTGTGGGTTTGTGTGTGCCAATCGGCTCTTTTTAAAAAAAAATTATTTATTTTTTTGCATTGCAGTAGGCACCTCCTGACCAGCTCTCTGTACGACCTTGCTTTCCCCTGCTCGATGAATCTTTTATGAGCCTGGCAATGTGGGTTTCTGTGTAGAAGATTGGAATATAAATATGGCTGTTGCGCCTAGAGCTCCTCTTCCCGCTCTGATACAAAAGCTTTCATAAGACTGAGCAGATTGGGCAAGCTGCTACTTGAACGTTGCTCTTTACATTTCTTCACTTTTATTGGAAGAAACACATCAAGGAGCGTTGTGCATTCAAAAACACCAGTCACAGATTGTGCCTCTACCTGCTCGCTCATATCGTTAGGCAACATACAAACTTGTTTCTTTTAAAAGCGGTTGGTTTTCACGTCAGATTCTCAGTCGTGGATTTTGTTTTCCTTTTCAACGTCCTAGTTAATTGCTGACATCCATCGTATGAAGCAGAGAGCTGTAGCAGTAACTGACACTAAATGAGGGGTGATAAACAAGTGACAGAGTAAATGTTGGTTGAATTGCTCAAACTGTGCTATCCTTCGTCTTCTCTCTCATTTCCCTTTCATCTCCTCAGTTTTTCATCTCTTCCTGCTTCTACTTCTCGTGATCCCTGCTACCTTTGTTCCATCGAATCGTCTGCTCGCCGCCATGTGTGACTGTGACAGCATTGCCTCCCATGTTGAAAGCTAACTCAATTGCAGGGTGATCATTTTGGGTAATGAAGGATGAGAGCTATACAGCACAGTAGAGGAGGAAGTAGAAGGCAAGAGGAACCATTTAATCGATGTGTTTTCCAAGTGGCACTGTCACAGCCACTCAGTAGGGCCATTGATGAGGGAGACTCACTTTCTCTGACTGCGCCAAGGCTTAAAGGCTCCAGTCAGGGAGGCGTGGGAGCCCAGCAGCGACCAGACACTGCTGCATATCAAGCAGGCTGGCAATGCTGCTCTTTGCAGCCCCACGGTGAGCAAGGTAGAAAGGTCCTTTGATAAAGACACTACATGCCAGAGAGGGGGCGATAACAAGATGATCCAGTGGAAGGAACTCCAGCTTGCATTACATTATGATAGCTGAGCCTAAACCCCCAGGATTTCTCCAACTCTATAAAACATACATGGACACATTAGTGCGCAGTACTGGATGTGAATGCAACATCTGGAAGTAGAGACCATGATGCAGCTAAAAACCAACACATGAATATATATTAACCAAGAACTATGATATGCACAGGACATTGGTTTATTTCATGACACTGCTGAATGTCCTGAAATAAGTAGGGTCATGGATAACACAATGCTAGATTAGAAAGCTCAGGTTTAGATAAGCCTGTTAGAGCAAAGCAACTTTTCATAACAAAAATGTTTTCATCTTTTTCTTTGGGTGCCTTGAAAAGCGCTATATAAATCCAATCCATTATTATTATTATTATTATTATTTAAAAAAAAAAAATGGCAGTCTCAGAAACACGAAGATATCCTGCACAAAGGACAAAATGTACTTCAAGTACTGAAAAGAAAGCATCCTTTCCCCCCTCTTGTCCCTTAGCAATACTCTTGGAAATGCGTATGCATATTGCATCTAAATTATATTAAAGCTACTCTGTGTGTGTGTGTGTGTGTGTGTGTGTGTGTGTGTGTGTGTGTGTGTGTGTGTGTGTGTGTGTGTGTGTGTGTGTGTGTGTGTGTGTGTAGGAAAAAGTGTAGTTCCAAAAGCTAATCCACTATAACCGAGACCATATAGTGTGCATGCATACGTTTTTGCCACACAGGCACACACACTGTGGACAGATGCTGTGAACTAAAGCTGCTGTGTTGATCAGGTTTGGTGGGCAGTATCAGTACAAAGTGAAAGGATGTGAACTGAGTTTGAATTAGTGCCCAGTGGAGTAGCCGAGCAGGGCAGCATGGCTGGTAAGTGAGTGTGTGATAGAAAGAGAAAGAGAGAAACTGAAAAGACAGTGAAAGACAGAGTAGAGTTACTGAAAATGAAAACTCAGATTGTGAGCAGGGACAGAAGGAGAAATAGTCAGAGGGAGCCTTACGACTGTGTCTGCAGGGTTTTTATCTCTCGCATCTTGAACGAGAAGAGAATAATAATTAGAGGCCTACCACTTTGTCATTGTGATTTTATTCCCCTCACTGGCAACGACACTCTTTTGCAGATTGTCTTTAATTAGCTTCACATCGCTTAATCAATACGGCCATGACCATGACAAAACAATGACATGTGCATCCTGTCGCTTGGGAGGGGGAGGCACAGGAAGCAGCAGGATGAGTGTTGACAGACAAGATGCGACAAGAATGTGATGTAGAGTGGCATTTTTGTTGGAGGAGGGAAAAAAAGGCGCCATGCTCTGATAAAAACCTGCTCTCATGATGATTAGAGTCCACACTTGTTTGTCTACTTTTGAGTTTATGTGTGTGTGTGTGTGTGTGTGTGTGTGTGTGTGTGTGTGTGTGTGTGTGTGTGTGTGTGTGTGTGTGTGTGTGTGTGTGTGTGTGTGTGTGTAGATGAGCTGCATGATAACTATGTCTGTATCTCGTTGCATAACAAGGTGAGAAAAGCAAGCAGGTTGAAGTACTGCTGTGTATCAGGCAGCAGTGATAGTCATGTCAAACTATGAAATGGGATCTAATGCAGTATTTCTTGTTATATGGTATGAGCAGCAGAGCTGAGTGCTTTAGCCACACTAATGGTGATGTGATGAATAGGTATTCAGGAGAGGTCTCTCTCTTTACGCCTTAGTGCCTCAGGCTACCGGCCCTCTCGGCCCAGCTCTCATCTCTTACTCTTCTCAGTGAGAGTAACAGCTTGCAATGAGCTGGTGCAAGTATCTTCACAGAAGAATACATCTCACATGTCATCCACATTTTTCTACTTGGCATGTCAGGATCAATATCTGCAGCTGCCATACTTAAAATCAGGGCTAAACTTTTCCAAACAGCCCAGAAGGAGGGTATTACGTGTGAACTGTGGGACTCCTTTCAAAGTAAAACTAACCGATTTGTGCCCATACATAGTTTGATGAATTAAGAGGTCATTTAAAATGAGGAAAAAAAATCTAAGCATAAAGGATTTGGATTTTGGTAACTGCTTATAAGTGGAAATTATCAAGGAAATTAGAAAATGTAATTATTATTGACTGCATCTCGGAAGGGCCATCTTTAATCATAAGTCTTTCCTTTTCAAAATGACACAAACACTCAGTTGTTGTTCAGATGTGGGTCCTTGCACGGGTGTCGTTAAAATTTAAATGAATGATTTAGTCTATGAGGAGAAAAAATATCACCAGAATTCTTTTCCCTGTTATTAGAAACTCCTTTGTTTAAAGGGTAGATCTTATTTTGAATGCATTTTACCCATGGCAATCAGCTAAAAGTCAACAATGGTTTGTCCAATGAGGATCGAGCAGTATAGGAGACTGCCATGTCCTAAAGACCACCAATGAAAGTAATTATGTTATTGATTAGCAAAGAAAGGTGGTGCTTGGTGCTGCATGAAATATTAGTGCAAAGAATGACCTTTCTCTTATCTTATCTGAACGCAGACATTCGCTCACGAGTTGCACTGCAGATCTTGCAGTGCCTTCATTGTGAAACGCAGGCTGTACAACATCTTGCATCAACAGAATTTCTGCAGACAAATCCACAAAGCTGCTTGTCTTTGTTTAGCACACAGACAAACTCACATAAATCCTGCAGTGTAATTCATATGTTTGAAGAAGAACTGACTAGAGACAGTAACATAGCAAATGCTACTACAGTTATTAGTTTACGGCTTTGTAACTGCTAAACATTACATCTGTTGCTGAGAGATCCAGACTAATGTCCCATGTGGTATAGCAGAAGACGTTATAACTACTCTTTACCATTAGGGCCTATCCACCCTCCTCCCACTATCACCTCCCCACTCACTTAACTCACCCAATCTTCTCATCTCACACTTGACTAACTCCACACAATATTACCGCTTTATAATATTTGTACAAACTTCTCATTTTTGCACCGCATTGCAGTTTGCTGATATTTTCCTGTCTGTTTGTTTGTGTAATCACTGAATGGATCAGTGGCTCCTCATTTTGATGTGCAGCACAGACACTGCAGATTATAGTATATGGCTGAAATCGGCAGGGAGTTGGAGGAAGGCAAAGGAAGAACACAGGCTATTACAGGACTGTTTATTCTAATAAGCCTTTTTTTTTAGGCTTTTTCTTCCCAACTCAAAAAAGTATAAAGTGACAAGCTAATTTGTTTATCTACAAGTTTCTGCTAACCTTTACCCTCATAATTCCATGTGGCTGTAAATGTAATATTCAGTTAGGGGCTGTTTGGGGATTTCTCTCTGCTGCACACTGGGCCTGTGTTGTACTAATAATGTCTCCCTAATTAAATGTTACAGCTTCTGTGAGCATTAATGACCTGAAGACAGAGGATACAAATGGAGGCTTCAATGTGAGCTCTGACAAAGAGGTTGGACACAAGACTGCAGGCTGGTTCTGTCCCTTAATTACTAATATACGGTACATAGCTGTTAGGTTCTGGTCATTGTTTGCTCCTTGTCTATGTCAAGCATGTTTTTTTCTTTTTTTAGTATCTGACTGTTGCAATCTCTCAGCAAACCAAAGTACAATTGGCAAGACCTCACCACTCCTCTCTGGTCCTGTTAGTTTCACTGTTGCAGACATGGCAGAAAACCGACAAAGATGTAAATTCATTACCTCAGGGAGCTTCAAAATACATCTTACACCCTTCTCCTTGTCTTGCTGTCTTTCTCTCTGCCTCTTATTAGCATCACAGTTTCCTTTATAACCTTTTTGTCTGTTTCCAGATTTATCTTTGGCTTACTTTCCTTTTGTGTAACCGACCACTGTGCTTAGCTAATCACTGTGATACCTTCACTTTGTGACTTGGTGACATTTGTAAACAATGACTCAGACAAAGACCAAACACAGCCACTTTGTCCACTGGCTGTCTCTTTGGTCATCTAACAAGGTACTAGATACATGCTATCTAAGAATAGCTACCAGCTCTACTGCAAACACACATGAACAGAACATTAATGAAACAAAGCAGTTTGAAAGTAAAGTGATAAGATGGTGGAATAGCACTTATGCTGCATGCTAAAGCAGATTTGAAAATGCTCTTAAGACTAAACAGCAAAATTGTATATAGAGATTTGTAAATGTTATGTCAATTACATGTATTTTATCAACTGAAATGTCTTAAAGTGATTCAATATCTGAGGGTTTCTAACACTCGGAATAAGACAAGTTAAAATCTGGATGAAAAAAATCATTTTGTAAGTTCAGTAAAGGCTGTTTTGAAGAGGCAGGTAGCTATGGGGGGGCTGTCTCAATTAGGAGGATTTCTTTGAGCTTTTGTTACCTTTCTGTTGTGAAGAAGACTTCCAAATTGCTGTCAGTAATTACTCCATTTACAGTAATAGCTTTCGCTATGTTACAGAGAATCAATGATTAGCTGGGAGAAAAGGTCAATATGTGGCATGGGCTCTGCTGTTGGTCTGGTGTGTGGGACATTGGTAAACAGGTCACATATCCAGAAAATGACTACAGTATTACAGTATCTGTAAGTGTCAATGCATGTCTGCACGCATCTACATATGTGCAGTGGCTCTGTGTGTGTGTCTGGGTGGGGAGGGGGGCAATTTAACTGGGCGTATCAAGCCTCAGGAAGGGCTGCACTGAGTCACATTCAGCTGGTGATGAGGGCACGAGAAGGAGCAGAACATAGAGCCATGCTGGGCTGCAGAATGCATTGCTGCTGATTGCCACATGTAGTCCTTGTGTATTGGTTTGATCAAGGCTTTTCTTTTTCCAAGCCCAAAGCAAAATGTGGCACCCTGCTTGTGCCTGATTGAGCTATCTAAGATTCAACCAAACACATACAGCTTATCGTATCCTACAAATAATACTGTACAACCCCCCATAGACAGTTAGGATTGTAATCAAGGGAGCAATCAGGAGCAATCAGTTCTTCTGTGAATAAATTTGAATGCATGTTCCAGCAGTATATTCAGAAAGCTACCCGGTATATTATACAAGATTGTTTTTTTTTCATGTCATGTGTGCTGGGTAAAAGAGAAATACTGTCTGCGAGTTTGGCTTGGATTTAAATGCTTTACTCACTCTCTGCACAATAGTTCTTGAAATCTTACTGTAAGTTTGACCATTCTGTGAGCTCAGTCGAGAATATTAGAGGTTCAGGAGCCTGATATGTGTATTCAATCTTCAGTCTTGCTTTGTCTGTGGATGGATCTTCTTGCTTTCATTGTGATTTGATTAGATGGGATTTATGGGCTATATTGTAAAGACAGTAAATAAGCTCAGCAGTAAGGTATTGTGTTGGTGTCAATATAGCCATGCAGACACACTAACCAAATTAATTTCCTTTACTACATATTCCTACACCACAGGTGAGAAGAACAAATTCTCACCTGTTCATGACTTTTATTTTAGCTAAGCGCTTTTAGCCTGACGCTAATGCTGTCACGTTCCTTGTTTTATTTTACTTTAACCCGCATTGCACAGCTTAACCAGGACTGTCACGCAAGCACCATAAAAGGGTAATGCAGAAAAATTCACAGCTCAGTGGAGAAAAAGTGCTGTTGCTCATGGAAGTGGACACAAATGTGAAAAAGCCTTGACATACACAGGCAAAACTCGGCATGCATATGTGAACACACCCACACTTAAATCGAAACGTAGGAGGAACATAACAAATGGGCTGTACTGTAGCTCTCACGGGCAGTATGTACCTAAGGTTACCTAATTGTCATCAGATTAATTAAGCTTAAAAGTTACCCTGATGCAAGTTCAAGATTAACAGACTCCCATGCAAGGTCTGAATGCAAGCGTCATATATCCTGTCATTATTCATACTCATCATCGTCAGTCATCTCTGCGGTCAGATGATTGTTCACTACTTGAATTATTGACCATATTCTTCAGAAAAGGGCGTGTCCTCTGTACTTTATGCACGCAAGTCTTGAATTGTGTATACAGTCCTCACATGGTCTCTGTCACTACTGTAAAATGTAAAACGCCAGATGAATTTCCTTAATCAGAGGCCTGCAGGAGCAATTAATAGATTAATCATTCCATGTTGCAAATACCAGTGTGTCTGTTGGCCTGAACCTTGGGGTACAACCTATTTACGGGATTTAAATAGTTGCCATGGTAATGAGGTCACACTTTGTTTAAGCTGATTTTGATCTTGATACATTTAGAAGGAAGTGGGCCTCCGTGTCCATCAGCTAATTAATGAATTATGACTCAGAAAAATAGCCAGTATTCTTAGAGCCAGATGACTCCGCTATCGTTCAGCGCTCAGGCGGGGGCTTTATTTCTGCGAAGCCTTGCTACTTCAGTCATAACAGTTCTGCATCATGATGATAGAGGTCTGTGTAATTAGCTGAGGTGTAATTTGGTTCTGTGTTTTAGCTGTGAATCTGTAGCTGGCTGTGTATTTATGCTTGGTGACAATGTTGCTTGTGCTTGGTGCTTTCTGTTCCCTAGTATTGTAGTCTCACCCAAAGCTTGTCCCTATAGCCTCTGGACTTTGTAGCGCTCTACTGCCACCCATGGGTGTGCACAAGTGTTTCCATTTCTGTAGTTGGAGGGCAGCTTCACCATTTGAACTGATTAAAAATGCCCTTTATATCCACACCCACAGGCAAGAGCAGAATGGCCTTTTTTTAGATGTTTATAATAACAACACAAGGCCATGTTGGTGTGACTGTGCTGCAAAGCTTCGCAACATGCATCCCTCCACAGTAATGTATGTATTGCCAGAACAAGAGTTAAACATCATGTGCATCTTTTCTCATTGCCCAAAAAGCAAAGAGAAACAAAAGGGAGACAGTGAGGGTTCTTAGAGGCTATATAACATTTACAGTGAAGAAGTACAAAAGGGAGGGACAAAAAACTGCAGACAATGACACAGCAGAGTTATGCAGAAAATTATGCTGGCCAATTATTCGAGTCAAAATGATATGGAATGGAATGGCAGTGAAAATTAATCAAAAAGGATTAAATTAATACAGGTTAAATGGCTGACTTCCTCTCTGGCTAATATTTAATAAAAGCTTGTTCCGCCAACAGACTTTGTGATTAGACAGTTGATTGGCAGAGGCTGGAATTCTTTGAAGTATAACAGATTGTCCTCATCGCCCATTTTTGCCATCATTTATTTAGTCCATCTAGTCACAAAAGATGGCATATGACCCATAGTCTGTGAAAGGAATTTTAAAGAGCTCAGTGGAAACATGATCTATACAGCAACCGCTAAAGCACCACTTATCAGCAGCGGACTTTGATTGAGTGATGCTTCAAAAAGCAAGAGAAATGTGCAAAAGTCAAACGTCGGGGAAAAGATATGAGGCTGGATCTTACATGAGCCTCCTTCAATATTGTTAACCAGCACAATTAGCAGGCACGGAATCAATGTGGTTTTGTTACTGGCACTAAAAAAATCAGACTGAAGAATACATAATTGTGTACACTGCTAGTAGAAAATAGAGGGCTAAGAAAACTCCTCCCATGTGAAACTTGATGCATTTTTATTCAGCCATAATCTTTCATCTAAAAAAATATGCTCCTTAGAATGAATCATTTCTCTGTTTGAGGTTATGTATATCAAATCTACTTCAGTCGTACCGTTCTGCACACCAAAGCAGCCATCACAATAACCTTACAGGACTACACTATTTTTTGGCTAGTTTGACCTATTTGGACTATTACTTCTGAGAACATTATATGACAATGTCTGGGGCTCTGTTTAAATGCTGGAGCAGTACATAACTAGTACAGAATACTTCATGGCTGCTGACTGTAGATGGTTATATCAAAACTCTGGTCATTTTATTTAATTGAGCATAGCAATAGTTCAGGCAGGCCATTAAATCCAGCTCAGCCATAGACCTGTGTCAGCCTACACCAGCGGAAGGCTCAGTTGATACCCTTCTACTCATCTAATTGGCAAATCTCAGAAAGGACATGGTCTTTAGGTTGCTTTAGCCTTCTCACCATTACTGCATTTGCAGGCCACTCTGCAGCCCACCCACCACCACAGCTCCAACTTTTATGGCATATCTGACGTACCTAATGCCACATTTCTCATTCTGCTGGTTGCAGACGAGAGCCATGCTGCCAAATATAAATTACAGCTGATGGAAATAACAGTTTTCTTTGAACTGACCTAAATGATACCAATTTGGTTTATTTTGAGATCTGAAAATAGAAAGTTCAGAGCTTGAGCTTGATGCAAAGATGCGTCTGTGATTAAAAAAAAAGACAAATTATAACTACTTTTATCTGTGTATGTCCTTTTATGTTTTGTGAAATTTTGAGTATGACATAGTGGAAAAACGGAAGCTGTATTGCCTTATTTTCATTCACAGGAGGGGATAAGAGTTTGTTTTTACTTTAGATTGGCATGATGCCAGTCTTTCTGATGATGGAAATTGTTGAGTAGGGGCTAGGAACAGCAATCTGTCAAAACATCCTTGGAAGTGTAGAGTAATGTGTGTGTTTTTACTTTCTCAGCATTTTCTGTGCTATCTTGCTATTGCATAATGCATTATTGAACTCTTATTCAGCAGCCAAACTGCACAAATTGGAGCCACAAAAAAACAAAAAAACAAAAGGAAAAAAAAAAAAAAAAAACAAGCAAAAACAAAATAAGAACAAAACAAATAAATAGATTTTTTCTTCGAATCAAAGTGAAATATATTTTACTTCTTCTAGTTGCCACATCTGCACATTGAATGTTTGATCTCTATATCTATATCTATATTAAGCATCATCCTAAATTTCCTTTTCGCTCAGGCATCTTTCTTTGTTACCAGCTTTTCTTTGAGAAACCTGAGAAGATTGGCTCATTTGATTACGGAATAAAGACTCAGAGATGTCTGTATCTATACTTAAATCTTTGCTGCCACCCTGTGAATATGATCAATACTGCATGCTTTACAGATGATGTGTTCAAGGAAGCAAACAGTAAGGGAATTTGTAAAATATTGCTTCCCTCAACCTCCATATGTGAACAAAACCTTCTGAAATAAAATGAAACTAATCAAAAAGACTCAGCTCTAAAAAATATAATTACATTAGAGACCTGTATATGCACATTATAATCCAGAGATAAATATACAGATATAACTGGTTTGTTAGAAAACATAAAAGAAGCAAACTGTTATATTATTAATTTAATAATGAAAGATGAATACAAGAGTATATTTTTAAAATGCCCGTGGGCTCCATTAGAATAACCTTTTTAAGAAACAGGTGAAAGCATGTACGTGTATGTGCGCGCGGTCACGTGTGAATGCGTGCGTGTGCTATCATGCACATTACATTTTACCTTTCTCACTAAAACCTCTGTTAGACATGGAAAAGTGTGACTCTAAACTGTGCTGCCACATTCACCCTCATATCTCCTTGAAGAATTTTCATAAGGTGACAGCTACCTGCCAACAAATTCCGTGTTGCTCAATAACAACGACAGGCAGTGGCCATCACCTGCTGTATGTTGACGGCTCTTGTTTACAATTCCACTGGCTACCACAAGGGGTCAGTGTTGCCACATGTAGGGCACAAACAAGCACGACTTAGGCAATAGCAGGTGAGTTGAGGATGGCTGACGTGTTTTGGATGGGGCTCAGAAAGCTGTCTCTTCTGATTATCACTTCACTGTACACCCCACACAGAAGAGCCCATATCATTCATCCAATGTGACTGCTTGAGAAAGGGAGCCCAGCCATGGCAGACAAAATGAATAAGTCAGCAGACCAGGAAGAAGGCAAGAAAAGGGGATGACCTGGCCATTTTGCCTGAGCAAGCCATTCTGTCATCATTTAGGGCATAAAATGACACGGCCAGTCGTCAAATAACTTTCCAGTAATTGCTGTGAGCAGAGGCTTGAGACATGGTTCAATTTTCATACCGCTCCATCTGGTCCATTGTAGAGGTGAGCGGAAAATTCAAGCAGCTATGATCTCAAAGACAAAATGTTTCCACGAAATCGGTCTAGACTTCAGAACATGCTGGATGTCTGGCCTGACACAGGCTCAAACCAGACTTTCACCAAGGGAAATGACAGTAAAATGAGACAGAAACAGTTGGTAAGCTATCTGATACTGATTTACCTTCTGTTTGATCACAACAATAAAACTCTGCTACTTGAAAAGTAATCTAAGCATCATTTTTTCAGCAGGTCATCTCACAGCACCAGGATGAGTGAGAAAACGCAGGTTTATTATAACTTTAAGCCAAAATTCCAAGTTGGAAAAAAAAAGCAGTCCTCTTGCAGATGTTTGCAATTACACGACGTAACATCAGAGTAAATTAACACAGTGAGCATCAAGAAGTTAGTGTCATTAGATACTTTTCTTATCACTCCGACATTGATTCTTTAAAAGTACAAGCTACAGGCTAATTTAGGATATGTCATGAAGCAGAATGAAAGATGAGCTGTCAGAAGCAGCCGTGGGTTGGAGCACCTGCATCTCTCCCACATCATGTCTCCCACTTTGCCAAACCACCTGCCCATATTCACTGATGAGCCCTTAGCCAACCTTTTAATCTAAACACCCACCGGTCTACATTCTCAGTCCTGTCTTTAGTACAAACACGATGATGAAACTGCAGGATGGTCTCCTGTGCCTAACATTGCACTCAGTTGCCCTGGGCATTCACATGTCACTTAACATAGAGCACAGATCAGTCCTATGAAATCAGTCTCAGATCTCTCTGCTTAAGAAATAAGTGCACGCGCGCACACATCAAGATGTGAGTCATAAAAGAACAGGCAAATGTCAGCGAACGAGAGGGGAAGGAAAAAGAATGGATACATGCATGCAAAACAGGGCTGGAAAGAACAGAGGAAGGGCTGATTGGGAGGGGATGAGACGGAGAGGCAGCCAATGCGGAGCTCTGCATCTTGAGGAAGAGAGGAGGGGAGAGAGAGGGAGAGAGCTAAGAGGAGAGTAAGGAAGTGAGAGAGGTGGAAAGAGAGGGAGAGAGAGATGAGAGCGAGAATGTGGGGGAGGGAGGGAGAGGGTGAAGCTAAGGCAGTCACTCTGAGAGGGAAGGCTCCAGTGTGGTGCTTTTGGATGTGAGCTGCTCTCCTCTAACCAGCCTCTGCCCATCCCTTTGACTGAAACAGTGGTGTGTGGGTCTAGTAATTGTGCTGTACCAGCTGTGCTGCTGCTCAGGCTCAGGCACAAGCTGACTGGCTGGTTCCCTGGCTAGGTTGTCTGAGGCAGAGTGGGGTTGACTGGAGCTGAGGTCTAGGGAAGGGCAGGGCAGGGCTGGCTGTTGGGCCATTTGTGCCAGGGCCCCACAGGAAGCAAACATGAGCGTTCCTATGCTAAAGATCGGGGCAGTTCTCAGCACCATGGCCATGGTGACCAACTGGATGTCTCAGACTCTGCCCTCTCTGGTGGGACTCAACGGAACCACCATCTCCAGAGGGGGCACATCAGAAAGGATTGTCAGCGTGCGTATCAATTCTTTTTGCTTATTTGCAAGTGCGTGTGCAGTGTTTTTGTTTGAGCATGCTGTTGTGAATGTGAGAAAGAAAGCGAGAATGTGACAGATTAAAGAGAGTGACACAGCAGCAGACAGAGGGAGAAAGTGAAGAAGCAGAAGAGAGGTTTCAGAGAGACGTGTGAAGACGCGAGTAAGAATAAAAGAGCCCACGTTGTGTTAACAGAGAGACGATGGAGACAGATACGCATGTGAGAACAAGGTTTCAGTGAAGCATGAATGATGCATATGTTTGTGGGAGAGTCATAAGTATAAGGATGCAGAATTGTTGGCTTGTGATTGTGAGTGATGGTGAGTGGCGGACAGTCTAAGTGTGGATGTTTGCAGGAGACCATATGTTTTTGCCAGGGTGACAGGAGGTAGAGAGCTGTCCTGACTGATGCTCAGGCTGATCCTATCTGTCAGTCACCTCCAGGGTGGGAAGGAGGTGATGAGGAACACCGAGAGGTTAATACAGTTTTACAGCTTTGAGTATGTCTTATTCCTCCCTTGCTATGTCTATCTTTAAGCATTTTAGATTGTTATCGCCTCAAATTAAACACTGGCCTCATCCTGAAAGGTCATAAGGGCAATTAAGGTGTTTTATAAATAAAACAGCAGTTTATTTATTTATTTTGAATATTTTTTAGTGGTTAATGCTTGCATAATGTTGTACTCTCTTTCTCATGAGGTAACACAGACAATGAGACAGACAGGGAACAAACAAAAACAGAAAGAAAGAAATGAATGTAATATTTTCCGGATCATCTGCAGTAAGTGATCGCTTTTCCTCTATCCTGAGTGTCTTTCTATGGCAGCTTACCCATTAAGTAAATGTTCTGGTCTGTTCAAAAAGACAGAATGAAATTGAAAGTCCCAAGAGGTCTGTGACCATCTGGATGTGTGGTTTCGCATGCATATTGTGCATGACAGTGTTTGTGTGTTCAGACATGTACACACGGAATGTTTAGACATTCTTGTCTCAGGGGTGAAGGTCCATCTGTGGTAAGAAGAGTTTTAGGATGTAAAGTGGCTTGTTAAAACATAAATCTACCACTTTATGTCTTCCTAATGTAGCAGTGGTGTGCCAGTGGAAATGTTTCCCCTTTAAAGAACACTTTCAGACAGTAATATCTTTTTTTGAAAATGTCAAGCACCTGGAAAATTGCTTCAAACTGTTAATCTTTCAAACAACTTGCGCATATGTCGGGTAATTTAGAGCAGAACTCAAGGTAAGAAATGTTTGGATTATAAGTCTTTTATATTATTCTATTATTCCAGTTTTCCTTAGAGGTTATGGCTTAGTTAATCGCTGATTTCTTCTCTATACCAACTCATTCTGCTCAGGATCAGATGGGATAAAAATAAACATCGCCATGTTTATTTTCAATAAACTCTTTCCAAACAAGATTTGAGATCAGAAGCTTAATCATTTGCATTTCAAAAGACTGGATACAATAAAATACAATAAATAGTCATGAGTGGATATTTTCTTTGAGGCAGCCCTAATTCACTGCCAAAGGAAGAAAAATGTTGCTACTGAAGTTCATTTCATCAAAGTTTTAACAAAACTGATGAGCCCGTTTGATGGTGCCACAAATTATTACTGTGTAACAGTCTGTTGTGATGGGAAATGTCTTCTCTTTGAGACAGGGATAATCTCCGCTCATAAACAATGGCAGCAAATAAAACTTTAATGTAAAACCTTGCTTCAAAGTCCCGTCACTATTAATGAGACTTTTGCCTGTGATGATCTTAGAAGCAGTCATGACTCACAAATTGTTTAGAGTTTGAATCAAAGACAATCTAGCTGTGGTCTTGTGACACTCTGGTGCTAACATGCCAGTAGCTGTTGCCTGCCTGCTTTCCACCCTGGCACCCATGCATGCTGCATTGCATATTCTCTAAGCTCAGAGCTATTTTCCAAGTCTGCTTCACTTGCTTTCTGTGCCTGTCTTCTAACCAGCTGATCCAAGAACACAGCTGACTGAATTCATGTGGGCCTTTCTGTGATGGCACTGAGCACAACACTGCCTGGGTGCTTGTACACATCTGTGTAGTGCAGAACCATGTTCCTTAATGAGCAGACGAGACCCTGGAAACACTTACACAGAAGAAGCGTGGCTATAAAGAATTGCTAAGACAAGTTAAAGCTATAAACCTGCCAGACAGAGTGTACACACTAAATCATCTTTTTTATTATGATAGCAAAATGATTTATTCATCTATAAAGAGTGTTATACGTTTAAAAAGAAATGTTCTTAAAGTGCTGTGTGGACACACAGCAGATACCAGGGGTATATCTGATAAATTTCTGCACTTTTTTCCAATTATTTATCAAGTTCTGGTCAATGAGACATAAAGGCATGGATTAAAAATGAGTTTTAATTTCTTAGTATAGCATATATATCTTCTCTGTCTGACCGCAAGACAAACAAGTGACAAGTGCTACTCAAGTAAAAGAAGTAGCACGATGTTCAAAGCTGAAAACAGTGTCAAGGAGAGCACTTATTATCTCGGGCAGAGGTTTAGGAGAAATAATGAGACTTCCAAATTTGCCTTCCAAAAAGAGTAATTACCATAAACATCTACTGCAATTCAAACATTACCTGCTATAAATTGTGAGACACAAGATACACCAAGTCTCTAATGCAGTTTGGCGTTCTTCAGCTTAGTATGTTCAACCTACAAAAACTGTCGTTGAAAAAAAAAAAGAGCTGTCTGTCCTTAGTTATAGAAATAAAAGGACACATTCACAGTGCGAGACACATAATAAAAAAAGGCTTGTCCATGAATCGAACCCTGCTGTGCTCTAAGTTAAAGCTGAAAATCTGTTGAGATGAAAAATGCTTGCTTTTCTACATAATAATAATAATCACTGAATCTCTCAACACTTTCAGTGAACACAGCATAAGTCAAGGATAACTGTCTCATTATAGATAAAAATAAATAAATAAATACATGTATGTGTGCACAAGACTGGCATAGATAGGTTCCTCTCAATAAAACTGCAGCAGGGTGCCTGGATGTGTATGCATGTGGTGACGCTCCCTTTGATATCTAAATTAAGAAAGCTGTGAGGAAGAAGTCTGAATAAAATATTCTCACCATCAGAGGAGAGAATGGAACAACAAACGTCAGTGTACAAAGAGGCAGGACACAGAAACTGATTGGGGTCACGCAGCCTCTGTCAGGATGTGAGACCGTAAACTTTATCACTTCCACTGCGGAATCCAATAAAGTGTATTGTAAAAATTGATTCTCAGCTATGGATTAAAAATTAAATACGACTGCAGGCTTTTATTTGCACACTTTATTTTTTACATTCATTGTGCTGCTTTCGATTAAATTTATCTCAGTTGGGATTCTGACAAGTGTAATCTAACGTCAGGTTAATGGGATGCAGTGGGAACAGCGACAAGCTCAGCCAATCTATAAAAGATCATTTTCAATTGTTTTAAACTTTAATTAATTATGTGATCATCTAGCATAAAGCATTGATCCCAGAAAAGGGAATCAGGGTTTTGACATGGTTCATTTGTCATTATAAGAGTATAATTCCACCCTGCAGGACTCACGCCTGTTGCAATTCCTCCATTTTTCAAAAGCAATTCTGTAATCCATATTTCTACCAATGAAACACTAACTGTGTTATAACAGTTTACACAGTGTTTTCTCACATAAGCCACCCTGGCACTCTCTTGCCTGTGTTTAGCACCAGACATGATAGAGCTATCTTGCATCGCTGCAACAGAAGAGCAGAATCCAAATGCTTTTCACTACGGCACCTGGCACGGCGCTGGCTGGAAAAAGTGTAGAGTTGCAGTTGCGCACTCATGCCGAGTGCCAGCGAGTGTCATTTTCTTTAACCTCTCCAAGAACCCCCCCTCTTCAAAAAACACTTGATGCATATGCCCACCCCCACTGTCACTCAAGTGTGAGGTGGATTGGAACGGGTTGTGGGTGCAGATGGAAAGCGAGCAGGACGCCACTGAGAAAGGCGGCAGTCATGAGAGTGATGGAGAAAGACGGAGAGAAAGGCAGTAGGGAGCCAAAATGAGGCAGTAGGGACAGGGCCATGATGAGTTTATGACTCATATTATTGACTGGCAACCATGCTGAGCTGATTGTGTTAATCACTTTCCTTGGGAGCAGAGGAGACCTGGGACTTCACTTGGTGTCTTTATTATTTTAAAGCCCAGCAGCTGGCTTTGGCATTAGGGATTTACTGATTGTTCATTTGAAGAGTGAATGTGTGCATTGACATGTTTATCTATATACACTCAATTATAGCAATAACTGGCAAATCTGAAAATGAGAACCGATTGTTTGGGTATAATATAGATAAAATCGAACACTGTGCAACAGAGACAGATGTCTAGTTTTTTGGGGACAAGTACTGATGGATGTTAATGCCTGGCATAAAGCATCATTCTGCTGACAGAGAGGAAAGTAAAGTAAAGCATTTTTTATGAAAGCTGGCACTGCTGGATGACAATGAAGGAAAGAAAAAGATTATTTAGGTAGAACTTCATATTTTATTTCCTGAATAAGAATTCCCCTTCTCAATGACGTCTAGATTTCATCTTCTTCTATGTCTTCTGTCTTTCTCCGTGTACAGCTCGACCTCTCCTCCTCTTCTTAACCTGTCCATCCTCGGTAGTGTTGCAATTTCTCAGCCGTGTTGACAGTTCACAGTGTAGTGGTCAGCTCTCTTCCATATCTCACAACTTGTGCCTGCCTCTGCCTGTTTGCCCCTTCTGCTTATGAAAGTTATAATAGACTTCCCGTCATGCTCATAAAGTAGGGAGCTGTAGATTTATGATCTCATTTAACTCTGGCTTTACAGCAGCAAGCTCCAGGGTTGGTTTAATGAAACGCCAGAGGAAGTCCATCCTGCAAATCAGCAGTGATACCACCAGCTCAAATGTCTAATTGGATAATACCTCTAAACTTTGCTAATCATTAACAAAACCAAGCAGTCTTAGTTTCTTTGTGCTACAGAGAATCACTCAGATAATGGTTTAACTTAGTAAGTTTTTTTTGGTGGAATCAGCTCTGATTTCTCTGCAGCAGGAAACAGTGGAGAAGCATCTAATCTTCACTTATCTCAGCACAGATTCCCCTAAAGTTGTCAATCAGCATTGTAACTGAATACCGTTTAAACCAAGCTAGAGGAAATTAGAGCCACTTCTCTCTTCTCCGTCAGCCTTTCTGAAAGCACAACTTCTCCTTTTCTGCTTATGAAAGTAAGCAGTTCCTCCTTTAATCAGTTTTCCCTTGGGAGGATGGAAGTTTGTGGTTTGAAGATATGTTTGCAGCTGATGGTGATGGGACGTCATGCATCCAGGCTATCTGATATGAGGTCATGGAAATGGAGGAGACTCTGAGTTGGCACAAAGTGGGAAATCCAGAAATATTAACGAGTAATTTTCATTTTAGTGAGCAAACCCAATTGATTTTTAATTTCTCCAACCCTTTGTGGTTTCCTGTTGTTTTCATTGCTGCTGTCTTCGCCATTAATGGGCTTTTACATAGCAGCCATGTTACAGTTTCAAACCTGTCCATTACATATTTTATTTCATCCCATACATCTAATGGATAAATTTCTGGTATAGGGAGCTAAACGCCTTCCCTCTGCTGAAACCACCATCTGTGTCTGGGAGAAAAGGATCATCCTTTAAACCTTAGGTACTCCAGATAGCCGCACTGATAGCACGGCGACAGCTCAGGTTATGTTATCGTCACTACTCAAGTGTAGCAAACTAATACACGAGCTGCATACAGTATGCAAACATTACTCACACTCGTTTTCACTCTGCATATCTTGAACATAATTATGGATAAAGGAAGATATTGAGAAATTAGCCTTTTTCATTACTAATGAGATGTTTGCTAGACTACATAGTTTTGACTGTCTTAAATGAACCAATGTCAATGACCCATTCTGTAGAGATGCCTCATATTAATATCATATTAATACATTCCAAAACATATTTAAGTTTATGACGCTATGTTCAATGTGAGAGATCACTAGCTCTGATATAAAGATCCGTCTGGGCACAAAGCATATAAGGACAAGGCACATTTGCATTTAAGAATTACCTTTTCTCTCCTGCTCCCTAAACTGTCACTGTGATGAGAACGGTGAAGTTAGTGCTGAACGGATAGGTGGGTGGTAATGAAACTGGAAGTGATTCAAATAAGCTCTTCATTTCAGCTCAGCATTTATGAAACTTTAATGAACAGAAGAGAAGATTGGTTGCTGTGAAAGCTCTCTGGCTTGGAAAAGCACAGGAAGAGCACAGCGTGATATTAAACATGTTGGAAAATGAAGAAAGCATGATAATAGGCTGACATGGCTCTGATATTAAAAGAAGCTACTTTCAGCTGCTCCCTTACTCGCAAGGGGTCGCCACAGCAAGTAGCTCCACATGTTTTATTTGGCAAAGTTTTTACAGTAGATGCCTTTCTGACGAAACTCAACGTGCCTCTGATTTTATTTTGCTGAATTTCTACTGCCCGCTACGTAAGATTTCATTTGGGAAAGAAAAAAAAGTTGGTGCGACACCGACCGTGGCTCCCTTTGAAGCTGATAGCAATATGAAAAATTAATGCACACTTCTGCATCCACTGGCAAAAATCTAGCTAAGCCCAAAGTGAATATCTCGTGCATAAGCGGACAAGCCCTAGGTGTGTGGATATGCAGAATTATTTTACCGAAGACTGCAGACACCTTAAGAATTAGCAGCTTAAGTAGATTTTGCCGTTTGTATCTAGAAAACCTCCACCTGTTCACACTGCAGGGTACCAGTTTTAATGAAAGTGCTTGTAACCAGCTGTGACTTCACATTCTAGTATTTTACACACATTCACAGTATTATATCAGCCATTACATAGACTCTATAGTTGTGAAGTAAGCATGCATTACAGCTGCAGGAATTTCCAAACATAGCATCTTGAGGGTGTGGATCAGATGTGTAGTTGCATTTCAGTGTGATCCCACAATGTATGTATTATTCCACAAGAATGTATGTAAGTACTGTATGTTGAAGCATACTCATACTGATATACATAGACATTATGACAGAACAAGTTTTAGCACAGATGACCGCTCTCACACGCGAGAATAGCCACAGACTTCAGCACATACAGAAACCTGACAGTGAGTGAGACGTGAGCAGGGAAGTAGATGCTGAAAAAGATGCACCCCCCACCAAACACACCCACACCCACACACATACATACAAACTCCCTCATGCCAAGGCAATGGCAGAATGAAACAGACCATCAGACAAAGATGAAAGGTTCTGCTGTGGCGACTGGCTCTTTTGTCTTAACTCTGGCTTTGGCTATTGTGCCTCTGTATCACCATATTATAGACTTTTGATGGTCGATTGCCTCGGAGAAGGAAGACTAATGATAAGAAAGGCACTGAGTGACAGAAAAAAGTGCAAGTCACTGCAGGGACTGGAAAATATGCAGCAAAACTGATAATACTGTAAAGATATTTTAACCAGTGTGCCAATACGTTCCACGGTGAGTCTTTCACATGGAAAGTAGAAATTCAGTCATCCTGAAATATAGCTAATATATCTATTTAATACTATATGAATAGAATATTTCTCCTTACTTAGCTTAATTAAATTTAGATGCAGTCATATAAATAATTCATGAGTCTATTTAATATGCATTGAATATAATGAAAAAGAGAAAATGTGATAAGAATTACGCGTAGAACTTTATTGTTGCTATTGGCACAGGATATTTAAGTCGCTCACATAGCTATAGTCTGTTTGCCATCCCTCGATTTAAAGTAAGTCAGATTTAAGATACACTCTTTCTGCAACTGCAAGGGAAGAAGAAGGCAGTGAAAGAGGGAACAGAACGAGTGGAGAGGGGGTGGCGTGCCAAGGGATTGGCAGGAATGACAAGATGTGACAGTGAGCACATTGGCTCGCAGGGTGGTTGCTACTTTACACTCCAATCACACAGTCCCCCTGTCCCCCAAGACATTTTAATCTGATCCCCCGACCCAAGGAGACGAGATCACAGCATAACACTGCTCAGAGGAAAGCAGGAGACAGGCACAGAGCTGAGACATAACATTTTATTTCTAGACTTTTCCGACCTCTTATATGGATGGGTCTTAATTGCATCTCCAAAACGGCTCTTTCTTGTCTTATTACAGCTTGCGTCATATGCTGGCTATGCTAGATGCAATGTAAATGAGCAAATCAGAATAGAAAAACCTTTGCGTAAATTGTGTAATGCATACATGTGTGATTGCAAGCGCACAGCGCTGCTTTTGACTGGATTAGACAGAGAGAGAAACATCCATCCTTTTAGCCTCTCCCCTCCTTCACTGGTAAGGGGCTGCATTATCGATCGTGAACAGCTCCATTTCCTTTCTGTGTCCAAACTTATTAGATGCTGTGCTTTTGTACAGCCTGTTCTGATCCCTTTTCCTTCCTTTTTTCTTTGAAATCCCCATTTTCCACCAATTTATCTTTGTCTTTCTTCATCCTCCACAAAATTCTTGCTCTGTCTTTGTCACGTCAATGTGTTCTCCATCCATTTGTGTATTTTCCACCAGTCTGTCTTGTCTTATCTTAATCGACACCCATTTCAGCTTTCACCCTCTCCATTATCTTCTAGATGACTCTTCTATCCTCTATCTCTCCCTGCTGGTGTCTTTTACTACTGTGACTACCAGCTCTGTCAGTCTCTTCATCTCCAGTTAAAACTGAAATTAAACTGCAAATGGTTTTGAATAGTTGGGGTGAGCAATTGTCATTAATTTTCTTAGGAGAGGATTCATTTCTGAAAGAGTCACAAAGAAAAAAGTAATGTAATAGAGAAATTATGACTTTGCAGCTAATTTATGGTGACAGAATAGGCTCAACCAATCATGATATAGGATGTATAAAAGAGTCTTTTATTTTCTTCAAAAGGCTTTATGCAACACTTTTAAGTATTAGATAAATTTATTGTCTTAGACACGTTTTATAAGGGTGGAACACTTTTCAGATTACCGTTGATGCGTGCTGGCAGAATAAAATATCTTGTCTGCCCTCATGCATTTTGAAAATCCAATTTGGTAGTAGCACAGATAAACAACTGCAGACATAAACAACCATATTTTATTTTTTATTTTATGCCTGTAAGATATATGTGTCTCTGTATTTCTGCAGGCTCTATACCCAAGACCAGAGGAGGGCTGGGAGATCTACAGTTCAGCGCAGGACGCAGATGGGAAGTGTATCTGTACCGTCGTTGCACCAGCCCAGAACATGTGTAACCGCGACCCACGCAGCAGGCAGCTTCGCCAGCTCATGGAGAAGGTGACAGCTGTCAATAACACACCCACACTGGGACACGAGTATTACCCACACAGACATGCAAGCACAAACTGCCACACTGGGCTCGTGTCTGACGCCGTCTGTCACATAAAGGCTGCTGAAGTGAACGGTTTTCCTTTACGCCGCAGTTGATCAGTTGTGCATATGAACATGACACCAGTCAGAAGACTGTTGTTGAGCAGCTGAGTACCTGAAAATTAATGAATTATGAATTGCTAATGAAAAATATCCAAAAACCAACCCATGTAATTGAATTCACTGAACCTTAGCCTTACAATGTTTCTATTATAAATATAAATTTATGAGATAGAAATTAATAAAATTAACTTTTAACAAGTCAGTGAAGATTACAAGTACTTTAGGTGGAGACTTGTAAATTAAATACTGTGTCACCAAATCTGGGTTGATTAGGACATTTCATTAGAGCTTTTGTGCTTACTTGTGATATTGATAGCATTTAATGATGTAGTGTGTATTATGAATGCAGTTTTCAACAGGCAGAGAATAAATCTAGGCATTATTTAGATGCAGTAAAGCATTACTGACTGACACGTAGAGCATGCTAATACCTAGTGCACAAACACAAACACACAACTAAGGTCAGGCAACAGGTAGGTTCATAAAAGACCCGCAGAGGCTTGTTAAATATCCAGATCTACAGGCAGCACACCTGTCTCTTTTTATTTATTTAATTCATTTAATTTGTATTCATGTCTGTTTAAACAGTAGAAACCAGAGAAATGATGTTAAACACCTTTCAAGTACTTGATGGGCTATGGCAGAGTATCTTCGGTCTGCTCTCCAGTTCATTCATAGTACAGTTGATTTTTTTTCTTGGACAATCAAAACCAGTGAGTAGGTGAAAGAGAGGCTGGCTTCACCGAGTAACTGAAAGCCTAGGAGCAAAGAAGCAGAATGGAGGAGAGGAAAGACAGGAGGGGTTGACATTGATGTGGTCTTGTGAGGAGAGGTGGTGGTAAATTGAGATGCTGAATAAGCTCCGAGGTCCTGATGGATCAATGAGACACCTGAATTCACATATTGCATTCATTCTCATTGAAGTTTCCCTTTTCCCCTGACAGTCTCTGTCTGCTCCTGTTTAAAGCACATGTTCACACTAACAAAATCCACACTCATCCACACTTGAAACGAAGCATATTCCGACAGAAAAGGAAGAGCCTTGAACATAAAGAGACAAACTCAGTAAAACTGGTGAGAGAAGTTCACCTACACATTTGTGCGATGCAAAGTATATATTCCTTTATAGTCTCCATATTTGCTCTTACAGTGTGTGTGTGTGTGTGTAAAGAATAGATTTTTATATATATTAAAAGACTGCAAGTTCAGTTTTATAATAATGCACTATAAAAATGCACTAGTCTGTTTGCATGTTGATGTTTTTTCCCCCTCATTTTTGGTAAATATAATTCTTTGGGAACTGACAGGATTCAGTTCATTTTCATTCTGAACCTTTGGGAAAAAAATAACCTGGTAAAATGTATATGAAAAGTGCATATTATAAAATACTGTTTATATTTGGAAAACTTTAGATTAATTCTGAATGCAAAGCAAGTGCACATTAATACTATTTCCTCATCCCCCTCTTTTGTCTGAGTTTTTTCCTTTAATTCCTTTAATTCCATGTTCCGGCATGTAGAGGGCTGCTCGATTTTGGTGCCACCCATTTAACGAAAGTGAAGTCATTTTCGACATATAATTTTTGGTGTTGTACTTTGCATACAGTTCTTGAGCACTTATCTCACAGCCAGTTGCACCGGTGTTGTTAATCCAGGTTGGAGGATGACACATTTTATTAAAATAAGCTTGTAGTTTCTTATAGATTTTTTTTCTTCAGTAGCATGCCATTGTAAAATTATAATTAGCATTTCCGACATAGATCCCAGTGTGGTTTCTTTCAGTGGTTTCCCTTTTGACCTTTTATTTTTTGATTGTTTCCAAATATGTCCTGGAGTTCAGTATAAGCAAGGTGTCAGCTTTTTTCCCCGCTGGCCTCCTGCCCTGCATACAAGTACAAACACCCCTTTGTTGCTGACTGGCTGGAGTAGTGTTGCATGGATTGATCAAGTCAGTTTGTTTATTGCCCGTCTCCAGATTTTTATTTTTCACTGTTGTAACAAAGCAGCCTGCATTGATTAACAGTAAGCGATTGATTAAATTAAAATAAATAAATGGCTTACAGTACTTTGCCATTTTTTTCCCCTTAGTGATTCAAATGAGTCATACAATCATATATAAATGCAGTCTTCTGAAAAACTAAGTACATTGCTTCTTTAGAAATGAAGAGGGTAAGTAGCAGACAAGTCCTTCTAATCAAATGCACTTGATTAATTGACCATCTAATGTGGACACCTCTATAACGGCAGAGGTAGTTTCCTGGCCAGGTGTGTGTTAACACAATGCCATGGAGAAAAGACAAAGGAATGATCTCAAAGAAGCAAATATTGGTGAGAATGGCTCTAAGGCTCTTTCTAAACTATTTAAAGTCCATTATTCTACAATGAGAAAGATTATGCATGAGTGGAAAAGATAGTTGCCAATCTTCCCTCGAGTGGATATCACAACAAATTCACCCAATGTGATGTTCAGTGAAATGGCAAAAAAACCCGAGAGCTACATTTCAGACTCTACAGGCATCAGTTAGCATGTTAAATATTAACGCTCATGTAAGGCCACCTGTCTGAAAGCTAAACCTTGTCCAAAATGTGTCCATGCAACAAGACACCCAGCAGCAAATCTACAGCAGAACAACTAAAAACTGAAAGAATCAGTGTTTTGCAGTGGTCAAGCCAAAGTCCAGACATCGACCTGATTGAATTGCTGTGGTGGGTGAAATGCTCAAATGGAATTATGCAACATTGTAAAAAGAAAAAAAAGAAAAAACTAAATTTCTTGCATGCACACTACTTGTAAGACACTAGTTATTAGAACCAAACACTCCCATCTACTACTGTCCACAGCCCAGCTTGAGGACACCTGGGGTCAATGCTGTTTCAGCTGCACACAAGACGTTAGTTTAAAGACTACGTGTTATTCTCTGTGTATAAGCACATTATAGTTCCATGCCCACCAAGCATCCTCATTTGAACTCAGAGCATGCGGGTGAAATGTTTGATTGGACCAGATCCACAAAATCTCTCTCTGACAAAGAAAGCCAAGGATACAATAACAATGTCAAAACAGCCCCTCTGTTCAAAGAATTTAAAGTAGCCTTGTGCAAAATCTCTATTCAGCTTTCTGTAAAGCCAGACAAAATGCCATTTAATGCAGAGCTGACCTGAAGAATACTGTGCAAGAGTGCTCGCAACATACTTTTAAACACCTTATGGACTCTTTTAACCTCTCTATGTAACTGTGTTGAGGTAAAAAAAAAAAAAAAAAAAGTGATATGAGGCCAAAGTCAGCCATACACATAAAGACAGTTTTTAGGATTTGTTACAAAGTGAGTCATCGCGCTGGACAAGAAGCAGATACACCTGTGACTGATTCATCTGAGCTGGTGAGTGTAGAGAGAATCTTATGTGACCAAAGGTAAGCATGAAATGCCACAACTCAGAGGACTGAGTGGTCCCAGCTGTCAACTGCCCTGGAGGGTGGTGACACTGCATTTGTTTAGAGTCCATCCTGCTGGAACATTTTACCCTTCCACATTCTTCCATCTAATGCACATGTAGTGCTGTAAAGCAACTTTTAATTAGTGAAGGGATATATTTTCTGACCAAATATAACCAGAACGGTTCATGAAGCACATGAGGAATGAACTGGTTGTAGAAAACAAGGGACACAAAGTAATTGAGTGGGTTGTCAGAGAGTAGGCAAGCAAAGCATTTGGTACAAAGTAGAATTTGTTCCAAACGCTGACCTTTGAGAGCTTGGCCTGTTTTTTGTTTATGTTAGGAGTGATATGAATAAGTATATTTTGCTTGCTTGGAGTTTTGATTGCGCATGTCATTGTGGGTGGGCGTCTGTTGCTGTGGGGAGTTGTACATATGTACCCATACGCCTCCAGTATACACGACAGCCCAGTAATATTTATCAATGTTCAACTGATTTCTGGCCAGTTCAGTGCATCGTGCAGGAGATGAGGGGGTGCATGAATCAGTAGGTTGGTTATGCAGAAACAGAGTGGGCTGTCAAAAGTGAATAAGCTGAGTACTTAGTAAAAATTAAACATAGTGCAAAACTGAGTGTTCAATAAACGCCTACTTAACAGCATGTTTGCTCCTCCACGAGGTTCGTTTAGTAACATTTCATAGGCATCCATTACCTTTTGCACGCTGTCATGATCATGAGCTTACTATCCTTATTTTCATAGCTGTAGCATTTTTATATGAGTGAAACTTGTTGACTTTCATTGCATGTTGAAAGTCATGTATAGCTGCGTTGTTTGTTTATTATCTCGACAGATTTGATAGGACTGTGCTGCTTTTTAACCTCCCCATGCTGCCAACTTTCTTTTTCATTACTTATTTTTATTAATATGTATATATATATATATATATATATATATATATATATATATATATATATATATATATATATATATATATATATATATATATATATATATAAAAAATTGACAGTAAATAAAAGCATATATAACTTTCTTCTGACCTGTAGTGTTTTTTATGTGCGATTTGCACACCTTCAGCTGTAGAAATGCCTGCCTTCCCTTGAAAATAAATAAAAGAAATGGAAAAGACCTTGTGGTGCTCAAATTGCCAAAACGCACATTTAAAAATGTTTAGCAGCACATTAAATGTATTAAAGTCCACAAATCACACAGTTAGC
Organism: Rhamphochromis sp. 'chilingali'; assembly: GCF_963969265.1. Classification (NCBI taxonomy): domain Eukaryota; kingdom Metazoa; phylum Chordata; class Actinopteri; order Cichliformes; family Cichlidae; genus Rhamphochromis; species Rhamphochromis sp. 'chilingali'. The sequence continues at coordinate 11,218,975 of NC_137942.1, read as the reverse complement.
AGTTATAGACTAAATCCTACCCCTATATCACTTCTTTTGAAAAATGACACATTTTAATGTAATTTTGCCTCTGCACACCATTGCCATGGATTATAGACCAGATAGTGAAAATGTGATTAAAGTAGAGACATTCAGCTTTAATTTTGATTAGTTTTATTAGATTAGCTGCACATAGTCCCCCACTTTCAGAGACTCAGCTGAAAAGCTACATTCCCTCCCTTGAGATGCCCCACTAGGCATTTACTGCAGCCACCTTCATTAGCCATTTCTTTATGTGCCTTTCTGCAATCAGGCTTGTCTTGAGTAACTGAAAAGCAAGCTCTGTTGGATTGATTTCAGGTTAATAATTTGGCCAGTAAAGAATATCCTATTTCTTAACCTGGAGAAACTCCTGGGTTTCTTTTCCAATATGTTTTGGGTCTTGCATTAGGAAGTGCTATCTGACAATTTTGCACCATTTGGTTGAATCTGAGCTGAGCATATAGCCCTTTAAATTTTGCAATACATCCTACTACTTTTATCAGCAGTCACATCATCAATAAACACTAGTTGCCTTGTTCCACTGGTCAGCACGCATACCCATGTCACAACATTGCCTCCACCATGTTTGACAGACGGTAGGTAGATTTCTTTTTCTTTGCAGACCTTTGTAGGCTCTTTGAAATGTTTTCTGATAAAGCCAAGTCGAGCCTTCCTGTGTTTGATTGTACCAATTTTGTAACATTTTGTAAACCCTCTGTATTTCCTATCGTGAAGGCATTTCTTGATTGTAGAATGTGACAATGATGCAGCTACCTCTTCAAGAATGTTCTTAAATTTCATAGATTGTGAAGTTGTATTTCTTAACCATAGAAATAATATTGTCATCACTGTTGAATATTCCTGTCATCATAATTATTTAAACTGAGAGTTGTATGCCTAATTCTATATTCAGTGTGATTAGTGTACATTTTAAAGCCCATTCTTTATTTCAGTAATTTTTACAGCTTATGAATGAAACAGTACAGATTATGTAGTTTCAACCAACTTCTTTAACTTAACATATTTAAATTCAAAAACAGAGCCACCTCCACATTCTTCTTTGGCTGTAATATTTAACTTGGAATATGAACGAAATGGGAGCAGAAGTTTTTTTTTAGTTTTTTTTTTTAGTATCTGCACACGAGTACTACAAAAAAGATGCCTACAGACAAGTAAAGGACAAGTTTATAGACATTTCACATTCACAGCTGAGGCCACAAAGTTTTCAGTTCACCCCACCTGTGTATCTGGAAAACCCATGCCAACCCCAAACTACGAAGGCAGGATTACAGCAGGACTTTTTTTCTTGCCTGACTCATTTACTGCAATTTAAACTAAATAATGAACAACTGCAAAAATGAAACTTACAATAAATGATCTGTGATTGAGGTGTAAAATGAGAAAAAAAAACTCCTCCTCTAAGATAACCCACGATCATTAGTGTCATTGTGGGTTTGTTTTTGTGACGCAGGTTCAGAACATCAGCCAGTCAATGGAGGTGCTGGACCTAAGGACGTACAGGGATCTACAGTATGTCAGAAACACAGAGAGTCTAATGAAAGTGGTAGATGGAAAGCTGAAGGTGGCCTCTGAAAATCCCCGCAGCCTCAATCCAAGGGGCTTTCAGGTAATTGGCTCTGTGTCTCCTCATGTACAGTGTGTGTGTTGGTGTTTATATGTGTGTATATTATTGTCAAGTGAATGCAGACACTGTTGATTTGGCACTGCTCGCCAAACTTATGCATTGCAATCTCTTTTGCTCTTCACAGACAATAAAATTTTGTATGACTCGCGATGCACTGCAGCATAAACATAGGTACACAAATTCATTTCCAGTCTTATATGAGTTCTTTTGTCATGCACAGAGAAATCCAAGTAAATCGCACACTCATGAGTGATTAAATTCTTGGACCTAGAAAAAGTATGGGGTTTTTTTATGGGGGGGAGGGGGGTTGCATTTGTCTCTTTGTATCCATTTGTTCTCTATCTTCAGTGAGCTTACTACTTGATATACTTAACATTCTGCTGTCTGCCTTTAGATAACAGGCACATACATTCACATTTATCTCTACCTTATCTGTCTACAAGCTAGGGCTTAGCTGCCATTATTAGTAAGCCTTTTTGTCTTCCTGTCAGCAGGCTGTCCTACTGGGGTTTTTTAACATTTCTCACACTCTTACAGATATTAGATGGACCATAAAATAGTTTGATTAAAAGATGGCTTGATAAATGATAAGTGTGCTTTACTGCTGGGTCCATACTGCAGCACAAGGACAAGCACGAATGCCTGTGTTTTGCTTTCAGTGTGTTTTATGAAAGCCATTCCAAAGAAGGTAATGAAGATGTTTATAAAATTAACCAATTCATCAGCACTGCCTGAGATGACTAAAATATGCAGAACGAAATGAGTTATATCTTCTGATCTATCTTAATTCAACAAAGAGGGGAAAAAGCTGGATTTGTCCAGACCAGGTTGGCTGATGAATGCGTGCAGCTTAAAGTTGCCGATGGCAGAGTGCGGGAGATTAACGAGAGTGAATTTTCTCTTCTTGAAAAAGTGAAAATGAGATTTATGATGTGGCGCCACAGGGCTGAGAGCTGCTCCATCACCAGATTTACGATAAACCTTAACAAGGAGGAAACAGTCCCTCCTGTGGCGGCCACACTTTATTGATACGCCCAATTCTCTCTTGAACCCACTTCTCTCCACGTAGGCAGCCAGGTTCTCCTGCAGCTTCCTGTACTCCTACGGACATGTTGTTCTTTTAACTTCTAAACACACGATGAGTCACAGTCCAAGTTTATTTACAACTAGCTCTGCAACTGCAGCAAGTAGGTGAAGTTTCATCACCCAAAACAGATCACAGGCGTTTGGCCAATTTGAATAGTGTTTCTCATATAGGTGGCTTTCCAATCCAAAATATTTTCAAAGGAAGTAAAACTGTATTTACAGACATGGAAAAACAAAATATTTGCTTTTTAAATAGATAAAATATTCCTTTTGTCCTTGAAAGAAGATAAAAGGACATCTAATTTCAGGGTATTGACATAAAATATTAAGAATAGACGTTGTACATCTCATTAAAAATCAAAGGTCTATAGTTTTGAACAGATAAACCAGAACCTAATGGAGACATAAGCTTTATGAACCACAAACACCAAGGGAAGATTGCACTCACTCCCATGTACTGACTATCACAGGGCAGTTGTGTCCCCTATCTTGACTATTCTCTAAGGGTGTAATCCTCTTCCCCCTTTTCTGTGATAACTATCACAGGAGTTAAAAGACAAGGTGACCCAGCTGCTCCCCCTGTTGCCAGTGCTGGAACAGTACAAGACTGATGCCAAGATGATCCTGCGTCTTCGGGAGGAAGTAAGGAATCTGTCCTTGGTGCTTATGGCTATCCAAGAGGAGATGGGGGCCTACGATTATGAGGAGCTGCGACAGAGAGTCCTGCTACTTGAAACCAGACTCCACTCCTGCATGCAGAAACTTGGTATATATGGAAACGATTGTGGGTGTTTGTATGTGGTCATTGTTACCCAATTAAAAATGTATTACCATATATCATTGCAGCATTTAATCAATTTGACAACAGTTGCACAGAACAGAATTAATGATTACACTAGGATCATCGCTGGTCAAAACTCTGTAGCATGTAGTTAACATTTCCACGTTGCTCTGATCTCAAATGATCTGCATAAATTGAGAAAAACTGGCCTAGAAAAATGGAATGAATAATAGATTGCATTTGTGTGTAATATGTTAGCTTAAACTGATGATTTTACAAAAACCCCACACATATAAACTGATGAGTTAACAAAAAAGACTGCAGTTACAGTTTAGCCCTTAGCTAATTTGCGTTTTATTATAGTTTTACATTTGAAAATGAACCAGAATCAGAATCAGAATACTTTATTGATCCCTGGGGGAAATTATTTTTTGTTACAGTGCTCCATTTTAAACCAACATTAAGACAAGACAGACAATACGCTAACTAAGAATAGTACAATATATACATATATATACATACATACATACATAAGTCACTTATAAATAAATATTTGGAAAAGAAACATGTGTAGTTGTAGCAGCAAACAGTGTGTTAAGTGGATGCGTTGTACAGGGAGATGGCCACAGGCAGGAATGATTTCCTGTGTCGTTCAGTGGTGCTTTTCGGTAATCTCAGTCTCTCACTGAACGAGCTCCTGTGACTGACCAACATGTCAAGAGAATTTAAAAAAAAAAATAATGCTCACTTTTTGAGTACTGGGTAAAAACCAGGACAGTAAAACAACAATGGAAATATAAAAATGATGCCGCAAAGTCAGTCGGTGAACCAGTTTTTGTGTATTACAGATTTCAAAAAGCAAACACAAGATCTCATTGTGGAGAATCACAAATGAAAACAAGACAACAGAAGATGACTGCACAAAATATTTATCTACGCATTTATCTGAGATAATGATACAAATAGTACATTTTCTTAGTGTACAAAAATTTAAACTTCTACAGTGAAAACAATTGAACTGAACAATCTGAACCAAAACAAATGAAATGCCATATTTCAGATGAATTATAAAAGAAAACTAGTGTGATCTGATAGAGAAATCACCTGAGTGCATGTGCGTCTGTGTGGCCTCTTAGGTATGTAGGCATACATGCTTTCTTAATTCTTCTGCCTCTTTGACCTCCAGGCTGTGGGAAGCTCACTGGCGTCAGTAATCCCATCACAGTACGTGCATCAGGGTCAAGGTTTGGCTCCTGGATGACAGATACTATGATACCCAGTTCCGACAACAGAGTGAGTTTCTCAACTGCTGCATTTCACAAATACAGGAACACAGGATTATTATTATTATTATTATTATTATTATTATTATTATTATTATTATTATTATTATTATTATTATTATTGTTGTTGTTGTTGTTATTATTAGGATAACCAAGCAAAGAGGATAACCACAGTCAACCTTCTCAGTGAGGAAAAAAAAGAAGAAAATATGTGTCAGGGCAGTGCCACTATACGGCACTTCAGTGACTGATGCACTGTTTTCCATGAAAATGACTTCTCATGAGCTTTCAAGGGGGAGAGAGAGTGAGAAAAATGGGAATCCAAAGCTGTGCCACTGATGGATAGCGTATCTTTCCCTCCTCCCTGTCTTCCTCTGTCACTACAACTCCAGCTGATTAATCACTTCATCATCAGTGGAGAAATGAATGAGATGTTTGGGCAAAAGTTTTCCAAATCACTTGGGTAATTACCAGGAGTGTGCTCTGGACCCAAATGATATAGTAATGGGTTCAGCTGATCAGACATGACATGCAGTTTTGTATGGCCAGGCACATGGCAAGAAGCAGCAGGAAAGAGACAAGGGAAGAATAATATAGAAGATTAAGGGTGGTCTATGGTGACTGAGATGAAATGGTGGTGTTGGAAAAGTGGAAGACTGCATTATTAGCCATGTGTAGAAGAGAAGGGAAACTGATTAAGTTTAAGAGGAAAGATGAGCTTGGCCTTTTTCTTTCCTGCAATGAATCATAACAGCCTAAATAGGTGTTGTGGACAGAAAAGGTCAATTTTTGTGACTGAATGTCCTGATCTTTGTCTTTAATCACCTGGCTCAATCACTTCAATCTCTCCGAGTATTAATAGGCAGATACATCAGCAATGCCACATTAAGATCTGCAGCAATAATCATAATCATTCTGGGGAAATTTCATTGTTGCTCATGAGCCAAAGGCAAAGGAGGAAAAAATCGGAATGTGCAAGAGCTTTGCTTTACTCAATTTCTGTCTCCTATTCTATTCTAGAGACCCAAATTAGCAGGCATAGGAGAAACAACGCTTAATGCTCTATAATCTCCCCTCCTACATAATTCAGCCGCTGTGTCTCTTCACCATCAGCTCCTCCCATACCCTTCCTTTCTCCTCTGTGCATTTGAAAATACTTACTCTACAATGGAGAAGCAAGCAAAAGTGGGACAAGAAAGAAAAATTGCAGTAAGAGAATCAGAAAAAGCAGTAGATCGTAGCAAAGCTTTCCTTCAAATGTTCAAGAGAAAAATAACCATCTAAGCCAACTGCAGTTTAATTGAATCAATTAAAAGCTGAACTGTGCCTCAGTGAGAGCACTGAGGGAATGAGATGGGAAATGCAGCCAGAGAGGGGCCATGTCAGTGGAGAGATCCGCTGAGAGTGCTTGAGGAAAAAGATAGAGTTGCTAAATGGATTGATTTTCTGTAAATGTGGACTGGAAAGGGCAAGGAGTACAAGCAGTGGTTGACTGCAAAGCGCAGGCAACATCTTCACTCCCACATGCCTGGCAGATCAGTAGCTCTGCACACACATCGATGCATGCACAACTCAGAGAATCGATATACACACACACTCAAACAAGCACACTAAACATTCTTATTTTAGGCCATTGCAGCTACTGATAATGAACTGTGACTTACATTTTCTTACAGAAAGGTCAAGTTTAACACAACAATATTTTTCTCCAGTAATCTCGAGACCTTCTCATTAACTTATTTTTCTGACCTTTTTTTCCGATGTTATTCATTTTTCCTTTTTCCACAGGTGTGGTCCATGGACGGTTACTTCAAGGGACGTCGGGTCCTGGAATATCGCACAATGAATGATTTCATGAAGGGCCAGAACTTTGTGCAACACTTGCTGCCACACCCTTGGGCTGGCACTGGTCATGTGGTCTACAATGGTTCACTGTACTACAACAAGTACCAGAGCAACATTATCATCAAGTACCACTTCCGTTCTCGAAGTGTGCTGGTGCAGCGCAGTTTGAGTGGGGCCGGCTATAACAACACTTTTCCCTACTCCTGGGGTGGCTCCTCTGACATCGACCTGATGGCGGACGAGAATGGCCTATGGGCTGTTTACACCACCATCCCTAATGCTGGAAACATTGTCATCAGCCGCCTGGAGCCTCAGAGTCTGGAGGTGCTGCAGACTTGGGACACAGGCTTTCCTAAGCGCAGTGCTGGAGAGTCTTTTATGATCTGCGGCACACTATATGTCACCAACTCCCACCTGGCTGGTGCCAAGATCTATTTTGCTTATTACACCAACACATCAAGCTATGAGTACACAGACATCCCCTTCCACAATCAATACTCCCATATTTCCATGATGGACTATAACCCCAGGGAGAGGGTCCTTTATACCTGGAACAACGGACACCAGGTGCTGTACAATGTCACACTCTTCCAGGTTATTAAGACTTCTGGAGACTGAGGACCCTCAGACTGACTGATTTAAAAAATGCTGTGATTATTGTTCTGGGGTGTCAGAGGTGGGGGGCACAGACTATGGGAGGTGTGGGTTGGGGGCTTTAATGTATGGGTATAGGCTTGGATTTTTTTTTTTTTAATGAATTTCAAACTTCATAGAGTGCTATTACTCACATTCTCAAAAAACCATCCGACAGTAAGGTCGGCAAAGATACAAAGACTGAGCGCTTCTCTCTCTTTTTTTCTTTCTGTGATGAGTAAGCATGGTTCTTTTTATTTGTGATGATAAATAAATATCCTCTTTACCATTTATGCTTTTGTATTTCATTGTCACTTTGATTTCAAAAACCTTAGATGAATTTTTGGAAGAGGTGAAAAATCTGTCTGAAAATGTGGTTTCAAACGTGAAAGGCTCAAATAGGAGTAACATTTCCTTTGTCTGTGTTGTTAATGTTCCTGTTATTTCCTTGAAGCCTAGCTCAGACAGATACAAAGCACAAAAGATGCATTTAGAATAATATTGAAGCTATTTTTCTAGCCTGAAATACTTAAACACACAAAATATGCCAAATGATACCATTTTAAACCAATTAAAATAATGCAATAATTATATCTACTCTATTCTACCAAATCACAAGATGATGAAAGGACAGCATGAGAATACTGACAAGACCATTTCTAAGGTTGCATTAAATTATAGGTCTGGAAAAATCACCAAAGATTTTCCATCTGAAAACAACAGAGCACAGCACTCTGTGAACGCAGGATAATAAAATTCAAACAGCGTTGAATTTAACTGCAACGGCAACCACTTACATTTCATTTTACCAAGGTGAATTGAAAGTGCAAGCAAAACATCTGATAAAAAGAGCAGATGGTGGTGCAAAGGGTCGAGAAGAATCCACAGCAAATGAAAGACAGAATGTAAAAGGTATTACATTAGAGATGACACTTCTTTGTTATTGCTGCTTGTCAGGCTCCAATCTGCTTTAATCTTGTTAGTCCCACAGCTCCTCTCAGATGCTTTCTGCAGAAAAATGATAAAATGCAAACCACACAGTAGCACACGGCTCGCATGAAATTCTCAACCTGCAGTCCTTTTATTGCAGCTTTGTCATTATTTACCACTGAAATATTTCAGAAGCCATACTGGCATTTTGTGCTGCATGGAGGAGACAACAGCCCGCTGTGCTTCATTTCTGTGCTTTCATCTATAAGGTTTGTGCATGCTTTGCAGGGGTTGTAACATAAAATAATATCGTAGATTCAACTTTTCTGTTCTTTGTAGTAACCATGGTGGATTTATCCTAGATGACCTTTCTATCAATAAGTGCTACGCTGAAGAGAACCCCGATGAGTTCATACACAGTAGCAGCTGACATTTAAAGCACAATGCAATAAAAAAAAGGTACAAAGCATCTAACAGCATCAAACAGAAACAGTATTGACTGGGAAAAATAAAGGTTTTGGAGCTACCACAATATTACTTCACATGTAAAAGTAACTGGTTAACAAAGAAACAGATAAAAGTTAACAGAGACTGAATGTGCTCTTAACACAGGTCCACCACTCACTGCTCTCCCACTGCCCACACACACACACGCAACTGGTTTTAAAAAGCAGTGCAGCACATCCTGAATTTGCAAGAATATATACAACAGACCAAGACATCACCTATAGTATAAATAGAATTTCACCTTTTAAAAAACTTTATAGTTTATAGTTTCATAAGCACAAAATAGTATTTGAAGTTAGGCGTGACTGATTATGGCCATGAGTGGTAAAGACAGGACTGCATTTTCAAGCTAGCAAACGTTCTTGCTTTCTTCTTAACATAAAGAAAGCAAGGAAATAGTGACCCATACTAAACAGACAAATAAAGCCATGAGACTGGAAACAGGCACTCCTCTGAGAAATGTGAATGGAATATTTATCCATTCCACAAAATATGACATTTTTTAAGCAGTGGGTTTTTTTTTAATTAATGTTTCTTCAAAAGAAACAGAGTTCAAAACAGATAAGAATCAAAAGAGAGCTTTGCAAGGACCAACATATGTGCTGTTGTGCCACCCAGTTCTCACACTTAGTGCCAGTCGGTGTGGCAATAACAAAGACAGAGATCAGGGGTATAAAGAATAGCACCAAATCATTATGTGGTGACCCCATTTGAGTATTGTATCATCACATCTGTGTCAGTCTAGATCATCTTCAGCTAAGGCCAGTTTGTCAGAGCACAAACCCCTGCTGCCAAGCAACAGTACTTATGTGCCATCTTTCCTCAGGATCATCTTAAGGATAAAAGACAGTAGGCTGAAAAAGGTGGTTGTGATTCAGGGCGTGTAAAAATGTACTGTAGTAAAAATTCAGAAGCGACATGTCAAATGTTTTTAAAAAATATATATGAGGGAAAAATATATTATAAGTTAGAGCAAGAGGTATTAGTTGAATAGATAAATTGAATTTAAAAAATAATAATTAGTGAAAGATGGTGATTTTGTGCTTATTAGCTAAATAAGTGTTTTTATTGTTCTATCAGAGTATGATGAATACAGTATGATGAATAAAGTGTGGATTCTCAGATTTAATATCTGAACAAAAATATTTCATCAACCCCTGTGAAACAGTTTTCTATTTGCAAGGCCTTCAATGAATTAATCATAAAAAATGCAAGCAATGACGCATGAAGTCTTAAACTCATGAATATCACCAACGTGTGATTTTCCTTCTTTCTGGTTATATGCGTAGCCTTTATATCAGTTATCTTCAGTTTTTATTTGTGTGTTAATCTTTCTACCTTTAGTTTTTTCTTCAGTAAAATGCTTGTTCAGTCAGGATGAGATTAGGGAACTAACTTAGCTACTGAAGAATATTGCACTTTCTAGCTTTATAATACTCCCTGCATTGCTTTAGTAGCATTTTGGGTGATTTTCTATGTGTAATGAGAAGAACTTTACTGGATTTTTGCTAAAGTGAAAAGCAGCTCTACACACTTCAGAATGTGTTCTGTTTAATTATGAATTAACACTAGTGACGCAGTGCTGACAAAAACTACAAATGTATGTGCATTACACCACATTTTGCAGGGGATCTTGTATTAATTCAAATTACATGCCATTCCAAAAGTGCAATGGAAGCAGAGATTGACCCTTCGTTGATTGTGGATGAGAAGGCACAGTACAGTTTATATTTAGCATTTAAGCTATGCCTTTATTGCTCCTCAAGCATGGGATACTGTCATGGAGTGATTATGATATAACAGAAGCATAAGAATTGACACATGTGCAACAGTACAAGGAAAAATCTTACGTAAAGCAAAAAACAGAATTTGTAAATTAGTACACGTTTAACAAGCTTGAAAGCATCTGGTATACTTTATTCTTCAACACAGCCTGAACAAAGCTCTTGGGCAGCTTTGTTGTAATTTCCTTAAGTAGTCATCTCGTTGGAATGTCCTTCAGGCTTCTTGAAGGATATTCAGAGTTCTTCTTTGAATGTTGGCTGCCTTTTGTTCTATTCTCTGTCAAGATGATCCTCACACGGCTTCAGTAATGTTGAGGTCCGGGCTCTGGGGAGACCACTGCATAGTTGATACTGTTCCATTGTGCATCTATCCAGGTATGCTTGTGCTGCATTGTCAGTTTGTTCAGGATTGTTGTTGTGCTGAAAAAAGAAGCCACTGCCAATCAGACAACGTGTTTGTGGATTAAAGTCTGATCCATAATGACCTTTTACCAGACCTCCTCTGTACATGTTGATGATGATCTGAAACAAAATCTTCCCATTTGGATTCATTGCTAAGCTTTTTTGGCTAAAAGCTATTTGGGAATCACATTGTTGATACAAAAATGCTATTTTATGACTGTCAGACTGTGATGTCTTTGACACTTCCTTTGAGTGATACATAGGTCAGCGTTAAAACAGTTTAACAAACAAAACACAATCCTCTTAAATGTCCTCAAATAAAAGGGCAGGACTGACAATCAGTATAATAAGTGAACCAATATTCAAGACCACTTTAAAACATTACAAGAACGTCTGCCTCATTGGAGGTGAAACATAAAGAAAGAAGTGCTGTACTGCACAGTACTGTAAATTGAATGATTGAATAAAATCATTTACCACCAATTTAAACTGTGGATTTAATTTAAAAATTCATAGTGACAATGTTTCAGATGTTAAATTGGGATTAGGGTTAAATTAATGGTTAAAATGTTTGAAATGACTTGCTGTGTTATTATTTCATCATTCCAGGCTGGACAGCAAAGTATAATTTTACAGCAAAGTTGTTGATTCATGTCATTTGTGGTAAAGTATGAAAGAAAGTTCATGTGGAAAGACCTTTAGCTATTTCTGCAGTTGCATTTTTCATTGTTGTTGGAGTCAGCTGTGACTTTGCACATTTTCTCATGGTGCAAAGTCACAGCTACAGGACCCCAGGAAAAACAAAACAACAAACTTTAAAATTAAAGTTTGCATGAATAATAACCAAGACAGAACGTATTAACCTACAGAAATCTCTCAGCATGAGCAGCTTCCATTAATGGAGAGCTGAAATCTAAAAAGAACAATAGGCGACAGAGTGGCTTTGCCGGTTTGATTTCCTTAAAGTGGTTATGAACATGCATTCGCACATGCAGTCGGACTGATTGAGTGCAGGTGGCAGCGACAGAACTGGCTTGATAGAGTGCATGGGGTGAGATTCATTGGCAGGAGAGGAGCTACAGAACAGCTCGAGAATTAAGAAGCAAAGCCAGTTCCAGTTTAATCACGCACCCATCCTCGAGAAGAAGGGTTTGTTTTGATTGAAACACAATCATCTTTGTGAGTGCAGCTGGTCCTGAGACACTCCTCTTTGATTAAACTTGAGAGTACATTTGCTTTCTGTCCCTTCTACTCATACAGTAGGTCATGCAGCAACTTCTGTCCTCTGAAAGGAAAACTTGCAAATCACCCCAGCCTTGTTTTATGCATCCTTTCACTGTAACCTTTTACATCACCTTCCTCATTAATTGTGCCCTCAGCCACACTTGGAACAACACCCCACCTCTTGTTCAGATTCACAGTAAACATTTCCTCTACACCCTGCCCCTTGAGGTGACACAGAAACGCTATGAACAGGGCTTTGAACATTTGTTTCCTCATGATTAAACATAACTTGCACTCAGTTTCCTAATTTTTTTCCACACTCCATATTCATGTTTGAACTCTAAAGGCAAGCAAAGGTGCCGGGGTGTCGAGATGGAATAATGGGTTAGCTGGAGAAGACGCTAATTTACTCTACTCACCTCTTTGGAGAACCTTCCTCATTAATGTCCTCTTTAATTGTGTTTTAAACTTCCATTGATTCAGCACTTGCATCCCTAATCTCATTAGGTGCTGTTTTATGAAGGAAGGACAGTAGATCCATTCTGGGCTGCAACCACGGGCGATTCCATTTTATAACCTGATGTCAGAATGCTGCACTCCTCGCTGAGGCAGTAAAGGTTTACCCTTGAACTGATTTTTTTTTTTTATGTCTCTTTCCGTAATTACAGTAAGATGCTGTTGGAGAAAAGAGATGAAATTTTAGCTCTGGTGTGCCAGAAGGGAAAAGAAGTCAGGATACATAAATACAAACATCACAATGTAGCCACAAGCTGAGCAATAACAGGCTGGTAAGTCAATATAACTGAAAAAAGAAACTTTTAGAAAAAGGAAAACACTTTTCACCAGCTAAAAAAATGAAAGATGCTAAAGGAGCCACAAATCACATCCATATACAAAGGGAATTATTATATTACTTTTTCACCAGGTGGATTAAAATTGCAAAGATTTTAATGTACATATATTTCTCTTAATAAGTCACGATCACTGTCTAAATTAGATAGCAAATCTATTGTAATCAGGCCCACTGATGCACATATTGTAAGTCTCATATAAGCTATTTGCAGTTTTAGGATCGTGGAGTTAACTGGTTCACTGTTGCAGCTTCACATTAGTAGTATTTAACTGGTGAAATATGCATTGGCTTTTATTATGAATTTTACCAAGAAAATACAAGGTCATTGTTTGCAAATTTAGCGTGTTTTCCTGTAGTGAGTCTGCCAATCAACAAAACTGTAATGTCTTACAGCAAATTAGTTTTTCTTCCATTACTCCATGTAATGTTTAAGAGTCTTTTATGAAGAGCTTCAGGCAACAGGCTTTTTGAGCAAAGGTCACTCTCCCCCAAACTGTGTTTTTCAGACTCATTCCACATGCAGCATTAAATCCCAGAATGATGGAAAAAAAGGCCAATCTTTGTCTGCTTCATCCATTAAAGTGACAACACTTTGTTTTGCAGGTCCCAGAATTTATGATTAGTAGTATTAAACTGCATTTGCTTTTACCGCTGATAACTGCAGGTGACCCTGCTCTGTGATGTTTTAAGAGAGAGGGAACTTTTTGTTTAAATGGGCCATCAGTAATTGTGGAGGGCAGAATTTTACAAAAATATTTCAATCATTCTATTCAGTTGATATTTTTTGTCATGCATGTTGTTTGAAAGTTTTTGTAGTTCTTCAAAATTGTTCAAAGTTAGCCAAATTGGATAGAGAGGCTCTAGCCTCTTGGTCACTGCAAGCCTCACAGTTTTCACTCCTCAACAGTATCCTGTTCTTGAGGAGCAACAAAAGCATATTTTAAAAGCTAAAAATAGCCTCTGTACATAATCTGTATTCACATCGACCATCATCAGTTGCCTGGAATAGCACAATAGAGCCACTCCTATCTGCAATGCCAAGTTTCCTAAACATATACCACTGAACATCATAGCCAAATACATAAACTTTCATTCTATACCCCCAAAGGATTTTACTCCTTATGTTCTGAGAGTTGAGAATTCTCCCTGTAAGATTTGTGCCCAGCACTTCAAAACCCTGTCATTATAGAGTACTTTGAGTAAGCTAATGACAAAACAAAAAAAAAACACAATTCTCAATTTAAAAATAATACGTAAAATGTGGAAAACCTGAAAGTTTGAAGACTTCCTGAATCCTTCTGCTTACTTTAATAAAGTATGTGTAGCTTGTAGATACTGCAGGTGGTATCAGTATCTGCTCATTTGGTATTTCCTCAGCTAGGCCTATCAAACCTACATTGGTCTCTGACAGATACTGGATAATGTTTTTGCTTAGAATCACTGCAGAATAGTTGCAGTTTCAGGCAACCTGCTGGAACTGACGATTGCTGATGTCAATGCAGAATATCTACAGCATTTATATTTAGCAGCTAAGCTTTTATTTTGTTGCTGCCCAAGTACGGGAAACTGTCGAGGAATGATTATGATATTACAGAAATTCTCTTAAGCTTACATATTAGTGCTTCTGGTGGAGGTGAGTTTGAAGAAAGAAATCAGTTTCAGACTTGGTGCAAACAGTATGGGCACTTTCCTCTCAAAGCATTGCTCTATCAGGCCTGCAGTGTTCAAAACATGAAGGGATAACTGATATCATTTTGAACATTATAAGGAGCTATTTTGAATAAATTCTCATTCTAAGGCACCAGCACAGACCAAAAGCTTTCATAAATTGCTTATAAAGTGTTACTAAAACATGAATCACTGGATATTTTCTCTGTTACGCAGGTTAAGCACTGCTTAGCCTACTTAAGTCAAGAAACCTCCCAGACTCTGAACATAACTTCAAAGCAGGATAATAGTCATAATGAGTGTTTTTAAACAATTTTTGTGTGTGTGTGTGTGTGTGTGTGTGTGTGTGTGTGTGTGTGTGTGTGTGTGTGTGTGTGTGTGTGTGTGTGTGTGTGTGTGTGTGTCCAATTCAGCTCATTTGAAATATTGCCCATTTAAAAAACTGCAGAGAAGATGGCAACATTTCTATTTTGATTCAGGAAGTATTATATTAAACATGTAAAGAATGGAAGTGGAGCTGTTATCAGCTAAAGATCTGAATCATTCTCACTTTTACAGCTTGCTAATTAACCAGGAAAATTCACAATATTGCCTTTGTTTTCTTTCTTTGGATTATGACAATTTGTTTGTAGTGCCAATAGACTCACTGCAAACTGAACTGAGAAATAGTGTTGAAATTGCAGTTATTTTCAGATATCAGACAGGCTTTATTTAATCTGTTTGGTAAATGGATGGTTCACAAATGTGAGCATTTTCAAAATTTACTTTTTTGCATTAAACCAGCGGGAAACATTTTGACATGTGTTTAGTAAGTTATTATGTTTTAGTTTAGCGTTAATTGGTCCGACCTACTTAACACCATTGGGTTGTATCCCATTACCAAAATCAGTATAGGTAGGAGGTTTGTAATCTTATAAATGGGGGGAAAAACGCTCAGGTTTGTTTACTAGTATTTTTCACTGGCTGGAAGCTAATATTTAAACTGGATGGATGTGTTTATTAAAGTAGTTTCTGTTTTCAGACAGGGTGCAGATATATGAAACATGCTCAGAAATGCAGGGCTGCTCATGAGCAGCAATAGAATACAGGAAACATCAAATATGGCAGGCTAAATAAGAAAGTTCAGGCAAGGAAAGTAAAATGTTGTGAAGGAGACAGAGTGACATACAAAGTGAAATCTAGGTTAAGTGGGAAGACTGTCAGAGACCAGGCCTCATGTACTGTATGTCACGGAAATGAGATGCTGTTCTCTCCCCAGAAGATCAAAAGATCTGTCTGAAGAGACAGAACTTTTTCCTCTTTCCTCTCTGTTCTGTGGCAAATTACAGTTTTTAAAAAGAAGAAAAAAATGTGATCCATCAAAAAACACCAGAGCATGGCCATGAGACCTCCTTTTTATAAAAACCTGTAGTTGTAAGCCACAAATATACAGAACTATAGCTGGATCAAAGTGCTCCATTTCCAGGACCTCGCTCTTGTAAACTGGACTTCATAGGTTAATTTTTTTTAAAGTTAAATAGTTTTAATTGTGAATCAGAACAAGTTTGTCTCTATATGCATTATATTTGCTCTGTATTTTTTTTTCATAGTAGATACATGAACTAATATATTTTGACTTTGTGTGAAATACTACCAACTCACAACAGAACCTGTTGTTTTTAATTCACACCTGCCCCAACAGATGATTACAGATGACTTGCCTTCAGAGCAATCCATCTGACTGAACATCAGAGCAACACAATTATTACAAACATGCACAACATCTTGTACACACAAAGCACAATTTGACATTTTGACCTTGTGACATCTTTGTACTATAATACATGTCTCCTCTATTGGAGCATAAAACAATTTAGACAACAGTCTCTTTAAACCACTGAATACATTGTAAAGGTAAATATAATTCAGATGAGGAATTTTGTCAATGTGATGTAAACAAGATTAGTTCTCTTCACATAATTCATAAATTAACTATTATGGTTTGTGCAAGGAACTCAAAGGCAGGACGCGCTGGAGTTCAGTGTTTGTGATTTTAATGAACACATTCTAATTTACAATCCGTGAGTATTTATAGTAACTCAGAAAGATAAACAGCTACAAACAATGGAAGTTTTGAGTTTGATTTCCTTGCAGGTTAAAGTCCAGTTACCACCAAGCAAGCAAAGCTTCATTATTAAAAGAGCTGAGTTACATTACTGTATTTGTGTGGTCCAACAATACAGGAAAACTGGGGTTATATACTGTTGATAACTGTAGATGAACATCAGGTGGTTCAACACCTGAGAGAATGGCGAGACCATAACACAAGCATGATCTGATTCTCAGTAATATACGCACAAAAAATAAAATTATAATTTACAATTAGATACACAACATATATGACATATTATTGGATGTAGAGATTTTATGCTCTGGTGTTATTTTTTTATGTACGTTGCTGATTTTTTGATCCTTTATGTTTTGAGCACTATTGGTAGCTGCAAGTTACATCTGCTTGTTTGTAATACTACCATTTCTCAGCTCAAAATAGATATGTGGGAATTTGATTTTTTTTTACTCCTTATACGATCAGGATTAGCTGAAAATTTATTGTAAATCTCAAGTAATAGTTAGATTTACAATTATTAAAAATGTCATGACCCTTAAAAACTACATTTATATTGCTCTAATTGTGGCTGAGGTGTTATTGGTTGCCTCTTTAAATAGCAAATCTTTTTCTCGTGCCATTTTCTCTCTCCCTCTCTTCCTATCTCCCTCGCTCTGCCCGCAGTCTGTGTGTGTGTGTGTGTGTGTGTGTGTGTGTGTGTGTGTGTGTGTGTGTGTGTGTGTGTGTGTGTGTGTGTGTGTGCTGAATTTTCCTCCAGGTTGAGAAACATGTGAGTTCATATTGTTCCCATATAACTGTTGTATAATTCATGTATTTACAGAATATGTATTCAGTTCCAAACATCCAATAAATCTTCATAATGCACACACATTCATAAAATGATTTCCCAGTATTTCCCCACACATCCATTAAAACATAATCTATGTGTCCATGGACAGACTTCTGTCCCGAAGTTTGACATTTAATAACAGTTTAAGTATTCATTTATGTGGAGGAGCACAAATGACTCAGAGTGTATTCATTGAAGAAAGAAATCCATGAGGGTGGTTTCGTACTGGTGTAATTATTTCTCTTCAGCTTGCGTTTGAAAGAAAATCCCACAAACAAAATACCTGGTTTTTTTTATAAATAAATATGCAGAGGCATTACAAAGTTTCCACCAGGGAATTGCTGCCTTTTCCTGCCTCCATTGCGGCACAACAGGGCCCTATCCTGACACCTCCAGAGCAGCACAAAGTAAAGGTAATTAAAAAACAGTCGCCTCAGCCCCACCCATCCGTAAACATTGCAGACTGCAACCATTGTGCCACATTAATATGCAAATTGGAGAAAGGGCTGCAATCAGGGTGCTTTACTGATCCAGTTATTAAATCAAATTTCCCCCAAACAGGCATCAGGAGCTGCTGAGGTAGTGAATGGGTTTTCCCTCTTTCTGCGCATAGTAATGAGCCTTTATCAATTTTACATTCATCACGGGGGTAGGGGAGATGGAGAAGGCGGTGCATGATGGCACCACCTCCCCTGTGGCAGGCCACCTCGCTCTGCAGTGGCAGTCATTCGCAGGGTAGTCCATCAGTACAGCAGCCATTGGACACAAGGGTACCAGGATCATCATATCATCTTGCCTCTCTCTCCTCTCAGTTCTTCTGGGACCGCATGCACAGCTACACACCGAGATGACATGATCGAATTTTTCAACGGCATCAACAGGTGATGTTACACAGCAGCCAGAATGCTGCAGTCTCCAAGGAACTGCAGTGTCAAACCACTAAATTTGCTGGTGATTGTAGCAGACTGCAATTTGGTGTGAATTACAAACAAATACACCGTGTGAGTTGAACACAGCATGTGAATGGACACTGACACAAAAAGTAGTCTCACTGGTGAGGCAGTGACACTTTGCTAGAGAAAATGAAGACGACAGGTTACTGTTGTTTCTTATGGCAAATGTGCACACACTGATAAAATGATCTTCCTTCAAACTCGTCTTCCTCAATATAAAAACACTGGCTTACAACAATCAAATCAGCGAAGATGAGAGCAGGTGAAATGACGGCTTCCTCCTGGGAGACGTGTGGGAACAATTGGATTGTTTCTCTTACGTGCCTTCTTTTATTTGTATCTGAAGTGACCTTGGGCAAAGACTAGAGTGTGGGGACATTAGCAAACCAGCAAGTATTGTTATAGCAATTACTAGGAAATCACTGGGCCACGGGGAGCAATTATGTGCTTTGTGTTTACAATCCAGCATAGGAGAGCGATGGGAGAAAAAAATGAAGAAGAGCAGGCACTGAAAAAATTGGGCTGTGGGCAAGTAGGAAAGCAAGAGCGCAGAATGAGGTAATAAAAAAGCAGTGTGCAGTGGCAGAAATGGGAGGAAGTCGGCAGTCAGGTGTGTGAGAGGATGGTGAGGAGGAAAGAAGAGGTATTTGAATGGTAGTGAAGTGGACACAGTGAAGTGTAAGTGTAACAACAGTAAGAGAGAAAAGTGGAGGGACAAAATAGCAAGTGACTCTAGAGTTTCTAGAGCCTGTGATAGCTTGGATTTCTTATACAGCATCTTGGTCCTTTGAGGCATAAATTTCAACTGTTTCTGTGTCACCATTGTAGCTGCGTACACTGCCAGATGTGAGCGGTAACGAGCTGGCCTGGCGACATGGTCAGGCTGAGTCTGGGGTTTGGCTGATAAGAATGACGGGGAGGAGGTCACTGAGCTCACTGTATTGAGACATAACCGTCGGTCAATTCAATTTCCTTAAGGACACAGGAGTCCAAGCTGCAATCAGAACATTTCATATCACAGTCAGGCTCCTCTTGCCCTTTCCCACAATCTCAGCAGAGAGGAGTTGGAGAAAGGAAGAATAATGAGAGAGGGAAAGAAAGAAAATAGGGGAAAAGTGTCAGAAGATAATTGTCGGGATGGGTGGGAAGTTTAGAGGTTACTGCAGTGGCCCAGAAAGTCTTAATTTCCTGTCAGCGTTATTCTAACCAGTTATTAAGCTCTAGCTGATCTCAAGAGGAAACGAAGGGAGGAACATCAGAGAACACGTTCACAAACAAATTCAGTAAAGCCTGAGTGCTCAGACAAAAAGGCTAACACTGTCGGGATGTCGGGATCTGTAAAAGAGAAGAATCGGTCTCTCCCCAGCGCTTTAATCTTTCATATCAGTGTGTGCTTGACTTTCAGAGGAGAGGAGGAGCAGTATACATACAGGCCACCCAGAGGATCAAACAGCATGCTGACTGCAACAGAGGATTCTGCAACAAAGACACCAAACCACCCTCAGATGCAGATAAAGAAAGAGTGGAGGATGACTAGGAAGAGCTGAGGCAAGGACGACGTATACAAAGCAGAAATCTAAAATTGACTGGAGACTTTTAGGATGCCTGTGGACACCCACAGACCTGAAACAAAATCAAAGATGTAAAGTTTACATCATCTGCCTACTTAAAAACATGACCAAAATGTAGCCTTGTTTAAACTCCCAATTTTAGACAAACTTCACTTGAAATCTTTCAAATGGTCAAGCCTTTTTGTACTGATTCAGATGGTGTAATGAACCTTAGGACTAGGGCAGGGCAATATAGCCAAAAATATTTATCACGATATATATTTGAAAATTTGCGATAACGATATAACTGACGATATAATTAATGCGAGACAAAATACTTTACAACTCCACAACTTTATTAGTGCAAAAAAAAAATCCCCCATCGATGTATTTTCACTTAAACAAGCAGCTGGTTTTTTATGTGCATTAAAGTTATATAAAACATTTACAGTGCAAATGCAAATTCCTTGCTGACAGTTTAACCAAAAGGCATTTCCAGTGGAAATTGGCCGACATATCCTCAGCATAACCATGTATAATATCCAAAACTTAAAAAGAGGTTATACACACACAATACGGTAATATTATGTTGAAGCACAGTACATATTACTCTGCGAGGCTCTTGACTCTGGTAGCCGTAATGCTCCAACAATCCATCAAGCGGTGCGACTTTGTAGCTTAGCAAAGTCGTACTAAAATATTTTTTGACAGATTTTTGAGCACCGTGTACCACATAAAATCGGTTCGGTAATAACGATGGATATGTGCTTTGGTGTGAATCTGATGGACGAAAGCCAAACCAGTTCCACACCACTGAAGTTGCACCATTTTTATAAACCAATTCTGGTTCATCTGTTTCATTTAACAATCTGCTTTCGCCCTTCTCATTCTCCGTCGCCGCCATGCTTTTTCCGCCATGTGCGTATGAAAACAAAGGCAGTGCACACGCTTGTTTTGCCCATATTCTATCGCAATATTTCATTTTCTTATCATTGCCTAACATTATACCGGTATTACCGTGAACGGTATGATATGGCCCAGCCCTGCTTAGGACCACATTGCTATATGGGGTAACATTATGACTCATTTAAGCAGGGCTGAAGCAAAGAATCAGGATCATATCTCTCTAAACAATGAAGATATTGAAAAAAATTGATTCGTAATTGATTCACAGCAGAAAATGAAGTGCCTGAGTGTTGATTTGCTGACAACAAGAAAACCCAAGTCCGTACTGTGCCTGAACAATCACATACCATCACATATTAAAATAATGTGAGAGTTGATATTTAGTGAACAAGGGAAAATGACATAGTGTGCCCTTATTTTTCAATTATCTCAGTCTTATAGTAGTTTGTCTAACTGTATTTGCATAGATTAAATGGTGTGTGGGGGTGTGTGTATGTGTTTGTGTAAGAGGTAGGAAAAGAGGTTTGACTGGAGTAAGATTAAACCAGTTTGCTGTTACAATGGGCATTGTGTAAACATTTAAAAAAGAGAAATAACTTAATAAATACAACTGTTAGCTTTATTCATATGTAATCTCAATATTAGATGCTGTATTTGTATTTTTTGTCTGAGGAAAAATAATAGATGCTTAGGAGTCACGTTAACCCCTGTAGTCACTGGACTTACACCTCTGAAAACACTGAGTATGTGACCACCATTGAAATCGGTTTGTCAACAGTGAATCGTTTTAATTGACACTGGAAGTTTTCCTTTTCCACCAAAAGTTTTTTGTTTTGTTTTGTTTTTATCATTATTACAAACTGCATTAACCCAGACAGAAAAAAGAGCAAACAACAGAGAAAAAAACAACAAAGCAGTCCTCCCAATCCAAACATGACAATCCACATCCACAAGTACAGGAAACAAAATACCCAGGCTCGCATAACAAAATCCCCATGTCAACTCAAAAGATACAACAAACCAAACCCAGTATGTTTTAGAGCAAAAATTACTCTGATTGACATTCTGTTAGATAAAAATCTTTTACAAAACTGAAAAGAGTCCCCAGACTTTTCCAGATGCCACTGTTTGTCTCCCTCTGAAACTGGAGGTTTTGATTAGCTGTATGTTATATAACCTTTTCACATTTTTGTGTTTTTACTTCTGTCCTAAAAGGATAGCTACAGCAACCCTGCAACTAATGACCAGTGATTCAGTAGACAGCTTTCCAACATTAGGTAATTAGCTCTGTTTAGCAAAGAACATCTTTACTGTTCCTCCAAATGGCAGGATTATGAACCCATTTAGACTGAATATACATAAATCATTGTTAGGGAAGAGCTTCTCACCAGTCACTATTCATTTGCTTGATAATGTAAATATCTAATCAGTCAATCACATAGAAGTAACTCAGTGCATTAAGGCATCTATAAATGGTCAAAATAACCTGCTAAAGTTAAATCCCAGCATCAGAAATGGGAAGAAATTGGTTCTTGGTGCAAGGCAGGCTGGTCCGAATATTTCTGAAATATTTCTAAAAGGTCAGAACTTATGCATAAAGTACATCAAACCATAAAGAACATAAAGAACATAAAAGCATGGATCTGTCTGGTCTTGTATCAACAGTTCAAGCTTCTGGTGGTTTTATGGTACTTCCAGAGGATAACAAGCACATCACACAGCTCAAATCATCTCAAACTGGTGTCTTGACACCATAACAATGAGTACACTGTACTCAAATGGCCTCGACAGTTACCAGATATAAATGTTATTCTGTAGTTTACAAACCAAAAGTTTGTTGAACTTTGAAGGGTAGCAGAGAAAATGGGTTCACACAAGTGGGTGGCTGAAATTATAGATGCATTAAAGAAACCAGATGCTGACAGAAGTATAAACAAGCGCTTTGTTGCAACAGCAAATTCATCAGCACTGAAAATGCAGCGCAAAGAGGAGAGGGATGAAGAGGTTGTGATGAGCAGCTGAGCAAAAGAAGAGCGGCTGATGAAATGATTAGAGTGTTTTGAAGTAGAAAAAGACAAGATATGGGCTCATTATCAAGAGCCATGGAGCCAAATGCAATCACTGAGAATGTCTGCTTATTTACATTTATTCAAAAACTCAGCCTCTAGTGGTAAAAATCTGTAACAACATCAGTTGTTTCAGAATCATTTCCTCTCAAATATGTATTTTTTGTGCTGAAATGTACGTGGAACGTCTACCAACCCTCAGGACAGGCGTTCACTATGCAGATAACAAAAGGTTCAAAATTAGTCTTTTTAGATATTTCCCACTGATATACAGTTCTACAACTAGCTAATAATTCTACTTCGAACTATGTAGGACACCAAATGATTACAACTATGCAGTGCAATGTATTGCTAGTTGTTGCCACAGGAAAAAAAAAACTGAGGGAAAGACAGAGAGATGAGCAAGATTCAAGACAGCCAACTCTAATATTGTTTCACTGAAGAGAATCTCTTGAGTTTTATTACCAGACTTCAACAGCAGCTGAACTGCAAGGAGGCAAACATGCTGTACATTTTTTATCTGCTTCTATTTCACCCCATACCCCATCCTCTTTGCTCTCTTTGTCATCTTTTTTTTCCTCCCATATACAGTATGTGACATCTAACACGCTATTTCATCCCTACTTGGCAAGCCCTCTGACTGAGTGCCTTATTTGCTCTCTAATGTTGTCAGGAATGCAGCAACCCTTCCTCGGGTCATTGCTTGAGGTTGAACTTGTATCTCACTGCCTGACAGAAGGAAAGGAAGGCCAAATGGAAAGTAAAGAAAGGAACGGGGCTCTTTCATGCTCAATAGGAGGGGAGAATAGAGACAGAGAGAATGCAGAAGCAGAGCAAGGGGGTTGGGCAGGGATGGGCGGGTTGTGGGGGTTCACAGAAGAAGAGCTGCAATACTGAGGTTTTTAGCCAGAGAAAAGAGACAGCCAGTCTGTGAATACACAGCACTACCACAGTGGGTTCCCCACTCTTTTACAACCTTCCATCAGACTAAAATTTGGTACCTGACAGCAGCTGACAGCTTCTACAGCAGGAGGCAATACAGAAGACCACATGGCACATGCTGTTTATGCAGGTCTCTTGCATATGTATTGCATGTGCACATCCATGCATGAAATAGGGTTTATAGCTGCTGACGGGACTAGAGCTATCTGCAAACGTGATGTATAATTAGGACTTTATTTGCATCAAGCTTTATTTGATTTGAATTTCAAACTGACCCACACACACGACAGTAGTTCATATTGTGACTGCTTGTTTATGTGTTTGCCTTTTTCATGATTCAAGAGAATCATTGTGTGAGAACAATCAAACTTCACAATATGCTCTAGTTGCCATATCAAAGAAAAAACCCTCAACCTCTATTGTGAGGGTATTTGTGAGTGTTTGTTGCAGCCATAGTCCACTTGTTCCCTTGAGCCTGGATTATACCTCCAGCATCTTAGAGTGCATTAGTGTCAGGTCCAAGTCACATAAATTTTATGATCAGACCGTGAGCATGAGGTACTAGTGGACATATTGCATGCCTGCCTGTTTTTTGTGACCGCACTTGTCCAGGACTGAGGATTTAGATTACAATACCTTAGCTTCACATGCACGACAGATAGCCGACATCAAAAATGTCTAACCTGAATTACAAGGCTGTCTTTTTGTCTGTGTAGATTCTCAGTCATCCAGGTCATAGTAGCCTAAGGAGTTTGGAAAGGAAGTGACTGGACTTCTTAAAGTTTCTTAGAGATGTTTCACCTCTCACCCAAGAAGCTTGTTCACTTTTAAAACCAAATGGTGGCAAGTCATAGTTATTTAAGCTCTAGTGCGGGTTCCCTTAAGAGGGTCGTTGACCCTCTATCTTTGCTAATTTTCTATAAATTTTTAACTTGAAGATGTCAAATTGTGATTGCCTCGGGGTCTTTAAATTATTAGCAACAATACAATACAAATAGATAAATACTCAATTTGTAAATTGTTAAACTTCTGATAACTCTACTAGGTTTACATGAAATGATCAATAGATCAAATGCCACAGAGTTATACCACCACAGGCTAAAGACAGAA
Organism: Rhamphochromis sp. 'chilingali'; assembly: GCF_963969265.1. Classification (NCBI taxonomy): domain Eukaryota; kingdom Metazoa; phylum Chordata; class Actinopteri; order Cichliformes; family Cichlidae; genus Rhamphochromis; species Rhamphochromis sp. 'chilingali'. The sequence continues at coordinate 11,193,850 of NC_137942.1, read as the reverse complement.
AAGTCTTCAATGACAACTGAAAGGTTAATTTTGCTGACTCACTGGTTATTTCAGACTCTCATGCCCATGGGGCTGTGCATAACTTCTAATAGCCTGGAGGTTTGCTTGACAAGGATTTGGAGCTAATTAGTGCTATGTTTATTGGCAGTTTGCATCAGAAACTATTCAATAAACTGCATTTTTCAGACAGTTTTGAGAGTTACTGCAGACAGTGAAGTTTAGATAAAGCTTATAAAGTCTAGCTGCTCTTGACAGTTTTCTTGTTTGACATTTTTTGTCCACAGCTGGTATTCTCAGTCTGTATCTTTGGCTGGCTTTTAATGTGACTGATAGACAGACAGACAGATAGATTAAAGCAACTCCATTAAAAAAACATTCAGTCATAACCATAAATAAAATATAATCTAAATAATCTAAATAATCTGAGCAGGGCAGGGATAGCTCAGTAGGCAGAGTGTTCGCCCCATGATCGGAAAGTTGGGAGTTTAAATCCACCGAATGGCTATCCTCAGGTACCCTTGAGCAAGGTACCGTCTCTACACACTGCTCCCCAGGCGCTGGATAGGTAGTTGCCTACTACTTCAATGAGTGAATAGGTTAAACGCAGAGGACTAAGCAATTTCCTACAGGAATAAATTAAACATTATTATTATGAAAAATTGAGATAAAAAAAACAAAAACAAAAAAACAAAAAACAGGATGAAGAGGATAAAAAAAAATTGGAGGAGGGCAAATGTGTACAGGTGACTGATTTTTTTTTTAGTGGCGGGGAGAGTCCATTGCATGTGTGACCTCTAGACTCATGAGATGGTTGTCTGTGAAGGTTCTCAGTTATCCAGAACCTTCACGTTTCTGGAGGCACAACATAGATAAGCCACCTTCACAGGACAAGACTCGGCTGCCATCTGCATCTAAAAGACAAAGGTCACTCTTTCGAGAATGCCAACGTTTGCATTTTGGACAGAGAAGATAGATGGTTTGAAAGAGGAGTGAAAGAAGCCATCAATGTCCACTGAGAATGACCTTTGAAAAGAGGCGGTGGTTTACGACACCAAGTGTCGGCCATCTATAACCCAGTTTTGAGATCCCTTCCCAGACACCATAACAGCCACTCACACCCTGGGCCATTTGACCTCAGTATATCACATGATAAGGTGGGGCTAGGTTTCACAATGGGTTCCCCCGAAACTTTGGCTGATTGTGACCCACACCCGTTTTCACACCTTGCCTTGTGTGATTAGGTAGGGGATCAATAGGAGGATCTTGGGGTCACTCCCATAGGGACTCTTCACCAATTGCTCATAGAACTGAAGAAGCTTCATGAGAATTGAAACATCTTCAAGGAAACTTGGGCTTGTTCTTGTTAGCATCCATGAGCTGGACATTCTTGGAGTAGCCAGTGATGTTCCACACTCCCCTCACACCTCTCTGCTGTTATTCTTCTACAGCTCACACTCCATTTTAGCCTGCATCAGACTCTCACTAAGTTCCTGTTGCATACACCTGAGGTTCTACTTGTCCCACTCCTTGAATGGTTGATATTTCTGTTTAAGCAGTTCCTTAATGTTACTGGTGACCAGGGTTTATTATTGGTCACTAGTAACACAGACTAACTCTACAGACTGGATCCAGAGAGTCTCTGTAGAGCTACAGTGGGGCAAAAAAGTATTTAGTCAGCCACCGATTGTGCAAGTTCTCCCACTTAAAATGATGACAGAGGTCAGTAATTTGCACCAGAGGTACACTTCAACTGTGAGAGACAGAATGTGAAAAAAAATCCATGAATTCACATGGTAGGATTTGTAAAGAATTTATTCGTAAATTAGGGTGGAAAATAAGTATTTGGTCACCTCAAACAAGGAAAATCTCTGGCTCTCACAGACCTGTAACGTCTTCTGTAAGAAGCTTTTCTGTCCCCCACTCGTTACCTGTATGAATGGCACCTGTTTGAACTCATCATCTGTATAAAAGACACCTGTCCACAGCCTCAAACAGTCAGACTCCAAACTCCGCCATGGCCAAGACCAAAGAGCTTTCGAAGGACACCAGGAAAAGTATTGTAGACCTGCACCAGACTGGGAAGAGTGAATCTACAATAGGCAAGCAGCTTGGTGTGAAAAAATCAACTGTGGGAGCAATCATCAGAAAATGGAAGACATACAAGACCACTGATAATCTCCCTCGATCCGGGGCTCCACGCAAGATCTCATCCCGTGGGGTCAAAATGATCATGAGAACGGTGAGCAAAGATCCCAGAACCACACGGGGGGACCTGGTGAATGACCTGCAGAGAGCTGGGACCAAAGTAACAAAGGTCACCATCAGTAACACACTACAACGGCAGGGAATCAAATCCCGCAGTGCCAGACGTGTTCCGCTGCTGAAGCCAGTGCATGTCCAGGCCCGTCTGAAGTTTGCCAGAGAGCAAATGGATGATACAGCAGAGGATTGGGAGAATGTCATGTGGTCAGATGAAACCAAAGTAGAACTTTTTGGTATAAACTCAACTCGTCGTGTTTGGAGGAAGAAGAATACTGAGTTGCATCCCAAGAACACCATACCTACTGTGAAGCATGGGGGTGGAAACATCATGCTATGGGGCTGTTTTTCTGCCAAGGGGACAGGACGACTGATCCGTGTTAAGGACAGAATGAATGGGGCCATGTATCGTGAGATTTTGAGCCAAAACCTCCTTCCATCAGTGAGAACTTTGAAGATGAAACGAGGCTGGGTCTTCCAACATGACAATGATCCAAAACACACCGCCCGGGCAACAAAGGAGTGGCTCCGTAAGAAGCATTTGAAAGTCCTGGAGTGGCCTAGCCAGTCTCCAGACCTCAACCCCATAGAAAATCTGTGGCGGGAGTTGAAAGTCCGTGTTGCTCGGCGACAGCCCCAAAACATCACTGCTCTCGAGAAGATCTGCATGGAGGAATGGGCCAAAATACCAGCTACTGTGTGTGCAAACCTGGTAAAGACCTATAGTAAACGTTTGACCTCTGTTATTGCCAACAAAGGTTATGTTACAAAGTATTGAGTTGTATTTTTGTTATTGACCAAATACTTATTTTCCACCCTGATTTACGAATAAATTCTTTACAAATCCTACCATGTGGATTCATGGATTTTTTTTTCACATTCTGTCTCTCACAGTTGAAGTGTACCTCTGGTGCAAATTACTGACCTCTGTCATCATTTTAAGTGGGAGAACTTGCACAATCGGTGGCTGACTAAATACTTTTTTGCCCCACTGTAGTTTGTCACATCCAGGCTCAAAGGATTTGACAAGGAGGAGGGAGACCACACAGACAGTTGGGAGGCTAGGAGATATTTTAATGGAATAAAGAAAAGAAACCCAAAAACAGATCGAGTGGTATGACTGCCATGGCTGAATGCACCATACCAGGACAAATGCTTGATCAGTCAAGCAGTATACACAAGAGTAAGGAGCAACTAAAGGAGCCAGCAGAGATTCATTCAGGCCTGGCCTGCTCAGGTGTGCTGCATCTGAAATTGGGTCAGCTCCACCTACTAGACACCTGAAAGAGAGACAACAAAGTCAGCCCTATCATCACCCCCCCAAACTCATAGAACAGCGTTCTTACCCTGAGCCAAAGCGAAGTTAATTTAGTCCATGATAGTGTTCACCCAGCTATCAGTGTCGACATTTATGTTTTCATCCTGTGGCTCCAGCAGTCTGTGCACTTGAAACAGTCCCTGAGAGACTTGCTGGTCTCAGGAGATCATTTCCTGAATGAGCGGGTGATAACAGGAACCTCATTACACAGGGTTTATATGTGGGCTGGAAAAAAATCAGACTGTGATCTGATCTGCCAAGTGGTGGTAAAGCAGAGGCACAGTAAGCATCCTTCACATTAGCATAAAAAAACATCAAATGTCTTAATTTCTCTTGTGACATACTGTGCAAATACAGTCAGATGGCAGATGAGAGTGGTGTTATGGTGGTCTGGACTCTTGCAACGGTTTAATTTCACATTGAATTACATCATGTCCTATACTTTACTAGTCCCTAAGAACCCCAAAGCGCTTTACACATCCAGTCATCCACCCATTCACACACTGGTGATGGCAAGCTACATTGGAGCCACAGCCACCCTGGGGCGCACACCTTTTCACACCTTGCCTTGTGTGATTAGGTAGGGGATCAATAGGAGGATCTTGGGGTCACTGACAGAGGCAAGGCTGCCAGACACTGGCGCCACCGGGCCCTCTGACCGCCACCAGCAGACAACGGGTGAAGTGTCTTGCCCAAGGACACAACGACCAAAACTGTCCAAGGCGGGGCTCAAACCAGCAACCTTCTGATTACAAGGCGAACTCCCAACTCTTGAGCCACGATCGATCATATCCCACCACATATCTGGTCCTTTACTGAGACAGAAGATCATCCCATATGCACACTAAGCTTTGCACATCATAATACTTGAAAATTGCACTCCAAAGCTGCGCACTGTCTCAGGAGCTATTTGGACCTCTCAGTACAGCACAATCTAATTCTCACAGACGGGATTCTCAGCCTGCTTTGTTGGTTGGCTTTTCCCATGCTGTGTCACAAATCTTACACATTTTTCTTTCTGTCTTCTCCAGATTAATAATGTTTCTAATATTGAACAGGAGAAGTCACTTAAATTTTTATTATCCTATATTACATATAGCCTTTGCAGTAAACTTCTGTGGAAGTACCTGCATTTTTTATTTCATCCATATATTCTTTTGCCCCTGTTAATTTGTATAAATACTGTATATAGTGGGAATGTGTCACATCTACATCAAAGAGGAAATACAAGCAATTTGTGTGATGCTGACAGCTAAATGTGAATGGGGAGCTATCATGATGAGTGAGAGATTGAGGTCATCCTGCATCCTGCATCCTGATCTTTGTTGAGGTCTTTCCAAAGGCTGTCACTTCATAAAGTGAAACAAGCTATTTAATCACCACTCTCCCACGCACATTTAAAAAAGAGGTGACATTACTGGGACAGACATCATAGAAAACAAAAATGTTCTTGACTACTCCCATAAAGCACAATGAGGTGAAAAAAAACAATCTTGTATTTGACCTCTGAACATCATTTGTCGTTAAGAGAGAAGATTGTACACTCTATGCATTTACAATTTAAATCTGACTAGGCAAAGAAAATCTCATTCAGTATGACAGGACTACTGGGGATTTTTCATTTGCTTTTTGCAGTATTTTCCAGCTAAAAACAGCACTACACACTTCACATAACAATTCGCCACACTATACCAACAAAAACTTTATGAGTGTACCACTACTGTCTCAGATTTCCAATTATAGACTGTGCTTTTGATTAACACCAAGACTTTAAATAGGTTTTGCCCTACTTTCTCTACATATAACAGTGTTGCTTACATATATATGCAAGAACACACTGATCCTGACAAAACAGCATCCCCACTAACAAGGGATAAAGGTATTCCGTGCTACTGCAGGTAATGTTTATATCCAATAAAACACAATCTTTGTCGAGAATCTGTATGACTTTGTTAAGATAATACTAATAAAAATTCTATTTCTTTGACACTTACCTAAAAAAAGAGTAGAAGAAAGAATAAGTGGCCAAAAGAGTTGAAGTCACATCATGACAAAATGGCTTTTTACAAATTATTTGGGCTTTACTTTTAAAAATCCACTTTTGTGTGGTATTGAATGCAGTTAAAGTGAATGAAAATAATGGAGAAAGTTAAAATAAGGAATTCTACACCTGTCAAGACAGGTTGCACCTAATCTTACATTTTCCACAAACCCTGCCCATGTACTGAGATATATAAAAAAGGTATACTATCTCTGCAAATGTAAAATAAGAGCTACAAAGAATATTCTTGGCAATGAAGCAGAACACAGACCACTTACCCAGCTTTCGGGGCATTTTGTTAAAAATTAAACTAGACATATATATCTATAATTGGGCTCTAGATCCCTTTTTGTTTGAAAGTACTATACTGCCAGACTCTCACTGAGTCAATTTGGGTGGGTATCAGCTGTGGTGTCAACAGGGAATAAAATGATAATGAAGCAAAAATACACCTGAGTGTTCAAACAAGAACCTCCAGGCAGCTAATATGGATATGTGATGTTAAGCTTCCATTTTATCTCATCTTAGCTTTTATAACGCCTGCTTCAACAGTGTCTACAAGATAATTTGGCAGACAAATATTGTTTGCTGTCGTTCCACGGAGGCTCATTTAAATTTCAATTTGATGGCAACAGGAAGGAGGGAGAGAAGGATAAATGTAAGGTAGCAAGGGGCGAGGCAGCAAACGGTCCAATCACTCATAGATTACAGTCATTTGTCTCAGTCAGATGGGCATCGGTTCAATTGTTCTTTAACTGTTTCCTTTGACGCAGAGCAAGTATCGATTTATTTCTGTTTACACAATAAAAAAAGTTCTCCCACAAATGAATTCTATATATACATATATGTTCTGACTCTGTCAGAACTGATAAATGTGATGAACTGATAAATGTGATTCTTGAAGAGTTACAAAAACCGGCAAGCACAAAGACACAGATCTGGCCTCAAATAGTTCAAGATTGCAACGCTCACCCTGTCACACTGAAATGACAGCATTTGACAAGTGGTCATGTCAAAACGCACCGACCTCTTGGGTTTTACAGAAGCTGTCAAAGTCATTCAAAAAGAAAAAAAAAACCCCAACAACAAAAACACAGCTTTTCCCATTTCAGTAGGTATTGTGGGAACAAATAAAAGGTAAACAAAGGATGAAAAAGCAACAAAAAGGATTTGGGCTCCCTGGAGCTGGCTAAGCGCTGCTGCTACAAGGATTGTCGTAGAGTAGGGCGAAGAGGGAGGCTGCTTTTTTTGTTTTGTTTTGGGGTTTTTTATTATGCATACTAACAAAAGAAAGAACAAGGAAAGCAGAGTTTATAAAAGAGTTGTGTAACTGCGTGCTGCAATTGTGCACAAAGTTTGTATTTGTTTGCGTGAAACATTGTGTGTACATGTGAGTATGCATTAGCATGAGGTGTGTATATATGCACCTAAATGGGTACGGGAATGAATGAGGAATCAGAGCAGAGGGAGAAAGCCAGGAGAAAAGAATTGCTGTAAATTAACTGTGAGAGCCAGCTAAATTGCTGACTCATATGGTGCCCAATTACACTGCAGGAAGGCTTGGTAACTGCCTTGGTCTGGGCTGCTGGTTAGGCTTTTCACAGAAATTTGTTATTTTGAGGATATTTGATGTCCTCTTCCCTAAAACAGCTACTGCAAATACAGAGCATGCTTATTGTGATACTGTGTAACAAAAACAAAACAAAACAAAACAAAAAAAACTGATAACAGAAGTACAACAAATGGACTTAAGTAAAACAATATATTATATTTTTACCATATATAGTTATATATACTAGTGCTATAAACAAGCACATTTTTTGAGATTGGCAAGTCTGATACAAAACAGCCAACACTACAGAAACTAATTGAAAATAAACTGAATTAAAAAGCAAAAAAAGTTAAACAAAAGATTTTCTAACTCATTTTCTGACTAATTTCAAAAGTTTTGCTCATGCTTGCCTGCTATGTTTGTCTACAATCCTGTTTTGTTGTTTGGACTTGTCATATAGTATGAAAGTAAAAAAAAACAAAAACAAAAACAAAGCTATTAATGCAGCAATCTATACGGAAATGTTAAAGAATCCTTTTTTCATTGTAAAGAAAGGTCTGGCGTTCTCTCCAGAGACATCTGTACAGCTGAACAAATAGGTGTTCACACCTGTAGGGAAATGCAAGCATTTCTGGTTTTCTTCTATAATGATACTATAACTCCAGGGGAATCAGGAGGGGGTGTGCATACATATAAATATATAAATCACTGTTATGTTTGAAATTGTAAATAGCACTTCAAAATTCTCAATTAGTGCCAGCTCCAAGCAACATATAATTGGGTTTTGGAAGAGAACATAAAATACAAATATGGGGATTAGGTGTTATCAAAATAATAGATTGTATTGAAGCACAGAAATTCTATTTCAAGGTTTGGGGTTGACTGGATAAAAATATGGATATAATATGAACACACTATGGTCCAGGCAACAAAATAACATCGAGCGCAAAAGCTGAGTTGGAGTAAATTGCCATGGTAATAATGCTGCATTATAAGTCAAGCTGTAAAATTGGGCAACAGCCTCCACATATTGTCAGTGCAGTCAGATAACCGGGCTGTGTGCAGCCACCTAAGATGGAGACGAGTGTAATCTGTTGAATGAGACAAAGCTTTAAAATAAAACTCATTTCTTTCCCCTTGGCATTCTGCTTTGTCTGCAAAAATGAGGATTTGCAGTGACTTCTCCGACACTCAGGGCCACTGGTGAATGAAAAGAGTTATTATTCACATCAGAGTATAGTCTACACACACACACACACACACACACACACACACACACACACACACACACACACACACACACACACACACACAGAGGCATACACAGGAAGACACATTCACCATCGTAGAGGGGTCCTTTTGCTGTTCTTGCTTATCCCTTTCTATTCTCCTTATTGGTCCTTCATGACTCCCTGGGCTGTGTGCTTGCAAGGGGTACAGCTCCACTTAACAGCCCCTGTATTTTCAGAAGACCCATAATGACAATTTTAAAAAGAAAACAAACCAAAACCAAAAAAGAAAAAAAAAGCAATAACTCCAGACATGACGGAAGCAGGAATGAAATGAACACAATGAATAACAAAATGAGGTCACAGTAATTCGAATTTAAAAGTAGGTTGGCCAAATAAACTGCTGCTTAGTGTCTGCTCACTCAGGTTATAAAAAATATTACCAAAGTGTAAAGACCAAGTGTTTTTCCAATAATTATGTCTAAAATTACTTTAGGATGTTCATTATTATACTCAGATTGTATCTGGGAAAGATGATTTCAGGACAATTTTATATATAAGTCATTTATAAAATGTACTGTGAACTTTTAAATTCATCAGTTACTTACTTATAAATTTCACTCAATTAAGATGAGAAATATAGTGAAAAGCTATGCGGTGCTTTCTTTTGAAATTCACAAGCCAAAGAGATTTACCAGCGCAATCCAATACATTTTCCAAAATAACAAGTGCACTTCATTTGTGCAGCATAATTACAGAGTGTAGAATCCATTAATATTCTATACAGATTATTCACTAATCACCAGTCACCAGTTACCTAAATCATCTAAAGCTATATGGGATTTAAACTAAATTAGAGAAGGCCTATTACATGTAATTAACTTGAAATATGCTCAGTTATTTCTAGACATTACCACATATTTTCCGACACTGAAAACAATTGTAATGACCTCTATAGGTTTTTTTTGTATTTAAGATGTGAAATTATGCTTTTTGCAGACATTTTCTCATTTTCTCATGTCTACCTCTGCCAGTACGTGTCTTCTTCAACTGAAGAGGATAAAAAGAAAATGCTTATAACCTCAAAAAATGAAAAGAATAAAAACATGCTCTCTGTTTCAAGAAAAAGCCGCTCGCATGCATGTGTGGGTGCGTGTCTGTTCACGCACGTGTATGTATCTGGGGGAAAAGATGAGAATAATAGAAGAAAATATGGACTTTGAACGAAGAGAGCATGAAAAAGAGGGAATTTTGATCACCAACTGATATGATCTGGCTTATGCATTATGAATGATGCAGAAGAGGGTGACTGGCTCTCCAAACCATCTGCAAAAGTAGCAACAGTTAAGAAACTGGGGGGATGAAGAGATGAATTTGCATATGGGTTTATGGATTAATTCAAGGGGTAGGCAGCAGTTACTTTCAGTAGGGGGTTGTTTAATTAATGTCAAGAGGTTTTTCAGATGTGCTACAATGATTCACATAATTTCAGTTGGACCATTAAGACAGCAGTCCAAACTCTCCGGGGAGTCAGACCACCCCCTACTCCATATCATGGATATTTCTGAGTGAGAACAGGGAAAAGTAGCATCACCACGGAAACCACAGATAGCGCAGATGAAACATATTACCATGGGAACTGAAAACTATGTAATTATGCAAAAATATAGCAGATTAAACATATGATCAGTTTAAGAAAGTAAAGTTTTAATATGGCACAATTTCTAGACATGTTTTAGGGTATCTTTCCCCCTCCTTGCATTACCATTGTTATCGCAATGCATCCTGTTTGACATCCATAAGGTGCAAATGCGGGAGATAAAATGATGTATGTGGTATGGAACGGCAAGCAACTGCAGCGAAGCAGAAACTAGAATGTGTGCGTGTGCGTGTGTGTGTGTGTTTGTGTGTCTGCAATAAAAGAGAGAGAGTGGAAAAGTATGGGAGAGAAAAATACTGCACCCTCTTTGTCATAACATGATGGACCTTGCTGGAAACACAAACTGACAGCAGTGTTTAATTTCCTTGCAATATCGGAAAATTGAATGCAGTAGATAAACACTGACACGGCTTTACATCAACACTAAATGCTTATGATTAACCATCAGATCCTGCAAAAATATTCAATCATAATTCAAGCAAAACTTTTTAAAAACTAGAACACGATGTATATTATTCTATATTTGAATAAATAGGAATAAATAATAATGAATGAATGAATGACAAAAAATGGTCTGCTAATGTTTGTTTCATTTCTTTGTTGCCATCCACATGGCAATAAAGAAATGACAATAATTAAAAGATAAATAATAATCATACATGGATTGACTGTTCAATTAGTTGCCTCTGAACACTAAATTATAACATAAAGAGAGTGACTCCCTGAATGGAGACCTTCAAGCATTGGTCCTCCATCAATGCTAATTTTATTATACTAATTTCTCACCTTAAGGCAAACAGGTTTTGTTGCATTAATATCCTGCACAATCAACCAGCCGAAAAGCGGCCACAAACTAGTATACGCTTAATACCATTCCCAAGCTAATGGAGAGAGTTGTGTGAGGAAGAGTGTCCACCGTAAAATCATTGCCAAATAAAATATGCTGCTGATCAAGCATGTGATTCAGGACCTGGGTTAACAGCAACCCCCTACGGTGATGATGAGCATCATGTTGGGTGGAAGCTGTGCCGAAGCTGACTCAAGACAACGGTAGAGAAAAGGGTGTTTGGTTCAGGTCAGGACTGGGACAAAAAAAAATCAACCCTGGCACTTTTGGTCTCGATGGCCCAGATGAAAAAAAAAACAAAACAGAGATGGTTCATTCATATAAGTCCAGATATTTGTTTAATTCCTCAAAGTAATGGTAAGGTTAAATAAAAAATAAATTAAAATCATAAATGTATTATTCAGGAAGAGGTCCGAGGAGGTGTGGAGGAGGGGCGAGTAAGACAGTGGAGCTCAGGCGAAAGGGGGCATGGACAAAGTGGGAGAACATCTTACAGCGGAAAGTAAACTGGACAAACATCATTGAGGCAAATTTCCATCATGTCCATTTCCTTGCTCAGGTTGTATATGATGCCTTACCAAGCCCAGCCAACATCCATGTGTGGGGCAAGAGTGACACACCAGCATGTCCGTTATGCTCTGGAAGGGGATCCTTACAACACTTGCTGAGTAGCTGTCCAAAGTCCCTTGCAGAAGGTCGCTAATGCTGGCGCCATGACCAGGTGGTGAAGGAGGTTGCAGAAGGTATAGGTAACCTATATGTAACGCATGCTTTGCACACTCTTGGGTTTCTCTTGATGAGCTTCATGGGGTACTCACATGAAATGGTTTTCCAACAGTCTTGAAGGAGTTCCCAGAGATGCTGAGCACTTCTTGGCCCTTTTGCCTTCCTTCTGCGCTCCATCTCATCCTAAAACATCTCGACATCTCGATGGGATGGCATGTTGCTGCAGGATGCTGTGGTAGCTGGTTCAGTGGGCCTTCAATTTTGAAAAAATCCCCAACAGTGTCACCAGCAAAGCATCCCCACACCCCACATCACACCTCCTCCAAAGCTTTACAGTAGGAACCATGCTTTTAGAGACCATCCGTTCACCTTTTCTGCGCTGCACAAAGACATGGCGGTGGAACCAAAAGATCTCAAATTTGCACTCATCGGACCAAAGCACAGATTTCCATTGGTCTAATGACCATTCCTTGCATTTCTTGGCGCAAACAAATATCTTCTGCTTGTTGTTTTTCCTAAGTAGTGGTTTCTTAACAGATATTTGACCAAAAAGGCCTGATTTGCCCAGTTTCCTCTGAACAGTTGATGTAGACACGTGTCTGCTAATGGAACTCTGTGTGGCATTTATCTGGCTGTAATCTGAGGTGCTGTTAACTTGGGATTTCTGAGGCTGGTGAGTCAGATGAAGTTATCCTCAGCAGCAGAGGTGACTCTTGGTCTTCCTTTCCTGGGACGGTCCTCATGTGGCCCAGTTTCATTGTAGCACTTGATCATTTTTGAGACTGGACTTGGGGACACATCCCGAGTTTTAGCAATTTTTGACTGACTGACCTTCAGTTCTTAAAGTAATGATGGACTGTCATTTCTCTTTACTTAGTTGATTGGTTCTTGCCATAATATGAATTCTAAAAATTGTCACATAGGGCTGTCAGCTGTGTAACAACCAGACTTCTACACAATACAACTGACTGAAGTTATACTCTGTTGAACAGAGTGTAACTATAAGTACACTTTTGAAGGACTTACTCAGCACAATTCAAACTGGAACCGGAAAAATTGTATTCGGTGATGTACTCCTACACGGGACACCTTAAGCAGCTAATCAAGTTAGCCTGGATATGCTAGGGAGCTAAACGTAGTTTCTCATGGGAAGAAAGCAATAATGAGTTTGGACTGGCTGGTTGGCCGTGTTAGAATGAGGGGGCGGAGCCCTGAGCACAGCTCGACAGGTCTGCCATAGACAGACGTGGTGTCTTTGGAGCTTCCGTAGTTGGTCATGCCAAGGCGATTCCCATAGTAAAACACTGAGTGAAGTTAGAAAAAGAACTTTAATGCCAAAGTTGTCCAGAAACACAAAAAATACAGACGGTAAGAATGCAAACACTAAAATGAAGTGAGAAACCACAGAGTAAGGAAGCATGCAACCAAGAGGGAAAAGAGGGACTGTGGAAAACAAGGTGCACAGTAGCACACAGTACTGAGGACATTGCACAGGGTAAGAGAAGAACTGAGGTATAACTACACAAAAAGTAATGAGGGAAGCAGAACCAGGTGGGAGCACAGCTGGAAATTATAGACATAACTAGGCAAGGGAAGTAAACACAAAGAAAAAGCAGAAAACAACAGTGTGAATAATTCAGACCCTACACAGCGTTTGATAGTTAATAGATAATTTTATTTGCATTACACACAGATGCACTTTGCTTTAGCACCAGTGTCCCAGCACGGTCAGCTTTCAAGCTGTCTTCACACGCACGTCCTCCCTTCTGGTCTCCGATGTCACTATAAAGAAGGGAAGACCTTGTTAAATGAATCACCTCACCCTCCCTGGCACTGCCCCTTGAGCTCACTGCACCATGCCTCCCCTGCAGCTGAGCCAGGGACCACACGTCCACCACAAACAGTTAAAATAGGAAGACAGCAATTGAAGGAGGAATAAGGGTTAACTTGACTTGGGGAGAAAATAAGATCTAAACAGAAGCACATGGAAAGACAAAGGAAAACACCGATGAGACTCGAACTCTGAGGGCCACAACAAAAAGGGAACTAACTACGAGCAACCTGCATATCAACAGTAACCACAAAAATAGACACAATTTCTAAACACAGGGGATTAAACTAAAATAATCACTTGAGAATTAGCAAGTAAATACTAACTAGAACAAGTTAGTTGTGAGACATTATTGACAAGCTAAATATATACCACAAGATCACAAGGGAGGCAATACAGAATAACCAAAGCAAGCAATTTTATGAAAGAAGAAAAAACCCAAACATATGTCCTTCTCAAGATGCAGAAGAAACATTAACTCACAAAACTCAAACCCCAAAAAGAATAAATCAATGAAAAAACAGAAAGCTCTAGGTCAACGACCCTGGGACCATAACAGTCAGAGCATGTACCCCAAGATAAGAGATAAGATAAGATAAAACTTTATTAATCCCTCGGTTGGGTTCCTCTGGGAAATTTGGTTTCCAAAAGCACAGCACCGACAGAAGTTACTGAACGTGAGCAGAATATTATATATATACACATATATAAATACAGAGACATATATAAATAAAATACCGGTATATGAAAGCGATAAATAGAATAAACAGGAATAAGAATACAAGGAAATTGCACATTTCAAGAATTGAAGTCTATTGCACCGTTGACTATTAACAAAAGGTATTGCACAAAAAGTATTGCACAGTGAAGTGAAGAGAAGAGGCAGTACAGCTTAGTTGTTCCCCCCTCCTTTGTCCTCCTGTTTCCCCTCCCTCTCCCAGTTTGATGGCGTGTGGGACAAAGGAGTTTTTAAGTCTGTTGGTTCTTGTCTTTGGGAGAAGCAACCTGTCACTGAACAGACTCCTCTGGTTGTTTATGGCCATGTGCAGAGGATGCCCAGCATTGTCCATAATGTCCAGCAATTTTTTTTAGTGTCTTTTTCTCTGCCACTGATACCAGAGTGTCCAGCTTCATGCCGACCACAGAGCCAGCCAGCATAGAAAGTACTCCTGCGACCACTGACTGGTAAAACATCCTCAGGAGCTTCCTGCAGATGTTAAAAGACCTCAGCCTCCTGAGGAAGTACAGTCGGCTTTGGGCTTTTTTATACAGGTGCTCTGTGTTGCATGACCAGTCCAGTTTGTTGTCCACCCACAGCCCGAGGTACTTGTACTTGTTGACCACCCCCACCTCCTCCCCCTCTATCTGAACCGGCAGTGGACCTTCCCTGGACCCCCGGAAGTCCACAACCAGTTCCTTGGTTTTTGAGGTGTTGAGTTGCAGGTGGTTTGTGTGACTCCATGTGACGAAGTTCCTCACCAGACTTCTCCTCTTCCTGATTATCCCAGATACACCCCATGATGGCTGGGTCATCTGCAAACTTCTGAATAAGGCATAATTCAGACAGCACAGTTCCCTGTCGTGCTCCTGTGCTGCTGACCACAGTGTCAGACATGATGTCCTTCAGCCTGACGTACTGTGGTCTGTCAGTGAGGTAGTCTGAGATCCAAGCGACCAGGAAAAACTGCATCCGAATTAAAGGCACTGGAAAAGTCAAGAAACATGATCCTGACCGTGCCTTTTCCCCCGTCCAGGTGTGAGTGGGCTGTATGTAGGAGGTACAGGTGGGATCCTCCACTCCGACATCCGCCTTGTATGTGAACTGTAGTGGGTCCTGGGCATGTTGTACCTGTGGTTGGAGGAGGTTGAGGAAGAGCCGCTCTAGAGTCTTCATGAGTTGCTGGGTGTCAGAAGAGAAAGCTAAGACCAAGAAGAGACCCAATTTCTCTTCTGAAGTTGGGTGTCAAACGAGAAAGATGAGTACGTTGGATGAAGTGCTAAAGAGTATCCCCAGGAGGGAGAGACAGAGGAAAGAGAGGAGGAAGAGGAAGAAGGGAAGAAAAAGTAGGATAGTCAGGGAGATTGAAGAAAAGACAGTAGTATTGGGAAGCTAGAAAAATAGCAAAGATAGAGGTGGCAAAGGAAAAGGCTTATAGTAAGTTGTATGCGAAGCTGGACACCAAGGGAGGAGGAATGGACTATCAACTGCCTGGGCAGAGAGATTGAACTGGAAAGGATATGCAACAGGTCATGATGGTTAAGGATAGGCATGGAAGTACACTTCCATAATTTTGAAGTCTGAGAGCCTGAGGAATCGAGGTGTACTGGTACCAGTTGTTAAGAACCAGCCTGATATGCAGGCTACACTAGCTACAGACAAAGTTGATGAGCCATATGATCTGATGTGGGCAAGAATTACTGAAGCTATTTTAAGAACGGAGATGACAGCATTGTCAGGGTTTATAGACTAATAGTACTTTTTATAGTACTAAATTATGATTAGTGCTAATGTCATAAAGAAAAAAATATCTGAAATAAAAAGTCTGTCATCATTACATTAATCAGTTGCCATCTGTTTAGCTGCTATAAATATTAAAATATATAAATAATCTCTTCAGAGTTGACTTTACTGTTAATGCTACGGTTTGTCACAACAGTGATCTACTTTCTAAAACTACAAATGCAGGGAATTGTTCCAGCTGTTGATCCAAAATACTGAGGAAAATGGGTCTTTATACAGAGGTGCATATGGAAACACTTCAGTGATGCAGCTGAATGCCAAAATTTTCTCAGCCCAAACAGCCTTTCAGTAAGTTCTCTGATAAAAACCCAAACACACCCGTTTCTTCTTTTGCTGTGTGGACATTGTGAGTCCTACTCACACATCAGAAGTAAAGAATCCACTCATATTCACTCTGCTTTGAAAACACTCAAAAGCCCAACCCTTCCATGACTGTGTGTGAGTAATAGAGAGTCCATGTGATGAGAGGAAATTCACAGCTTGCCATTTATCCTCAGACAAAAGCTCTGGGAAGAATAAAAGCAAAATTGGAGTGCCTACTGAAGCTGTTGAGAGGGCCCCTAGCCGAGACACAAATTGCTTTCCTCCTTTGCTCTACACAGCCCTAACATGGTCGAGGCCTCGTACATCAATTACCAGCCACCTCAATGGAACATCTCTGCCACTGTAGTACCTTTTCTGGTTTAATGCCAAATGAGTGCTGCGCCTGCTGCACATCACAGAAGTCAAGCAGCCAATACGGAAAAGGCAGGTGCATTATAAATCAGCTGCCCATCCAGAGGAACTAAGTAGCTGTTGACAGGTGCCGGTAGTAGTAACAGAGAAAGCTGACAGCGGTTTGCGAACTGGAGTGTGGTGCAGCTTGCTGATTTTACATAATGCCTTCGGGCACTAATGATTACGTTTTGAAGGATTTTCAGCACCCAGCTTGCCAAGCAGTTTGTGTTTTATGATTTCTCTCTGTGTTCATTAGAATGTGAAGCCTCACTGCCCCCCTGCTTTGAACAAGCGTTGTGGTCTTACTCCAAATCCCCCATTCCCAGAGACATCTTTGTCCTGGCCAGTAGTCCATCAGAGTCCAACACAAGTGAGAAGGAGTGAGGAAGAGAGAGACTAAACTGAGACGAGGGAGCACAGCCATTTTGTCCAGCTTGCTACATCCCAAGCTTTCATCTCTTGCCTGGTTTCCTGCCAGATAAACCAGCAATCCCAAGACACAAGCTGGTCTGTCCTCGGCAGCTATTAAAAAAAACCTGATATGTGCTTGCTCTCTGCACTGGCATTTTTTCCTACAGCCATTTACTGAGTCCAGGTTCGGCCAAAAAAAGAGAGGTTAAAGATATTAAAAATGTCTAATGTATAAGGCAGTTGGAAGTGCGTTGGGAGGTAATGATTGATGCCTCAGTGCTCTAACATTTATGCTAAGTCGGTTTCTATGTTTTTTGAAGAAAGCAGTAATGGTTCTTTGGGCCTCTGGGCAGCTACATCTCATGCCTGTATGTATCATAGATCCCTGCATGCCCATGTAAGAGCAAGATAATGGAAGGCCAGCCGGTCTGGTGGGATGACCAGAGGTGGGAGAACATACTGTAGCATAGACACTAACAGAGAAGCCAATTAGTAATTTCAGCATTTGCTTGTTTAACAAGCATGGTGCAGAGGTCTCTGTTAAATTAATATACAAATCTGAACTTGCCAAAAGCAGGTCGTTGTTGTTGTTATGAATCACATCACAGCCACTTTAAACATTCAGCCAGAAGACAAGGCACAAGGAAACATTTAAAAAGCTTAAAGGGAAAGGAAGATGGAAGACTTCCTCAAGAGATACCTATAGTGCAAGCTTTTAAAAAAAAAAAAAAAAAAGCACAGTTTAGGGATTTACGTTATGGGATTTGATTTTATTCCGACACTAGAGACTTTTGTTTAATTGCTGTTCACATAGGAAATCACTCAGCCGTTGGGCAAATCAACAGTGCTCTCAAAATTCTGCAGACACACATACAGACTTTTACTCTCACACTATTGAGTTATACGGCTCTCATTCAGCTTTCTGATTCGGCTGAAACATAGCCCAAGGGGAAATGAATTTCTAAAATCCAAACAGTGTTCAATCTAATTGCCCTTTATTTTCTGAAAGCCACTACTGCACTGTTGTTCCTGCTAGTGTAGGGACATGATGGAGATATAATGAGAAAGAGCAAGATTACTATGCTGGACATGTTGCAAGAAAGACATTTAGCTAAAGGCAACGATGTAGGCCAAGACCGGGCCTAGCAGGAGGGAAAACATGCTGCTGACTCTAGTGGTCTAAACTGTTATTCCCACACTAAATGCTAAATGTCACTGATGTTATTACGCTCTCTGGAGCAGCATATATCTTTGTGCTGAAATAGGCAAATTCTCAAGTGGGACTGTGTTTGTAAATTGCGAGTTTGGTACCATTTTAAAGACAGTGTGGCATCTATTTAAGGGCTCTCACAATCAGTCATATTTCCCAAATGATCTGTAGCCACTGAAAAAGCATGACATGGTGTAAAATTTCAGCTGTAGAGCTGGTCGGATAGAGCCAGTACCTTTTTGTATGGACCTTCATATCTGACTTCTGGTTCTGTCAGTCTCTCTTTAACTGTCTTCCCATGCAAAAAACATTGTGTTTTACTGATAATAGTGCCTGCACTCATTTGTCTGACCTGTTGTTATACGTTGTAAACTCTGGTTCGTTAATCTTAAGATTTAGGCGTTCAAATTGATTGCCTTTTAAAAAGGGTGTATGTGTTACATGTACTGGTGTGACTCAAGTGAATAAATTGCAGATTATTCTCTTTAAATACTCACACATATACAGTTAGATATAATAAATCAAGATAAACACACAGTTCAAAGTCTGTAATATGCACATTTTGTGTTTCCCCTTTCTAAAACAAGTAACACTGCTCATGTGAATCTTTACCACAGTAGCGGTATCACTAAGAGGACAGTATGTCAGTTAAGTGTGACATTTTTTGGTACCATCATTTGTGGATGAGGTTCAAATGACAGAAAACTGACTTTTTCTGCTGAGTTGGCATTGCTTCCATATAAAAACTGACAAATCATTATGGTATCATAGTAGTTACATGTGATTACTGAAAACAATATATGCAGTGGTAGTCCAAGTATAAAGCATCAACACCAAAGTACTTCATGTTGGTTCTTGAGAACACCTATTAAAATATCTCTCTTAGAAACAAACATCAGTAGATTCTGGATCAAAATAGAGAGGATTTGGACAGATGGGTACAGCTTTATTGGGAACAGTCAGCATCCCTAGCAGACCCAAGGCATTATCAGTGTCAGAAGCCTGTTCAAGCATAAAAGCAACAGATAATCAATTTTTAACTGACTGTTTAAAAAAATCAAAAATAAATGACTACGACTTACTTATTTTACAAAAATACAGATATTGCTCATGCATGCAGAAATGCACGAGGTAAAATATCACTGTATATGTTAGTTAATTAATTGACTCATTTACTTTATGAGGGTGAGTTTAATACTTTTTGGTAATCTTATTTTGAAAAGCCTTTAGTCCCCAGAAGCATCCATCTTCAGAGTAGCCTGTAGGGGAAGTGCTGGTTCTGTCCCTCTCATTAAATATACTGGCTTAGGAGTGGAACAGTGGCTGTGTTTTTTTCTAAATTAGTTAATGCCCTTCCCTATTCAGGGGTTCAACATTTCTGGAGGCATCACTGGGATGTATGCAACATGTATGCCAAGAGCTAACCAAATTGACAGTCATCCTCCAAAATTATCCCAAGTGTGGAGGAAGGAGAAAATTCACGGCAAATCTTGGGGAGGAGCTGGAGCATGGGCTGCCTGTACTCTGAGGTGAAGCTAACTTACCATTAGAGCTAAAGCTAATATTAAAAGCTACCAGCACACCTGCTGTGACCTACTTTTTTTCTCTGGTGACAAAACAGGAAAATGGAGTCATCTAAACAAGAGAATTTGCAGTTGGAGGTGACAGAGGCACTATGCATGTTGTCCAGGGAGTGCCTTTTGGATTTGTGTGACTTTAACCATAGCCGGTCCAGAGCTTGAGCTGGTGGTTGAGAAAAAATAGGACAGCACTCATATCAATGATAAGCAGCCACCTTGAGTGGGAGAATTTAAAGGAATTGGAGGACAAAGGTACGTCTGAACTTCTTTGTCTTCAGGATAAGATTAATGAGTATTGCAAAATGCCAGACCCACTGGTTGCTGAGATTGTGCTCCAAACTACTGACCGAGCTAAAGAATTACAAAATGGACCGGTGCAGCACGAGCCTGTTCTTCACTTCAATAGAGAAGTGAAGAACAGGCTAAACTTTGTAAGGAAACTGAAGCTTTGCAGTTAAAATTGCAACTGTGAGCTTAGATAAACATTGCTGAAAGACGGCCGGCAGCCACTTAAACCTCTTCTTTATGGCATAAAGATTAAAATATCTGGCCAAATAGGGGAGCAAGGGCAGAGGGATTGCCTTACATTCTCTAGTTTGGCACACGAATTTAAAAATGGCTTGGTCAAAAGCTTTCCAGAAGTGGATATTGTAGATGCTGTGATAAGAGCGATGGCCCCTGGCATCTAGTTCTGTAGCTATCTTGAGGCAAAAATCTTCCCACATTAAGAAGAATTTGATGTCACAATCAGGAGAAGAGTGATACAGATCTGTACAAACAGCTGAGCTCTGAGGTCCAAGTTGTGAAAGAGATGATTTAAAATATTTATCCAAGCCCTTAACTTGAGGCAAAAGAGCTCATTTGCTTTATAAGACTTAAGTACAATTCTGAGCTGGTCCAAAACATGGTTTTTTTTTCATGCTGTGTTGTCAGGCTTGCAAAATGACAATATAAAGCATGATCTACAGCTATATCTTGAACTGACCAATGTCTCAGGTGTACTGTCACTGGAGAAATTTAATATTCCCTGTGCATGAAAGTGTGAGAAGCAGGACAAAAAGAAGATAATAATGCCAGCTCGTACTGCAGCCATCCATTCTGCACAGACCGACAGTACCACACCAAAGAATGAAAAATCCATTCAGCCAAATCACAGTAAGTATTGAGTGTTTAAGTAAGTATGTGTGGTAGCATTGAACACTGCTTGGCGGGCTGGTGTATGAGGGGAGGAAGACAAATGAGGCATAGCCCTTTAAATGAACAGGAGTCACTCCAGCAGGAAAGGGAGTCCCAATACAGTTCCTACTGTTGCATGGAAGGAAGTAAAGTAAAACTGTGCAAAAGTATGCTTTACTGCTCCAAATCATGTCAGGCAGAACACTAAACTCATCACAAAGATTATCATGCATAGGCGTTATGCAAGAAAACTCAAAACATCCCACCAAAACAAGAGAACTGTAAAGCCAAAGTAGAAGCCTAAACAGAACAATTATTGGCTCAAATGAGATCGGACTTATTGTTGAAACAATAAGTCCGACCTCTGTGCTGCACTAGATCAACAACAAGGATGAAAAATGCATGTCATAGCATACGCCTCCCACATGCTCACAGAGTCTTAGAAGAACTACCACCTACATTCCAGAAAACTGGAATTTCTGGGTTAAATGGGTTGTGACAGAGAGATTCAAGTATTATCCGATTGACTCATCTTGTACGGTCTACACCAACAATAATCCAGTCACTTATGTCTTATCATCAGCCAAGCTCAATGCAACATGCCACCTGGCTGAGTTGGTGGATTTTCACCTTACCATGAAATATTATCCAGGAAGATAAAATAGTAAAGCAGACAGATTGTCAAGAATGTCGGTTGATATTGGGACCATGATTAGGTAATGCATGGAGAAGAACGCACTAACATGATATGGTTCGTGCCTCTTGTAGCTCAATATGTACAAGTTGATGACCCAACACTTTTGACCATTTCAGCTGAAGGAATTTGTGCTGCCCAAAAAGAAGATCAATGCATTGGTAATGGTCCTTGACCTGCAGTCTGGCACAAAACCCAGAGGTCAGCAGCTGAGGTCTCTGACCAGGGAGACAAAATGACTGATACATGTATGGGATAGACTAAGACTGGACAGTGGTGGAGTTTTGAAATGCAAAACAGCAGTCAAAATTCAGCTGGTCCTGCCTGTGAAGTATAAAGAAACAGTATTGACAGCATCACATGATGAGATGGGACATCAGGGGATGGACCAGACATCCTCACTTATAGGAGACAGATTTTTCTGGCCACAGTGCAAAGGATATTGAGCATTCTTTCCCTGAGCTGCTCTTGCATAAAAAACAAAAAACCCAGGAAACAGACAGGAGCCTACTCACTAGCATAGTTACAACCCAACCCTTGGAACTAGTGTCTATTGATTTTGTACAGGTTGATAGATGCTTTGGGGGCTAAGAATACATATTGATTGTAATAGACCATTTCACACGGTTTGCTTGCCCTTATATAACAACATCTAAAACAGGCAACACAGTTGCTGACAAGCTTTTTAATGACTATGTTCTGAAGTCTGGCTTTCTACTGAGGATCCTGCATGATCCAGGAAGAGAATTTGAAAACTGGTTGTTTGCCCAGCTGTAAAAGAACTGTAGCATTGCAAGCTCCAGAACAGCACCATACAGTATCATGGTGAATTGAAATGGTCAGAGCATTTTAACAGGACACCCCTGCAGATGTTGAAAACATTCACTGAGAGGAAAGATTAAACTGGAAGGCGTAATTAAATAAGCTCATTTATGAATACAACAGCACAAGAAGTGACGTGACGGTTTTCACCCTTTTACTAGACCATGTTTTGATCAGAAATTTGACCCCTCATGGGGGAACAGGCAAGCTTCGTAGTCACTGGGATGACTGCATCTACAAAGTTGTGGTGAACAGAGATCTCCCAACTTAAGGGACAGCAGAATTTTGCACCGTAACCTTTTGCTTCTATGTAACCACTTACCTCTGGGGGTCCCACTCAAGGTGGTTTAGCCAAAAGAAAAGGACAGAAGAAAAGCTGGAAAAGATGCAGGTACTGTACTACAGTCTGAAAGCAGTAGCAACAACAAAGATGACTGGTACTGTTACATACCTTCACATGCTTCTCCAGCAGTACAGCCCCAGGAAAATGGAAACAGCAAGCAATCGTACATGTTCTGATGGCGTTCCACATCCTGAGCTGAAAAAAAAGTTTGAGAAGGATACAGATAAGGGTGAACCTGTGTTGATATTATGATCTAATGTTGGCAGTGTTTGCTTTATGTGTGACTCCTCCCACCAGAGGATGGCTGTGGTTTTTTTCCCTTTCTCTCTTAGGAGGTGGACACCTGGGCGTGCCTGCTGAGTAGCTGGGTGGAGTCTCTTCCTGTCCTGGGATTGGATATTGGTTGATCACCTCCAGTACTTAGCTACCTGGGCCCTATTTCAGGAAGCCGGTTTAGTGCAAACTCTGAGTAAGTATACCCTGAGTTAACGAAAACTCTGGGTTTTCGGTTTCACAAAGCGAGTTTAGATTAATTCTGAGTGAGTTACTATGACGACACACTCTGTGAAGCTAACCTGCCCCCTAGCAGGTTTACTTCAACTAACCCTGACCTTCTCCGCCTCTTTGTCAGAAACCTGACTGTAGGAAGTGTCAGACATGGTGTGCCCCTTCCTTGAAGAGCCAGTAGATGTTGAAGCCCAAATTCTCCGCAGAGCTCTCCGCCGGGAGAGAGTGATTAGAGCGCGTTCGGACATTTTATCATTTCCTGATGATTTTCTGTGTGAACGTTACCGTTTTTCAGCACAATCTATAATTCATTTGAATAACATCCTCAGGCCTAATATTGCTCATGTGACACATCACGGACATTCTCTCAGTTCTGTACATATTATTTGTATCGCACTTCGGTTTTTTGCAAACGGGAGCTTTCTGTATAATATTGGTGACGCTGAGCACGTTTCCAAGGCTACCGTCTGTCGGGCAGTCAGGAATGTTACAGTTGCACTGAAACGTCTCCTGTACTCGTTTGTGGTGTTCCCCGGTCATAGACCCACAAGATTTATCAAAGAGGGATGCCACAAAATTCCAGGTATCAGGATGAACGAAACTTAATCCATGATGTGGTGATATTTGAACTACTACTTAAATTTTACATTTATTCTCACGGTTCCCAGGCGTGATTGGCTGTATAGATGGCACTCACATTCCAATCATTGCTCCTTCAGTAAATGAAGGAGACTATGTGAACAGGAAGTCTTTCCACAGCATTAATGTACAGGTACATAGTTCCCTGTAGCATTTCAAACTAACAAATTATTTCATTATAGTAATGGATGCTAATTTGTGTTCTCTGCACTGTGAAGATCATATGTGATGCTGCCAACATTATCACAAATGTGGAAGCCAACTGCTCAGCCTCTGTGAGTGGTGGTGGTGGAGGACCCCCACCTGTTTTTCGGGCCTCCGCTTTTTTTCTGTTGAGCATACAGAGTAAGCAAATATGTACTTGTAATGTGCTCAGATAATTTCAATAAGTGCTTACAGAGGGGAAATTAATGTAGCCTCTAACTGCAATTGATTTACATCGGACAAACAGACCAAGCACTATGGCCCATGATACAATTACACCTTACCTGTTTGGACTATATTTTTATATTTCATTTTTACTTGCTGCCAGGAACGTTTGGGGCCTGTTGGGTTGCACCTGCGCTCAAATCACATCACAAAATAAAATGTATAAAATACAAAATAAAATAAAATATAATAAAATAACGTGTTAAATGGGTGGAAATCCCTAGATCAATGTTTAAATTAACACTCACGCATTGACTCTGTCGGCTATGTTTTGCCATGCATGCTCCCTTTCTTTTGCAGCTGAGGCTGTGTTACCTTTTTTCCGCGGAATTTGCATGTTATCGGCATATGCTGCCATCAGAATTTCGGCCTCAAGCGCTGTAAAATACATTGACCGCGCCTTCTTTCCCTCCGTCTCCATGGTGACTCGCTTAATCTGTGCTCCACTAATCAGGGCTTTATGTATCCTCGTGCGCGCGCTTAACTTGGGGTTAAAGCAACTCCGCGTTGACTGAACTAATTGTTATCAGCCTTTCTGAAACCGAATATTCCGAGTTGGACAGTTCGGGGTTACTCAACCCTGAGTATCGTTTTTCACTCTGAGTTTTCTAAACCGGCTTCTTGAAATAGGGCCCTGGCCTCCTCTCTCTTAACCTCCACCATCCAACAAAGAACCTGTGTTTTTGAGTCGTTGCTGTGTAGAGTGTCTTTGCCAAATTGATTTGCAAGTATAACCTTGTGTGTGTGTCTGGCGTTAGTACCTCAATTTTGTAAATAGCTGTAAATAGTTTTGTCAAGTAGCAATCGTGTATTTTGTTCACCTTGTATATATTGGATGCAAACTGCATTTCGTTGCTCTGTACCTGTGCATGTGCAATGACAATAAAGTTGAATTCTATTCTATTCTTATTCTATTCTATTCTATTCTATTCTATATTCTTCACTGCAGCAGCCTAGTAGGCGTGAGAAGCCATTTTTGTTGATTGAGTTTTCTCCTGTTTTTCATTTAGAAAGTTAGGTAAGTGAATTGTCTTTTGTTTGGTTTTCATTTGTGTAGTAAAGCATAGGGACCATTAGGGAGTTTTGTTTGTTATTTTTGGCACTGCTCACTGCTGAAGCAAATAAATGGCTGCTTAGCATTTTAAAAGATACTATTGTTTGTGTTCTTGCTTTGGTGGAGCGGGAGTGGGCCAATTTCTTGTTGCGTTCAATACACGCCTAGACAAAGAACGTAACAGTTGGATAGTAAGGAAGGTTACACTAAACCCAGTCACCTGCACCAAGAACACACATGTACCCAGGAGGACATCATATTACAGATTAAGGCAGTCTTGGAGTGAGGGATGCAATCACCTGACTAGTTGGGAATGAATCAAGTGGCACTAAACAACCCCTTAGTTATGCTGAAATCGGCTTAGACTGCTGGGGGCTGGACTGCTAGGTGCATTTCTTCTTCACTTTCCATATATATCACTATTGCATTTTAACAATAATAATTCATTTTAAACTCTGGCTCTCTCCTGTATGTGTCTTTTGTCCTATTTCACTCTGCTCCCTTATCGTTCTCCTCATCCCCAAACTGTCACTGCAGATTACTGCACCACCCTGAGCCTGATTCTGCCAGAGGTTTCCTCCTGTTCAAAGGGAGTTTTTCTTTTCCACCGTCTCCAAGTACTTGCTCATAGGGGATGTTTGATTATTGAGGTTTATCTCTAACATTGCAAGCTCTTTACCCTACTATATAGATCGCCTTGAGCCGACAGCTTTTTGGGATTTATTGTTTAAAAAAAAAGAAATTTAATTAAACTGAATTGAATTAAAATTTAAAGTGGGCTATTGGTAGAATAATGTCATTTTTTGTTGTGTTTACTTAATGCTTTAGATTAACATTAAACACAAAATCAGGGAGTATACATTTATTTTCACAGCGTAATTAACAGTAACTTATTAAAAATTAGTAAAATGTGTATATTATTCACCTCCTGACTGACTTCATTTAGTAAGTTAAGAAAGTTATTGGAATTTACAGTGTATGAAGAGATTCAGTGTAGCTTCAGTGAGTGTTATTACGCTTCAGTCTTGACATTTAATCCATGCCAATTTATCACTACAGCAGCCCACCCCAGCAGTAGTATCTGCTGGGGTCGGTGGGTGGTTTATTGCTTCATAGTGAACCTCTGGCACAGACACAGCAAGTGACAGGTTTTTCCTTTTATGCCTTTCCGTGTATGTACATGGAGGTGCATGTGTTGCCATGGGGTAAGGGGTGTATAAAAAATAAAGAATTGTCATAAAAGAAGCCATTGTCTAAACCATTTATAGCTGCCGGCCAAGTTTGCTGTTGTAAAGAGATACAGTAATGAATTTCTCCAGTGGTCTAGGGAACAAAAGGGCATTACAAAGATTCTTGAGAGGTTCATTAACATATTTGCTGCATTGAGGGACTAGTTGATGATCATATGTATAACCCCAATGTACACGTATTCATTACTTGCTTATAAAAGAAGCTTGCATCAAAAAGCCACACCTAGAAGCTGAATACATTCTGGGGTAAATCTGTCGTAAATAATATTTCCTCCGAATCATCGCCAGCTCTCAGGAGCATCTTCTGCATTTCCTTCGATAACAAAAAACAGATTATTTTATTTCATACCAGTTTTTCTCAAATGCCTGTGCATCACCGTGATTGATTTTCAGGTAATTCACTGAAGGAGGATGATCAAATGAGTGTCCCGTAACATGGTGCACCAACAGATTATAAAGGTGACAGTCTGTCTACAAACTTCCCTAGCTGTCACAAAAAGCATGCACTTCTTTAATAATGTGAATATTCCTAGAGAGAATTTAACTAATCCTTGCAAAGACAAATAACTGTGTCACTTCAGAGAAAGCTTTCCCTGAAAGACTGAAGTCAGATACGTAACTCTAGCATAAAAAAGAAAAACTTTTTTCCAATTGGTTTACAACTGAATGTAGAAGAAACCACACACTGTCAGAACTTCACAGTGATTTCCCTGCAGCTAATCTTGAGGATGGGAGTAAAAGTCAGTTATGTTGTATTTGAAGGCATTTTTTCCTTTACATATACTTTGTTTCAGCTTCCTTAGCCTTCCCTCGCTATTCTGTCTTCCTGCTCCCACACCCTGCTCTGGGCTCTCTGAGGCCCATGACCCATCACTTCTGCTAAGACCTCTAAGGGGCCATCCATCACTAGAGCAGCGTTGTAACCTGGGGATAGATTTCCTCTTCCCTTGCCCACTCATCAATCACAACAGGCTACTGTGCATACCCAAGCAGCTTGCGAAAGGTGGGAAAGGCCAAGCAATGTCATTCACTAAGCCAAAAAGGAACCTGCAATATAGAACAAAAAAGCATATATGCATCAAACCACTTTTTTTACATGTCAAAAATAAATAGACTAATCTTTTGATGAGGAAAAACTTGATCATACTTCTTAAGTATGCAAGTAAGCAACAGGCTATCTCTGTGTGTTTATGCATGATTAATTGTGAACATTAACTTCAATAAAAAGCTGAAGTTTAAACAGTAAATTCACCTAAAAGAGAGAATGTGCTGGAAAGTTTCTGGTCAGTAATCAGCAACTCTGTGTCAGCCGGCTTAAACAAAATAGTATCTTCACAGGTGCATCACTTACAGTTCACAAGAAGGTCACTCAAACATACAAGCAGTTTTTGAATCATACATCACTTACCTGAAGATGTTATCATGGGGGAAAACGAGAAACCATTGATCAATTGTGAATGAAGGTACTGGAGGGGGGGGGGGGGTCACAGTGATGCAAAACAATGCAAGGAACAATTAAAGACTCCCATGAGAGCTTAGATGAAAGGGGAGCACTAATGTCTCACAACACACAGGAAAGAAGTGGTGATGCAACAGAGTAGAAAGAGCAAAAAAAAAAAAGGGGGGGGGGGGGAATAGGAGAAAAGCAAAGTGCAGGCACCTACAAGAAGCCATGTTCCTTGTCACTGACACCTACACAAAGAGGATGCAGTGGTGGTTAAAGCTTTTGTAATGTCGATATAGCAAAGGCTGAGTACACTGGATGATGGGGTTGAGTCAGACAGTGCCAGGTGTCCTTTTGACATGGGCACCACTCCCCTAAATGAGTGGCTGAGAGAGCGAGTGCGGCTGTCACCAACACCCTTCCAATTAAAACCTCTAATTAATCAGAGCTATTTAAAGCAGCCCATTCATCCCCAATGGCGGGAAGCACGCTGATGAGAGGAAAGATAAACCGCACATCTTTGGTCTGATTTACCTTTTTTCTAAGCTGCCCGTTGGCATTATTGCTTTCTTTCCACAGCTATGATATGCAGCTGCTATGCACAGTTACAAATGTAAGAATAACTGCATCTGGAGCAGGATATGTATTTTCTTTACCTTTTTCTTTTGAGGAATAATAGGTTGCTGTATTGTATGCTTGTACTGTTGACGATCATTAATATAAGTTAAGTAAATTATGTCTTTTCCCTGCAGTATACTGACAAACAAACAGGTGATGTGTGATTAAATGTCAGCATTGAGACATCATTAAAGATTTTTGATTAAAAATAAAAATCATAAAAAATGTTTTCATATTAGGATTATACATAATGATGTTCAGTGTTTGGTAAAGGTTGGAGCTTCTAAAAATTTACAGTGGAAGTTAAACTATAGGTTCAAGCTACTTAAGGGAAAAATATAGTTTGGACAAATAAAAATGCATCAAATTGTTAATCTACATATGTTTCAAATATAAAATTTTAAAAGTAACAAAAAATAGCACATCAGTGAGTTTACAATAAAGGTTTTCCACTTTTTCACATGCTGTTTATATAGTGCCCATGGTGATTCTTACTGAGACTGAGATCCTTATCCATGATGACGTCGCAGTGTGAGCGCTGAGCAATACCCCCCTTTGCACATACACTACACAAAGGTCAGATGTGTGGTTTAATGAATGCTTTGTCTTCATAATAGTTAGGGCGGAAGAAGAAGGTGATGGAGCAGGTGAAAGGGGGTTAAATTCAGTAGAAAATGATAAACATATATTTGTTTTCTGTTTCTGACTCTAAAATGATCATAGTTCCTGTGGTTAATGACATGACAACGTAGCAAAAAGGTAAATTAACTACTTGAATCACAATTATACAATCAAATGGAAAATTCAGAAGATTCCCATGAAACACCCTTACTGCTTCTTTAGAAAATAAGAGGGTAAGAAGTAAGTGGTGCTAATCAAATGCACTTGATTAAAGCATCATCTGCATGTAGGACAGCCTCTATAAAAAGAGTTTTTGTGGGGGTTTTGGACTGGAGCATTTGGGTGTGTTAACTTAATGTCACAGTCTTACCAAGAGTGGAGACCCACTCTGAAATTGGGTCATGCAAACAGGACAATGATGTCAAGCACAGGAGCAAATCTATAACAGAAAGGCTGAAAAAGGAAAAGATTTTGCAATGTCAAACTCCAAACCTCAAAGTCAAAGACCAGACCTCAACCTGATTGAAATGCTGTGGCGGGTCCTTAAGAGAGCTGCGCATAAATGAAAGCCTGTAAACCTCAATGAGCCAAAGCAATGTTGTAAAGAGTTCAGTATTTTCTGGTAACTAATAAATACGTATGAGTGCAAGTGACTGACAAGAAGAAAGAAGCGTGAAGCGTGGTAATTGGTTGTATAAAAGTAAGATGTCATTATGGTCTGTATGGTAGAATTAGAGATGCTAGGTTTTTTTTGGGGGGGGGGGGGGGGGAGGAGGGGGTTAAAGTTGGATTTCAATGTGGAACGAGGATGCTTTTTTCATTTCTAACCATTTGGGGGTTTTTTCTTATGCATAACACATTTTCCCACCAAATCAAAATTTCGAGCCTTATCAGTCAACATTTTAGTTCTCAGTATCATCTCAGCATCCATCTCAGTTATTCAATTTACAATAGATAAACTTGGAAAGCAAATTATTACAACGACAGTTCTCTAGTGGCATTGGGAAAGTGGAACTTAAGCCCATTTTTCACCATATGCTTGTAGCGCTGTGCCATAGTATCAAGTGTGATTGTGTACTTTGGTTTTTCGTTTTACATTTGATTCAATTAGTTTGTTTTACTACAGTTTTTAATTGTATGTACCTTCACATAGGTTGTATTTTCCTTAATGTTTAAGCTTTTCCCTATTTACATGCTTCTTTTTTTTTTGTAGCATTTCTAATTTTGCTTGTGCTTTCACGTACTACATGCGCTTTCCCCAAAGCGTCAGCCACAGCAAAGTCCTTCTGGAGGGTCAGATCCAGACTGCTTTGTGTCACGTTGGAGATAATGGACAAATTTTGCATTCAGTTGGCACTTCAAGTAAAGAGGTTGACAATAGTTAGTGCCAAGGTGAAGAAACAGCAGAAAATGATCATGAAACATGTGGATAGAAATGGCTGGAGTCACATATACACACATGAGATGCAGAATTTCCTCAAGCTGAAACAATCATTTAATCACACTCAAAACTTTCTAGAAAATAAAAGGAAGCAACATATTGACACCCTTTATTTTCTCCCTGAAAAGAGCTCATTAGCTTCTCGTGCCGTCAATTGAGCTTCCCAGACAGAACTTCCTCTCACATTGAATACAGATCTCATCTCCTTGTCTTAGATTAAGACACTCAAACCCTAACCATAGCCATAACCCTCAGAATGTCAAACAAATTTAACCAAAAATATCTCATAATTAGATGAATTTTTAGTGAGCACTGAATGACCTGCAGGCATGATGCCTACCTGAAGGGATCAGTTCAGGGTGGAAGCATTGTCTCTAAATGAAAAGATTTCTATTTCCTACACCTGTACTATTTACTTTTTTTTACTGTTTGCATATTTATTTTTGAAAAAAAAAACATACATGTGTCAACTGCTTAGTCAAATGTCTCTCCAGACAAATTGCCTCCCTCAGTTAATCACCCCTATTTACAAGGCAAGGCAAGGCAAGGCAAGGCAAGTTTATTTGTATAGCACAATTCAACAACAAGGTGATTCAAAGTGCTTTACAGAGACATTAGAAACAAGAACAAATAAAAAGCATGATTTAAAATTGATTAAAACAAGCAAATAAACTAACTAACTAATTAACAAACAAACAAACAAACAAAACAGTATATAAAATCAAAACAGATAAAATCAGAACAGTAGATAAAATCAGTAGTTAAATGTAAGTTTTGAAATTTAAGCTTAAAGTGTGGATTTGGTGCTTTATTCAAATGCAGCTGAGAACAGGTGAGTCTTCAACCTGGATTTAAATAAACTGAGTGTTTCAGCTGATCTGAGGCTTTCTGGGAGTTTGTTCCAGATATAAGGAGCATAAAAGCTGAATGCAGCTTCTCTGTGTCTGGTTCTGACTCTGGGAACTGATAAAAGACCAGATCCAGATGACCTGAGGGATCTGGATGGTTCATACTGGGTCAGGAGGTCATTGATGTATTTTGGTCCTAAACCATTCAGAGCTTTATAGGCCAGCATCAGAACTTTAAAGTCTATCCTCTGACGGATGTAAAATCTGAACTCTGCCTATTACCCATTAAGTACCTGTCAGTTTGACTGAGGAGCAATTAAACTGAATCACCCCATTACACAAATAAGTAGTAAGTAAGTGTTGGCCTCTGTTGTGTGTCCTCTAATTCAATTTAAAACAGTAATTCATACAACTTGGTATTAAGAACTCAAACACTTATTGAGTCTGAAAGCACATTAAATAATATGAAATGTAAATGGCTGAATCCTTTTCAGTCTGAAGATCTAAAATATATTCAGGGGAAGACAAAACTAGTGTGAGTAATTCAGGAGGTGAGGCAGAACTTGCATAACCATTTTATCATAAAAGAAGAAGAAGTGAGTTTTACTATTACCCCAAACCAAGTTTTCACTAATCTTGTGATTGATTTTGAAAACTAGAGATGGAAATAAGTAAGGCAGACCTGTTCCAGAGGAGTGGTTTTCAAATAAAACAGTGGGTAAGCACATGTTAGTGTTGACATAAATTAAGGTTCTCTGCTATTAGATATAGAGTCTTAATAAATTTGAGTAACACTCAGGTTACCCTACCGCTGCATGTCAGTGAAAAGTTCTATTAAAGTAAAAATGAAATGCTTAAGTGAGTCAGGGCGAGTGTAATGTCTGAAAAAAAAAACATGTAAATGTAATTGTAAAAGCAAATTGAACCTTTCAGTAAATAAATAATAAAATTAATCAGATCCTACTGTTGAGATTTTTTTCTGGTGAGATCAGCAGAGGTGACGGTCAACATGAAGGTGGAAGTTAGAAAAATAAAAATGAAAGTACACAAATCAAAAACGCACCATCCACGTTTTAATCAAACATAAAAACTTATTTTACGTTTTGGAATGGAAAAAAAACCGCAGGCCATCATCCTGTGATTATGAACAACAGTAGCTGGAGATGGCGGAAGGTAGGTAACACAAACTGTTACCTATTTTTTATCCAAGACCCACAGTCATACAACAGTGTGGAAACAAGGGTTTTTGTTACATGATTGACACTGGAACCCAGGAATGTGCAGAATTATTTTCACAAACACAGCCATATCCACACTCTACAGAGAAGTGAAGCTTACAGCTGAGCGTAGTTTGAATACAGTAAATAGAGTTGTATTGAAAAAAGGTCCATCCATTCATCCATCTTCTTCTGCTTGTCTGGGCCCGAGTCACGGAGGCAGCAGTTTAAACAGAGAAGCCCAGGTATCCCTCTCTCCGGCCACCACCTCCAGCTTGTCTGAAGGAGGCGTTCCAAGGCCAGCTGAGAGATATAATCTTTCCAGCATGTCCTGGGTCTGCCCTGGGACCTCCTCCTGGTGGAACATGCCCGGAACACCTCACCCAGGATGCACCTTTATCAGGTGCCCAAACCACCTCAAATGACTCCTTTCGATGTGGAGGAGCAGCGGCTCTACTCTGAGCCCCTCCCAGATGGCTGAATCCTCACCCTATCTCTAAGGGAGAGGCCAGCCACCCTTCGGAGAAACCCATTCCTCGAAAATGATTTATCACTGAGATTGATCACCTTGAAAAAAGGTGATAAATCACAATATACGTTACTGCAATACTTTGCCAACCTGAGAATTCAAAATCAATCTGATATCATAGTAAAGTATCTTAATGATATGGTACCCTGGGGTCTCGTGGTGATTCACACGTGTAATTTTGACCACAAATCAGATTCAGAAGGTTGCTAGGGTCATTGTTCATTCTTTGTTACTTTTCTTAAAAGTAATGCAATATGTTACTTAATTACTTGCTTAATTACCAGCACACATACAATCTTTCTTGCCTTTGTTTTGAAACAACTTTAATCTCCACTTTTCAACTTCTCAAAATAGTATTTCGAGTTTAATCTTGAATTTTCAACTTTATTCTCAAAATAAACAAGAATATTTTTTAATGCTGCCTTAATGCTTTGTAAAATACAAACAAAGAATCGCAGTGAACAAAACAAAAAAACATGTTTTGTTTTTTTTTAAAAAGTGTTATAACCTAAAATTGTGACAGCAACATTCAAACCAAACAGGTAACGGTGCAGAGGAACAATGATGATCTGACTGAGGGAGGACAACTTTTAGTACACAGGGGCTGTCTGGGAATGAGTCATACATGGATTCAAGGCACCGGTGTTAGAGTAACTTTTTTTTTTAAAGTTACACATTGCATTTGTAGCACACTACTCCATAAAGTACTTTTGCATTACTTCATTATATGGCCTGGTGATTCTCAATTATCTGGTAATGATAAAAACCTTGAGTCAGAGTCCCACACATGTTCCTGTCGTCTGAGGACAGAGGCAGACTGTTCTTTTAGTGTTTAGGCATCAACACAAAGCCAGTATTCAGGCTAGAAACCCAAACAGCACTTAACAGCTACTGCCACAGCAATTCTACAGTATAAACAAGCACCGGCAGAAATGACGTTAGAAGCAGCATCACTGCTTTGTTAACTGTTTAAAATCACACTCTGATTGTCCTGCTGGGGCCTGCATACTCTCAGCTAAATTCTCTCTAGCTTTTGTATGCATCCCATCAGCAGACACCTGAAAAAAGTCAATGTTGTGTTAGCAACAGTTCCTTCTAACCTCGGTGCAGTTTTCACTTTATGTTCTTGTTATTTCATGAAAAAAGGACTAATATTCATGTCTCCATCCCTCAAAAGACCTCCAGCATTCACATTCGGTTAGCCTTTGAAACTCAAGTGGAGATAATTGGAAGTGTAACATGATTAATGATTTGAGTACAGTAATGTGTTGCAGCAAACATTCAATATGATTACACAAAACACTGCAAGACACAAGTAGAAACAATTAAGGAAAGACAAACACTGTGGGGGAAGGAACAAAAGCATGAAGTAAAACCAACAATAAGATCCATGACATCTAACTTACAAAATAAAGTGAGAATGAAAAAACAGAGAGGGACGCCACAAACACGACAAAGACACCTAAAATAACAACCGTGATATGTCTCTTGTATTAAATTATTATAAAATGTCATCTGTTAAAGGGAACTGACAGCTTGTAAGGAACTCTATGACTCATCATGTTTGGGTTTTATATTTTTTCTTTGTTGTGAACAGACTGCAGGAAGAAAAATGGGACGAGTATCTTTTAAAAAGACTGTGGTATACAGTCTGTTGAGATTTCAGGGGCTTTAAAATATATATATATATATAAAAAAAACACCCAGCACGCCCCTGCGGGCGGTTTATCCTTCAAGCTCGGGTCCTCTACCAGAGGCCTGGGAGCTTGAGGGTCCTGCGCAGTATCTTAGCTGTTCCCAGGACTGCGCTCTTCTGGACAGAGATCTCCGATGTTGTTCCTGGGATCTGCTGGAGCCACTCGCCTAGCTTGGGAGTCACCGCACCTAGTGCTCCGATTACCACGGGGACCACCGTTACCTTCACCCTCCACATCCTCTCGAGCTCTTCTCTGAGCCCTTGGTATTTCTCCAGCTTCTCGTGTTCCTTCTTCCTGATATTGCTGTCATTCGGAACCGCTACATCGATCACTACGGCCGTCTTCTTCTGTTTGTCTACCACCACTATGTCCGGTTGGTTAGCCACCACCATTTTGTCCGTCTGTATCTGGAAGTCCCACAGGATCTTAGCTCGGTCATTCTCCACCACCCTTGGGGGCATCTCCCATTTTGACCTCGGGACTTCCAGGTTATACTCGGCACAGATGTTCCTGTACACTATGCCGGCCACTTGGTTATGGCGTTCCATGTATGCCTTGCCTGCTAGCATCTTGCACCCTGCTGTTATGTGCTGGATTGTCTCTGGGGCATCTTTACACAGCCTGCACCTGGGGTCTTGCCTGGTGTGATAGACCCCAGCCTCTATGGATCTTGTGCTCAGAGCTTGTTCTTGTGCTGCCATGATTAGTGCCTCTGTGCTGTCTTTCAGTCCAGCTTTGTCCAGCCACTGGTAGGATTTCTGGATATCAGCCACCTCCTCTATCTGCCGGTGGTACATACCGTGCAGGGGCCTGTCCTTCCATGATGGTTCCTCGTCTCCCTCCTCTTTCTTGGGTTTCTGCTGCCTGAGGTATTCACTGAGCACTCGGTCAGTTGGGGCCATCTTCCTAATGTATTCTTGGATGTTCGTTGTCTCATCCTGGACTGTGGTGCTGACACTCACCAGTCCCCGGCCCCCTTCCTTCCGCTTAGCGTACAGCCTCAGGGTGCTGGATTTGGGGTGAAACCCTCCATGCATGGTAAGGAGCTTTCTTGTCTTTATGTCAGTGGCTTCTATCTCCTCCTTTGGCCAGCCTATTACCCCAGCAGGGTACCTGATCACGGGCAGGGCGTACGTGTTGATGGCCCGGATCTTGTTCTTACCATTCAGCTGACTCCTCAGGACTTGCCTGACCCTCTGCAGGTACTTGGTGGTTGCAGCTTTTCTAGCGGCCTCTTCATGGTTCCCATTCGCCTGTGGGATCCCCAAGTACTTGTAACTGTCCTCTATGTCTGCAATGTTGCCTTCTGGTAGTTCAATCCCCTCAGTTCTGACTACCTTCCCTCTCTTTGTTACCATCCGACTACACTTCTCCAGTCCGAACGACATTCCAATGTCATTGCTGTATAGCCTGGTAGTGTGGATCAGTGAATCGATGTCTCGTTCACTCTTGGCATACAGCTTGATGTCATCCATGTACAGGAGGTGGCTGACAACTGCTCCGTTCTGTAGTCGGTATCCGTAGCCAGTCTTGTTAATGATCTCACTGAGGGGGTTCAGGCCTATGCAGAACAGCAGTGGGGACAGAGCATCTCCTTGGTAGATCCCGCACTTGATGGTGACTTGTGCTATGGGCTTGGAGTTGGCCTCTAGTGTTGTACGCCACATCCCCATTGAGTTCCTGATGAAGGCTCTTAGGGTCCCATTGATCTTGTACAATTCTAGGCATTCCAGTATCCAGCTGTGGGGCATTGAGTCATAGGCCTTCTTGTAATCAATCCAGGCAGTGCACAGGTTGGTCAGTCTGGTCTTGCAGTCTCGGCTGATTGTTCTGTCTACCAGTAGCTGGTGTTTTGCGCCTCTGGTATTCTTGCCAATTCCTTTCTGTGTCCCGCTCATGTATTGACCCATGTGCCTGTTCATCTTAGCTGATATGAAGCCTGACAGGAGCTTCCATGTAGTACTGAGGCAGGTTATTGGTCGGTAGTTGGAGGGGACCGGTCCCTTCTTGGGGTCCTTGGGGATCAGGACCGTCCGGCCTTCAGTTAGCCATTCCGGGTGTCTCTCGTTAACTAGCAGCTGGTTCATTTGTGCTGCCAGACGCTCGTGGAGTGCAGTCAGCTTCTTCAGCCAGTAGGCGTGAACCATGTCGGGCCCGGGTGCTGTCCAACTCTTCATACTGGAGACCCTTTCTTGGATATCTGCCACTGTGATGGTTACTGGACCCTGTTCAGGGAGGTCGCTGTGGTCAGCCCTCAGATCCTCTAGCCACTGAGCATTGCCGTTATGGGTTGCATCCTTCTCCCATATGCTCTTCCAGTATTGCTCCGTCTCC
This sequence comes from Rhamphochromis sp. 'chilingali', assembly GCF_963969265.1. Classification (NCBI taxonomy): domain Eukaryota; kingdom Metazoa; phylum Chordata; class Actinopteri; order Cichliformes; family Cichlidae; genus Rhamphochromis; species Rhamphochromis sp. 'chilingali'. The sequence continues at coordinate 11,156,285 of NC_137942.1, read as the reverse complement.
AGCCTTGGTGGTGCTGTTCTCTTATTGTTCCCTTGCCACTGAGAGTACACCTTTGCTATATATATATATATATATATATATATATATATATATATATATATATATATATATATTTTTTTTTTTTTTTTTTTTTTTTTTTTTTTTTTTTCAACACTGTGGTGGGGAAGTCGTATTGGAAGTCAGCTGGCATTTTGTGTTTCTGTGAAAGTAGGTGGGTCTGCTTGAACTCCTCACAGTGTCCTCTGCATACAGAATGAGTAAATTAGTATGTTGGGCTTGAACCATCTTAGAGTGAAGTTGTTTTATTTTTTGTTGTATCTCCAAAATCTCCAAAATGAACCTTTAACCAGGTAACAGGTGCCATAGCCACCTTTGCCCTTGACCTAGACTCATTTCAGTAAATACATCCACTATCAGCCAAATTCCTTGGATATGAGTACATGTGTCAGAACCTGCGGCACTCTTTGTTTAAATCATGTTCTTTGTCTATTGAGAATAAAAATGAAAACACTGAAAAAGAAAATTCCTTTTGTTTTCCACAGAAAAAAAAAGTGAATGGCATTTTTACACCCTGACCAACCTGAGAAGCTGAGCAGCGTTGTGGTTGTGAAGGCCGGAGGCGCTTCTGTTTAAAATGAAACTTAAAAAGAAAGTTATTCACTTCTGTTGGGATTTTAAAAAAATTGACGATGATATTAAAATTAGATTCGTTTTGGGGTCTTGTGGAGCCTCAGAGAGAATTACATGCCTCGGTATTACACTGATCAATATTTACTGGTTATACTCAAACAGGGTTTAGTCTAATGTTTAATAATTTATGTCTTAGTAATGAAGCTGACAACTTAGTCGAGGCAGTTTTGTATTACTCCTAGCTCTGCTGGCTTGATGGTAGTGTTAAAATACTTTTGATTGGTGGAGCTTATTAAAAGCTCTTTGGGTCCACATATGCAGAAAAACAGTTACGGGGGGACAAGCTTCAACAGAATGGCTGTGAGAAGACAGAAGTTGTAAGCAGACAGAAAATTGGCCTCAAGCTGTGCCGCAGGAATGAACATGAGGCAGTGATTAATCTAAGGGACATTTATTATTTATCTACAGCAAAGCTACAATTACAAAGCAGTTGACTCTGACTCTGTTGTTTATTTGTGGATTTTTGTACATGTCACTTGAGTGAACCGGAAACGTTATTTACTTAGAGATTGTCCTGCTTATCTTGTAAATTGCCTTTTCAAATTTCTTAATGATGTAGTTTGATCATTCTCTCGTTGACCATGCGGAGCTGATGAAAAGCTTAAAGGTTATCCTGCATATTTGTCTTTATTTTCTCTAGTGACTCCTGAAAGATCTGTTTCTTAAATCTTTAATCACCTGTGGTGCAGAAGGGTAGAGAAATAATTGCTTATTTTGTAAACCACCGCAGTAAAATGGAACTGGTGTTTCACTTAGAGTGACACATAATGCAGTTACTGAATTCCTGCCAGGCAATGCTTGTTTGGAGCATTTATGCCAGTAATCAGCCAAATAAAAGCATTGCTAATGGTGACCAGGTTGTTGTCGATTTGTTGATCACCACTAGAGCGTTAAAATGATGTCTGAGCGCTATTCATTTTCTACAATCTCTGATTCTGCAAGAACAAAAACAAATATTAGTTAAACACAGGCAATTCAAAAAACCATGGCACCACATAACTAGCGTTTGAAGTCCAACAGCTAGATTCATCTTTCCTGCTGGACATGTGTCAAAAGCAGCATTAATACACCAGGCACTGTTTATCAAGACAACATGTTTTTATGAGTCATTTTTTTCCCTCACATTTTTATAGTGAAATCCTTTGCAGTAGATTCTGATCTATTTTAATGTAAGGTTAAAGAAACATAGTCGATTTTAAAAAATGAAATGTGAGTATCCATATCCAATTGTGGGTATCGATAATGGATGCTCTTGGTCAGTCCCACATAGGAATAAAAGTGTTGTGTAAAAATGTTAAACTTGATGTGAAACGATTATAGACACATGAAATCAAAGATTACACTGAGTGAATATATTGAATAAGACTTGCCAGAGATCTCTTAGGAACTGCAATCTTGTACTGTGGTACATAACTTCCAGACAAAGTATCATCCTAGATTTTTTTTGGAATATGGATGTTCCAAAAACAGGAACAGCTTTGGTTATCAGGTTTCCCAACACATCAATAAATTATACAAAATTAGGTTGTGCCTGATATCTGCTTAAATAAATAAGTCTTTAAAGATTCAAATAAAATGAAACACATGAAAGCCACTGCCCAACTCTAACTCGGTTCATCCTTCAGGTAAGTTTGTTTTTCTGTCCAGAGAAACCGTTTAAATGTCTTCTCTTGTGTATCCTCCCCATTAACATCGCCACTGGGGTGAGACGAGAGGTACCAGGATGCAGTGTTGTCCCCACCGAGCTGTAGGTAGACGGAGAATGTTGGCTGGTTCCTGTTAGCCTTATTTAAAAGCTGACCTTTAATGCATCTTGAGAATAAAGGCTTTGCATACAAATAATGATCTTATTCCTCAGTCAGTCAGTCTCTCAGTTTGGCCACACCAAACTGATGCACTACCATTTCTGCCAGTGATTTTTTTTCCCATTTCTATCAAAATATGATGTATTATTCATTTAAACCTTGTTTTTAACTAAATTCACATTCATTGCATTTCACTTCACTTGTGTGGTATTGTGGATGAGGTGATACGAAAGTGGGGCACATGCCAATTTTGGGTTATTTAATTAGTCATTATAAACATTATGGTTTTTGAAGCCAGTGCAATTTAATCAGGTATGCAAATGCATGGCCTATATTGAAAACATAATTATGCAGAAGAGAGTAGATGGCAGGTCTATGACACAAGTTGCATCACTTAAGAAATGATGCAACAATGCCACCTACTGAGAATGAGCTGCATGTAATCAGTTAAGAGTGTGAGACATATCAATGCATTCTGGGCCTTATGTCTTAAAGCAGGTATTGGGATTTTGTCTTTTGTAGTTTGTTGCAACACCATCTCAATTTTTTATTCCTAAGAAAATGCAGCTAAATTCCTATAATTGTTACATTATATATAATTCAGATTTTTCTAGGTCATCCATGTAGATGGATTGCCTTGTTATTAGATAAAAAAGAAAAATATTATCTTATATGACCAGATATCATGTTTTATTTTTTTCTCCAACTTCAGAAATGACATAACCACTTCAAACTCTGAAATGTGCTTAACATTTATTAAATCTTGAAAAAAAGAGAGAGAGAGAAAATACTTTATATGCAAAAATGGTATATACACATTGCTTTTAACCAGAAAGGCACCAAAGACACATAAGCAGTTACTTGGATAAGTAATGCTGCTAGCTGGCTTCATGACAACATAAAAAAGACATTGTATGACAAATTAAAGTGTGAAAAAGCAACATTATCGGCCATAAAATTAGCTTTCAGTTTTCTCTCTAAAAAGTACGATTTTGTTTTATTTTTATTTGAATGGTTAAAATCGCTAATAAGACAATAGTGGTGTTGCAATAGCTAAAAATATATATTACTTATTACATAAATACAATAGTCTTAATGAAATACATTTTATTTACTCCCTTTTGTGGCTACAAACTGTCCACTATGTGTGCAAGCAAAAAAGAAGAACATGAAAACATCCTTAATACAAAGTACAACTTCTTTCAAACATGAACGTTTGCGCATCTGCAATAAATTATTTTTCTCTATAATTTCAGGATGTAACCATGAGAAAAGAATAGGTCCTGCATATCCTTATTACTGCTAAAGGTCTGAAATTAACTTAAGTGAGAATGATATGACTGTGATTGTCTGAACATTAAAGTGTTTGTATGGTTGTTTGAATCTGCTATGATGGGAGAGCCGTTCTCAACTTCTGGTGCTACACACAGCTAAAAACTAAAAGGAAGTATTCTCCCACAAATGAAATTCACCACCCGGTGACACTCAAGCACTATCGAGGGTAGAGAGTGACATGCTTGAAGCAAATAAAAACTCGCAGTGGAGCAGACTGCAATGAGCCATAGGAGGTCAGGTTTTTAACTGAAAAGGTAAACAGGAGAAGTAACTTCCTCCTAAATATTAATGGTGTTAACACCCAGTGTAAAGATGGCAGCAGCACTCCTCCTCCTTCCTCTCACACTCAGAAACTAATGCCTCACTAGTCTGTGGAATGAGACAAGCACTTGTACTATTAATGGTGCCTGAAAATGACTTTTAAAAAACAACAACAACAAAAATGACAACTGTATATTGTGATGCAAGACTAGAAAATAAAATGTCTTAGTGGTTCAGGTGGCTTAGGTAACTGGGATGGGGAAAAAATGTCATTGAAGCCATGATGAGCACACTGGTAGCACCATTCTTCTTCTTCTTCTTATATGGTGCACCTCTTTCAGTCAAAACACGTCATCTGCATATTTCTGGTAGTCTTGTCCATTAGTGCTGTCTTCTTTATGATCAGTCCAATAGGAAGAATTGCATACAGTTGTTTTTTTTTTTAAATGTTAAGTGTTTCACTTATTTAGAGTGATGGTAACATAAGATGTAGGTATGTAGCCTTCATCTCCATTGTTCCTACGGACACGGGTCCAACCATCCCCTTTGTCCTCCTCTACCACAGCCAGCACCTCCCCTTCCTGCATAGCGATGGTCCCTTCACTGGCACCTGAAAAAGAAAAACAGGCTAGAGATAATTTCATATACCGATGTGCTGACACAAACCTTGCTCAGTCAAATCAGAGGGGAAAAAAATGGATTCATAATTTTATGACTGACTTCTTATTTTGTGGTATAATTATGCTACAACCTACAGGTAGAATTTCAAAAGCCAAGCCAGCACTATAATTTTACTGTCATATAACATTCTGTAGCCATAATGAAAACTTAGAATAAAATTGTCATTGTACATGTACAACAAAATTGTGGGTGTGCCACACCAACTGTGCTGGAATGAAATATAAACAGTAGACAGCAGGAATAAATAGCAAACAGGAGAAATATATTCGAAAAAAATAAGAGAAATGCACACATTGGAAAACAAAATAGTTGCAAAGTGCTTGGAAGTACTGCAAAGAAAAGACTAAAAGCCAGAGTGATGGGGGTTACTCTGACCATGGCTGAGATTGGTGAGGTGGGTGGGCAGGGGTGGGGGCAATATTGTTTATTGACAGTCTGAATGGCCCAGGGGAAGAAGCCGTTCGTGACTCTGGAGGTGTGGGACCTGATTGACCTGAGGCGCTGACCAGAGGGCAGTAGGGTGCAAAGGGTCACCTGTGATGACAAAGGTTTTTCTGAGATAGACGGATCTGGCGATGGCCTCCAGTGTTGGCAGAGGGCAGTCAATAATTTTTTTGGGCCAGTGTTAATTATCCTCGGTGCAGCCTTCCTGTTCTCAGTAGTGGCCCCTGCGTACCAAACACCCAGGCAGTAGGAGAGCATGCTCTCCACTGAGGAGCGGTAGAAGGCCAGTACCAGCTTCTGGTCCAGGTTATTCTTTCTCAGGACATGGAGGAAGTGCAACTACTGTCGGGCCTTCTTTACCAGGCCGTTGGTGTTGTGGGTCCAGGTGAGATCAGCGGAGATGTGGGTGACCAGAAACCTGAAGGTGGAGTCCAATTCCACCCTTTCTCTATTTATAAAGAGAGGGAAGTGGACCTGTCTGTGTCTCATTATAAGTTCTTTTGTATTGAGGACGTTCAGCTTCAGGTTATTTTCCAGTGTTGACTGACTATGGGTGGGTAGGGTGGGCAGATCAGCTGACAGCTCACCTGATACCCTTCACACATGCAGTTAGATTTACAAAAAAAAAAAAAAAAAAGAAAAAAAAAAGAAAGAACAAAAAACACTTTGCAAACCACGTCCACCTCATATTCTTCTTTCATGTCGTTTCTGACTTAATCGGTGTCATGTCTGCTGTCATTAAGGCTCGCTTTCTTCACTAAGCAAGCCTTTCTGCTGTTCTTGTTGCCTCCAATTTTCCATGTATGAACATGGAAGTCTGGAGACATCTCAGAACAGAGCACAAATATTACAACCAAATTCTAAAAATAAAAAAATAAAAACTTAGGATGCTGTGTTAAATGTAAAAACAAACAGAATGCAAGGTTTTGAAAATCTCACAGATCCATATTTTATTCACAAGACATAGAGGGAGCAAAAAAGGGTGTAAAGTCATATTTAAAAAGAACATTTGGTAACTGATTAGGTTATTTGGCAAAAGGTCACTAACATGATTGAGTATTTAAAAAAAAAAAAAAAAAAAAAAAAAAAAAAGACATCCTTGCGAGATGATGCAAGAAAATTTTAAAGGACATCTACTACAACGGCGTAACTTTGTAGTAGAAGAGTCTGGATGTTCAACTGTGATGCCTACAGTCGGAAAAATATGACCAAGACAACCCAGGATTATTGAACAGCAGACAATAACAGGAGACAAAAGTCCAGCAACTACACTCTCGAGTTCGCCGATTCTTACAGACACTGTTGTTAAAAGAAGATGTGACACTACACAGTGCTAAACTTAGCTCTGCTCCAACTTTTTTCAAACGTTTAGGTGCCATCAAATTCAAAATAACTTTTTAAAATGATAATTTTCTCAGTTTAAACATATTATATGCTTTCTCTATTCTGTTGTGAATAAAATATGGGTTTATGAGATTTGCAAACCACTGCATTTTGTTTTATTTGCGTTTTACAAAACATCCCAACATTTATTGAAAATGGGTTGTAAAGTACACCTCGCAGGAGAATAAAAATCTTAGACTGTAGTGGTTCTTACTAAACAGTGAGAAATAATATTTCCATAACTCAGCTTTTTAGGAATGCAACTCTTGTAATCACACATCCTAGCATACAGCATCGACTCACTATGCCTCATTTTGAACAACAAAAATAGGTCAATGAGTCCATTAGTTAAAAAATAATAATAATAATAATGAGTGTATTACATACCAGGGAAGTTGTACATGGCTGTGCATTTCCCGATAGGAGCAGCTAGGTCTTCATCCTCAAAGTCATCATCAAACTCAGCATAAATGGCTTGGGAAGGATCAGGAGTGCTTTCATCGGAGTAAGCTCCATCAGGGCTGGAAAGAAAATAGACAGGCTTCCTGTACAGAGTAGACAACAAGCCTGTGTTTTAAAGTAATGTCTACAAGCAAAATGTAATCCTACCTGTGTACATCATTAGCTCCATTATTGTTAAATGAGTGGGCTTTATAGCGCAGCGTGTCTCCTCGACCTCCAGCTTCAGCAAGCCATGTCTACTCAAGAGAACGGTCCCCCCAAAAAAAGCAGAAATTTCCATCAATCCATTATTCTGCCATTTGTGTGACTACATGCTTTAAAAACTTTTAATTGGTTAGAAGAAAAGGCTGGAAACCTATTGACCTAATAGTTTATTAGAAATAACATATATGGGTCACATCATTTGACAGCAGCAGAGAGCTAGATTACCTCATATTTGCTCTGCTCTCCTCTGAGCCGCTCTATATTCTGGGATGTCTGGTTGATTTGGGATGCCAGGCTGGCGGGGTCTCCCATTTGAGGATTTTTCTCATAAACATCTTTCATCTTTCCCAGCGCTTCACTGAAAAGAGAGAAAAAAAAGAGAGCGATAGACAGAGAGAGGGGAACAAAGGAAGAAGAGGGAAAGTGACTTTCAGGAGAAATCAGTTCCCTGCAGACCTCAGGAGTGGATAAACACACAGAGACACGGCACAGTTGTGTACTCTGCATGAATATTATATCCACTTTCCCAGTGGAGAAGTTCTAACAGAGATGGTTATTAATACACAGAAGGATCCGCACATGTCTGTCTAATAGACACACACCTCTGATCAACTTCCTTTTGCAACTCTTTGCAGATTTCATCCAGTTTCTGTTGTAACCTTTTTCTGCGCTGCTCCGGAGGGAGGTGGGCAAAGTCCTCTGTCACTGTAGGCTGCAAGAGGGTACAGGAAGGGGGGGGGGGGGGGGGGGGGGGGGGGGGGGGTGTTAGCACTGAATGTCTTCTTACACTTTCATAATGACAGTTACCGTGGTGTGAGAACTGGACAACTGCAGAGGAAGCCTGTGGTTTGTGTTCAGCTCAGGAGACGTCAAACTAAAAACCATTTCAGCTCTTTGAGTTTCATGTTTGTTTGGTTTTGAACTGGCATAAAGCCAATGAAGTACAGAACATCAGTGAGCTGAACACAAAACCATCACCCATGGACCAATAACCGCATTCCAATAACTTCGTACAGTCCCATCTCTTATCATCTTCACATTAAAAAAAAATAGTCTTGATTTACATGTGTGACACAGAAAAGTGCACGATTGGGGCTATTTGGAAAACAGGGTTACTGATTGCTCAGTGTTTCTATGTGCCACCAAGCATTCCTCCCTTCCTCCACCACCAGGTGGCCACCTCTTCAATACAGGCTTAAGAGGACAAGTCCTAGACCACATTACCTTATGCAGGATGCGGCATATTGAGGCCGTTTAGGGCAAAAACCAGCAGAAACTCATGAAGTTCCTGCTGGAAACTTCATAACTTTCTGCTGGTTGAGAAGGGAAACTACAGAGAATTTACAATGAATGTGAAGGGAAATTACAATGAAATGAGCCATTGTAAAGAAAAGGTGGCTACTTTTTACGAGTCAAACACCTCCACACCCCAGCTTTGTTTCCTGTATTACCATTATCCTCTCTGGAGTAAACTTCTGAGGGGGAAAAAAGAAAGAGCATGTGTACATAAAAATGGTGAAATAACCTTAAAGTGGGTTTCTTGCTTTTCACTTTTTACCTTGAAATGAATTTTAATTACATTTTTATATACATAAACATTAAAAATCAGACTAAGTTTAATACAGCATGTTCATGTCCTAAAAATATAAATCAAATTATTCATTACAGGAATTCAGTGACTCTTGCAGAGGCATGAACACAGGATGATGTGTAAGCCCTTATGAGTGAACGTCTCCTGGCACCCGAACCGTCTTCTGTGGTGACTCACCGATCTCCTGAGTGTCCGGAAGGAAGAGATTCTGGGTTTGACTGTCTTATTGATCTCCTTCAAACAGTACGACAGGGGGTCCCGGCCAAACTTGGGGGAAGGGGGTCCGTTAGGTGAAGGGGCAGGGGGAGTGGAGAAAGGAGCGAGCACTGGAGAGGACAGCTGGTGTGGGAAATGAGCAAAGTACCAGCACCCAAGATAAGATAAGGTATACAGACATAGATTGGTGTATTGGGGAAGGAGGAGGGAAGAATAATTGAAAAGAAGAAGGGGAAGACAAGAACAACAAGATGACAAGGGAAAGAAAAAGACACCGTCAACACCTTAAAGCACACCACAAAGCAAGGAAGACAACACTGAAGCCAACCCAGCACATGAGCCCAATAAGCATGAAAGCAAAAAACACTCTCATAAACACAAACATCAAGTAATAATTACAAAAAAATAAATAAATCCCAAAACACTAAGATTACACAGCAAAACAACCAACCACAGCTCCCACATTGGTGCCACAGCAACCCTGCAGCCAAGTTCAAGCCCAGCTGATGGGCAGCCTGAGCTCCAGTGAGGAACTGGCTGAAGAAAGCCTGCGAGGTTAAATTACTTTGCATTTTTTACAGCTTTAATTGTTTATTAGTAATAGCAGTAATATAATCATTCATAATAACAACATATTTACTACCCAGTTTCAATGCTAACAATAACAAGACCGAGGTTTCTAACTATGGACTGGATATGATCTCTCTCAATACACCCAATAGGCTATGGTTACTGGCTTGCTGAGTATCTATAGACAGTGGTCAATGTGTTTTTCCAATTTGGCTGTAATTCAGTTACACTGAAAATAGAATTTCGTCTCATCACAAAATAACTAAGAAAAATGTTTGATTCGCAACTAAATATGTTTAAAGTTTAACCAGCACTATTAGAAGTCTGACCTATATAGACAGAAAATATCAACTCACATACCAGAACAGTAGCTATAAATAGCCTGCTTAATTACCGCAGTGGGATTCTGCACATAGATTTTTTTTTTTGGGGGGGGCGCCTAATGAGTGCCCTCTGTGACCTATTAGAAAGAGGTTAAACTGCAAACATGTCTGGGTGAACTAGACGCTGAGGTGTACATAAATGTAGTAAGGTGGGTGGGGGTCTATTAGCTAAATTACACAGGAGGCTGATGGCTTCTAGTCTCCAATAATGAACGTCTAAGAGAACCACACACAGTTTCTTGTGTAAATACGGTGAGCTAGAAGTACATTGTTATTATATGAACATCTACTGAGTAGGTGCCGCTTTTCTTCAGGGTTACGGGGGCCTAAATACAGGAGAGGAGTTAAGAACGGGAATGTTTAGGAGCTAGACATAAACCAAGAGCTCACTCAAGCCGATATATTCAGCCTCCTATTCACACGGCCGAGTCCTAATTGGGAGAGCATGACTGATGATACAGAGCACTGTGCCACACACATACACAGAGCGGGAAAAGTGCACAGCCAGTAAGACATGCAGAGAGTAGAGGGGTGCTGAACAAGCAAACACTGCAGGGAAGAAAGAAGGGATCATTTAGAGCTAGGACTGGAGGTGGGGGACCATTAGCTTGTTAGTGGTCAGCCACTCATATCGCCGGCTTAATTTTGGACCACAGCAAAAGTGCTCCATTGAGATAAGATTTACAATGTAGCGCAGCTCTCTTGCTCCAAACACAAAGTCATACGCAAGAACATAAATGTCAATGAAAACATTCAGGTCATAAACGTGCGACTGTAACTGGTCGGGGGGTTTTTTTACCTACAAAATGTGGTATCATTCTGAAGTTGGCACAAAGATTTTATTGTGATGCAACACATAATGGCAGGTTCTGCACAGTATAATAGAAGCAGTGTGTTTGTGGATGCCTATAGAGAAAAATTCAATGTTGTTTGGGTCCCGTGCTGATGAAAGCACAAGCACAGCAGAATGCTGCCTGCTAGTTGACCTATTGGAAACCAGGGATAGGGAGGGTGTGCGTGGACGAGGTTTATACGCTGACAGCCAGTCATAGAGTCATGCAAAAGACCTTTTCCAGAAGTGTTGGGGTGTGTGAGAGTTCCCATATAACTCAGTGGCAGAGGGTCATGCAATATTATTCTGAGCATTAAAGGTAAGAAGGGTGTGTATGTGTGTGTTGCAAGTGTGTGCAGCTGCAACCACAGGTCCACCAGGGGTGCTCTCTGTAGGGGATTTCCTGGCTCTGCCATGCAAGGAGTCACACACTAATCTGCCTGATTGCCAACCTGAAGACTCACTGATTCATTGAAAAATTTCAAAAAGTACAATAAAGGACATCTGTGTGAGTGTGAGTCCATGTCATTAGGCTAAATTAGCCTAATGTTGCACTCTATAGTAAAATCTCCTACCTTACTTCGCTTGCTGAAAAGCCAAAAGTTATTGGTCTTCTTCTTCCATGGGTCAACGGAGACTTTAGGTGTACCGAGGCTACTGTCCGAAGAGGCTCGATTGATCCCCTGACTGTAGTCCTCAAACTCCAAATCTCCCGGACGCTCAAAGCCCGACTTATTCTGCTCTATTACAATCATGGAGTCCTGCATTAAATGCAATTATGGATAAGAGCAATTAAGAGCTATCGTCAAGCAGATTTAAGGCTAAAACGAATTAGCTGTACAAAGCCATGCTTCACATTAATATCCGTTCTTTTCTCCTTTTTTTTTTTTCCGAGATCCACTCACATTCTTCTCATTAACATTAGTTCCGGCTTTAGTAATGCCTTCCAGGCACTTGCCAATGATGGGCATCACATGCTTCTCTGTGTCTGAGAACAAGACGTAGCCTTGTGCCAACTTCTGTATTCGCCTCTCATCCAAATCCTGCAATTTCTAGTGAATACAAATTAACAGTTATTTACAAACAATGCCATTATTAGAGATAAAACAAAGCACAATAGATAGCAGCTAAAAATGTGTATTTTAAAAAGGAAAGATCAGGTTTATACTAAAATATTGAAATCATATACATATTTATCTGAAACAAAATAAACAAGCTGTAGCTGTTTATGATTTTCAAATAGCTTTAAAGCATAACTTTGACATACATCATTTTTTAAATTTCTGATTCATTCATAATAACTAATACGCGTTACCAGTAGAATTTCTACTAAAACCGAAAATAATGATGGTGGTAGGTGGTCATTTTGCAATAGATAATTGACTTACATTGAAAATGAGAGGCATGTCACTAAAATAGAATTGGTTCTGTTCTTTGTTGTATTTCTGGAGCTGAGCAGCATAGTCGTTCTTACACTCGTCTGCTACGTGTGCTCTCATGTGAGCTTGCTGTTTGGCCTGAAATCATGCACAAATAAAAACAGGTTAACAAAGCGCATCTAGTATTACTTTGGACGATGTCAAATAGGATATGGATATTCAACATGTTTCCCGTTTACTTTTTCAACATCAGCTTTTGTGGCATTGATGTCTTGATCTGTCTTTTCTGCATACTGTGCTGCACGCTCTGCTTCTCTCCACTCTCTCTCAAAGCGCTTCTTACTCTGGTGTGGATGGAGGAAAGAAACAGAAAGAAAAGCAAGAACATTACATTCAGTTCATTTAGTAAAGAATTAACTCTTAAGAGGTTACACAACTTTAAGCAAAGGACATGGCAGGTTTGACGGAAAACAGGTCTTGTAGTGCGAGGCGGTATTACCAAAAAATTGTATCTCTGTAATACTTAAGATTCTGGCCCTCTGACCTACTTTAACACATTACTTCAATTTTATTTTGTATTACACAAGTGCGCCTTTATATTGGTTTACAGCTACAAGTAAAATGTAAATAAGGTACACACATTTAACTGCTCTTTAACACAATTATCAGTTGGTCACATGGCAGCAATTCAGTGCATTCAGGCATGATCGTGATGGCCTGGTGAAGGTCAAAGCACAATGGGGAAGAGAGGTGATTTAAGTGACTTTGAACGTGGCGTGGTTGTTGGTGCCAAATAGACTGGTTTGAGTATTTCAGAAAATGCTGATCTACTGGGGTTTTCCCCTCACACAAGTATCTCTGGTGTTTACAAAGAAAGATCCAAAAAAAGAAAGAAAAAGAGAAAAATAGCCAGTGAGCAGTAGTTCCCTGGGCCAAAATGCCTTGTTGATGCCAGAGGTCAGAGTAGAATGGCCAGACTGCTTCGGGTTGATAGGCAGGCAAGTAACTGAAATGATCACCAAAGCACAGAGAAAAGCTTCCCGGAATGCACAGCATGTCAAAGCTTGGAGCTGACGGAGTACAGAAATAGAAAACCACACCGGTTATCACTCTTGTCAGCTACAAACAGGAAACTGAGACTGCTATTCAGCACCCTTAGTACCAACTGAGTACAATTAGCACTATGGCACCATTCAAACACCACAGCCTACCTGAGTATTGTAACTGACCACAGTGTGCCCATGTCGAGATGGCTGCTTCTAGTAGGGTGACTCGCTATCTCACAAAGCCTCAATTATCTCAATCACAGACACCAGGATGTCAATCCAACGGAGCATTTTGGGATGTGGTGAAATGGGAGATTTGTATTATGATTGCGCAGCTGACAAATCAACTATGTGATGCTATCATGTCAATAAGGACCATAATTTCTTAAGAATGTCTCCAGCTCCTTGTTTAATCTATTCCCAAAAGACTTCTGAGGGGAAGTCCGTTCCGAGGGGAAAGATTAATCCAAACTAGAAAAGGGGAACTAATAAAGTGGTCAGTGAGTGTATCACGAAAAAGAAATAAAACACAAAAAACCAAAAACAAAACAATGAATTCATCTGCAATAAAGATCTGTTTGGTACAGGAAGTCCTCAACAGGCTGCTTGGTAACCTTTCGCAATATGCCACCATATTTTTTATTTTTATTTTTTTAATTCTTTCTTAAAGTCAACAAATGGTTTATTAGGATTTAAAATGCTTACGTCTGCATACTGGAGTAAAAGGCAACTGGATGGTGCCCCAACACCGGTAGTTGTAGCCACTTTGTGTGTGCTAGGCCTCACATGCATTAATTCAAGTCACTGAACTGGACCTCGCTGCCCTGAATGTGCTGCTGGTAGTTTTGGACCATTCAGTGTTGGTTTACATGGGTTCCCTCTCAATGCCAGCACAGCTTGTCCAGTGACCAATGTAATAATAGTACACAGTTTCTTGAAATGCCACAGTAGCGTGTTTTTACTTTTCACCTTTATAGTGGTACTTGAAAAAAATATGCTTTAATTTATGATGTCAGTGCTGCATACCAGTTTGTCCAGTATGCAGCACAGCAGTGGAGATTCAAAAGGAGGCTTGCTTTCCACTCTGTTCATCTGATTTTACTATAGACAAATGTAGTCACCTGACTGAGCACACAGAATCTAGAACCATTCACTTTATCTTTCATTTTTTGCACTCAAGTCAAACATTCCAGTTTTGGTTATAGAGAAATCTTTTTTTTTCTTTTTTTTTTGGTGGTACTTTAAATGTTAACATGCATTGTAGAAATGACTTGTGTGCTGTGTTCATCAACCTTTAAATTCTAAGAGTAAACTTACACTGTCAAGCTGCTTGTAGGTGCTCTCCAAACTCTGCTGGGCCTTCTTGGCATCCATCAGATACTGCAGACATCCATAAAAATAGAGTGAGAGGAGGGTCAGATGACAAAAAGAGAGACAGCCATGTGCAGGGGCAGACAAAATAAACAATGACTGCCTAAAGCCACACAGCACAACAGACAAGAAAACAAATACCAGTGTGTCTGTTTGAGACATCACGTCTTCAGTAGAAGCCTGTACATGGCTGCTCTGTTCTATCAGGAAAAAGCCAAAGCATTCCTCAGAGAAATGGCACACCACCACTCAGACCATGCCTCCCTCAGGAGACTCTAAGTGAGGCTTCTTTCCTGCCACAGCAGTAAGAGCTCTGCATCTCCACTCCTCCTTATCACTGTTTGTTGTATATTCTAAAGAAAAACCCCATTTGGCATGTTGTCAGAATGTTGACGACTATGGTGTAATAGGCACATACACAGTGAGTTCTAGGTGTTTTCATTTACGTCATTTACATAACGGGGGCTTCCAGTGTCACACAGTATGACTCAAACCAGGAAGTAAACAACAAAACTGTTAAAACAGCATGGAAGTGAAACAAAAGTGGCCTAGTACAAGACAGTTAACCATCTGCAGGTAAAGAGTGGTATGAATGGGACTGTGGGAAACGAGACCAACTAAAATGAAAACATCACAGATTCTCTTTGTTGCCACAGATTAGAACTTTAAAGACTCTAACCCTCATCCATTTCATATCGAGCTCACCGTCTTTCGTTCCTGCTTAAGATCTTGCAGGTACTTGGTAAGATCGATGCAAATGTTCATCATCAAGTTCTCTGCAATTAGCTCTCTCTGCCCCGCATAATCGTTCATCTCTGTCAGGATGTCCAAAAATGCCTGGTAGCTGGACAACCTATTATTTAAAGAGGTGGAGAAAGGAAAGGGTGGAGAAAGAATGACACTGTGATGAGGCAGCTGATAAGATGACAAACAGACAGGTTAAAAGAGAAGTTTGCAGTGGACCACGGCACGATAAGAAGTTTATAGCTTCCTTATTCCTGCTTCCTTCTAAAGGCATTTAAATGGCAACGAAAACAGCAATGCACTACTGCGTGGATAACAACACCAACTAACTGCTTGGATAACAGGGGGAAATGAAGGGAAAACCTTTAGTTTCAGATAGCAAATGAACTTAGGGGCTGCACCAAAGTCCAGGATTATTTTTAACTATAGATAATGCAAAGATATCCTAGTAGATACCACAAATAAAAACATATAAATATAAATAAGGGAGCTCTTCTATAAGAACAATCCTGCAACATAACCAACAACAACTCACCTGCATTCAGGCTCATCTTTGCTGCTTCGTTTTTGGTTATACTTCTTTGAAAGGTTCCTGTGAACAGTGACAGATCATTAACAATCTGAAATGGGGAAAGGGCTGAAACGGCAGATGGCAATAGAAGACAACTCGCTGACTTAAAATGTTCTTATGTAACCATTTGATTTGTTTCCACACCATAGGATCAACAACAGCAGTCCACTATGAACATATTTAAATAGCTGTTCTTCCTCCTTTCACTCTCCTTCTGACCACTTCCTGTCTATCATGCGCCAGTCTGCTCCCGCTTCCTCTCCTTTCCAGCAAAGCTCAGCACTACAACAAATGGGGGCCTACAAACTGGGAAACAACCGGGAGAGGAAGGACTATGTAAGAAAGGCCACAGGAGAGAGAGAGGAGAAAGATACAGGGACAACAAGCTACAGCTGGAGAATCGAGCTAGTGTTTCACACACAAGTTAGATTCAGTCCCGCAGTGGTCATAAGACCAACAAGCATTTCATAAACAGCCTTTTAACAGGCACCCATGCAAACACAAAAGGACACATATGCTGCAAGCTGCTTTGAGCAACACACTTGTACACAATTCTTTGTGGCAGTTGGGCAACAACAACGTGAAAAACAGAGGAGGAGAGAGAAAAAACAAAAACAGGCCTACCTCAGTTGTTTGGCATAGTTTTGCTCAATCTCTGTCCTCTCCTTCGCAAATTTCACATACTTCTCTACCAGCTCCAGGCCAGACTGTGTGTGCTTTTCAATGATGTCATATTGGTCCTGGTGGAAGGAGCACAACACAAATAAGGAAAAGACAAAACACAGTGAAATACCAAACATGTGTTGAATTCTAGGTAATGACCGGGATGTTGCACTGGTGGACTTTGAGGTCACCAAATTACATCTTAAGCAGGGGGGAATAAAACAAAAACACATCAAGGTTTGTTCTCGCATGCTAGGTCCCAAGAATGCTCGCCACATGTGCACAAGATATTGGCAACCGTTTCTTAACTTCCGCTAGGCTTTAAATCATGGGGGACCTGCGTTTTTCTTACGAGGGGGAGAGAACTGTCAGAAGGACACAGAGGTCATGCTTCTCAGGCATTAAAGAAGGAGGTGCTTTTCTCTTCCTTATGTGGTCAGACTGTGTGGAGTGAATAGCAACGTGACGCCCGATTCCTTAGAAAAAAATTTTTTCATGCCAGTTCCATTTACAGCCGAATTTGCTGACTTCTCCTCATCATTATGCAGTATGACTGAGGCATATATGGTTTCTGTTCCTCTTTCACTGCTTTCTTTAAAACACCTTCAAGCTCTGACAAGCCTACTAAGAGTGAGAAACAATGCTGAAGACTTGAAGCGGAGGCATGTTGAAAGGGGATTCCTGACGTGTTGAGCCACGTTATTCTACACCCTTCCCGCTCTTCAGGTGAAACAAAAGAGTTAAAGTCCACATAAATGAGATGGCATTTAACCTAACTACAGTACACAGTTCAAAGTTAAGAGTAAGGCCTGCAATCCAGCGCTACAATAATGCCTAGCCAGTAGGCACTTTGGGGGGTTTTAATTAAGGGTCAATAATTGTGTAACTGTAGTAGAGAAAAGGAGTGAAGTAGGCAGGATTAGTGTATTGCTGAAAATGTTTCCCACTTAAAGGTAAGCGATGACAATTTCTGCATGATTTAAAATGAAAGATTATTGATGTGGAGTAGAGTGCAGTAATAATAATTCTTTTACTATATGAATACATTTGGATTTGCAGCATATTATGATTTACCACACAGTTTTTGGATAACAGTAAACTAGCCTCACATGATTCCTGGATCACAAAGTTAGCGCATGTGACAATTTCTCCTAAATTACTCGTACCAGCCACTTAAAACCAAATCGCCCTAAATGAGTGATTCCTCCATCAGGCCCCAGTTAGATTCATAACTGGAGATGTGTCAAAGTGCAAACCAAATACCAGGAATACACCAATTACAAAATTCAACTCATGTTTAAAATAGCATTTTTCTTTTTAGTTTTTGCTGACATTTCCTCCCCATTTTGGGAACTGAAGTAAAATAGACCTCATTACACCATCTCTGAACATTTACCAAGCACCAAGTTTTTATGACACAAGAGATAAAAGTCAGCCACTGCCACTTATAAATGTCACGCCCAAGACACTTATTTGGTAAATATATTAGCTCACGTCTATCAAAATCTGTTTACACGTGAAGTAACCAAGAAGCTAGAGGCAACAGGAATAATAACACAACTGAAAGCCATATTATTCAGTCGGGAACTTGTAGGAATAACTACATGTGTACGAACTAAAAAGCACAGTAAGTTATGAGCTTACAATACCTGTTAGCACCCATTCAACTTAGTCCTGAGGCCTGACCTAATGCTGTTTTCAAACTCATAAGCTTGATTTAGTCTTCTGCAGGAAGCATCCTAACTTACGATGTAACTGGAAACCCCTCTTATCCACAACATTCCACGCCACTCAAGTCACTGCAGGCTGTGTCAACCCGACGTGCAATGACATTTCTCAAGAGGTGCAAATCAGGTTACGGCATAGGGTTAAAAGGGGTTTCCAGTTACGATGTAGACTTCCCACTGAAGCATAAATCAGGCATTGGTAGCCCCCAAGAGAGATGATCAGAGGCTTTAAATAATGTCCAAGACTGGACAACAGCTGGTTAGTCAAAATGCATTAATGCAGTCCCTTCGACTTGTAGGCAGGTTACTTCCGACATATTACAATTACAAATTAATCACTCTGATTGGTTTATTTTTTAGATTGTTAGTTTCACCACTAAGACAGATGTACTCATCATATTATGAAGACTTGGAAAGTTGTAGTCTGCCTCTGTAGTCTGGAACAGGTCATTTGAATAGATAAGCCCTTTATTTGCATATTCAGTTTGTGGACTGCCGACCAGCCTGTGGCACAGTGTGCAAAAAGCTTACTGCTTACTGTGGAGATTTAAGGGGAGGTTAGAAACTACAAGCTGTGCTAGGTGTAACCTCTTTGTGTGGGTTTGTCCTTAATCCAGTATTTATGGTCAAATTTCAAAATACTATACTTGAAGTATTCCTGTCAATACTGAGTACCATTCCAACATCCAGACACTTCCATTGAAAATACAACTGCAGATACTTATTAATGTTGGAAAATATTATCGATCCAGGAAATGTCACCATTTCTATATCAAGATAAAGCAATGCAGAGCAAAAGGTTTAAAGGTCTGACAATCCTTTAATGGTTATTTAATAGTTGAGGTATACCAGGTATATTTTAATAAGGTGAATGGATATTTATCTGGTAAAGCTGTATGATCTCAGTTATGTCGTCTGGATGTTGGATGTTCAAGTGTGATGCTAAAAATAATTGTGATTAAGCCCTTTTTTTGGTCAACATTTTTCACACTGATGAAGAAAACCCTTTAGTGAACTGGCTGTTTTATAGATCCAACAGGAAAATTGAACTTATATCAGAAATCTGTTTCAATTAAAAATAAATAAATAAATAAAAAAAAAGATGTTTGGCTTATTTGTTATCAATAAGAGTATACCGGTATTACCAGAAAGTCTTCACATACACACTACCCCATCTGTCCCGCAATATCACCCCTAAAAAAAAAGCATCTACATCAGTTTAAGCAATTATGAATAAATGACATGACCGAAGAAGAGTGGGAGGGGTTTCCACGCTAAAAAAATAAAAATAAAAAAAAAATAAAAAAATGGATGTGAGAAATCTCAGTGCCAACTCCATCAGGCACACTCTAAAACACAACGTTAGGAATAATTTCAAATAAATGATTGAAACCATTTCTGGGTAAATATTCAGTTTCTATAAGTTCCAAAAATTACATTCTGTTTTTTCTTTAACATTTTAAACCACTTTTTCTGGAAATGAGGTTGGATAACAGAGCTCATAGAGCTCATCTAAAGAGTTCTTCAAACTTTTCACCTGAGGAAAGTGAATTAGAAAACATTTTTTTACTTTTTAATGGGTGTTGGTAACATAAAATTCAAAAGTTCAGTGTTGAAATAATCCAAATGTTTCAACCTTTGCTCTGTGGTCTTTGGACTATTAACACAAAAATACAAATATTTAAATTGTGACCTCCTTTTAGTCAACATTCTACACAACAACCCATCTCCCCTGTGATGGACTGGTAACCTATCCAGTGTATACTCCATCTACTGCCTTGGGCTCCAGCACCTCCTGCAACCTTGAACCAGCAAGTGGCTAAGAAGATGGATGGATAGAGAGTATGCCAGATTTCTTGTAAGCAGTTTCGTAAAATACTGAAAAAGTCACATTTGGTTATCTATAAACCTCAAGATAACAACTTAAATCTGAACAAGAACGCCCCACTTAAAAAGCAAAACCATTAAAACTATCTTAAAATAAATCAAAACAACTTGAAAAGATATAATCAGTGTCTTCTCAAACACCATTCAAAGCCACAGTCAAAGTTATGTATACAAGTCCCCGCAGAGTTTGTACTGAACTGATTTTCATAAGACTAAAACAACTTTAAAATGAGCATGTTTTTGTTTTAAAAGCAAATGTTATGTTGGTGGCTTGCACGACTGCTTTTTATTTGTTCTTTTAACTTGCCTTTACCTATAGTTATTTTTTATGGAGTAATCGCTCCTTTCCTCAGGAATACTTTGAGCCATGACTAGAATCTTTATCCTCCTCTTATTTCATCGTTTTGAAGGATAGTCTAAATATTCTAGTTCTGCCCTGGTAATTATACAACTTCCAAATATAGAGAGCCATAACCTATTTTGTACTGCACAGATTTATGTATGTGGGGTGCGTTAAAAGTATGACAGTTTACTTTGTTCTTCAACTCCCAGGTCTCATCTAAACCTCTGTCCTCAAAATAATGTCAAAAGAGAACTGGCATCAAGTAAAAGCCACACAATTTCTAAAGGAGGCACCCTGAAAGTCACCAACCTACTATGCTTGGCTGGATATTTCAGCCTTGAGTCACCCTGTCATCTTCAAAATGAGGGGCCAGGCCTGGCCAGACCAGCCTTACTGCAGTTCTGAGGAGTGCCCTGGTAACACTCACTATCACAGTTAATGCCCAGACAATGATCTTGTACTCTGTAAACTAGTGCCTTAAAATAGCCATTGGATTAACGACAATCAGGGGACAGATGTCATAGAGCTGATTTGGCCCGAGGAACTAGCCAAACATTAAAAAAAGCCAATTATGCCTGCAGGGCTTTGTCCAAGCAGGCAGGTGAAGACATAGCCTACAATGAGATTTTTTAATGAAATCTATATTGACTGAAAGCAGAACAGTTCGCTTTCCTGTGAGAGATTTCCTAAAAACTAGTGAAACAACTATATGCACTAAAACAGGAAAGCCTTACAAAGAGACAAAGCCTCTGATTAATCCTGGGGTACCACATTTCTCTGAGTCAATCAAAGTAGGGCAAAACTAATTAGGCTGTGTTACACCAGCACATAGGATGGAAAAGGGACTGGGGAAGAGGCCTAGGGGGAGATTGTAATGAGGTCACAACCTCACTATGCTCATCTTTGCAGTGCTCCATTTTACATATTCAGGTTTGTTGAAAATGTGCATGAGCAACAACAGGCTTTGTCTGGATTCTGGATAATGTCATTGCCTTTACAGCTGCATCCAGGAAGTGGCTTACAGCTGGCTACCTAGCAGTCTGTAAAACACAATTCATACAAATCTAGTATTTTACCAAATCATCGCAGCACATGGGAATAAAAATCTCTCTCAATATGCACTCTTTGTTGAATAAAAAAAGAATCATGGCACTGAGATGGACACATTAAGGGATTTACTCATGAAACTTGTTCGCAAGGCAAATCACAGCATCTGATTTCATCTCTATGGAAGCAAGGTGTGCCAGACTGTACACAATGAACCATCCCACGGGGCACAACCCACCTCTGCACTGTTTAAAGGCCTTTCTAGATGTGAAATAGTGTTTTTAGGCTGATATCAGACAACTTTTAAGAGTCATCTGGGTTATAAATAGTCACTTGATCCAATTAATTAATTAATACTTAGATTTGGAGGAAAGAGAGGGACTAAATGATAAAACAAAAGGTGTAAAAATATATATAATATGCAAAACGTGGATCCTTCATTTTCCAAAAGTGCTTGTATGGTTTTGTATGTAAACTTAATCCTTTTTTACGTACTAAAAGTTGAAGAAATGGCTGGAAACATGTTAGTATAATCCTGAATGCACAGCTGTGCACACAGGCGAGTTACTCCGCTTCTGGATACATGTAGGCTTCCTCGCCGGAGGTCGTGTAGCGTTTTTCACTTTCTCATCCCGCAATGCTTAAAAAACTGCACTGCAAACCTGACACCCAGACAACCTATTAAAATATCAAAGGAGACAGAAGCGAGGCAGATGATAGACTCACCCAAAGCTCTGTGCCCCAATCCATGTTCAGCTTGTTGGCCAAGCTGTCTGACTACCCCGAATACAAAGAACTTCTCCAAAGTTATCCCAACAGCTCGGAGGACGGCCCTGGCAAGTATAATCCCAACGTGATAGATCGGTCGTAAACACTACCTTCTCCGGCTTATTCTCTCTTCAGCACACACAATACATCAACATTATGATCCTGCAATTAATTAGGTGTGCCAGTCGTTAGTCTGATTCTTCTAAATATTTTACATAGCGAGGGAAACAGGGACAAACTAGCTTTCGTATCCGCGTCACTCCCAAATCCTAAACCTTAAAGGGGCAGTAGCCTGAAGCACACACGCTACCAGCCAGGAGACTGTGCTGCATCCTGACAGTCCGCACTGGTTAAAATTACTTCTGTTCAAGACGTGTTCTTATCTAAGACGGTTATTGTAAAAAAAAGTCCTCTATAGGCTACAAGCTCCGGGAATTTTGTGCTTCCCTGATAGAGAGCGTCCCCCGGACTTTCCCACATGAATCATAGCATTATGTTCATCATCGATCAACAAGCAACAGGCTGACTGGTTCTGGCAGTGAGTGCTTCACCGTCTGATTCAAATCATTAATGACTCACAATTAAGTTTTCATGCAAGAAAATAGGCTACTCTGTTTAATTTGCTTATGTGCAGTGACGCCTAATAAGGTCTACAATGAACACATCCACTACTTCCAGACTGAAAAACAGCCAGACTGTAATGGGGGAACGAAAGACGGAAACTATAAATGTAAGAAGATTTAAATTCAATCTTTTGAGAGATATGAAGCTACGAATACTTCATACAAAGGGAAATTGAAAATGTTTTTTTTTTTCATAGGAAAGAACAAATAATTAGGTTACCCGTGCAGTTAAGTTTTCACTTCAGTTTTCAGAATCCTGTAAAAACCCCTAGCACTTAACACTGGTTGATGACATAAGGACATCTATGTCATTTGGAATTTTGTATCTCTCTATCTTTTGTCTTCTGAGAGTTGTGAAAAGGGACCAGGAGGATGAGAAACGATGAAACAAGCAACACCCAACAGACTGGAAAGTGTGTGTGTGGGGGGGGGTTACCTGTTTAGTTTTACCTGTGAGATAAGCAAAACAAAACATAACATTTCTTCTCACCTCTTGACCTTTTCTTTATTCATTTCCCATATCTGTTCTGCACAGTCAGCAACCATATCTTTTATCACAAGTGTGGCAAATCTTGTCTTTCTTCCAACTTTATTCTCTCCAACACAAATGTAAACACCAGCACTGGTAGACGTGGCTCTAGTGATAGTGACAGACTTCTGGCGCCTCTTAGTGGTCTCATTTCACAGCCGCTGTGAGCTGTGTAGATCAAGCTGATGTTTGGGGGAGGGAGGGTTACTAGAGCTTCAAAAAGAATCACAGCGACTGACGATGGATCTTCAAATCTCACAACAATTTCAGAAAGCGACAGTGATACAAGGCAATCTTCTACAAGTAGACTTATGAAGTTGGAGCTTTTCTTTTCTTCTCTTTTCTAAATTAAGGAATAAGTCAACAGTATCCACTCAACAGCTACCCTGAGGTACCCCTGAGCAAGGTGCTGTTCCCAGGCGCCCAATGGCTGCCCACTGCTTTACATAGTGAATGGATTAAATGCAAAGAGGAATTTCCCCACGGGGATCAATAAAATCTACATTATTATTATTATTAAAGGATGCATTAGCAAATTAACTGTAAGATAAACAGTGATTTAAATGACAAGGTGCAGGTTGTATTGCTGCAATAGAATGATCCTAAGATTGTTTGTGTTCTCCCCGTCGCATTTCCAGTTATAGACAAGAGGAGGGTTTCCCTTGGTTTCACAGCTCAGGGTAATATCAGTGCCCTTAAGTTGATAGATATCATTGTGTTTAGTTTAGCTCAGGAGCATCAAGAATGGCAAGCATAGTTTTTCACATTTAAACAATGGATAGCTAAACTGACTTGAATGGTTTTTGTTTTTTAAATCTAAGCTAAAAGTTGAAATAATGCTCTGTTTGTTTGGACACAGTGGGATGTTTACTCACAGTGTTCAGAAACACTGTGTGAATGAGGGGAAAAAACAGGAAGTTGTGGTGTCTCCCTTAGTTATGCTGCAGTTGGCGTGGGCTGCTGGGGGGATTTTTATGATACGCTGGGCATTTATTAATCTCTTTATCTCTTTAAACATCTCTGTGTTTTTAGCCTTTTTGTATTTAATCATTCTTTGCTCTCACTCCAACCAGTCAACCAGTCACGTTTCTTCCTGTTAAAAGGAAGTTATTCCTTTTTTCCTTCCCATTGTACAAGTGCTTGGTCATAGAGGGTTGTGTGAATGTTGAGGTTTCTCTTTGGTATTGTATAGTCTTTACTTTACAATTCGAAGCACCTTGAAGCAACTGTTTTTATGAAGTGGCACTATATAAATAAAACAGAATTAAATTGAACTACATTTTTTTTCTGCGAATGTTCACTCTCAAATTACAGGATTCATTATTCAGTTTTTTGGTGTGATTGTTAAATGACGTGTCACAATGCTTTCATTGTTTTTATACGTCAGTGAAGTACTGAACAGGAACAAAACTGATGACATCACACAGCAGCCAGTTCTGCTTTTTTCTTCTATTGAACAACTTTTGGATTCTCTGGCAAACAACATTAGATAAAAGTTAGTTACATATACATCATCATTTTTAATTTTCTTAGCATTACATTGTATTCATTTCAAATTATTTTTTTTGTATGCAATAGGTCTTTACTGCAATTAATGAGAATCATCTAGCTTTATTTTTGCACTCAAACTTTCAGTCTAACAGTATAAAATCTCTTTGTTTTTAAAGCCGGAGCTTTTATTTCTCATTTCAGTGTGCTGGTAAACTTTACAGAGAAAGGATTTCCTCCATAGTCTTCTACAATCTCAAGTCGATCCAGGATAAGAGAGTTGAGCTCTGTTATGATGTCAGGATCTTTGCCTCCCTCTTGTGGTTCAGGCCACTAATGCATTTGACTAAAGCTTGAGCTGTAGCTCCTATGCTCCTATGTGTAACGTTATAAACACAATCTTTTGATCTTTTAGCTTCAACAACTCTTTCCACAAGTTCATGCCTTCAATATTCCTCTTGAAAATCAGTATCAATACACTTTTCAGCTCCTTAGGCTTCCTCTCATTCTCCAGGATTTTGTTAAACAGTCTGGTTAGAGTTGACTGTCCTCTCTCTACCACCACAGGCATGTCATCTTGACCAACCACCTTTCCACTCATCACCCTCTTCATAGCTGCCCTCACTTGCTCCTTACTAATCGGCTGCACTTCCTGATTTTCAACTAGTCCTTGTCTCTCTCATTTTCTGAATTCAACAGCTTCTCAAGTACTTCTTTGAATGTTGTAAATAAATAAAGAATCACAGTGACAACAGATACAGATACACGACCTTCCACCCTTTGAGGAACTTTGAGGGGCTCAGAGTTCCCCTGAGCTGGTACTTCTCCAGAGTGAAAATAGCCAGTTGAGGTGGTTCAGGCAGGAAACGTCTTATGCACCTCCAGGCATGTCCTACCTGAGAAAGCTCAGGGGCACATGAGGCAGGGATGATCAGGCACTTAAAACAATACTTTGAATTCCATATGCAATAGTATCTCAGATTATATAATCCATTCACAAGAATGGTGGTTTGAAATTTCTATTAGTATGAATGGCTTTTTTCCTTCAGTACTTTGAATAAATCAGTATCATGATTAAACAGTTACCAGTCATTAGTTTGGTTCTTTTTCACCAGTGTGACAAATCTTGTCTTTCTCACAACTTGCAACACACATGTAAATGACAGCATTGGTAGACGTGGCTCTTGTGACAGTGATAGTCATCTGGCGCCCCTCAGTGGTCTCTTTTGCATTCACAGCATCTATACAGATCCAGCTGATGTTAGAGGGAGGGTTGCCATCAGCATTGCAGCTTAGTGGAACATTCTCACACATTCTCAGGGTGTAAATAATCCCACTGGTTAACATTTAGTCACTTTGATCTCATAGGTTGACAGGTGAAAGAGAAAAGGACTGTCTGTGCAACCAGAGTTGTTTGAGCTCACAACACTTTAAGAATACATTAGTATTGGGTGGCAAGCTGATATCCAGAGTTCACTTAGTGGAAAATAAGAAGGAAATCTTACAAAGAACAACAGCAGTGTAAGGTGCTGAGGTTGCAGAAGGATGGACTGATAAGATCCGAAGCAGGTGCAGGAGGGATCTCTGGTGCTTTGGGTCCTAAGTGCAGCACAGCCTCACATCTGAAAACTAATCCAGGGTAATCTCTCTTGGGAATGAATCTTAAAACAGACGACACATTGACCGGATTTCCATGAGGGTCAATAAAAAGTTTTGTGTGCACAGTTTCATTTCCTCTTTACCACTTCACTGTGAGCTCCTTCACGGGAGCAACATTGGTGACATTGCATTTCAAATCATACTCTGTGCTCTCCGTCATTGGACTATGATCTATTGCAGAAATTGACGCAGTCTGAAGTTTTTGTAAATAAATTAAAGTAAAAATAAATGATGTCAATGAAGACAGATTTTTAGTCATTTTGTCTTGATGTCTTTCCATCACCGCAGATGATTATAAATTCAACAGTCAACATGTGATTAAAATGTAACTTTAGTACAAGCTGTTTAACCTTGTGGTACCTGTTTAGAAATCACCACCATATTTATACATATTTCCCCATTTTCAGATGCTCAAAAATAGTTGGACAAATCAATATCATTTTAAATATTGCTAAGGATTGTCTTATTGCATTGGAGTCACACTGGGTTAAATATGTACACTTGGGTTTTAAGGGGTATTTATTATTTTCTTCTTTTTTTGGGGTTGTATGGAAGCCCCAAACGCAATTTCATTGTTCTTGACAATGACAATAAATAAATAAATACTATAAGAAATGTTATTTAATACCTGGATCCTATACAATCCTTTACACTATCGCAAGTCAAGACGTCATGGACATTAACAAATGTTATTTCTACCTTGAGTTTCTCTGCTAGGATGTTGAATAAGCTAATTCAGTTGCTGCTTGTTTGTGGCTCTCTGTGCATTCAGTTTTGTCTTCAGTAAATGAAAATATGCTCTGTTGGATTGTACTAAGGTAACTGGCTTGGCCAATGAAGAATATCCAATTTCTTTAGCTTGAGAGACTGCTTTTGGTTAATGATCCATTTGCATTGTAAAGTGGTGTTGGATCAGGTTTGCATTCAGCATTTTGTCTGAGTCTGAGCAGAGAGTATAGCCCTGTACACTTCAAAATTCATCCTGCTACTTCTATCAGCAGTCATCTCATCAATAAATACCAGTGGTCCGATTCCACTGGCAGCCATACATGCCTCCACCATGTTAAACAACATGCTTCGCATCATGAGTTGTTTTTCTCCTTCTCTACAGATTTATCTTCGTCCGTGTCAGAAGTTCACCTTGTTTATATCTGTCCAAGCTCTTTTAGATGCTTTCTGCCAAATCCAGTATTGCATATCAAATGCAAGTTGAACAGTTGAAATCAAGTCCAAATTGTTTATTTGCAAAATCCTAGGAGACAGGCATCACCTGACCATAAAACTACTTGTCATTCGATTGTCCTTTGAGCCTCAGAAAATGCTCTTAAACTGTCACGGTTCTGGGTCAGTTTGACCCAGTATTTTGAGTTATGTTTTGGTTTATTTTTCAATGATAGATTGTTCTTTATGTTTCTCTGGTGCTTTGTTGGGTTTTATGATGAATCTGCCTTTCAAGTTACTTTGGTGTGTTTGATTGTTTCCTTATTCTCTTAGTGCTTGTGATGATGATGATGATGATTATGATGATGTTCTATGTTCCAGCTTATTCTGGTTTATTCTTAGTTCTGCCCGTGTTAAGTCTGTGTTTCTTAGTCTGCATCCTTGTGTCTTATTTCCTGTTTTATTGTGAAAGTCTATGTCCTATGTTAGTGTGTGCCGCTTTGCTCCCCCTGTCTCGTTAGTCCAATTTCTCCCAGCTGTGTCTCCCTCCTGTTGCCCATTCCCTGATTACCACCCTGTGTATATTAGCCCTGTGTTTTCCTGTGCTCAGTGTCGCGTCGTACCCTCAACTAGCTGTGTGTTCTGCTTCTATGTGCCTAGTGTTTAGGCTCCTGCTGCAGTTTTGTATTTCTTTTCCAGTGTCTCAGTCCTTGGTTCCTCTGTTCAGACTTTTGTTTGTCTTTTGGTGAGTTTAGTTTGTTCGAGGCTTTTCCCAGCAATAAAGCTGCGCTTTAAGTCTCACTTCCGTGTCTGAGTTCTGCATTTTGGGTCCACCACTCCTGCTTGCCTGCCTGCCACACAGCGATTCATGACATAAACAACTAATGCAATAATTTTTTTTTAAACCTCGTGACTTAAAGCTTAAACTTTAAGTCATGAGGTTTGGTGTTTTAAGCACTTCAATTGCATATTGATTATTTAATGTAAAATTGTGGTAAAATGATAGGATCATCAAAATGATGGCATAAAGAGACAAAGTCGCAATAACATTTATTTAATTATGTATGGAGTGACCTGTGTATATCGGACATTATGACATCAAAATGAGAAGAAGGCAGAGACAAATTAGTAGGCATACGTCAATGTGTAACTCTCCAAAACGTTATTGTTTTTTATTTCTACACAGTGGTACAAACACTTGAATGAGAGCAATTACAGGCTACTAATACCATCAAGAGTGAGCAATTAAAGTGACTATTCTAGCAATGAACATCATTCTACCAAAAATTGTATCAGTTCATTTGAGCAATGATGTAATCCATGTTTTCTGGAAATGTATACATAAAGATAAGCTGTGCAACACAATTGTACCTTTATCTTTGATAATATTACTCTGAAACCTTTGTTTTTCTTTTGGTTTCTGTACTTTATTTAAAAAAGACATCTTCATCCTCGTGGTTTCATGACTTTTAAATTCGTAGATCCTTCAAGTACATTTCTTACTGCAAAACGTACTTTATTTTCATTAAAATTAGAGGTTCTAGAGTTTTCTTTAATTTAAATGTTCTTCTAAATGAAGTGCCACAGGGCTGACCAAGAACAAAATAGGGGTGCACCACGGGAAATCTGAATATTTAATTTTTAATTAATTTGATTTTAGTTTTGATTTTTATTCTTGCTTTAGAGATTCTGGTTCTTGGTGTTGTTCAAACATACATCTGGTTTATTTATTTTTTTTCATTAGTAATCTGTTCTTCTTATGTTCTGGGTTCTTGTTATTCCTCTAATCTTCTAACTTCATTTATCTCACCTTATAAGTTTATGTGTTACATTTAAGTTATTTATTATGGCACCTTGTGAGAGGTCATTTTGGTTCCTACCTGGTAATGTTTATGGTGGAATTGTTTGTAGAGTGTAACATCCACTGTGTGCCATGCGTGTCAGGGAGTGAACAGAGTAAAGTTCACAGTTTTGGTATTAAGATAGAAGAGACTGTAGCCTCCAATGCAGCCACAGCCCAGAGCTACCACAATTTATCCCCTCAGTCTTCCCTTTGGGGATTTTGTGTTGTACTTTGTGGAATTTTACAACCACACTAATTAAAGGGGCCACTTTTTGTTAAATCCTGCTTGTCTCCTAATTTTACTTTTGGGGTTTTATCCTGCAAATTGTGACAGATTTGTGTAATCTGTCACAATTTGTATAAAGTAAGTGTGCTATGTAGAATGTCTGTGAAGGTTCTCAGTCATCCAGGTCATCGTAGTCCTTTGACTGCTATGTAGAATGTTACTTTTCAGAATGATATCTAGTATTGTAGGTGTGTTTTTCATCACAATTAGTAATCCATCCAAGTGACATCAAAGGGGAGCAATCATATATCAGTGGAGGGGTTATTCCGCTCTAACGCATAATTTAAAAAAAAAAAAAAAAGCTGAATTGGTGATTCAAAATGGCCTGAATCTAGAGACTGAGCCATCTGTGACAGTCATCAAGAAAGGGTTCAATGAGACTTCATAAAGTATTACAGGACTCAGAGGAAGGCATCTCTTCTTCTTCAGAAGACTTAGGGACTTCCATCTGCCACTGAGGGTGCTTAAGAACTTCTACTCCTGCACCATCGAGAGCATCCTGACAGGAAACATCTGCACCTGGTTTGGGAACAGCACCAAGAAGGACAGACTAGATCTGCAAAGAGTGGTGCGCTCAACCAAACGCATCATTCGATCACAGTTTCCTGACCTGCTGTCCATCTACACCAAGCGGTGCAAGAACAAAACCAGGAAGATTATGAAGGACCTCTCCCATCCCAACAATGGACTCTTTTCACTGTTGAGGTCTGGGAAGCGCTTCCGCTCCCCAAGGGCCAAAACAGAGAAAATGAGGGGGAGCTTCTTCCCCCAGGCTATTTGGGCCCTGAACCAAGTGCAGGACTGGACTCTCATTCATCACGTCACTGTTTTTATTTGCACACTTCTTCCAATTTCTCTCTTAAATCATTATTTGCGCATTCTTTTTTTACTGTAAATTTCTAAGTTAAAATCTGTAAATTTTGTCATAATCTGTAAATCTGTAAATTCTTTACCGTCGTTTAATGGTCGGGCATTGCACAGAAACAAGCACTTCACCACTTGTCTGTGTATGGTTGTGTGTGTGGTAAATAAAATTTGAATTTGAATTTGACTACAGGGTTCTTTTTTGTAACATTAGACACCAACTGGTGGCCCTTGAGTTTTAAAAAAAAGCCATTTCTAAGTTGTTTTCAGTTTTTATATTATGACCGTTAATCTCATTCTTCCTCTTTTCTTCCTCTATTTAATATCATGCAAGCGAAGCAGATTATACTCTCAGTGAAAGCTCTTTGCAAAAATCAATTTTCAGGCCAGTCAGATTATTCAGAAAGCAAAAAAAGCTTTTCCAAAGTTATCCCAGCAATTTGAAGGAAGGTCCTGTTGAATAGGATCCAAGCACAATATAACCACTGACTGCTCCAGCTTTGTCTTTCTTCAACACATATAGCTGATTAATTGTTTAATAACCATCACACTTAAGCAATTA
Source organism: Rhamphochromis sp. 'chilingali' (assembly GCF_963969265.1). Taxonomy (NCBI): domain Eukaryota; kingdom Metazoa; phylum Chordata; class Actinopteri; order Cichliformes; family Cichlidae; genus Rhamphochromis; species Rhamphochromis sp. 'chilingali'. The sequence goes on along the minus strand of NC_137942.1, from coordinate 11,124,867 downwards.
ATTATGCTTGCCAGCTTTTAGCCTGGTTTTTCCAAATATTTAACATGATGAAGGAAATCAGGTCAACGTAGCTTTCCTATCCACATCACTCTCAAAAATCGTAATAAGCCTTAAAGAGGAAGCGATCTGATCTCCACACAGGATGCCAGCCAGGAGGCTGTGCTGTAACCCGACAGCCTCCACTGGTTAAAATCATCCTATTGTTTAATCCGTGTTCTTCAATGAATTATGTTATAAAAAGTATTCTGTGGACTCTGGAAATCAGTGATTCCCTGGCAGAGAGTCCTGGACTAGCAGATAATCACCCTCTAATTCAGATCATTAATAATTCGCCTTTAAGTTCTGGCATATGACATAGACTACTTTGTTTAAATGCAGTAATACCTGTTAGGGCTACACTTGATATTTCACAATTAAAATGAACTGTGGGTCAAAAAACATAAAAACAATAAAAAAAAATTAATTCAAACATAAGACATAATATTGCTAAATGTTAATTGTTTTTACAGCAGTTTCATGCACTGTTTAGCAGACATATACATAACATTATTAACTCTAAAGCATAACCTTCTTATTATTTTAGATATTTCTGCTATTTGTTTTCTGGTATATGAAGTTGTTTAATTCAAGGAATTAATTTATGGAAAAATTAAATGTACATTTATACAATATTATAGGACAAATCATAAATTACATATGCAATTAAAATTTTACTTCATTTTTCATAATGCAGGGAAATATCCTAAGCATTACTACTGACTGTCAGAGGGACATCTGTGGCATTTGATACTATGTCAAAAGAAGAATGCCAATTTTTTCTCTTTCTATAGTAAATAAAGACCAGGAGGACGATGAGGCCAATGGCAAATACAGCGAGCAACACTCCAATGACTAGCAAAGGGACCTTATCTGTAAGATAAGCAAAATAAAAACAACATTAAAATAAGATCAGTTCTCGATGTCATATATTGTTCATTTTAAACATCAGTTATCACTTTTCTTTATACATTTCCATAACTGTTCTCCAAAAAGTAATCATACCTTTTATCACCAGTGAGACAAATCGTGTATTTCTCCCAGCTTCATTCTCAGCAACACAAATGTAAATGCCTGCATTGGCAGACGTGATTCCTGTGATACTGATAGTCTTCTGTTGTCCCTCAGTGGTCACGTTTGAATTCACAGCAGCTGTGTAGATCCATCTGATGTTTGAGGGTGGGTTACTGTCAGCACTACAGCTTAAAGTAACATTCTCACCCTGGAGCACTTCCTTGCTTTCATTTCCATTCTTGAACTCAGGGGCATCTGTGGAAGAAATACATGAGAGATTTAATAAGATAAAAATAGTATGCTTCAAACTTTACTTTCATCTAAAATTATTTATATTCAATATTGACAAATCATTTAAAAAGATCGTGTGATTCTGTTGCAGAGCTCTGAGGTGGAAAAAAAAACATGAAATACGTGGGTGGAAATCTTACAGAGGACAACAGCAGTGTAAGGTGGTGAGGATGTATTAGGGAGGAACTTTGGTCCTTTAGGTCCGAGATGCAGCTCAGCCTCACATCTAAAAGTTAATCCATTGTAATCTCTCTGAGTGGAGATTTTCAGGGTAGAAGATGCGTTTACTGGGATCGCAGTAGATTCATTAAACGTCTCTGTGAGCACAGTTTCATTGCCTCTGTACCACTTCACTGTGAGAATCTGTACAGGAGCAACACTGATGACATCACATTTCAGATCATGCTCTCTGCCCTCCACCATCGGAACATGACCCATGTCAGACACTGACACAAAGTCTGGAGTTTCTGTAAATAAAACAATTTTTATTTTTTGGTATTACTGATTTACAATGTAAAAACCAAATTTAATGTCTAACATTATTACATCAGTACAGGAAACATGCATTTCTAAAAGTGTTAGTTTGCAGGTGCCAGAGTCACATTTTGATTTCCACATAAGGAACATTTGAATTGGATCAATTAGAAGCTGCTTGATATTATCATGTCTAAGCATGTCTTTAATTATTGCTTTCTTGCATATGCATTTTTCAGTTCATGCAGGTCATAATACAGTAACACAGTCTGTGCACATGTACTTACTGTAAACAGCGATGAGTGGACTCACAGTACACTGGGATCCATCAACCAAAGTAGCATAGCAGGAAGGACTTGGAGTCCACTCTTCTAGTTTTTCAACCCTCCAAGTGACAACAGGAGGGCGTTCAAATCCTGTACCTCCAAATGGAGCCTCCCAGCCCATTCCTTCAACATCTGTGGCTGATGTGCTGCAGTTGATTAAAATTGGATCTCCAAATTTCACAACAATTTCAGAAGGTGTCAGTGTTAAAGGGCAACCTGCCATTAACAAGCACACATGTTAACATTTAAAACTGATTTTGGATATAAAAAGACATAAGTCCCTAAAAAAAAGGACAGTAGTTGTAAGGTAAACAGGGATGTGTACCTCTTGGTTCAGCATGAACATAGAATGTCTTAGTTATGTTTCCTAGAATACTGGGAGCTGTGCAGGTGCAGGTTGTGTTGCGGTTTACTAGGGTGATATTGAGACTGTTTGTGTTCTCCAACATATTTTCCCCATCACAAGTCCAGCCATAGACCGGAAGAGGGTTTCCCACAGCTTCACAGGTCAACATAATATTAGTGCCCTCACTTGAAGACATCACATGAGTTCTGTTTTTTGTCTTTGGTTCAAGAGCATCTGAAAAAAAGAAGAAAACAGAAGATTGTTATTTACACAGTTATATATATATATATATATATATAGATAGATAGATAGATAGATAGATAGATAGATAGATAGATAGATAGATAGATAGATAGATAGATAGGGGTGCAACGATACACAAAATTCACGGTACGGTTCGATACTTTGGTGTCACGGTTCAATATTTTTTCGATACAAAAAAATGTTCATGCCTTTTTAATTTGTCATTTATTAAAATTATAAATATATATTTTAACTCAAAAGTACAGTTTTTAAATTTAATGTTGCTGAAACAAAAGTAATTTAAAAAATAAATATATCTCAGGGCTCTCAAAATTTCAAAATCCCTAGTAGCCCTTCGGGCAGGGACTCTTCAGTTTTTGGTAGCCCAAAATAAATGTAAGTAGCCCGAATAAAAAAAGAGAGCAATTTTTTGATTGATGTTTTGTTTCCTGTTTTGTTTCCTTTACAATATTATACATTAAAGCATAATATTGTAAAGGAAACAAAACATTAATCAAAAAATTGTTGAAAAACAAATTACAACATTGTATAAAAATTACAATCATCAACTCAAATACTTGGTTCTAATTGAACAGAAATTTCTATGAACTTGTAAGAACTGTGTAGGACATGAATCAGTCTGTGTCAGATCCTGAATTTGAAATTTCCACTGAAGTCACGGGTAAGAGACAAGTGGAACCAAGATCTAGGCCATTTGCTTTTTGAAGTTTGCAAAGACTGTTAAATTTTGCCAGTGGTAGTTCACTCTTTGCAACATAGTACGCTGTTCTAAACAGATTTTTCAGGTTTATTTTTAGTATGTTATTTGCAATTGGTGTTTGTTCTGGGAAAGATATTGCAGACTGAGCGATAATGCATTTCTTGCATTTGGGGGCCTTTTTTAAAATGATTGGTCCCAGTAACAAAGGCGCTTGTCGACTCAGAAATCGAGAGAAAACCAACAACACACCCGGCAGAACATTATGTTATTTACACGGGTGCGCATAAGTGGTCCGCATGTGCGCATTCGCTGTCAAAATAAAAGACGCACACCAGATAAGAAGTTGCAACGCGCGTTTGCGTTCATGTAAAAAGCACTGTTTTTGTCCGCTAGAGTGGGATTTTCACGGCACATTCCGCACCACATCTCTGTGCGTTCATCATTTGTTTGAAGCCAGCTCACCTCCTACAACCACTTTTCCGAGAATACGCGCTTCTTTTGTGGTTCGGACTCCTTCTGACATTTCTTTGGAGGTGGAGGAACACCAAAGTAATTGCTTAAAGGAGCTTCTTCGACATCTTTAAGAGTTTTAAATAAATGTCTGTCCTCCTCCAGAAAATCTTATGTATGCAAACACGCGTTGCAACTTCATATCTTGTGCGCGTTTTTTGGTTTTTTTTGACAGCGAATGCGCACCTGCGGACCACTTATGTGCAGCCCCGGTTATATAGCTCGTCATATTGCAGCCACAGAAATTCTTTTGTCCATGAAACCATAAAGCTGCACTTTCTTTTTGCCTTATAGTCTGATTTGTCATAACTTCTCCGTTTTGTGGTAAGCTTTTCTTTGGCTGTCACTTCTTCACCCTGACCTGTCTTATTTGGCTCAGCAGAACTAAAATATATCCTGCTGCTTTTACACACACACACATAACGGTCAGCGATTCTCTGCGCGATCAACCTCTCATATGTTTAAGCTTGCTGCGGGAGATTTCACTTGTCATGTTTGCATAGTAAGCTAACGATTGATAAGACGATGTCAGAGGAATTGGTGCGCAAATTATCATCACTCACCAATCAGTGCTGTCGCTCTCTATACACAGTTCGCGCGATTGCAAAGTGAAAGCAAAAAACAAGTGCAAATTCAAACGCGATTTTAATATGTCACATATTGACAGTGGCTCACCGATGCCAATGACATAATTACCCAGCTACATTTCCGAAAGAATGCAAAAGCATTGACATATATTTTTCCTTCCTACAATAGCCCGACGGGCAGGGCAGAGATAGATTTTGATAGCCCGACTGGAAAAATCGCTAGCCCCGGGACGTCGGGCTAGCGATTTTGCAAGCCTTGTATCTGATTGAGGAATCACTCATCTTTGAAAAGGAGAGTTTATTACAGAGAAATGGCTCTTTCCAAAATAAAAGCTATACTATACGCTTCTTCTGGGCTATGTTCTCAGCAGCATATTGTAGCGGGTCAGGGCTGTTCGGGCTTCTGTTTGTACAGTTATGTTTTGTTTATGTTGCCATAGTGACGGGTGACGCCCTCTAGCTGCGACGGTGTGTCCTTCCGGGGTCAGAGGGCGCCCTGTGTGTTGTTGTTGTTGTTGCTGTGCGGTTTCCGCGCTGAGCAGTTAGCTAGCGGCAGTGTTCTTCTGCAGATGTCAATAAACGGCTGTGCTCCCTGGCTAGCTCACGGGAAGCAAGACTAAACAACACCTCCGTCTCCTCCTTGTCTGAGCTCGCCACATTGGTGTCAGAAGTGGGATGATGGTGGCACCCCATGTTCTGACCCGAGTGACTTTTCCCCCGCCGGTCGTGACCGGCCGGTGCGCCAAAAGAAGGCACCTGGACATTTGCAAAGTGAAAACAAAAAACAAGCGCAAATTCAAACGCGATTTTAATATGTCACATATTGACAGTGGCTCACCGATGCCAATGACATAATTACCCAGCTACATTTCCGAAAGAATGCAAAAGCATTGACATATATTTTTCCTTCCTACAATAGCCCGACGGGCAGGGCAGAGATAGATTTTGGTAGCCCGACTGGAAAAATCGCTAGCCCCGGGACGTCGGGCTAGCGATTTTGCAAGCCTTGTATCTGATTGAGGAATCACTCATCTTTGAAAAGGAGAGTTTATTACAGAGAAATGGCTCTTTCCAAAATAAAAGCTATACTATACGCTTCTTCTGGGCTATATTCTCAGCAGCATATTGTAGCGGGTCAGGGCTGTTCGGGGTTCTGTTTGTACAGTTATGTTTTGTTTATGTTGCCATAGTGACGGGTGACGCCCTCTCGCTGCAACGGTGTGTCCTTCCGGGGTCAGAGGGCGCCCTGTGTGTTGTTGTTGCTGTGCGGTTGCCGCGCTGAGCAGTTAGCTAGCGGCAGTGTTCTTCTTCAGATGTCAATAAACGGCTGTGCTCCCTGGCTAGCTCACGGGAAGCAAGACCAAACGACACCTCCGTCTTCTCCTTGTCTGAGCTCGCCACAATATTAAACATATCAGGTCCCCATAAGGAGAATCATGTGCTAACGGCTGTCTAAATGACTCGGGTAAAGTTTGTAGCATGCATGCTTGTTGGTTTTGTCTGCTTCCACTTGTCTTTGCACTAGGATGATGTCGGCGTAAATGTGCAGTCATATTCGTTGTGTTCCCACTAGTGCTGTCAGCGTTAATCTCGTTGAAATGACGTTAACGCCACAACACGGCAAATCGCCGTTAACGAGCTACCCCTGATCGCCTGTGCGTGGGGCTAGATGGCCAACACGTTAACGAGCTAACTGCGCTAACACACTAGTTCCCACCCATGTAATTGAGCATTGCGTGGCACATCCAACATACTGTTTTACTTTAGTCCATGACGCGCTTACCTTCAGGGTCATACGTCACATGCAAACCAAAATAATTCCAAACGCCAGATCTGAATGAGGGTGGGGGAGGTTCAATTTGCCATGTTGCAAGGAGAGCTTAACTTCTGTCTCGCTAGCTTGCCCTGCGCTCTTCCTTCTGACGAGGCTGTCTGTGTTGAACGCTCAGTGGATCTGCGCTCGACAGTGCAGCCTAGGTGGAGTAGTCGAACGCAAATTCACTGAGCGCTCAACACAGACAGCATCGTCAGAAGGAAAGTTGATAAAATAAATTACAAATTTTGTATTGTTCGATACATATGCGTACCGAACCGAAAGCACTATATCGAACGGTTCAATATCGATACGAGCATCGTTGCACCCCTAATATATATATATATATATATATATATATATATATATATATATATATATATATATATAGAGATAGAGAGAGAGAGAGAGAGAGAGAGAGAGAGAGCAGCTGGATAGCGTAGTGGTTAGACTACACGCCTTTGGAACAGAGGATCGCAAGTTCGATTCCTGCCTGGGGCGTCTGTATCCAGTAAGGGTCCTAAGGCTAGACCCCCTATGCTAAGCGAGCCTACCGCAGACATGAGCGAGACAGATAAATATGAAGGCATGCCGGCTCGGACGTCGCCCGGATCAACAAGGTCCGCGTCAGGTGTTGAGGAACCAGGGCACCCTGGCGAAAAGTGGGCTACTGGAACAAGAAGGCATCGGTGGGCAAGAGACGAAAACAGGGCGTTGTTGGAATGCTACTACGCAAGTAACCCCGGCGGAAGGGGCTACATGAATAGGATGACGGACCTATGGATTCTTCGATACCCAACATCCACAATGACGGCGAAACAACTAGTAGCTCAGTGTTCCAACATTCGAAAGAAGGGACTGCTCTCACAGCTAGAGATTGACGAGGTACAACACAAATGCTACGGCAAGGAGGAGTCAGGACGCCAGGTCAGGGGGGAGATATCATCACCCCCACCCGAGATTGGGTACATAGCCCCAAGTGCGATAGGAGAAGGATCGTTGAGTGCGAGAGGAACTGACCTGAAAAATAGGATAATGGCCAAGCTTGAAACCTGGATACCCCGTAGCCGGTTACCAAGATTACGTGAAGTACCCTCAGAAGGTCTGCTAGATGATGTTAATGCAGCACTACGGGCAATACCTACAACCACGATTACCGACACTAACAAGCTGATCTACAATACGGCAGCAGTGATCAGTGAGATGCTTGGCTACAAGTTGAACAGCCACAAGGGGCAGTACCCTCCATGGAGAAGGAGGCTAGAGGCCAAGATCAAAGTAGCACGGAGGGAGGTTAGCCAACTAACGGAGTTGCAGAAAGGTGCGACAAAGAAGGTGCATAAGAAATACAGCAAGCTGTCCATACCTGAGGCCTTGGAAACTGCCAAGCAAAGACTCACAGCCTTGGCCAGCCGCTTGAGGAGGTACACCAGAGAGATAGAAGGCAGGAGAATAAACCAGCTGTTCTCCACAGAACCAGCAAAGGTGTAAGGGCAGGGGAACAATAATAAGAGAACAGCACCACCAAGGCTGGAGACAGAGCAATACTGGAAGAGCATATGGGAGAAGGACGCAACCCATAACGGCAATGCTCAGTGGCTAGTGGATCTGAGGGCAGACCACAGCGACCTCCCTGAACAGGGTCCAGTAACCATTACAGTGGCAGATATCCAAGAAAGGGTCTCCAGTATGAAGAGTTGGACAGCACCAGGGCCCGACATGGTTCACGCCTACTGGCTAAAGAAGCTGACTGCACTCCACGAGCGTCTGGCAGCACAAATGAACCAGCTGCTAGTTAACGAGAGACACCCGGAATGGCTAACCGAAGGTCGGACGGTCCTGATCCCCAAGGACCCCAAGAAGGGACCGGTCCCCTCCAACTACCGACCAATAACCTGCCTCAGTACTACATGGAAGCTCCTGTCAGGCATCATATCGGCTAAGATGAACAGGCACATGGGTCAATACATGAGTGGGACACAGAAAGGAATTGGCAAGAATACCAGAGGCGCAAAACACCAGCTACTGGTAGACAGAACAGTCAGCCGAGACTGCAAGACCAGACTGACCAACCTGTGCACTGCCTGGATTGATTACAAGAAGGCCTATGACTCAATGCCCCACAGCTGGATACTGGAATGCCTAGAATTGTACAAGATCAATGGGACCCTAAGAGCCTTCATCAGGAACTCAATGGGGATGTGGCGTACAACACTAGAGGCCAACTCCAAGCCCATAGCACAAGTCACCATCAAGTGCGGGATCTACCAAGGAGATGCTCTGTCCCCACTGCTGTTCTGCATAGGCCTGAACCCCCTCAGTGAGATCATTAACAAGACTGGCTACGGATACCGACTACGGAACGGAGCAGTTGTCAGCCACCTCCTGTACATGGATGACATCAAGCTGTATGCCAAGAGTGAACGAGACATCGATTCACTGATCCACACTACCAGGCTATACAGCAATGACATTGGAATGTCGTTCGGACTGGAGAAGTGTAGTCGGATGGTAACAAAGAGAGGGAAGGTAGTCAGAACTGAGGGGATTGAACTACCAGAAGGCAACATTGCAGACATAGAGGACAGTTACAAGTACCTGGGGATCCCGCAGGCAAATGGGAACCATGAAGAGGCTGCTAGAAAGGCTGCAACCACCAAGTACCTGCAGAGGGTCAGGCAAGTCCTGAGGAGTCAGCTGAATGGTAAGAACAAGATCCGGGCCATCAACACGTACGCCCTGCCCGTGATCAGGTACCCTGCTGGGGTAATAGGCTGGCCAAAGGAGGAGATAGAAGCCACTGACATAAAGACAAGAAAGCTCCTTACCATGCATGGAGGGTTTCACCCCAAGTCCAGCACCCGGAGGCTGTACGCTAAGCGGAAGGAAGGGGGCCGGGGACTGGTGAGTGTCAGCACCACAGTCCAGGATGAGACAACGAACATCCAAGAATACATTGGGAAGATGGCCCCAACTGACCGAGTGCTCAGTGAATACCTCAGGCAGCAGAAACCCAAGAAAGAGGAGGGAGACGAGGAACCATCATGGAAGGACAGGCCCCTGCACGGTATGTACCACCGGCAGATAGAGGAGGTGGCTGATATCCAGAAATCCTACCAGTGGCTGGACAAAGCTGGACTGAAAGACAGCACAGAGGCACTAATCATGGCAGCACAAGAACAAGCTCTGAGTACAAGATCCATAGAGGCTGGGGTCTATCACACCAGGCAAGACCCCAGGTGCAGGCTGTGTAAAGATGCCCCAGAGACAATCCAGCACATAACAGCAGGGTGCAAGATGCTAGCAGGCAAGGCATACATGGAACGCCATAACCAAGTGGCCGGCATAGTGTACAGGAACATCTGTGCCGAGTATAACCTGGAAGTCCCGAGGTCAAAATGGGAGATGCCCCCAAGGGTGGTGGAGAATGACCGAGCTAAGATCCTGTGGGACTTCCAGATACAGACGGACAAAATGGTGGTGGCTAACCAACCGGACATAGTGGTGGTAGACAAACAGAAGAAGACGGCCGTAGTGATCGATGTAGCGGTTCCGAATGACAGCAATATCAGGAAGAAGGAACACGAGAAGCTGGAGAAATACCAAGGGCTCAGAGAAGAGCTCGAGAGGATGTGGAGGGTGAAGGTAATGGTGGTCCCCGTGGTAATCGGAGCACTAGGTGCGGTGACTCCCAAGCTAGGCGAGTGGCTCCAGCAGATCCCGGGAATAACATCGGAGATCTCTGTCCAGAAGAGCGCAGTCCTGGGAACAGCTAAGATACTGCGCAGGACCCTCAAGCTCCCAGGCCTCTGGTAGAGGACCCGAGCTTGAAGGATAAACCGCCCGCAGGGGCGTGCTGGGTGTTTTTTTTTTTTATATATATATATCTATATATATCTATCTATATATATATATATATATATATATATATATATATATATATATATATATATATATATAGATAGATATATACAGAGGTGGGACCAAGTCATTGTTTTGCAAGTCTCAAGTAAGTCTCAAGTCTTTATCCTCAAGTCAAGTCTCAAGTAATGTCAGGCAAGTCAGAGTCGAGTCTCAAGTCACTGGTGTAAAAGTCCGAGTCAAGTCACAAGTCTGAAATTTTGAATTTCAAGTCCTTTCGAGTCATTAAAAAAAACGAAAAAAAGCATGTTGCAGTTATGCTAAATGTAAATATTAGACCATGTAATTTTTAAATCTGTGTTTTTCTCAACACATGACAAAATAGTGAACTTAGAAAATATACACAAATTGTGAAATTGCACCTCTTTAGAATGCAGCTCAATTAAACCTAGCTCCAAGAATAATTTTCACCGACATTTCTGAGATAAGCTGCATGTCATTCTTGGATGCGGTTGTAGGACCGGTGTTGTGCCAAAAAGTGATTGTCTGCCAAAAACTGATTTCCGGTATTTGCCAAAAACTGATTGCTCGTATTTAAACTGCTATAAGTAACTTGTTGGGCTATAATATGTGAAACATATGTCAAATGCATCCCTCATGGATGACATAAAGTCATCTTGAGCCACAAACAACATTCGTGTAACAAGGTAGAAGCCGCAATCAGTTTTTGGCAGTGACTTTTATATAACCTTTATTTATGCAGTTAAAAAAATCTCATTAACATTAAAAATGTCTTTTGTAAGAGGTAAGTTGGCCAAGAGGACAGCAGACATGGCAGCAAATATTACAATATTTCTGTAAAAATATTTTAAGTGGGGATAAAGGACCGGATTGGTTATACTGTAAGTATAATAGCAGAGAGTTGTAAAGATACTTGAAAAACAGATATTGTTTTAATTCTCTATATAACCCCTTTGTAAACCCTGTTCACCGAAGTCTATTTACAAACATACGTAAAGATATTACACATAAAAAATACACAGAAACATTGGAAATCAGTTTTTGGCAGACAATCACTTTTTGGCACAACACCGGCTTTAAAATCGCATGACAAAAATATCATACACATTTAAAAAAAACTGCATCACCAACGTAGCCTGGAAAACATTTGCTAGTTAGATGAAGTCAGCTATCTCATCGTAGCATATTTATATGCATATTTATAATCATACGGTTCTTGGAGTGAGTGCATACACTCATGAAGTTTAGTAACTTCAGGTCACTGCAACAAGCCCAGGTACAGTTTACCGACGGATGGGTACAGGACCTTGAAATGCACCGTGTAGAACGAAAGACCATCGTGCGTATCATAAGTTTACCAGTCTCACAAATCGTCATCATAAATACACATTCGTTAACCGTTTATTAATAGGACCTTTGAGCTCAACGATCATTAATTAGTAGTGGAAATAATTTCTGGTACGCGTTACAGAAATGTAGCAGTGACAATAATACTGTATGCTGTAATCGTACTGGACAATTAGTGATACAAAACAACTGTTTTACCCTGTGAATAAAAGTATATGTTTTTGTCAGTGTACCATAATAACAGAAGCGAAACGCAATATTGTGTCAGGACAATTCACTATTTATGCACAATAAACAAAGGAGCATAGCGCGACAATTTCTGTTCAGCGCCAGACTTGCTTGTAACCTATATCACCAATTATGTTAAGAAAAATGACGCATTAACTACAACAGCAGACTGACCTTTGTGGAAATGCTTGGAGCAGACTAACCTGTGAGCTGGAGTGTTCTGGGACGTTATATTTGATCTTTGAATGGCTGCAATCCAGGCCATCCGTCGCCTGTTTGTCACTTCGGAAACATGGCTTGAACAATTTCTCTTCAACGACGTAATCCGATAACAACCGATCTCTTTACCCATCGGCTTCCCGTGGCTGTCATGCGACCGGCTATTGCAGTTAATAATACAACGGCTTCTTGCCATTTTTGTGTTTCTTTTTATCGCTGTGTGACTGATTTCAATTGAAAGCCTGCGTGCGCTAGTACCTCTTGCCACGAGTTCCCAGAATCCTTTGCGGTTCTACCCGTGAATGACGTCACATTTTCAATCTCTATATAATATGCGTGTTAAATTTTATATTTGGGGTAAAATATCAAGTCTTTTCAAGTAAACCGGTTCAAGTCCAATTCAAGTCCCAAGTCATTGGTGTAAAAGTCCAAGTCAAGTCACAAGTCTTAGAACATTTTTTCAAGTCAAGTCTAAAGTCATAAAATTAATGACTCGAGTCTGACTCGAGTCCAAGTCATGTGACTCGAGTCCACACCTCTGGATATATATATATATATATATATATAGATATAGATATATGGCACCTAACTACACTGGTTTTGACATTGTTTTACTGACTCAAAATTGGAAAATTAAGTGAATGTTGTATTTTCCTAGAAACATTAGGATATTTACTTACAGTGGTCTGAAACACTGTGTGTTTGAGAAATGGCATGAAGTTTTGGTCCATGCAGTCCAAAGTCCAGCTGAGCTTCACATCTGAACTCAACTACATTTTTCTCTCTGGTTATGTTGACTCTCAGGATACTGGACTTATTTGTTGTGTTGTGTTATTGAAGGGTTGTGTGATGATCCTCTCATTGTTTTCGCGTCAGTTGCAGGTAAGTAACGCTACTGTAGCTCCTACTGGTCATAAAGTTTCCAGTGAGCAAAGTTTCAACCGACAGACCCATGAATTGTTGACCACCACACTCACTTTATTGATTGAGATCTGGGCCCTATTTCAGGAAGCCGGTTTAGAAAACTCAGAGTGAAAAACGATACTCAGGGTTGAGTAACCCCGAACTGTCCAACTCGGAATATTCGGTTTCAGGAAGGCTGATAACAATTAGTTCAATCAACGCGGAGTTGCTTTAACCCCAAGTTAAACGCGCGCACGAGGATACATAAAGCCCTGATTAGTGGAGCACAGATTAAGCGAGTCACCATGGAGACGGAGGGAAAGAAGGCGCGGTCAATGTATTTTACAGCGCTTGAGGCCGAAATTCTGATGGCAGCATATGCCGATAACATGCAAATTTTGCAGAAAAAAAGTAACACAGCCTCAGCTGCAAAAGAAAGGGAGCATGCATGGCAAAACATAGCCGACAGAGTCAATGCGTGAGTGTTAATTTAAACATTGATCGAGGGATTTCCACCCATTTAACACGTTATTTTATCATTTATTTTATTTATTATTTTATACATTTGATTTTGTGATGTGATGTGAGCGCAGGTGCAACCCAACAGGCCCCAAACGTTCCTGGCAGCAAGTAAAAATGAAATATAAAAATATAGTCCAAACAGGTAAGGTGTAATTGTATTATGAGCCATAGTGCTTGGTCTGTTTGTCCGATGTAAATCAATTGCAGTTAGAGGCTACATTAATTTCCCCTCTGTAAGCACTTATTGAAATTATCTGAGCACATTACAAGTACATATTTGCTTACTCTGTATGCTCAAATGTGAACCGTTATAGCCAACAGAAAAAAAGCGGAGGCCCGAAAAACAGGTGGGGGTCCTCCACCACCACCACTCACAGAGCCTGGCCACTTGGCTTCCACATTTGTGATAATGTTGGCAGCATCACATATGATCTTCACAGTGCAGAGAACACAAATTAGCATCCATTACTATAATGAAATAATTTGTTAGTTTGAAATGCTACAGGGAACTATGTACCTGTACATTAATGCTGTGGAAAGACTTCCTGTTCACATAGTCTCCTTCATTTACTGAAGGAGCAATGATTGGAATGTGAGTGCCATCTATACAGCCAATCACGCCTGGGAACCGTGAGAATAAATGTAAAATTTAAGTAGTAGTTCAAATATCACCACATCATGGATTAAGTTTTGTTCATCCTGATACCTGCAATTTTGTGGCATCCCTCTTTGATAAATCGTGTGGGTCTATGACCGGGGAACACCACAGACGAGTACAGGAGACGTTTCAGTGCAACTGTAACATTCCTGACTGCTCGACAGACGGTAGCCTTGGAAACGTGCTCAGCGTCACCAATATTATACAGAAAGCTCCCGTTTGCAAAAAACCGAAGTGCAATACAAATAATATGTACAGAACTGAGAGAATGTCCGCGATGTGTCACATGAGCAATATTAGACCTGAGGATGTTATTCAAATAAATTATAGATTGTGCTGAAAAACGGTAACGTTCACACAGAAAATCATCAGGAAATGATAAAATGTCCGAACGCGCTCTAATCACTCTCTCCCGGCGGAGAGCTCTGCGGAGAATTTGGGCTTCAACATCTACTGGCTCTTCAAGGAAGGAGCACGCCATGTCTGACACTTCCTACAGTCAGGTTTCTGACAAAGAGGCAGAGAACGTCAGGGTTAGTTGAAGTAAACCTGCTAGGGGGCAGGTTAGCTTCACGGAGTGTGTCGTCATAGTGACTCACTGAGGCTTCATCTGAACTCGCTTTGTGAAACCGAAAACCCAGAGTTTTCGTTAACTCAGGGTATACTTACTCAGAGTTTGCACTAAACCGGCTTCCTGAAATAGGGCCCAGAAGTTTGTTCCGCAATAACACATACCTGTAACTCTTCCATCAATAATAATTTGAATGTTTTTGTCTTTTGTTCAAATCTCAGTATTTACAAATCATTCTTTTTATTTTTGCTTTTTCCAGTTACCTTTACTTGTAACTCATGGAGGCCATTGAAATTAAATTTCCAACAATAAACTAAGCGTGAAGTTAAAAGGGAAAGTTAAAAGTTTTGTCTCTAACCATTATTAAATAAATTAATACACAGTATGTCAGATCCACAGAGATGTCTTCAGCACTCACCACACAGTGAAAAGATGAGCATGAGGAAGCCCAGCATTGTGGCAGACAGCATGCAGGATGATGGAGGTGGATGGAGGAGATGAGGTGTCATTCAGGAACATCCAGAAAAAGTTCAGTTTCAGGATTTGCATTAGATGTTGTGAGGCACAGGAGTCAAAATTATCATTGAAGGTCCTCAGCTGATAATCATTAAAATGGCAGTTACGAAGTTATGAATGCACAGTTTTGCATTCATAGACACAGTTGTATATATCCAACTACAATGAAACTAGTTGGATATATACAGGTCCAGTCTGACCTAGATCAGCCTCGGTGTACAAAGATTTGCAGCACCTGTAAAACAAGATCAAATTTGGAGCTTTCAGAAAAATGTAAGGCTTTCGTGTACAATTTGGGTCAGTTTAGAACATTTTGGGGAGTTTTATACTAGCAAATGTCAAAATGGGCCAAATTTCATTTGCTCTACCCATGATCTCTTGCAATGGTGTTGGACATTGCAAGATTAACAGTAACTCCAAAATGGGATGTTCGGGAATTATGGGAAAAGCGTCTTGAGTTTTCCTACTTTCTGACTCTCAGTATTAAAACTATTTATAAAATTAAGTTAATGTTCTGTTCAGCATGATAGGAAACCACTGGCCGAGCTAAAAACACTTTTTGTATTAAACAGAATGGAGGGATAAAGCACTTCTAAGTTTACTTGACATATTGTGAAAATTACACACTTTCTTTCACAGCTTGCACTGCTTTAAAAAATTGCATTTCTGATATACAGACAATTACTCACAAGCCAAGCAGCTGACAAACTCACCCAGTGATCTATGTCCAAATCAAATATTCAGCTTGTTGGTTAAACTGTCAGATTATTCCAAATACTTTTCCAAAGTTATCCCAAAAGGTCAAAATGTGAATACTTCTCTGCTCCACCTTTTCTTTTTGTGCATATATACTGAATCAGAATGCTCAAACTTTTAATTTGGGCTGTAATTCGTTAGTCTGGGTCTGGTTAACATAAGGAAGGAAATATGGGATAATATGGGATAAAAATAGGTTTCCTATCCACGCCACTCCCAGATCCTTATAAATCTTAAAGGAACATCACCCTAAACCACACAGAGACTAGCTAGGAGACTGTGCTTCATCCTGAATCCCTTAAATGGTTAAAGTGATACATTTATGCAAGAAGTGCATGTTCCACAGCCGACACACTCAGGGAATTCTGTGCTTCCCTAATTGACCATCTCACACTTCCCCACATGAATCCTGCCATGGAGTTTAAATTCCAACATTAAATAACTCTCTGACTGATGCTTGCAGACACTTACTGTGTGATTGAAACGATTAACCACTCAAAATTATTTTTTTACAGCTTCAAATAATCTACTTTATTTAACTTGTTTAGGTTGCAGTAATGCCATCCAACATACACATCCAACGTTTCAAGACTGAAAATCAGCTTTAACAAAACAACGTTGGTGAAGTCTGGAGAGGCCTCAGAACCATCTCGGGCCACAAACAGCAGAACTCTCTGCCTGGGAGGGATGTGAGATGGGCAAATGAACTGAATCATTTCTTCAACAGATTTGACTCAGCCATGAGGCAGTCTGCAACATCGGCTGCAGACTCACCCACCCCCACTGCTGCTGTTCCACCTCAGACACTTCACACCTCCTCTATTCACCCTGCTCACTCCCCCCCCCCACCCCCAACAACAGCATCCAATACACACTCAACACAAGGCTCCAGCCTGTCTCTCTCAACCACCCAGGTTAGGAGGGAACTGAGGAGGATTAATGGCAAGAAGGCAGCGGGTCCAGATGGCATCAGCTCGAGGGTCGTCAGGTCCTGCGCGGACCAACTGTGTGGGGTGATGGAGCACCTCTTCAACCTGAGCCTGAGGTTGGGAAGAGTCCCACAGCTCTGGAAAACCTCCTGTGTTGTACCAGTGCCAAAGACTTCACGCCCCAAGGACCTCAACAGCTACAGGCCGGTGGCTCTGACATCCCACCTGATGAAGACCCTGGAGCGGTTGGTCCTGGCTCAGCTTCGGCGCCTAATAAGCTCATCACTGGACCCACTTCAGTTTGCCTACCAGCCTGGCATTGGAGCGGATGATGCCGTCATTCACCTCCTACATCGTTCCCTCGCTCACCTGGAGACCGCTGGAAGCACTGTGAGAATCATGTTCTTTGATTTCTCCAGTGCCTTCAACACCATTCTTCCCTCGGTTCTAAAGGACAAGCTGGTGAACTCTGGAGTGGACCATCACCTCACTACCTGGATCCTGGACTACCTCACCGACCGACCACAGTATGTGAGGACTCAGGGCTGTGTGTCGGACAGGGTCGTCTGCAGTACGGGGGCCCCACAGGGAACGGTTCTGGCTCCGTTCCTCTTCACCATCTACACTGCAGACTTCTCCCACAATTCCACCCAGTGCTTCCTGCAGAAGTTCTCTGATGACTCTGCAATAGTCGGCCTCATCACTGATGGGGACGACAAGGAGTACAGAGGTCTGACCCAAGACTTTGTGGACTGGTGCCAACTGAACTACCTCCAGATCAACGCCAGTAAAACCAAGGAACTGGTGGTAGACTTCCGCAGGCACAAGCATTCTCCACTGCAACCACTGAACATCCAAGGTATGGACATTGAGGCTGTGGACAGCTACAGGTACCTTGGTGTTCATCTGAACAATAGACTGGACTGGACTCATAACTCAGACGCCCTCTACAGGAAAGGGCTGAGCAGGCTGTACCTGCTGCAGAGACTCAGGTCGTTTGGAGTGGAGGGCCCACTCCTGAAGAAATTCTATGACTCTGTTGTGGCTTCTGCTATCTTTTATGGCGTGGTCTGCTGGGGCGGCAGCATCTCTGCTGGGGACAGGAAGAGACTGAACAGGGTGATCCGAAGGGCCAGCTCTGTTCTAGGATGCCCTCTGGACCCAGTGGAGGTGGTGAGTGACAGGAGAACGGCGGCTAAGCTGTCATCCCTGATGGACAACATCTCCCACCCCATGCAGCAGACTGTGACAGCACTGAGCAGCTCCTTCAGTGGGAGACTGCGGCACCCACGGTGTGGGACGGAGAGATTTCGCAGGTCTTTCCTCCCCACTGCTGTCAGACTCCATAATAAAGACTTTAACTGATCAAGCACACACATCCATACATATGCAATAATACTAAGTGCAATAATCCTTTCTGTCATCGTTGTATTTTTACTCAGTTGTATATAGTATTTGTATTTGTATTCTATTTTTATCTTATTGTATATTTATTTTATTCTACTGTATATAGTATTTTATTTTATTCTATTCTGTACAGTTGTGTACTGTATTTATTCTTATTGTATTCTAATTTTTGCCTCATAACTTTTGCACTGTCCACTTCCTGCTGTGACAAAACAAATTTCCCACGTGTGGGACTAATAAAGGTTATCTTATCTTATCTTATCTTAAGGAAAAACAAGTAAACCATAAATGAAATGCAAGACAAATAGTTAGGTTACAAATGTCATTAAGCTGCAGTTCAGATGCAGCAAGTGTCCTAAGCATTTGCACTGATTGATGTCAAAGGGATCTCG
Organism: Rhamphochromis sp. 'chilingali'; assembly: GCF_963969265.1. Lineage (NCBI taxonomy): Eukaryota > Metazoa > Chordata > Actinopteri > Cichliformes > Cichlidae > Rhamphochromis > Rhamphochromis sp. 'chilingali'. The sequence continues at coordinate 11,106,176 of NC_137942.1, read as the reverse complement.
TAACCAACTGGCCCTTTGTCAGGAGAAACAGTGTAATGGCCATGTTTTTTCTACCATTTGTAAAAAGGCACCTCAAGGAAGATGAAGCCAACGACCAACAGAGCAAGCAAAGCCCACATGACTGGAAAAAGTCTAGCAGTAGTCTTATATTTTAAAAAAAAGTAAAGAAGGTAAATAAAGAAATATATATCATCTTAACATAAAATATATAAAACATGCATTCGTTTACCAATGTTTTAGTATTAAAATAGGTATGGCTGATGTGCTGCAGCTGAAACTGGATCTCCAGATCTCACAACAATTTCAGAAGGTACTAATTTTAGAGAGCAACCTGTCATTCACAAGCAAATATATTCAGTCAAATCATCTAAATAACCCACAAGCACATTAGATGTAAGCTAAACAGGGAAGTGTACCTCTTGGTTCAACATAAACGTGGATTGTCTCGGTTATGTTTCTCAGACAATTGGCAGTCTTGCAATTTACTCACATGCTATTGAGACTATTCGTGTTCTTTAATCTATGCTAACAATTTTAATTAAATATCTCTCTTTCTGTATAGATGACCAGGATGTTTACTTGCAGTCTGCTGAAACTCTGTGTGTTTGAGAAAAAACGTGACATTTTGGTCTGTATGGGCCAAAGTCCAGCTGAGCTTCACATATCACATCCCATCTCAACTAAATTTTTCTCTTCTGAGGTTGACTCAACAGAGGACTCATTTACTGGTGTTTTTATTGTGTCATTGAAAGATTCTGTCTGCATTTTTTACATTGTTTTTGTACCAGCTAACAGTCAGGTATTTGTCGGAGCAACAAATAGTGTTAATGATGTCACACTGCAGCCAATTCTGTGTTTCTTCTCCCATCACATTCACATGCTGTACAGAATCATCAGCTTCTGGATTCTCTGGCAAACAACATTAGATGAAAAACTTAGTTACTTATTTTAATAATTATTAACTTTCTCTTTGCACTGTATATATTTAAAATGAAACTTACTAAATACAATAACTTGAAAGTCCTTGCTGACTTCGTGAAACTCATTTAACTTTATTTTGCACTTGGCCTTCTCATTCCAGTCTGACAGTGGCACTGAGTGGGAGATAAACATTCCTTCATCTTCGATCTGAAAGATTTCATTTCCAACTGTCTAGTACATCCACTCATGTTCATCCAATGTGATGGTGCAGTTTACAGTGAGAGGTTTTCCTTCATATTCTGCTATAATCTCAGGTGGATCCAGAATAAAAAGGTTGTCCTTTGTTATGCATGTGCTGTAAGCATCTGTAAACCGCCAAGATCGATATTTTTATTTGGATACAAAAAGTAAGCTTTGCTCCCCTTTTATGGTTTACACCAGTAATGCATGTTTCTGATGTTTGAAGTGTAGCCCTTGTTCTCTGGTTTCAAGCAATAAACGTATAATGGACGTATCTGTGATTTGACACTCTATTGTTTCACTGTAAATAAATTAAAGAAATAACCCTACAATAATACATAAAGACAAAAAAAAACAAACATCTATCATATGACCCCCTATGAGCAAGCACTTTAGCAACAGAGTGAAGGAAAAAGTCCCTTTTAACATGAGGGGGAGCAGCCCAAGCAGAGAAGCCCAGACCTCCTTCTCCTCGGCCACCTCCTCCAGCTTGTCCAGTGGAACACCAAGGCGTTCCCAGGCCACCCAAGAGATATAATCTCTCCAGCGTGTCCTGGGTCTGCCCCAGGGCCTCCCAGTGGGACATACCTGGAATACCTCACCCATGAGGCATCTTTCTCAGATCCCCGAACCACCTCAACTGGCTCACTCAGCTCTCTCTTCACCACAACAGACCGGTACAGCATCCGCATCACTGCAGCCAAAGCACCAATCCATCTGTCGATCTCCCGCTCCCTTCTCCCGTCACTCGTGAACAAGACCCCGAGATACTTAAATTCTAATATTTAACAACTAAAAAGAAGCTGCCTTGTGAGGAAAGTGAAAAAGAAATAAAAAATAATACATGAAAACAGATTTTAATCCAAATAGAGGACACAACATGGGTTACTGTTAACAGTTTCCTGCTTCATAGCACTGGATAACACAGTATTTTTGCATCACAAGTGTAACCTTTTTATTGTTTTGCACATTTATACTGTTTTCAGGTCTATGAAGTTTAGAAATGGATCATAATCCATTTATGTGTAAATATGCTTTTCATTTTCTAGCTTTTAATGAATCAATGACTCATATATAAATATGTAACTTGAAATTCAATAATGTAATTAATCTGTAAAATACTAACAAATCTAAATTGTATTAATGAGTTTGACACGCAGAACAGAATGCAGCAAAGATCCTACGCATTGCCATTGGCTTGTGCAAAAGTCAAATGGCTATATTAGACATTTGGCACACCGGAACAAAATTGTATTGTCCACGTTTTTTCTGCCTGTTGTGAAAATAGACCACGAGGAGGGTAAGACCGATGATCAATAGAGTGAGAAAAGCCCAAATAGCTGGAAAGAGGACTTTACTGGTATTGCCTGTAAGACCAACAAAATAAAACAACATGTGACTTCTGTTTAATACATCATGCCATGCATTGTTGAAATTAAACATCAGTAATTTTTTCCTACATTTCCATAACTGTTCTGCACAGAGTCAGTAATCATACCTTTTATCATCAGTGTGACGAATCGTGTATTTCTCCCAACTTTATTCTCTGCAACACAAATGTAAAAACCAGCATTGGTAGACGTGGCTCTAGTGATAGTGATTATCTTCTGGTGCCCCTCAGTGGCCACATTTGAATTCACAGCAGGTGTGTAAACCCATCTGATGTTTGAAGGTGGGTTACTGTCAGCACTACAACTTAAAGTAACATCTTCACCCTGGAGCACCTGCTTGCTTTCATTTCCATTCTTGAACTCAGGAGAATCTGGAAAAAATACAAAATTTTGAAAGTAAGTAATGTCCTTCAAGATATATTATCATCTCAAAAATTATATATTTTCACTGTGGAGAAATCATAAAAAGACAATATAATTCTGAAAATTTTAAACTTACACAAAATTTCAAGATACAGTGTGTGTTCAGCTGTTCCATGTGTGTTGTGTGCATTAAGCAAGTATTTTCCACTATCATTCTTTTTCCAGCGCTGTGGGGAAACCATCTGTTTGCCATCTTTAAACCAGGTGAGGGTGGGTGTAGGTAATCCTACTGGTTCACAGATACTTTGATGTTTATCATTCACTGTGATCTCATAGTGCTCTTTGCAGGTGAAAGAAGGACTGTCTGTAAAAATGGTATCAGATTCATTTAAATAAATAAGTAAATAACTGAAAACAAAATATTATCTTGTCAATACTTTAGTGTGTTTTATCATTATTCGGCTAAAATATAAAATGACCCAGGTCTGATGCACTCACATTCCACTGTGATATGAACTGAGGTGTTGCTTCTGCCACGACTGTTTTGAACTACAGCCGTGTACTTTCCTGAGTCAGTCCTGGTCAGTGACCTCGATGGATTGATGAGTTTCTCCTCATAGAACCACTGAACAGTGGGAAAAGGGTTCCCATCAGGCTGACAGGATAACATGTCAATGCTGAAGGCAGCACTTTCATTAACAGTGACGTAGTCTGGACAAGATTCCATGAATGGTTTATCTAGGAAGGAATATCAACATAGATTAATTTATATTTCATAGATCACAGAGCTGTGTCTTAGATTAAAAAATATGAAGTAAATTGGTGGGAATCTTACAAAGAACAACAGCAGTGTAAGGTGGTGAGGTTACATTAGGGGGGAACTTTGGCCCTTTGGGTCCGAGGTGCAGCTCAGCCTCACATCTAAAAGTTAATCCATTGTAATCTCTCTGAGTGGAGATTCTCAGGGTAGAAGATGCGTTTACTGGAGTCATAGTGGAGTCATTAAACATCTGTGTGAGCACAGTTTCATTGCCTCTGTACCACGTCACTGTGAGATTTTGAACAGGAGCCACATTGATGACATCACACTTCAGATCATACTCTCTGCCCTCCACCATTGGACCACGACCCATGTCAGACACTGACACAGAGTCTGGAGTTTCTGTAAACAAATCAAAGTGGGGGAAAAAACAATCAAATATAAGCATACAGAAAATATGCATTATTTCACACATGATGTTGCTGGTTGCAGATAGATTTTCATTTTGACTAAAACGTACTAACAATTGAATCAGAGTAATTAGAGGATAATAGATACCTGCTGAGCATTATAAGTGAAATCACTGTTGTATTATAATACAAATATCAGTTCATGTAGTTTATAACACAATAAAACAGTGTGTGCACATGTACTTACTATAAACAGTGATGAGTGGACTCACAGTACACTGGGATCCATCATTTAGAGTAACATAGCAAAAAGGATTTGGAGTCCACTCTTCCACTTTGTCAACCCTCCAAGTGACAACAGGAGGACGCTCAAATCCTGTACCTCCAAATGGAGCCTCCCAGCCCATCCCTTCAACATCTGTGGCTGATGTGCTGCAGTTGATTAAAACTGGATCTCCAAATCTCACAACCATTTCAGAAGGTGTCAGTGTTAAAGGGCAACCTGCTATTCACAAAGAAATGTTTTCAGTCACAACAGTCAACAGTATGTGACTATGTCTAGCCTGTTTCAGTTTAAGCGTTGTTTTCATTAAGTTGCATGATCAAAAGAATGTTTTGTCTCACTCTCATTTCTTTTTGTTGCATGTTGAAGCTGTGGTTGGAGCCCTGTTAAGATTGAACCATGCAAAATATGATTTTTTGCCATTTTTCAAGTGGTCTTAAACTACATGAAACAGAACAAAAAACTAAATCAAAAAACAAGTTCAAACTACAGAACTCACTAAGTGCCCAAGACACTAGGGGAAGAAGATCAGGAAACAGAATAACACCCAGGAACTACTCTGATGAAGATCAAAGGGAGACTGAGACAATATAGACACAAGAGAGTTATTAGGGGAAGCGGAGACTAATAGGAAACACTCAGGAACTCAGGAATAGCGTGGCGAGTAAACTCATCACAACTCACAAGAGACAAGAGAGTATCACAATAAAACAGGAATTGAACAAACACAAAGACCTACTGATACAAACCTGATTCAGAAAAAGAGCAAACACAGAGACAAAATGCTGTTTAATCACAGAGACAAGACAAACAGCTTGTGGACAAGAGAGGAAACTTGCACTAATACAAAAGAGCTAAGAGCTAAGCTAATTCAGAAGCATTAAGGAAATGACATTAAATTAAATACCATAGAACTAGAACATAAATTATTAATTATTTACCCAAAAGTAAATCAAAAACCACCAAAACTCAAAACACATCACCCAAGATCCTAGCAACAAAGTTTTGTAAATGGTGCTAGATTCTGATGATTTACTGATGATGTTTCAACCATAAATAACACTTTTAACTTGAAAATGTTAAATGTTAAAAATTCAGATGTTATATCAGTGACAAGTTTCATCTTTTTTATTTTAATTTGAATCTCATTAAAAGGGAAGCATTTACAAAGCACCATTATTTTCAGTTTGACGTTACCCTCGCTGCTGACATGTGGAGATTGTGGCCATTGAAACTAAATGCAAGCCATAAACTGAAAGTGAAGTTAAAAAAGAAAGTAAAATGTTTTGTTCTTAACTGCCAAATGAAATACTATCCAACCTATCCTTTCCCACCTGCATTACACAGCCAGTTTATGACACATAGAGCTCTTAAGCACTCACCACACACTGAAAAGATGAGCATGGGGAAGCCCAGCATCCAGACAAGCAGCATGTTTAGTCAGCATACAGGATGAAGCAGATGGATGGAGGAGGTGAAGACTGTTTCAGGATTGCCCAGCAGAAGTTCAGTTTCAGGATTTGCATTAGATATCCTGCAGTACAGGATTCAACGTTATCTTTACAGGTCCCCAAATAGCTCGTCTTAATTGATTATCCTACAATCACATTTTTACAACATTTGTCATTGTCTAAAAACTTAAATATCTGGCCAATTACAACTATGACAAGTACAGTAATCCATGTCATCAATAGTGGGCAAATATTTGTCCAACTTATCTTTTTAAATAATAGTAGATATAATACAATATGTTTTTTTAGTTGTTGTTTTTTAATTAGGTTGTTTACATCTATATGTAAGACACATGGAAGAGAAAATAATTGTAAAGCTCAAGATTCAGACAAAATCTAAACATTGAAAAATGTGTCCAGGATTAACTTTAAAAAGCTTCACTTTCCACAAAAGCAACATGTTAGTAATTTTAAAAAAAACACTCTTTGTTTCAACTACTAAATGTTAAAGAAAAAACTGGGAAAACACAGGGCGCTAACTGTGAACGCAAAGTTCTGCAAACACAAGAGAGTTTCTACGCATTCATTCCTTGCCAGAAGACCTCTGGTGTTAACACAGATTCTATAAAAGATTGATGCAGCCACCAAGCCTGTCATGAAGACTCGAGTTGATAACACTTTGCACACACTCCTGTGTTGCTTTTGTTGATATGGATGAATCACATGCTCCACATGAGAGACGTGCAGCTACTTTGACTGAGCTAATGCTTGAAGTTGATTGTGGTGGTGGATACTATGTACACTCTGTCAGGACAAGGGGTGAGAGAATTTGTTACTTTTTCACTTACAATACATGTAATAATTAATTAATGTAAATATAACTTTAAGCGTGCATTTTTTGCTTTCTGCCTGCTGCCAAGAAAAGTTTATCAGCACTTATGGTCCTACCAGTGGAAACTAACCACTGGTAACACAAATGACCTACTTTTGGAGGAGGAAAGAAAATGTACAGCACACACACCAGGTTAGTTCATTATGACATTTATAAAGAGAAACTTCACAATTATAATTTACAACTGAGGAATGCAAGGAGGTCCTACTTCTCTGACATCATCACTAAAAACAGCCATAATGCTCGGGTCTTATTTTCTACAGTTGACAGGCTAACAAACCCTCCTGTGTCAGTGGCAGCTGAACTTCATTCAACCATGGCCTGCAATGACTTTGCCAAATTCTTCACTGAAAAAATCCAAAAAATTAGACAAGCAATTGGTACATCAACAGCAGATCCAGGATATGTACTGTGTCCACCAAAAAACTGTTTAAACACCATGAAACAGTTTCAACCTATTAACAGCAAAGACCTGGAGGACATCTTAGGTCAACTGAACTCCTCCTCCTGCTGTTTAGATGTCCTGCCAACAAGTTTTTTCAAAAAGGTCTCAAAGACTTTAGAGTCAGACCTGTTACAGATCGTCAACTTTTCTTTATTATCAGGTGTGTTTCCAGAATCACTAAAAACTGCTGTAATCAAACCTATACTGAAAAAGGACAATCTTGACAAGACACAAATGAACAACTACAGGCCGATCTCAAATCTCCCATTTTTAAGTAAGATCATTGAAAAAGCAGTTTCTCAACAGCTCAGTTACTTCTTAAAACAGAATAATTGCTACGATGCCTTCCAGTCAGGTTTTAGACAGAACCACAGCACTGAAACCGCTCTGACCAAAGTGTTTAATGACATATGTCTGAATACAGACAGTGGAAAAATGTCAGTCCTAGTTTTACTGGATCTCAGTGCAGCATTTGATACAGTTGACCACAACATATTACTCAAACGACTGGAGAACTGGACAGGTCTTTCAGGAACTGTACTAAACTGGTTCAAAACATACGTAGAAAACAGGAAATACTTTGTATCAATAGGTAACTTCACATCTGAGCAGACAAGTATCACATGTGGAGTTCCCCAAGGTTCCATCTTGGGACCCCTTCTGTTTAACATCTACATGCTCCCACTGGCACAGATTATAAACAACAACAAAATAAACTATCACAGCTATGCAGATGACACACAAATATATATCACAATGTCACCAGGAGACCGAGGCCCTGTACAGGCTCTTGGTAAATGCATTGAGGAAATCAATGACTGGTTGTGCCACAATTTTCTCCAGCTAAACAAAAACAAAACTGAGGTAATAGTCTTTGGCGCCAAAGAAAAACGATTACAGGTCACCAGAGAACTTCAATCTATACATCTAAAAACCACAAACCAGGCGAGAAATTTGGGTGTAGTGATGGATGCAGACCTAAACTTAGAAAAACACATTAAGACAATAACAAAGTCAGCTTACTATCACCTCAAGAATATATCAAGGATAAAAGATCTTATGTCTCAACAGGACCTGGAAAAACTAGTCCATGCATTCATCTTTAGTAGGCTTGATTACTGTAACAGCATCTTTACAGGTCTACCTAAAAAATCAGTCAGACAACTACAGCTCATTCAGAACTCTGCTGCTCGAGTCCTCACTAAGACCAAAAAAGTGGACCACATCAGTCCAGCTCTGAGGTCCTTACACTGGCTGCCTGTCCGTCAGAGGATAGACTTTAAAGTTCTGATGCTGGCCTATAAAGCTCTGAATGGTTTAGGACCAAAATACATCAATGACCTCCTGACCCAGTATGAACCATCCAGATCCCTCAGGTCATCTGGATCCGGTCTTTTATCAGTTCCCAGAGTCAGAACCAGACACGGAGAAGCTGCATTCAGCTTTTATGCTCCTTATATCTGGAACAAACTCCCAGAAAGCCTCAGATCAGCTGAAACACTCAGTTTATTTAAATCCAGGTTGAAGACTCACCTGTTCTCAGCTGCATTTGAATAAAGCACCAAATCCACACTTTAAGCTTAAATTTCAAAACTTACATTTAACTACTGATTTTATCTACTGTTCTGATTTTATCTGTTTTGATTTTATATACTGTTGTTTGTTTGTTTGTTAATTAGTTAGTTAGTTTATTTGCTTGTTTTAATCAATTTTAAATCATGCTTTTTATTTGTTCTTGTTTCTAATGTCTCTGTAAAGCACTTTGAATCACCTTGTTGTTGAATTGTGCTATACAAATAAACTTGCCTTGCCTTGCCTTGCCTTAGTTATAGTTGACTGAAACTTCATCTGCTGCACCTCACATATTTCTATGAGATGGTGACTTTGAGCAACAGTGCTGCAAGGGCAAATTTAGAAACAATGTTTTAATTTAAGTATAGCTAATACCCACACATGCTCTTCTTGTGTGAGGAGTGACATGTTGAGATGCTGCAAAATTTTCACTTTCACTATGACACACAAAGATCCCCTAGTTTGAACATTGCTGGATTTTTATGTGAAACATAATAGGAAATTTTAGGATTCTGATTTCCTCTGTTTTAAGTTGATTTGGCTGAGTGGAAGGCTCTACATGTTTTATCTTATAGATATATTCATCTGTACAAGTTATCTTTGGAATGTTCTGACTGTAATCTGTGACCATGATGGGTAGATAATGTGTTTCTATGCTTCTACGCTTGTTGTCATTCTTTGTCAAAAGCCATGCAGACTGCTGTTGTACTCTGTACTGTTGTTTGACCCCTTTGCAAAGACAAATTAAAACCTCACAAAGACAAGCTGTTTGTGTAGATCAGTTTCTTTCAGATTTCCATAACACCACTGAACTTGACACCCTTGGACCTTTGGCTGTGCATAGCTCTGTCCATAAAAATTACAAATAGAATGGTTGATAAATGGCCGCCCTGGCAGAGTTAATTCATGTGTTTGGAATTATAGTTATAAAATTTAAACAAGATCTATATTATTAAAAGAATGAACAGACTGTTTTTGGGTTTTTTTGCTTTGTTTTTTGGTGCTGTTAGGCTCCGTCTTATTACAAATTTGTTATACAGGGCATTAACTGTGAACAGTTTTTGTCTTGAATAACTTTTGCAAAGTAGACAAAAAATTCGTTTGACTTTTTACTCAAGTTAGAACCTTACTGAACGACCTTTATGGTGCCAGAGATTGTCATGATCGTGTAATTTTAATAGTTTTTAAAATTTAGCAGTTGTGGTTCTGATTTCTATTCTTTTATCAGGTTTTCTGGTTCCTACTGTTGTTTACTGTGTAACTTTCATTCTTTTTCATTGGTATTCTGTTCCTCTTCTGTTCTATATTCTGTTAGTACTAGTTCTCTCAGTCTTCCCTCTGTGTGGTAAATGTCCTTTGAATTTAGCTTGATATTCAGTAATGTACAAAATACTAAGAAACTAAAACTTTAAACTAAATGTTAAAGAGTACAGAGTATAATGCCTGCATTCAAAATATATTAAAGTAAAAGCAGAAAGTAGCAATACAATACGTAAATGTTAGGCGATGTACTCATCTGCATTCGGAATGGTCCTGTCTCAGCTGTCCTCCAATGGTGTCAGGCATTAAACAGTACTAACAAAACTATATTACTACTTTAAGGCACTTCTAAGTTGGTTTCACTTTTCATATCGTGACTATTAGCTTCTCACTTCTTTCCTCACCTTGCAGAAAATGTATGTTAATGACACTGACAATATCATACATACAAACGAGGCAGATGATAGACTCACCCAAAGCCCTGTGTCCAAATCAACGGTCACTTATTTGGCCGAACTTTCAGATTATTTCTCTCACACACAAAAAAAAAAGAAAAAAACCTCTCCAAAGTTATCCCAACAGCTTGGAGGACGCCCCAAGGGAGTACAATCTCAGCATGATGTAAACCTGCTCCGGCGTTTCTTTCTTCAGTTCAAACTCGAAATCAACACCATGAACATTTAACTCGGGCAGTTCTTGTTCTTCCAAAAAATTTTTACATTGCGACAAAAACAGGAACAAACTAGTTTTCGCATCCCCGTCAAGCGAAAATACTACTAGTCTGTGTCGCATCTTGATAAGCCTGCACTGGTCAAAGTTGTACTTCTGCATTGATAGTGTACTTCTTTAATCTGGTGTATAAAAAGCATTCCCCGAGATACAAGCTCCGGAAATTCTGATTCTGTGCTTTGCTTGGGTTTTATATTGCATGGGCTGTGATTTTAATCTGTGGCTGTATTCTTTCTTGATGCATGTTTTTGTTGTAAAAGTCGAGTTTTACTTACAGCTGAGCGAGTTCATGTCCTTGAAGGACACTGTCGTCAGCCAATCAGGACAGGGAGCCACCAGGAAGGGACCAATGAAGTGGTCTGGTGGGAGGGACAGAGACACGGTGCAGAGAGACCTTGCTGTGGGGCAGGAGGAGAGGTGGGGAGGTTCTCGTCCAGCCTTGTGAGGTGAACGACTGGAACTGCTAGAGACGGAGAAATACAGAAGTGCAAAACGAGCGGAACTACGAGAGAATCGGTTGCGGATAGAGTTAAGATCTGTGCTCAACTATTAATGTTCTTATAAGGAAATGAAATCCAAATTTGGTAATTCGGAGCAAATGACTGCCGGTTGTTCATCCTTTGCACAGGGGATCAGCGCCCAGCACGCTATAGATTGAAAAACACAGGTTAGTGCATTCCAACTCGGGAGGGATCTGATCCTCCAAATTTCTTGTGGACCTGATCAGTGAATTTTGATTGCACTTTAAGCTTTGTGTTAGGGAGCCTCTGAGTATAAAGACTTTTTGTTCAGTCAATTGCCTGAGACCCATAGCTTTGGGTTTTGCTTTTTCTTGTGATTTTTAATGCTTAATAAAGTTTTTCAAATGTTGTATTGTTGCAAATAAATTATTTTTAGATTTACTAATGAGAGTCTTTGTTATTCAAGGTACTCTTTCGTGATAATCAAAACCCAAGGCTCGGACTGAAGCAAACATTATGCTCCTTTAGCATAATGGATATTAACTAAAACATAGTTCTTTATCCTTCACTGTCTGAAAAACCTCTGAACTACTGGCATGTATTGGTCATTGTAAAATAGTCTGTTTGGTCACAATTCACCTGTAATGACTTGTTAAAGGCCTTTAAAAGGAAAAAGAAAACACATATCCTCATCTTGTTTATTTAAGTATTTATTTAATTAACTGAAAATAAAACCTAAGGAAACCATCACTTTACACTCTGACTAATACTGGGCGACACCCACCTTTTTGAATCAAATCATTAAAGATCCATAATTAAGTTCTGATGCATGAAAATAGGATATTTTGTTTAAATACAGTGACGGCTGAACAAGGTACACAACTCATATTTCAAGACTGAAAAGAAGCTGCCTTGTGAGGAGAAAGAAAAAGACAGCAAAATATAAAAATAAGATTTTATTCCAAATAGAGTACACAACAAGTGTTTCTGAATAAACATTTTAATGTACAGGTTTGGTTAATAGTCCTTAAAATGGCTTGTATGTAACAAAGCAGAAATAATAAGACTGTTGTGAAATATAACTCTGGAAAATGAGAAATGTGGAAGTACTGTTCTTAAAGTGAGATTGTCACGTCTATATCGTCATAGGCCAACAGACCTTTTGCTAGCAGGCAAAGTGTGCTTCAAGTGCATTAGCTATGCTAAAGAAACACAAAATGTATTTGTGACAATAAATTAATTGGACTTTAAATTTTAATGTGTTTTTGGCAATGTATTAACATCTGTCGTTCCATACCTTTCAAAGAGATGCTGGTCATCATAGAAAGAGATTGAGTTTGTCTCTCTTTGTTTAAGGAAGTAGAATAAATCCTGTGATTAAAGCTGTAAACAAGCTTATGATCCATTCTTCTGTATTTTAATAAACAGTTGCAGGATTTTGGATCACCTCCCTACCTGAAACCCACCAGGCCAGGGGGCAACATTTGATATACAGAACAGGATTCGTTAAAAATCCTTAGCTTTTCCATTGGCTTGTACACTAGTCAAAGGGATATTTGAGACATTTGACACTTTGACAGGAAAAAAACTGTAATGTCCACGTTTTTTTTGGCAAATGCGACAACAGACCACAAGAAGAATCAGAATGATGATCAATAGAGTGAGCGACACCCAAATGATTGGAAATGGGATTTGACTGCTTTTACCTGTAAGAGAAACAAAATTCAAAACATAAGATTCATTTAATTTCTCAATCCCATGCATTGTTGAAATTGAACATCAGTAATCTTTCACTTTCTACATTCCCATAGCTCTTCTGCACTGAGTCAATAATCATACCTGTTATCATCAGTGTGATGAATCGTGTATTTCTCCCAACTTTATTCTCTGCAACACAAATGTAATAACCAGCATTGGTAGACGTGGCTCTAGTGATAGTGACAGTCTTCTGGTGCCCCTCAGTGGTCATGTTTGAATTCACTGCAGCTGTGTAGATCCAGGTGATGTTTGAGGGTGGGTTACTGTCAGCACTACAGCTTAAAGTAACATTCTCACCCTGCAGTACCTCCTTGCTTTCATTTCCTTCTTTGAATTCAGGGGCATCTGGAAAAAATACCAAATTTTGAAACAGAAATAATATCCTTCAAAATATGTTATCATCTCAAATTACTTATTTTCACTGTTGAAAAATCATAAAAAGACTATATCATTCTGAAAAATTAAAAACTTAAAACTTACACAAAATTTCAAGATACAGTGTGTGTTCAGCTGTTCCATGCGTGTTGTGTGCCTTAAGCAAGTATTTTCCACTATCGTTCTTTTTCCAGAGCTGTGGGGAAACCATCTGTTTACCATCTTTAAACCAGGTGAGGGTGGGTGTAGGTAATCCTACTGGTTCACAGATACTTTGATGTTTATCATTCACTGTGATCTCATAGTGCTCTTTGCAGGTGAAAGAAGGACTGTCTGTAAAAATTATACAAATTAATTTTCAGAGTAAATAATTGAAAACAAAATATTATCTTGTCAGTACTTTAGTGTGTTTTATCATTATTCGGCTAAAATATAAAATGACCCAGGTCTGATGCACTCACATTCCACTGTGATATGAACTGAGGTGTTGCTTCTGCCACGACTGTTTTCAACTATAGCCGTGTACTTTCCTGAGTCAGTCCTGGTCAGTGGCTTAGATGAATTAAGGATTTTCCCCTCATAGAACCACTGAACAGTGGGAGGAGGGTTCCCATCAGCTTGACAGGATAAAATGCTCTTGCTGAAGGCAGCATTTTCAACAACAGTGACGTGGTCTGGACAAGATTCCATGAATGGTTTATCTAGGAAGGAATATCAACATAGATTAATTTATATTTCATAGATCACAGAGCTGTGTCTTAGATCAGAAACATGAAGTAAGTTGGTGGGAATCTTACAAAGAACAACAGCAGTGTAAGGTGGTGAGGTTACATTAGGGGGGAACTTTGGTCCTTTGGGTCCGAGGTGCAGCTCAGCCTCACATCTAAAAGTTAATCCATTGTAATCTCTCGGAGTGGAGATTCTCAGGGTAGAATATGCGTTTACTGGAGTCATATTGAAGTGATTAAATGTATCTGTTTTCACAGTTTCATTGCCTCTGTACCACGTCACTGTGAGATTCTGCACAGGAGCCACATTAATGACATCACATTTCAGATCATACTCTCTGCCCTCCACCATTGAACCATGACCCATGTCAGACACTGACACAGAATCTGGAGTTTCTGTAAATAAATAAGCGAAATCATTGCTATATCATATTACAAATTTCAATTCATATAGTTTATAACACAATAAAGCATTGTGGACATTGTGGTCACATGTACTTACTGTAAACAGTGATGACTGGACTCACAGTACACTGTGATCCATCAACCAGAGTAGCATAGCAGGAAGGACTTGGAGTCCACTCTTCTAGTTTTTCAACCCTCCAAGTGACAACAGGAGGACGCTCAAATCCTGTACCTCCAAATGGAGCCTCCCAGCCCATTCCTTCAACATCTGTGACTGATGTGCTGCAGTTGATTGAAACTGGATCTCCAAATTTCACAACAGTTTCAGAAGGTGTCAGTGTTAGTGGGCAACCTGCCATTCACAAGCAAATATATTCAGAGTTAGAGATGATTTGGTGTAAAGTAAGACATAAGTCAGCAGTTTCATCTAAATCATCCACAATTTTAGATGTGAAGTAAGAATATATACCTCTTGGTTCAACATGAAGATGGATTGTCTTAGTTATGTTTCCCAGATAATTGGTAGTTGTGCATGCGCAGGTTTTATTGCCATGTACTCGAGGTAAACTGAGACTGGTTGTGTTCTCCAACATGTTTTTCCCATCACAAATCCAGTTATACACAGGAAGAGGGTTTCCAACAGCTTCACAGCTCAAGATGATATCAGTGCCCTCAAGTGCATAAGTGTCATCAGCACTATTTTGTGTCTTTAGCTCTGGAGCGTCTGAAATGATAAACAGTTTTTTATCAGTTCTCA
The DNA here is from genome assembly GCF_963969265.1 of Rhamphochromis sp. 'chilingali'. NCBI lineage: Eukaryota > Metazoa > Chordata > Actinopteri > Cichliformes > Cichlidae > Rhamphochromis > Rhamphochromis sp. 'chilingali'. Next base: position 11,090,975 of record NC_137942.1, on the reverse strand, counting down.
CATTTACACAATTGAAAGCTGAACAGAAGGGAACTTGTGTTTAATCTTTAAAAAAAATAAAAATAAACTTCTGTTCATGTGTAAACAGCAGGATATTTACTCACAGTGGGCTGAAACTCTGTGTGTTTGAGAAATGGCAGGAAGTTTTGGTCTGTGTGGTCCAAAGTCCAGCTGAGCTTCACATCTGAACTCCACTACATTTTCTTCTCTGCTGATGTTGACTCTCAGAATAGAGGACTCATTTACTGGAGTTTTGGTTGTTGTGTCATTGAAAGATTCTGTCTGGATTTTTTCACTGTTTTTGTACCAGCTAACAGTGACATACTGAACAGGAGCAACATTGATGACGTCACATTTCAGATCATACTCTCTGCCCTCCACCATTGAACCATGACCCATGTCAGACACTGACACAGAATCTGGAGTTTCTGTAAATAAATAAGCGAAATCATTGCTATATCATATTACAAATTTCAATTCATATAGTTTATAACACAATAAAGCATTGTGGACATTGTGGTCACATGTACTTACTGTAAACAGTGATGACTGGACTCACAGTACACTGTGATCCATCAACCAGAGTAGCATAGCAGGAAGGACTTGGAGTCCACTCTTCTAGTTTTTCAACCCTCCAAGTGACAACAGGAGGACGCTCAAATCCTGTACCTCCAAATGGAGCCTCCCAGCCCATTCCTTCAACATATCTGGCTGATGTGCTGCAGTTGATTGAAACTGGATCTCCAAATTTCACAACAGTTTCAGAAGGTGTCAGTGTTAGTGGGCAACCTGCCATTCACAAGCAAATATATTCAGAGTTAGAGATGATTTGGTGTAAAGTAAGACATAAGTCAGCAGTTTCATCTAAATCATCCACAATTTTAGATGTGAAGTAAGAATATATACCTCTTGGTTCAACATGAAGATGGATTGTCTTAGTTATGTTTCCCAGATAATTGGTAGCTGTGCATGCGCAGGTTTTATTGCCATGTACTCGAGGTAAACTGAGACTGGTTGTGTTCTCCAACATGTTTTTCCCATCACAAATCCAGTTATACACAGGAAGAGGGTTTCCAACAGCTTCACAGCTCAAGATGATATTAGTGCCCTCAAGTGCATAAGTGTCATCAGCACTATTTTGTGTCTTTAGCTCCGGAGCGTCTGAAATGATAAACAGTTTTTTATCAGTTCTCACATTTACACAATTGAAAGCTGAACAGAAGGGAACTTGTGTTTAATCTTTAAAAAAAAATAAAAATAAACTTCTGTTCATGTGTAAACAGCAGGATATTTACTCACAGTGGGCTGAAACTCTGTGTGTTTTAGAAATGGCAGGAAGTTTTGGTCTGTGTGGTCCAAAGTCCAGCTGAGCTTCACATCTGAACTCCACTACATTTTCTTCTCTGCTGATGTTGACTCTCAGAATAGAGGACTCATTTACTGGAGTTTTGGTTGTTGTGTCATTGAAAGATTCTGTCTGGATTTTTTCACTGTTTTTGTACCAGCTAACAGTGACATACTGAACAGGAGCAACATTGATGATGTCACACTGCAGTCTGTACTGTGTTTCTTCTCCTATCACATTCACAAGCTGTACAGAATGAACAACTTCTGGATTCTCTGCCAAACAAAGTTAGATAACAGTTAGTTACTCATGATCGTTGCTTTTAGTTTTCTTAGCATTGCTCTGTATTCATTTCAAATTAAACTTACTGAATGTAATAACTTGAAGGTCCTTGCTGCATTCATTAAACTCATTTAGTTTTACTTTGCACTTGATCGTCACATTCCAATCTGACAGTGACACTGACTGGGAGATAGACATTTGTTTTTCTATGATGCGAGAGGTTTCATTTCCAACTGTAAAGTACATCCCTTTATGTTCAGCCAGTGCTGTGGTGCAGTTTACAGTGACAGGATTTCCTCCATATTCTTCTATGATCTCAGGTGGACTCAGAGTAAGAGGGTTGTGCTCTGGTGGGCATATGCTGTCAGCATCTGTAAATAGACAAGATTGATGTGCTTATTAGGTTTTATTTGTCCTGCTTCACATTTTTTCACACTAAGTATTAATAATAAACAGTACAAAACAAAATCAAAAAGAATCAGTAATATATGGTAAAATGCAGGATATTAAAATGCAGCCACTCATTTGCCTCAACTGTTTTTAAGCATATCCCTCATGTTCAGAGGTTCAGAAATCCTTGAAACATTGACCAAGTGAGGGCCAGTGAGATCTCAGTGCAAGTAAAGAAGGCCAATATTACAATGACAAAGCAAAGTAAATCAGAGATATTAAAAATTTAGTTAAGTGTCCTAGTCATGTGTAATAATTCTTAAAAAGATAGAATACCAAAAGTCCTAAAAGACAGAAAACAACGTTTAACATTTCAAGGACCCTCTAGGATGTTGGCACATTATTAACGTCTACATCTAAGAGACACCTTCATCAGTCAAAACACAGAGCGTTCACAATAAGATGCAAAAATAAATATATATCTTTGGAAAGAAACTGTGCTAAATACTCATTAAAACTAATACAATTCATTTTGAAATTAAAGTGCATTTATATGTTGTCTGTTATTTAAACACTATAAATAAATATAGTACTAAATAAGTATACCCCCTACTGCTTTCACAAGTTTTAAGAGGGTTTATGAGGTTTGAAGAGGCATCCACATGCTGCTAATCAAATCCATGAGGATGTTTAACTGATCATCAAGCAAATTCAACCCAAAGTCAGACTGTACAATGCTCAGATAAAGTCCAATAAAAAAGAGCTGCACGTCAGACTCTACAAAGCCTCACTCAGCATGTTAGATGTTTAAGATCAGTTTATATTGTGAACCAGACTGGAATTATAATTTGTTTTTAACAAATGTATTAAAGGTATTTTAATATTGGAAGAAATCTGCACTGTAAAAAAAAATCCGTAAAAATACAGTACAATCTACTGTATAAACGTGAAGGAATTTTCCGTATTAGTCATTTACAGGTATTTTTCTGTATTTCTCAACTACTGCAATGCATTGTGGGAAAAAGAACCTGAAAAGGGGGGAAAAGTAAGCGCAAGAGCAGCCATTAGGCTTCTTTCAGGCTTCATCTGGATTTTGGATTCTGAAGTTGGAGAAACTGCCTTCAAATTTCTGTGGTAAGTATTAAAACTCATGTTTCGTTTTATTAAAATAATGTTTTTCAAAAGACTCCGTGTTTTTATTTAGAAAGAATTGTTAATTTATTTGTTAACTGGTTTCGGCTGTCTCCAGACAAGTCAGGAATATTTTGCTGACTCATTTTTTAAAATAATTGTTATTTAGGTTTAACATGACTTAAGCTTTATTTTAGTTAATGTTAAAATAATTTTTACTGTGATACCACCAGTTTTGCCCTTCAGTGGCTGAACCAGTTTTCATAAATATTATAGTTAGCTGTCTGTGTCTCTCTGGGTATTACACAGCTGTGACTGCTAACTAGCTAATTAGCGAAAGTCAGCGATGTGGATAACTGGGAAAGTGAGAACTTCATGGTTCTAGAAATTATTCTAGGACTCTAATAAGTACTGTATCAATACCTGTGTTTTACAGTTGGCTCTACTGTACACTTTAAAGGGTTTCAGGCAAAGTTACACTAACCCTAGTTTAAGCCTCAGACCTTCCTGGCTGACGCTAGCAAATGCTAATGTTAGCCTCTGATTTGGGCTGCTAAAGTAAAGACTTTTAGCTAGCTGACCAGCATAGATTATTTCGGTGGTTAACAGACTGTAGTGGTAAAATTATTGAAAGTATAGTTTCACCTCAGCACATTTACAATTACAGTATGTCTATTTTGTAGCACATAGAAATGTTTAGTTAATATTTACAGACAGACACATTTTCCCTGTAACTGTGTTTTTACTCCAACATTTGTTGAAAATGTAATTTATGAAATGCTGAGCAGCATTTCTTGTATGTGGAATATTTTTGTCACCCCACTGTGCTAATGTGATTAAATACTAAAAATTATTACTAAAAAAATTCAATAATAAATCAATAATAACTATTTCTTGATTGAACTATAATGTTTTTTTTTGTTGGTTTTTTTTTGTTGTTTTTTTTGCCTGTCCCATTTGGTTCTTTAGCCATCAGAATTGTTGTCTGAAGACCAACAAGGATACCCAATGGATTTACTTTGCCAAATGGATCATCGTGGCATTGCCGTATTGGTCCATTTGGTCGATCTTTGTTTTTATTATTTATTATATTTTATTTTCAGATGTTACAGACGGGACAGACATGAGTGAGGGATAGGAAAGGGAGAAAGAAAGAGGAAAGAAAAGGAAAAACAGAAGGGGAGAGGGACAGTGAGAAAGGGGGAGAGAAAAAAAAAATCTCCTGGATCACCTGTTGAGAGAAGAATAGAAAACAAGCAGAAAAAAAACAAAGCAACATACTAAACACAACACCATCGCATTAATCTAGCTAAGTGTAAACAGCAGTAAATACTAAATATTCAATGTTGTTGTGCAGCACGCAGGACAGATGTGCTTCGAAGTAGCAGCCAAGAAAGGTGTAATTTGGGTCTACGAGCAGTGAACACCCGTGTGCATACCTGTGTGGATCAGCGCGCTTGTATTCCAAAGGTTGAACTATAATGTAAGCGCAGTGCTGGTGTGCAGGGGCTCTATATGCCTTGTCTATATCAAGCTTTTAGCCAAATATAAGCAGAGATATTTGTATCTTTCTTAAAAATCCAGATCCTTACAGATTATTTGAGAAATGGATCAACAGCTATCACTACTTGAAGCACTTTAAGTCCTGCAGTGGAAAGATATCCCTTATTTCACCTTTGATCACACACTTTGGTTTTCCAGTGCAGAGCAATGGCCAAGAAAAGGAAAGACTTCCCCGAGTGGAAAAAAAAGATGAAGATACAAGCTGGTGATGATCCAGAGCAGCTGGTCTCAGGAAATGAAGAAAAACCCTGATCACCTTCTCTACAAACACAAGGTGAGTTTAATGTTGTGGTTGATTTAGTTTTTCAAGGTATGTATGTTACTTTAATTATAAACTGCTTTTGTTGCAACAGAATGGTGTTATGTGTATGCAACTCTACGTGAATTATAATCCTTTGTAGGGCTGCGTGATATGACCAAAATCTCATATCCCAATATAAGACGTATCTCTCCTGATAACGATATATATCACAAAATAGTGCATTTTCTGTAAATTCTGTGATTCTCGGGCAACTCGACTTATGTGAAATGTTTTCAGTTGGGCGTCGTGTACCTGGAGTCGAGTGTTTTGACCGATGCATGAAACTATACATTTTTAGACATGAGTTTAAATGGCCACCATTTTCTTTCTGAGTATTTATTACACGGCGTGCTGCAAGGAAAAGCCTGTTCTAACGTTTGAGTCTAAGGATTATTTTGAGCACCTGACGACTCTTTTTTGCTTTTCATTCGTAAACTCTCTCGAAACTCTTTCATGTGATTCTTGTGTAGGTGGTTAAAGAGGTTTGTCGTGTTCGAGTGGTGGTGGGGACCAGTTTGTGGCATAATTTGCATAGTACAGTTTTCTGGGGCGTGTCAGACTTTTCATAACCAAACCATGTCCATGCTACAGAGGTAGCCCCTCATTTAACAATAAGGTCCTTGATTTCTTTTGACTGGTCCTTCTGGTTCTGCCTCATCCTTGCTGGCCATGCTGGTATTCTCTGTGCCTTCATCTGCGTGGTGACTGTAAGCGCCATTTATAGTTACTTGATGTTTTTATTTGAGGTCATTTGTTTGATGCATATTCTGAAATTTTATGTTTGAGAATAATGTATATCATTTCAGTTTAGTTTGAAAAGTCTCAACAGAAACTTGAGCTTTATTGTGAAAGGTTTATGTGGAAAATAAACAAGCGGACGGCGGAGCCACACGATGGTTTTATCCTCATTGTTGGTAACGAAAGTACGCGTAAAAACAGTCACTTGTCCGTCCATAGTGTGGTTATTTTAAGTATAAGAGAAGGAGAGAACTTTAAGAAATAATATAGCAACTACAGTGACCATCAAAACCATGAAAAAAATATTGCCATAAACAGTTTATTTTGCAACACCACAAAACAAAGAATAGTGTATAATATGAAACGATAGACATTTTTATATCGTAATCTGATATATATCGTCATATCGCACAGCCCTAATCCTTTTTTTGTTTATGTTGTTTATGCTCTAGGTAAAAAAAAATTATAAAAATACAAACTTTTTAAAAATGTCTTGTTGTTTCTCTTTTTTTCCTCAGAATAAATTGCGACTAGTCTCAATGGCTGACACGGAGGAGCAACACAGCGACACGTTAACTCCGACTGCTGCAGTTCCTGTATGAACTGAGCAACTCTTAAAATCCAAGGAAAAGCTGTGTGTATTTTACTTAAAGCTCAGATGGACCTTGATGTACTAACATGCAGGCTGCATTCAGGACTTTGTCACACTGTTATATGAAGAGCGGTAACAAGACTTTGTAGTAATTTGTCTTACTATTGTCTTATTTGTTGTGATTTAGGGTCTGTGCGCACAAGCAGAGGTTTTTGTTTGTAACTGTAACCTCGTTTTCAGAGCCTTGTCTAACATTTAATGGTCATGAAATATGTCAGACTTTTTCCTCTACTTAACCAGCTTAGAGAATTTGAACACCGTGGAGAAAAAGGTGTGCATTAAGGATTTTGAACTATGATGTTTAAGTGTTGTCACTGCTGAGGATTCGTGGACACAGATCCTTATTCACTATGCTGCTGTTTACAGTTTAACTTTTCATCAGAACAAGCACTTCTAATTATACTTTGCTCCTCACTGACAAAACAAGTCCCGTAAATACACTTTTATCTTTAAGTTTGGGACAGTAATCTGTCTTAATTTATTATGTGTTGTAGTTATCATATGGGGAAAAGTCCTGTGGTTATCCATCAGTCCTGTTCGAATAAACCCAAAGTTCAGGAACATCTTCTTTAGATCTGTTCAGTTGTATTCATGTGGCACCACTTAAACAGTCAACAAATTTTGACTCAAGTATGTTATATTGTAAGGTAAAGAGCCCAAAGAGTTAATCTCAGACAAATGTTCACACAAATGTGAATTACATTCACTTCATTAATGAAGTGAATGCAATTCAGTAATCAAAGGTGTTTGGCTATAACTGACTACATGTGTATACTGTATCATAAGTGGACAGAGATGGATGTAAACCACACCTTAACCATTTGGCTGAGGCAAAACTACCACAAGGCAGTGATTCTAACTCAAAGGTACTCTGGATATTATTAAATGTGAACATGTCGTTAAATATGACATTTTTTGTTTGTCAGGTGTCCTGTTTGAAGAAAACACTTGGTAGCCACTTGAATGAATGTAAATAAACACATTTACATGAGGGCAACCTGATTTCAAGGAAATAAAAATGCTCAAATTTGAAAGCTTGTGAGTTATTTTGTTCATGTATCAGCTGTTTAGTAGTTTTATGACAAGATGGATGCTGTCATTATATTTTAGTATAGTGTTTGAGTTAAGGAGAATAAAAGAATATTTAACATTAATTGTACCAATGTTGTTGTGTACGAAGCACAAATTAATTTAAGTTTTAATTTATGAATTTTTGAGTACATGGTGTACTAGGTTGTAATTGCATAGAAATGTACGTTTAAGGATATAAAGAACTATATTTAATGAGTTACAGTGAAAAGAAGTGCTTGGAAATAGTAATATAAACAGAAATTTCAATTTTTCTATTAACGGAAAATATCAGTTAATGATACAGAAAATATACTGTGAATAAACGGAATTTTCTGTTTTATAGCTGAAGGAAATGTCCGTAAATAGTACAGAGAGTATACTGTAAATCTACAGAATTTTCCGTTTTATCATTTACAGAAAGGTCCGTCAAACCTCCGTAAAAAAACAGAAAATGTACTGGCAGAAAATTACCAGGACATTTTCTGTTTTTCTACGGAATATTTTTTTACAGTGTGCTTTAGTAGTGCACTTTCAAACCAGTGTTTTGGTTAGGATGTTTGAAAACACTCTGTATATTTCCTAGGGGTGAAATTCCACTAGGTGGCGTGGTCGCAGCTTAATCATAACATCTCTGACCACCTACACACACACACAAAAAAATTTCCCACAACTATGTGAGAAACTGATAACATTGTAAAGAAAGTGGTTACTGCAAGTCATTGCTGCTAAAGGTTTTTTAAAAGCTACTGAATGATGGGGTATAATTAGTCTTTCACAAGACTGCAAAGAGTCCTGTGAAAGCTTTATTTTTCATCAGACTGTAAAGTTCAATATGGCCCACGCTCTCTCAGTTTGATGAAAACGGAACTTTGTACCAGAAGTAACGTTCACCTCTCCCACTTAAAATGGGTTTTCATTTATTCTTTTAAAAGTCAGAGGTTACATTGATAGTCCTTCGAATTCCATTAGTACCTCATTAAAATGGGAGTATTTTATTTAAAAAAAAACACATATAGAAATTATTAGTTTTACCATTTACCACCAAGATACCGAAAGTTAGGCCAAAAAGAAACTCAAAGTTAACTAAAAGGTTTTACTCCTGTCAACTCAATAAAATAAACAACTTTTCAGATAGATACAGAGTTAAGGAAAATCCCTTTGTACTTAAAGAACATCTTTATTACTCACCACATAGTGAAAAGATGAGTATGAAGAAGCTTAGCATCCTCACAGATAGCATGCTTGAACAGCATGCAGGAGGAATAATGAGATGGAAGGAAGTGAGCAGTGTTTCAGGATCGTCCAGACGATGTCCAGCTTAAGGACCCAGGTTAGATGAATATCAGTTCGATGCAGGAGATATGATGTCCGCCTGACAGGCTGGCAGTATCACATGCAGAAAGAAAACATAGAGGAAATTCAATGCTCTTGTGTACAGGAAACACTGTGAAACCCAAAATACTAAACCACATCCAGAGCCAGCGCTTTGTGAAGTAACGGTAGCTTAGTGATGCCCCTCCCCCTATGTTTTGTGCCATTATTCACTGTTCTTTTACAAAGTGTCTAATTTCTACAAAGAAGAGAGAAATTATGTGAGTTTATAGAGAAATACAAATTCTAGCACAAAAATGCACCACAGAAGGCAGATTTGTCAACCTAATCCATTTTAGTGATCACCCAGTTATTCACAGTCAATGTACATGTCATAGTTTTTATGTTTTTAATAAACACAGACACAGAAAGTTTGTTTCATTCTCTCTACACTTATGTGAGAATCATCCACATCATCTTTTTCTGTTTGCACATGTTCAGAATATAACCCTTTTTATGCTGGTTTGGTCATCATGGAAACTTGTTTGAGGGAGTAGGATCCTCCATTGAACGCCATCGTGGTAGTGGCTTTAATAGTGTCTAATAATAGTGTTTAATAGTGTATATGACAGAGTTATTTATTGTATTATTCATTTCTTTAGTTATTATTAGTTATTTTAATTAGTTATTATTATTTATTTAGTTATTTATTGTAAGTGTTAATTCCTGGCTTTCAAAGGGCAAAAGGTCACCTATACTGCTCCCATTTTCGACCCATCTTGTCTCCTCTAGATGACTTTCCACCCTCCCTGAGCTCGACTCTGCTCACACCAGACCCACATGCATCAGCTAGTACTCTGCGGTCAGTCCAGCTATGCCCTTGAGTGAAGGGAAAATATGCATTAAGGGAGGATGTACAAAAAGCAACATGCAAATACAGTTTTATAATATGTCAACATATAGCATTTTGAAATTCAGTAGTATTAAATAAAAACATGAAAGGCATTTTATAAAGTTCCCTTACCACTAGGGAAAGTCTCATAAACAACTTCTCAGTTTTGTTTAAATAAGCAATTGAAAATCTGAGTGTAAAACCACGGTGGTAAGATGGGCATAGGAATCTGAAAAAGTAAAAACGTATGCAAAGAGATCAGCCTTAATGGTCTGTCATGACAGGCATGCTCTCGCAACCACACCATGTGCTCTCTTTCTCTTTAGACATTTGAGGAAGTGGTGAAAAAAAGAAAAGAAGACACTGGAGGAAGTGGTGCAACACAGAAATTATCCACACTTTTGTGTTCTATTGTTCATATCCTGTTCTTAACTGCAAGCTCAAAAGGCAAGTATTATAAAAACATAAAGTCTTTTGTTCAGTGATAATGCTGCTAGCTGTTTTTCTCAGACAGATAGGATCGAAACCAGGGAGTCATTAATGCTACCAGCCTCTGCTGTTTATCTGAGCAGTTAAATAAATTTGACAGGAAATAGATACACTGCTCAAAAGATTAAAGAAACAGTTTGAAAACACATCATAACTCACCGGGAAGAAAATCACAATAGATAATATGTTGGAAATTAAAGGAGGCCACATCATTTAAGGGGAATGACAGTTATCAAGCTATCAAAGTGAAAGAAATGATGTGACAGGCTAGCACATTTTGCTGATACTTTTTTATCTGCAAACAGCAAAAAGATAGTATGTCTCAGTGTGCATGCTTTCTACCCTAATTGAGCACTCAAACCATGTTGTACAACAAGCTTCACTGACACACAAGTTCACCAATCTGTAGGCTCATTCACTATTTTGTAAAAGGCTGCAAAGGTAAACACGTCAATTCTAAGAAGGTTTGTAATAGTACAGCATATAAAGTTCTTTTTTGTTTTAAAAAAAACCCCAAAACAAATTCATGATTTGTTTTAGTCACAATACACAGCATTCGTGAGCATATGAGTATGGTTGTGTTTAGCAATTTGTAGCTCCAGGCAAGACATTTAGTGTTAAGAAGAGGAAAATGCTTGGCACCAGGGGTTTGTGTTGCTGTTTTCACTAGCCTAGCAAAAAGCCCTGCCTTGCATTCTCATATCTGCCTCCAATCCCCATGCCATCTACAACACAAATACTGGAAAACAATCCTGTGATTTTGCTTTGTGCAGATATACATCATGACACTACTAAAAACCACTTGTAATGTTGATTTGATAGGTTAGTGGAGCATTCTGCAACTAAGCATGAGTGTAGATGTGTGTAATCACATACACCACAGATGGTGGTGGTAAACATCTCATTCTCTTTATTCTAAAGCTTCTCAAGGACTCCTTGCTCTTTTTCAGTAGTGTTAGAATCTTAAAAAGAAGGCGACTGGAGTTCTTTAAACTCTAGGAAGTTTAATCATCATGTTCTTTAGCTCTAAAGACTATGACCCGGATTACTGAGAAACTACACAGATACAGTTTCAATTTCCCTATCATAAAATCACAATTATTTTTGTTAAACCCCTTTAATAAAGCTGAAAATCTGCACTTCAGTTACATTTTAATTGAGTTTAAATGTTTGATTGTCCAAAACTTTATAGACCCCAACCATATCAAGTTTCAGTTGCAGCTGTTATAACTGTATAGTTGCCATGTTATCAATAATCCATAACTTGTTGTCCAACTTGACTTCAGTGGCAGTGATATAATTTGATTTTAAAAGCTAGGGTTGTTGGCTTTTATTGAGCAATGACCTGCAGTTTGCACTGGCGCAGTTTGCAGCCAAGTTTGAAGTGACTGGGATCTAAATTACCTCCAAGTCTGATGCCCTGGCTCTCAGCTGGAAACAAGTTGCTGCCACAAGTGGAGACGCTTAAGAGTCTCAAGATCTCAAGAGCAAACAGATTGGTACAGTATCTGTGTTGATGCTGATTTTGTACTACTCTGTTGTGTTGAACACAGAGCGTGGAGTGTGAAGGCAAAGATGTACTGGTCAGTACAAGTTCTAGGTAGTGACTCAGAAAATGAGACCATGGATCCAAGTGGCAAAGGTTAAATCCTCCAAAAGGGGGCTGGCCTCTCCCTTGGAGATCAATCAATCAATCAATCAATCTTTATTTATAAAGCACTTTTCATACAGAAAAAATGTAGCACAAAGTGCTATACATAGTTAAAAGCAGCCCACCCCACCCTCCAACTCACTCCCCACACTCTCAATACACATATATCCCCCCACCCCCACCCACACACACACACATACACACACGCGCACACTTAAAGAGTAAAAATTGGGCTGGGCTCGCATGAGCCAAGTGAGGAAACATTATAACAGAGAGCCGTCTGCACCGGGAGCCGGTCACAGACCGCAGCCTCCGGGCTGGGCACACAGCCGGAGGGAGGCAAAGGAGCCCCCCAACCAGGCTGAGAGGACCCCAGAGACCCAGCAGCCACGGTCAATAACAGCCCCGGTGCAGAGAGCGCCCTCCGAGGAAACACTGGAGATATGACGCAATACGATGTATACAGGGTAAAATGATAAAATAAATAAGAACAGGATACAATATAAATATAAATATAAATATAAATAGAGTAAGAAGATTAAAAAATGAATAAGAATAAAATCAAGAAATATTAGGTAAATCCTAAATTAATAATAGAATAACAGGATAGAATAAATAAGCATAAAAAATAAATAAACGCTAAGTAAAAGCTAAATTAAAAAGGTGGGTCTTGAGCCTGTTCTTAAAAACATGTACGTTCTCTGCGGCCCTGAGCTCCTCCGGCAGGCTGTTCCACAGACGAGGACCATACCACTGAAAAGCTGCCTCTCCGTGAGTATGTGTCCTGACTTTAGGGACAATCAAAAGGCCAGTACCAGAGGACCTCAGGGTCCGCGAGGGTTCGTATGGTAAAAGCAGATCTGAGAGATAAGAAGGCCCAAGACCATTAAGACATTTAAAAACCAATAAAAGAACTTTAAAATCGATCCTGAAACACACGGGGAGCCAGTGCAGCGATTCTAAAACCGGTGTAATGTGGGCCCGCCCTCTGGTCTTCGTCAGCACACGAGCTGCCGAGTTTTGCAAGAGTTGTAAAGTTGAAATATTCTTCTTAGGAAGACCAGAGAGCAGGGCATTACAGTAATCAATGCGACTGGTAATAAAAGCATGCATCAGCATCTCCGTGTTGGCCCGAGAGAGAATAGGGCGGACTCTGGCTATATTTTTTAGATGATAAAATCCAATTTTGGTTACATGTTTAACATGTGGGATAAAACCAAGCTCAGAGTCAAAAATAACACCCAGGTTTTTCACTTGTAGCGAAGGACATAGTGAAAATGACACAAGGAATTTGGGCATTTGGGCATTTGGTAGGGGCTCAGAATAGAGCTGCTACTTCTTCTCCAAATTGAAAGAGCCAGTTGGCGTGGTTCAGGCATTAAATCAGGATGCCTCCTGGCCCTTCTAGGCATGTCCTACCACAACCCAGTATCACAGCAAAATGTTTAATGACATCTCAGTCCACCGTGTCCATTTCACGCTTTGGAGATGCAAATCATGATTCATGTTTCATATTTAGACTATTTACATAAGTTGAAACTCCACTTAAGTACCTCAATAGTGTATGAGTTTGTTATGATCCTGTACATGATTTTCTTAGGTTTTGAAATTTAAGAAATGTGTTTATTGTTTGGGTTTTGATTTCTGTTCTTTTTTTTTTTTTGGAGTTCTGGTACACAAACAGTTCACAGACTGGGTTAAGTTGAAAATAATGTTTTTATTAAACACACAGACACAGATTAAGTTTGTTTTATTCTCTCTACACATGTGAAAATCATCTACATCATGTCTTACCTTTGCATATGTCCATAATTTAACCTTGTTATGTGAGTTTGATCACCATGGAAACTCTCTTCAGGTTGGTTAAGTAGTGTCCACTCCGATACCACACATCATTCATATTGGATTGGGCACATATTTGATACTACCAGGCTCATTTATGATAATTTAAATAACCACATTAATGGGAAAAAGTCAACATACAGCAGACAGCAATCAGATGGGATCAGTGGAAGTGGAATCCAAACTGGTGAGACATTGTGCCAGGAGAGGGAGTCCCCTTGGATTGCTATGATATTAACCCGACTGTAGCTGTTACCAGTCACTGTCAGGTTCCACATAGAAGCTGTTATATTTAGTTCTAAAGTAAGCAATGTCTAATGAATAGATTATGTAGTAGAAGCAATATTGCCTTCCTCTACATAAATTATAGAGGTCAGTTAGCATTTATCTAAATAAATAAATGCATCAGTTGTTCACTTCTATTGCATGCAGTTTATTAAAGTTTGAGTTTCATTTCTTTATTAGTTCCATACCATCACTGCTCACTCTCTTACTATAAAGCTGTCATTTACTCCCAATTTTTACTTGGTGAACGGTGAACGTAAAGATGTGAAGTTCTTCTCTCTTTGGCCTGGTGTTGGAAATGGTGAGTGTGACGAAGGTGTGCTCCCTGGCTCAGCTGCAGGGAAGGGGTGGTGCAGTGAGTTCAAGGGGCAGTGCCAGAGAGGTTGGTGGGACAGGTGTGTGGTGTTTTAGTTAATGAGCTCTCTCGCTCTCTCTTTTCCTGTGTTATATTTAATGAAGCCGGAGGCTCCATCATTAGGTACGGGCTCAAAATCAAAATTGCTGGTGATATCCAAATCAACACAGTCTCCGTCTGTTTGGGAAGTGCTGCTTGTAAGCAGACTACATGCAAATGATAAATGAACATTCAGGCTCTCCGCAGGTCAAATGCAAAAACGTTCCTGGGTACAAACCATGCTGGTAATTCAAATGTCTAAATACCACTGAGTAACTTGTGTGGAGTATCTTACAAATGTAACAGATGAACTTTTCCAGTCAAAGTGCTGAATAGTGGATGTATTCAAACTGTACTGTAAAGAATTCTTGCTCTGATTTCCCTGATCCAAGGATTCTCTTTCACACTGCCAACATCAATGCCATACATCGTGGTCTGGATGAAAGTGTAGAAGACACAGGAGGAAGGGCTGAGTGGGGCCGGTTTCCTTGAGAAAAACCTCCACGCTTCCTCCCACCTTCATGAATTTCATCAGGTGGTCAGCAGCATTAGATGTGCTAATCTTTGAAGACTTTCTTCCCTTAGATATTGGAGGTAACAAGTTAAGCAGCAGAAGGACGGCAGACACTTCACAGTCCCATACACCCTCGTCAGGATCATGCTGTGCAGAAACAAGCACCTCATCCAATTCTGCACTCTGAGGCAGATTGCAATCTTTGATGATCCTTGGCTTGAAGAGTGTTGGCCACTTGGTGAGTAATTTTGAGCTAGAAGAAGGGAGTAATACAAGAACTTTGTCTCCGGGTGAAAATTGCCTGAGTGTGGCCTCTCTGTTATACAGGCAATGCTGACATTGCTAAGCCTGGAGCAAATTCTCCCAAATCAACCTCCCCAGTGTGTGGATTTTTACTCTCAGGTCCAGCACGGATTGAATTTCATTCTTTGAGGGGCTTGGACCTTCCTCGCAGCTTTCCTTAATCAGGTCGAGCACCCCACGCAGCTTCCTGCTGAACAGCAGTTCAAAGGGAATAAATTCAGCCACTCCAACAACCCAGTCAATAAGTTCAAAGAGGACCTACATTAATGGTAGGGGGCACAAAGGTGCTTTTGGTATGGTTGGCTGGTTAATAAGTTGGCAT
Source organism: Rhamphochromis sp. 'chilingali' (assembly GCF_963969265.1). NCBI lineage: Eukaryota > Metazoa > Chordata > Actinopteri > Cichliformes > Cichlidae > Rhamphochromis > Rhamphochromis sp. 'chilingali'. The sequence goes on along the minus strand of NC_137942.1, from coordinate 11,075,499 downwards.
TCCAGAAAGGATGCGCACCAGCAGCGCACATCCTCTCGGATGCCTGGCCAAAAAAATTGGGTCATAATTCGCTCTTGTCAAACCCCCTATGCCCTGCCCTGCCATGGGGTTATAGTGAGCCACCAACAAGTGGGTGTGTGTCTCCTCCGTGCAAGTGTCACAACTCACTCGATACAGCCTATCTTTTAAAAATACAAAACACAGGTAGGTCCGCATGGCTTCAGGGCACACCACGTAAGCATCAATTTCAATCACTTGGTCAAAGGCTGAGCATAGGATGTCATCACGAGACTGCTCCAGTGGAAAATCTCCCATGATGGGAATTACATTACATGCTACTAATGGTTGTGATCGCATCCCCGCATAGGGTGAGAAGCTTAGCAATCCGGGAGGGGCTCATTATGGACATACTTAAGAGTCCATTCTTTCCCATCGAATGGAGCCAGTTGAGGTGTTTTTTTGCATCTGACAAGGATGCCTCCTGGGCGCCTCCTGGGTGAGGTGTTCCAGCATTGTCCTACTGGGAGGGGGCCCTGGGGCAGACCCAGGACACGCTGGAGAAATTACATCTCTCGGCTGGCCTGGGAACACCTTGGTGTTCCCTGGACAAGCTGGAGGAGGTGGCTGGGGAGAGAGAGGTCTGGGCTTCTCTGCTTGGGCTGCTGGCCCCGGCCCCAGATAAGTGGAAGAGGACGGACGGATGGACTCTTAAGTATGTCCATAATGACCACTCCCAATAAAAAACTTAACACCCTCAACTCTGCTACATCCAGATCCACTTCCTGTCTTTTTGTTAGTGCCACCATCTTCAAACATCACACATGAGACACAGGTCTCACTATCATCTTGCAAACCTTCAACTTTCACCGTTGCTGCTATTCTTCTGGCACAAGGAACCCCTGACTGCACTCTCTTATTAATCTTACTTGTACAATGTCCATTGCTTTGGGTGATTGACCCCACATTACCAGGTATTTAAACACATCTACCTTCACTATCTTTACTCCTTGCAGCTTCATTGTTACGCATGTGTCCTTCTCATTTACACACACGTATTGTGCTGACTTTACAGATAACAGATACAGATTGTGAGTATTGTAACCCCTATAGACATGGTTACTAGTATTTTCTTGTTTTTACCTGGTAATATTATTTCCGACACCCCTTGAACACACTTTGATTTTCCGTAGTTCAGTGAATGCAACAAAAGCACGTTGCTGCATTAAGCTAGGCAAAACGGAGCAAGACACCCGAGAGCAATTAACAAGCTACACAGTGAGTCTTTCGGTATAAAATAAGTGTTATAAAGTATTTTCAACAGTCTCTAACTTAAAGTTATGTACTTTTCAGAGGCCTTTATGTGTTTTACTCTCGACCAAAACCAGGCAGAGCGTGTATTTGTTTCTTGGGAATTCCGGTGAGTTACTAGAGATGATAAGTTAGCAGGAAAACTTATGCTAATTGTACATGTGGTAAACACTGCAACAGTGCGAATTCCGTATTGTCTAAAAAAAGCTAAAACCAGTCGGAGTACTTGAATCGTGTGTGAAATGGAATGTCGTATTTTATTTTATTGTCTATTTGATTGGGCATCTTCACAAATGTGCAAAACTAATGCAGGATGCACTTCTCTTTTAGCCATAAATGTTGTCCAGTGCCTTTTCTGCACTTTGTCATTTCAGTTATAGGTTAATACATGTAAATAAGTTATTTAAAACTAGTTACGTTACAAACATTTCATGATGTGATTACATATGCCTTAAAAAGGGGTATTTAAATACAATTGATTGTAATGCTGTAAAGCAATACAAATGGAATTCATAGAGACAGAACAATGTTAAAACGACAGTGTACTTGATTTTGAAAACTTTATGAGATCTCATTTTATTTAGAAAAACTGTTAAGAACTATTTTGTTTATTGCTCTGTACTGTATGTGCAGACTGTTTTTTTGTGATCCTGGATCTGAAGTGGTTCTGGATATGGATGGCGAGCCAGACCCTGTGAAAACTCTTGGCGAATCCAAAAGCAGTGTGGCCAGCTGTTCTGGATGCAGGAGTAGAGCTACAGTCTGAATTACTTCGAATCGCAGGATTTCAGATAAGCAAGAGCAAAAACTGCTTACTTCATACGGATTGTTTCTCTGGGAAACTATTGAACTCCCAATATCCTGCTCATCAGGAGTCAGGTCTAAAGAGACTACTTATTTTATTTTATTTTGTTGTTATTTTCAAAAGAGCGCTCTTCTCTGTTGATTTTCTGTTAATTTTCTATGCTGTTTACATTGGGTTATTGCACCACTGTAACATTGTAATAAATCTGCCGGCTGTTCAACACTCAATTCTCTCAAATTTATTTTACTCCTCTCGAATCTAGTCTATAAGTTTAACCCTACTATACTAAGCAGGTGTTACATAAAAGTGGCGAGCCAGCCAGGAGGAGTTTGGCTATTTAATGCCTTTAATCCAATCATTGGCACACAGTTGGCAGTTTTATGACAATTTTTGCACATTTTTCCACTGAAGTAACATGGATGTCATTGAACGTGAACGTATCAAGGTACCAAATGCTGTACTAATCAGTGGGTTTTCTGGTACAGAGACTGATGAAGAAGTTGTTAAGTTTTTGCAACACTATGGTTCTATTGCACGAACAGTGAAAATTGCTAGTTCTGACCCTGACTTTAAAGATACAGTTATAGTTGAGTTTGAGTATGGCACAGCCATTGAGTCGATTCAGGGTGAACTACCCTGTCACAGAACAACATCTGACCCAAATGTAGTTCACAGCATCCAACTCTTATCCCCAATTTACAGTGCTAAGCTAACGGCTAGTACTACAGAGTCTTACCTTTCTAATTTAAAGGGTATTGCTAAGGTGAGTGGGGTAGATTATGAGAAAATGCTACTTAGTGAACTTAACAAACTTCAGGCCTCTGCTGGGGAAAGGGAGGGTACAGCCCCCTCTAAGGTCATTTCAGTAGATGACCCAGTCCCTTTAATACCTGGTTCTGTTTTGAGACGACCAAGCAGTGAAACTATCCCACCCACTCTGACCACTGACACCATCAATCCTTCCCTTACTGACAGACCAGCTCCTATTTTGAACCCTGAACACTTGACCACACCTGAAGTCCAGAGGGTCATTGTGGAGCACATTGTCAAAAGTACTGATATGTCCCAATCCTATCCAAGCTCTGTAAAATTCAGGTCCTTTTCTGGAAAAACTCCATGCCCTAATACGGAGGTTGACTATGACACTTGGCGAAGTCATGTTGAGTTTTATCTTGCAGATTCTTCTGTTCCTGAAAGACAAGTAGTACGGAAGATCATTGACAGCCTCTTACCGCCAGCTGCAAACATTGTTAAACAATTGGGTCCCTTGTCCAGCCTCAAAGACTTTTTGAGCTTGCTTGATTCTGCATATGGAACTGTAGATGACGTTGATGAGCTGTTCGCAAAATTCTTGAGTACAAACCAAAATGCTGGCGAAAAACCTTCAGCCTATGTGCACAGGCTGCAGACTACCCTTGACAAAGTTGTAAAAGGGGGAGGAGTCCCAGTTAGTGATTTCGATCAGCAGCTTTTGAAGCAGTTCTGTAGGGGATGCTGGGATGATAACCTAATCGCTAGCCTCCATCTAGAGCAAAAGAAATCCAGTCCACCCTCCTTTTCTGAGCTGCTTTTACTCTTGCGAACAGAGGAAGATAAGCAGGCAGCCAAGTCAACTCGCATGAAGCAGCACTTGGGAATTTCAAAAGTAAAGGTGCAGTCCAATCCTTTAAATGTTTACCCAACCACTGAGTTTCAAGCTGCTGCTGCTACTGACAGCTCCGCTCAAGCATCTGCCAAGAAACTGCAAAAACAAATTGCTCAACTGCAAGAACAGTTAAGTTCCTTAAAAGCTTCAATGGAAACCATGGTTGCAAAGAAACCTCAGGCAAAGTTCCCAAAAGCTGTAAAGAAACAGCAGCTAAAGGAGGCACAAACACAGAACTCTCCGTTGAAAAATGAAGGCTTTGGCAAAAACAAAAAGCCTCGCCCATGGTTCTGCTTTAACTGTGGCGAGGATGGCCATATAGCTCCCTCTTGTGACAATGAGCCGAATCCCAGTACTGTTGAAGCCAAGCGGAAAGAGCTAAGGGTAAAACAAAAAGCTTGGGAAGACCAATGTGACTCTGATTTAAACTAGTTCCTGTTTCAGTTGAGGGACAAACTGGAACTAGAAGCGACAAAAGTCCCACTCAAAACCGCCCAACAAAAAAGTGTTGTGTACGAACAAGTATGCGTCATTCCAGCTTTCCAAAGGGCTTAATTGGCAAGAAGTGCACAGCTAATGTCAACATAGCTGGAGTGAGTTGCAATTCTTTGTTAGACTCTGGGTCGCAAGTAACGACTATTTCACACTCATTTTACCAGAGACATTTGTCTGATCTTCCCATCCAGCCAATCAGTGACTTAGATGTTGAGGGTGCAAATGGACAAGTTGTACCTTATCTAGGGTATGTAGAAGTTCCAATTGGCTTTCCAAAGGAGTTTGTTGAGTCTGAGCCCCAAATTTCTACATTAGCTCTCATTGTCCCTGATTTACGTTCCAGCACAGACTTACCAGTTTTAATTGGTACAAATGCCCTTGATGTTTTATATGAGGAACACTGTAGGGATACTCCTATTTCATCAGCTGTCTATGGCTATAGTCAGATTTTAAAAATCCTTGAACATAGACATGAAACAAAAAGCACAGGAAAGCTTGGACTAATGACACTGAGGGGCAACACACCTTACGTAATACCAGCTCATGAAAGGGTTTGCCTAGAGAGTTACGCCCACCTAAATTCACCAACCACTGACAGATGGGCAGTTGTAGAGCAGCCAACTTCCTCAGCCCTTCCGGGAGGAATCTTTGTCGATTGCTGCCTTATCACAGTGCCACGTCAAAGTCCTTACAAGCATCCTATTTGGATCAGAAACGAAACCGATCATGACATCATCCTTCCTGGCAACTGCGTTCTTGCTGAACTACACATTGCAGACCAAGTCCTTGAAACTCAAACCACGTCGAGTGCAAACTCTGCAGGCTGTTGCAGCCTGTCTGCAGACTCATGTTCATTACCCAGTGACCAGTTGACCTTTGATTTTGGCGATTCACCTCTGCCCAAGGAATGGGAAAGTCGGGTCACGCAGAGTCTTAGTGCCTACCGTGACGTTTTTGCATGCCACGATCTCGACTTTGGCCATGCCACTAAAGTTAAGCATAAGATCAAGCTTAAAGACGAAACGCCTATAAAACAGAGATCGCGGCCCATTCATCCAAATGACTACGAAGCAGTCAGGAAACACCTTAAAATGCTTCTCGATGCTGGGGTAATAAGACAGTCAGAATCTCCCTTCTCATTCCCCATCGTTGTAGTCAAGAAAAAGAATGGTGAGGTACGCCTCTGTGTGGATTACCGCAAGCTTAATGTGCAAACGGTAAAAGATGCTTACGCGTTGCCAAACCTCGAAGAGACCTTCTCCGCCCTATCTGGTTCAAACTGGTTTTCTGTCATGGACTTGAAGTCAGGCTATTACCAGATAGAGATGGAGGAGGAGGATAAAGCCAAAACAGCCTTCGTATGCCCACTGGGGTTTTATGAGTTCAATCGAATGCCCCAAGGCATCACAAATGCTCCCAGCACCTTTCAGAGGTTAATGGAGAGGTGTATGGGAGACATTAATCTCAAGGAGGTACTCGTCTTCCTAGACGATTTGATTGTTTTCTCAGACTCCCTCGAGCAACATGAACAGAGGCTAAAGCATGTTTTGGACCGTCTTCGTGAATATGGCTTAAAGTTGTCCCCGAAAAAATGTCGCTTTTTCCAGACATCAGTTAAATATTTGGGCCATATTGTCTCCAAAAATGGTGTGCAGACTGATCCTGAAAAGGTTGCTGCTATCAAGACCTGGCCAGTGCCACAAAACTTGAAACAGCTGAAGTCATTTTTAGGGTTCACAGGCTATTATCGTCGATTTGTTAAGGACTATTCAAAGATAGTCCGGCCCTTAAACGATCTCACATGTGGCTATCCACCTCTCAGAAAAGGCCAGAAACAAACAGGCACTTCTAAATATCTCAATCCTCGAGAACCCTTTGCAGACAGATGGACACCTGTTTGTCAGTCAGCCTTTGAATGCATTAAGGAGAAGTTAACATCATCCCCTGTATTGGGGTTTGCAGATCCAAAGCTCCAATATGCTCTGCACACTGACGCTAGTACCACGGGCCTGGGTGCCGCTCTTTATCAGGAGCAGGATGGTAAAATGCGCGTCATTGCCTATGCTAGTAGGGGATTGACACCAAGCGAGACCAGATATCCAGCTCATAAGCTAGAATTTCTAGCTCTGAAATGGTCCATTGTCGAAAAATTCCATGATTACCTTTACGGTAACGAGTTCATCGTTGTAACGGATAACAACCCGCTTACATATATTCTGACCACGGCAAAACTTGACGCAGCGAGTTATCGCTGGTTAGCAGCGTTGTCTACCTTCAACTTCCAAATCAAATACAGAGCTGGGAAGGCTAACCAGGATGCCGACGGCCTATCACGGAGGCCTCATCAAACTCTGGCTGCAGATAGTGTGACATTGGAAGAGGAAAACAGGATTCAACAACTCACCTCACGTCTTCTCGGATCCCTTCCAAGCTCTAACAGTGTATGCCCTGACACTGTAGCAGCTATATGTAATAAGCATCTTCTCAATGAGAACAGTGAGAACTCACCTTGTGTCATTCTGGTTGAGTCCTTGGCTATGAGTGCTGATGCCATTCCTGATGCATACAGTGATGCTGAAATATCTGGTCAAGTAGCTGCTCCCTTGTTTTCTGAGCATGAGCTTAAAGAACACCAAAGATCTGACCCAAGCATAAACCACGTCATTCAGTTACTGGAATCTGGTGCTGATGTTCCACGTGAAAACAGGTCTGAAACATTTGATATAAAACTGATGCTCAGAGAATGGAAACGTTTTGAAATGAGAAATGGCCTTCTGTATAGGAAACGACAGTGTGACTCAGTTACAACTTACCAGCTTGTACTCCCTGTCTCTCTTAGGTCTACTGTTCTCAAGCTGCTCCATGATGATATGGGTCATATGGGGTGGGAGAGGACTCATGATCTAGTGAGGGCAAGATTTTATTGGCCTAAGATGGGTGCTGATATTGAGACTAAAATAAAGAACTGTGGTCGTTGTGTTAGAAGGAAGTCCTTGCCTGAAAAAGCAGCACCACTGGTTAACATCAAAACCACACGCCCAATGGAATTGGTGTGTATGGACTTTCTTTCTATTGAACCCGACAGTAAGAGTACCAAAGACGTGTTGGTCATCACAGATCATTTCACGAAATATGCAGTGGCCTTGCCCACCCGAGACCAAAAGGCAACCACTGTGGCAAAAAACCTTTGGGAAAACTTTTTAGTTCACTATGGGTTCCCCGAACGCCTCCATAGTGACCAGGGGAGGGATTTTGAGTCACATGTGATTAGGGAATTGTGCTCAACCACAGGCATTAAAAAAGTAAGGACCAGTCCTTATCACCCAAGAGGTAACCCCGTTGAGCGATTCAATCGCACCCTGCTTGGTATGCTGGGCACCCTGAAGGATGAGCAAAAGATTCATTGGCGTGATTTTGTCAAGCCTCTTACCCACGCCTACAACTGTTCAAAGAGTGAGGTTACTGGTTTTAGCCCTTACGAGCTAATGTTTGGTCGAAAACCCAAGTTACCAGTCGACCTTGCCTTTGGGTTGCCAGTTACAGGGGACTCACCAACATCCCATTCCCAGTATGTGCGCAATCTGAAAGCTAGGCTTGAGGAAAGTTACCAGATTGCACTCGAAAACTCCAAGAGAGTTGCTGAGCGAAACAAGAACAGGTTTGATAAAAAAGTCAGAGAGTCCACACTTCAAGCTGGGGACAGAGTCTTAGTCAAGAACGTTCGTTTGCGCAGTAAACACAAACTTGGCGATAAATGGGAACACATGGTGTACCGTGTTGTTAAGAGACTGGAAAATGTTCCTGTGTATGTGGTCCAACCGGAGAAGGGTGGTGGTCCGAGCAGGACTCTTCATCGAGACCTTTTACTTGCATGTGGTGATCTCTCAGACATTGAGGATGAGGTTGAGACAAAGCCCAAACCTCCACGTCGACCTAAGACTCGGCAGAGCCCTTCTGAACCTAAAGATACAGAAATGTCAGAGTCTGAGGAGGAGTATGAATGCATTTCAGGTCATCCCTCAATCCAAACCGAGACGTTTATCAGGATTTGTGACCAAACTCAAAACCATTCCAATGTGCAAAATGAGACAACAAGCTCCGAAATTCAAAATGATCCATGTACGCTCGAAAGTGACAACTCTTTGCTTCAACCAATAGAGACAATCTCGGACAAGAATGACCATGGACAGGGAAATCAAACTGAACCTGAACTGCTGAATGAGGAATCTCACTCTAACATCATGGGAGAGAATCATAATGTCCAAGTTCCAGGAGAACCAGATGTTGAGATAGAAAACACAGAGCATAGTGAAAATATCACTGACCAACATGCTGAACAAACACCTGAAATAACTCCTGAAACACCTCAAGTGAGAAAATCTGAGAGATTAAAGCGACCCCCAGGACGGTTTCATTACCCCCAGTTGGGTCAACCCCTTATATCCTTTGCACAACGATTTCTGGATAACTTTAACCAAGCTCTTGAGTCGTTTAGTAGCTATGAAAACACTCAAATCTATGATGTTTAGATACATTTTAAGTACATGAAGGGACTCATGTTTATTCAAAGGGGGAGGGTGTAACCCCTATAGACATGGTTACTAGTATTTTCTTGTTTTTACCTGGTAATATTATTTCCGACACCCCTTGAACACACTTTGATTTTCCGTAGTTCAGTGAATGCAACAAAAGCACGTTGCTGCATTAAGCTAGGCAAAACGGAGCAAGACACCCGAGAGCAATTAACAAGCTACACAGTGAGTCTTTCGGTATAAAATAAGTGTTATAAAGTATTTTCAACAGTCTCTAACTTAAAGTTATGTACTTTTCAGAGGCCTTTATGTGTTTTACTCTCGACCAAAACCAGGCAGAGCGTGTATTTGTTTCTTGGGAATTCCGGTGAGTTACTAGAGATGATAAGTTAGCAGGAAAACTTATGCTAATTGTACATGTGGTAAACACTGCAACAGTGCGAATTCCGTATTGTCTAAAAAAAGCTAAAACCAGTCGGAGTACTTGAATCGTGTGTGAAATGGAATGTCGTATTTTATTTTATTGTCTATTTGATTGGGCATCTTCACAAATGTGCAAAACTAATGCAGGATGCACTTCTCTTTTAGCCATAAATGTTGTCCAGTGCCTTTTCTGCACTTTGTCATTTCAGTTATAGGTTAATACATGTAAATAAGTTATTTAAAACTAGTTACGTTACAAACATTTCATGATGTGATTACATATGCCTTAAAAAGGGGTATTTAAATACAATTGATTGTAATGCTGTAAAGCAATACAAATGGAATTCGTAGAGACAGAACAATGTTAAAACGACAGTGTACTTGATTTTGAAAACTTTATGAGATCTCATTTTATTTAGAAAAACTGTTAAGAACTATTTTGTTTATTGCTCTGTACTGTATGTGCAGACTGTTTTTTTGTGATCCTGGATCTGAAGTGGTTCTGGATATGGATGGCGAGCCAGACCCTGTGAAAACTCTTGGCGAATCCAAAAGCAGTGTGGCCAGCTGTTCTGGATGCAGGAGTAGAGCTACAGTCTGAATTACTTCGAATCGCAGGATTTCAGATAAGCAAGAGCAAAAACTGCTTACTTCATACGGATTGTTTCTCTGGGAAACTATTGAACTCCCAATATCCTGCTCATCAGGAGTCAGGTCTAAAGAGACTACTTATTTTATTTTATTTTGTTGTTATTTTCAAAAGAGCGCTCTTCTCTGTTGATTTTCTGTTAATTTTCTATGCTGTTTACATTGGGTTATTGCACCACTGTAACATTGTAATAAATCTGCCGGCTGTTCAACACTCAATTCTCTCAAATTTATTTTACTCCTCTCGAATCTAGTCTATAAGTTTAACCCTACTATACTAAGCAGGTGTTACAGTATCATAGATTATGAAGAATCCTGCATAAAATACTAATCACCATCACATGCCTCTGACACTTAACTTCCTCACGCAGTACAGTAGTTCCCCTCTTGGGAACTGGCCAGATGAGATATATAATCTCTCCACGGGGGTCTGGGTCTCTCCCAGGGTCTGCCATGGTTGCCAGTTAGGCTGGCAACCATCCTATCTCTAAGACTGACCCCAGCCTGTGTACAGAGGAAGCTCATTTTGTCTGTCTGCAGTCCTGACCTCAATCTCAATGAACATTTGGAGATCAGCTTGGACATCCTGTTTGTGCCAGAGTGAGCAGCACAACCACTGACTGGCAGTGTGTGAAAAGCTGGTGACCAGGATAAGGAAGCTGTGCCGGGCTCTTGTCTCTATGTATGTTTTTTTCCAACAGTGTAAGATTTATTGCAAAAAAAACCATTGTTATAACAAAAAAAATATTAAACTCAAATTTCCTTACATGATGTGTTAAGTTTCTAAGTTTTATTATCTGCTGCCTGAGAAATCTCTGAACCCTTACATGCGATTTCAGATTTAACAGCTATTGGTCAATGTGAAACTGCCTCTGTAGTCAGACTTTGCTTGTGATATTTATTATTTCTTTTTATTTATCTTTTGATTACTTGTTTTTTAAGAAAGGAAAACACATGACATAATTTTTTTTAAAATATTTATTTAATTAATAGAAAAGTAATAGAAATAATAGAAAATAAAACTTTTTTTAAAAGCCCATCAGCATGGATCCATTGTTGAAGTGGGTGGGCCCACATTTCCAGGAATGTGAAGCTTGGAGTTTTTTAAACAAGGGTATGAAATGGGTGTAGAACTTCTTTTTTAATGAAAGAAAAATAATTAGGTAGCACATTAAATTAAGTTTTTGCTTCGATTTACAGAAAGCAGCAGATATCTTATTTGTTTCCATTAGTTTGTGTCAAAGGGATATCTTTGTCAGAAACAAAACTATAATGTCCATGTTTTTTCCACTGATTGCGACAGTAGAACACAATGAAGATGGAGATGATGATGGCTGCTACAAATGGCAAAGCCCAAATGACTGCAAAAGTGATTTTATTGGTTTTACCTGTAAGATAAAAAAAATAAAACCAAAGTTTACTTCTCAAAACTTCCTAAAATACATTGATCAATTTAAACATCAGCTAACACTTCTCTTTAGTCATCAGTGTCCTCTAAATGTCCCACAGCAATATTAGGCTTGAAATAAACAAAGACGTGTACCTCTTGGTTCAACATGAACATTGATCGTCTTGGTTACGCTTCCCAGATAATTGGCAGCTGTGCAGGTGCAGGTTTTAGTGCGATTTACTCGAGTTATATTGAGACTGTTTGTGTTCGCCAACATATTCTCCCCATCACAAGTCCAGTTATAGACAGAAGGAGGGTTTCCTTCAGCTTCACAACTCAAGGTGATATTAGAACCTTCAAGTAGATAGTCATGATTACTATCTTTTGTGTTTACCTCTGGAGCATCTGAAGAGACAAAAAGATGTTTGTTATTCGTTTAAATAATTACATGTTGTATGCCTCATTTTCACATTGTTAAATTCAGTTTAGAAATGAAAAAATCCAAGAAATATTCTGTTTTTGTGTAAACAGCAGGATGTTTACTCACAGTGGGCTGAAACATTGTGTGTTTGAGAAATAGCGGGAAGTTTTGGTCCACGTGGTCCAAAGTCCAGCTTGGCCTCACATCTGAGCTCAACGACTTTTTCTTCTTTGCTGATGTTGACTCTCAGAATAGAGGACTCATTTACTGGTGTTTTGGTTGTGTCACTGAAAGATTCTGTCTTGATGATTTTATTGTTTTTATACCAAGTAATAGTGAGATACTGAACAGGAGCAACATTGATGATGTCACACTGCAGTTTGTATTGTGTCTTGGTGTACTGCTTGTCCTCTTTGTGCTTCAACATCAGACCATGATTCATTTCAGAGATTGACACGGTCTCTGGGGTTTCTGCAAATGAAGCAAAGTAAAAAATACATTTACAACATATGACAAATGGATGCGCTTGTTAGCATCAATATGAGAACAATGAATGCATAAATGCATTGATATTAAAAGGTTGGGTTTTTCTTGCCACTAACAGAGTCTTCTTCACAGTTCTACATGAAAGTACAACATTTGGATCAGAGTTACAGCAGGTTACTCGACAACATCGTCTTCAAAGTTGCAGTGTCAGCAAACTGAAATTATGCCTTTGTTATACAAAAATAAATAAATAAAAGTATTTTACATCATAGCCTGTTTCATCTTAATTTCTAGTACAATAATGCAGTTTTGACAGATGTACTTACTATAAACAATGATGACTGGGCTCACAGAACACTGAAAATTGTCATTTAGAGTGATGCTGCAGAAAGGACTTGGAGTCCACCATTTCAGGTTTTTAACCATCCAAGTGACATCAGAACCAGGTTTAAATTCTTTGTCTCCAGCAGGAGTCACCCAGGCCATTTCAGCAACATCTGTGGCTGATGTGCTGCATTTGATTGAAACTGGATCTCCAAATCTCACAACCATTTCAGACGGTGCCAGAGTTAGAGGACAACCTGCCATTCACAATACCTTCAGTTAGACATGATTTGTTATCAAATCAAAAATAAGACCCACAACAAAAGAATAACACCTACAACATTAGAGATCAAATAAAAATAAATTTAAGAAATAAATAACAACTAAATAATAATAAAAGATGTGTACCTCTTGGTGTGATATGAACATTGATTGTCTTAGTTATGTTTCCCAGATAATTGGTAGCTGTGCAGGTGCAGGTTTTGTTGCGATCGACTCGAGTAATATTGAGACTGTTTGTGTTCTCCAACATATTCTCCCCATCACAAGTCCAGTTATACACAGGAGGAGGGTTTCCAACAGCTTCACAGCTCAATGTGATGTTAGTGCCCTCAAGTGGTGAGATGTCAACAGTACAACTTGTGTTGATCTCAGGAGCATCTGAAGAGACAGTTTTTCTTATCATTTTCACATTTACATAATAGAAAGCTGTAATGAATAGAACTTTTGTTTAATCTAGCCTAAAAAATACAATTAAATAATCTTCTGTTTGTGTGTTAACCTCAACATTTTTACTCACAGTGGGCTGAAACTCTGTGTGTTTGAGAAATGGCAGGAAGTTTTAGTCCATGTGGTCCAAAGTCCAGCTCAGCTTCACATCTGAACTCAGTGGCTTTTTCTTCTCTGCTGATGTCGATTCTCAGAATCGAGGACTCATTTACCAGTGTTTTAGTTGTTGTGTCATTGAAAGACTCTGTCTGGATGGTTTTATTATTTTTGTACCATCTCACAGTCAGATGTTGAACAGGAGCAACATTTATGATGTCACACCGTAACCAATATTGTGTTCTTGTTTCTTTATTGTAAGGCACTATGTGTACTTGTTCCTCCATCATTTGACTTTGATTCAGTGGATATATTGACACAATGTTTGGTGTTTCTGTGAACAGAGCAAAGAAAAATCAATTTTAAAAATCCATTCATCCATCCATCCATTTTCTTCTCCTTTTCAATTGAGAGTCTTCTATGGGGATAAACCAAGGGCAGCTGTCATTAGGGAAGCGCTAGAGTCCACACTGGGCTGGTCACCAATAGAAAGAGATAATCTTTCACTCCTATGGACAACTTAGAATCACTTCCATGCAGCCTCCACCATCATATCTGAGCATTTACAGTGGCACTTTCAGGAAGAGAAATCATTGCTTTATTATATAAAAACTGTCAGTTCATGCTGTTTATAATACACTAACAAAGTTGTACACATGTACTTACTGTAAACAGTGATGACTGGACTCACAGCACACTGGGATCCATCAACCAAAGTAGCATAGCAGGAAGGACTTGGAGTCCACTCTTCTAGTTTTTCAACCCTCCAAGTGACAACAGGAGGACGCTCAAATCCTGTACCTCCAAATGGAGCCTCCCAGCCCATTCCTTCAACATATCTGGCTGATGTGCTGCAGTTGATTGAAACTGGATCTCCAAATTTCACAACAGTTTCAGAAGGTGTCAGTGTTAGTGAGCAACCTGCCATTCACAAGCAAATATATTCAGAGTTAGAGATGATTTGGTGTAAAGTAAGACATAAGTCAGCAGTTTCATCTAAATCATCCACAATTTTAGATGTGAAGTAAGAATATATACCTCTTGGTTCAACATGAAGATGGATTGTCTTAGTTATGTTTCCCAGATAATTGGTAGCTGTGCATGCGCAGGTTTTATTGCCATGTACTCGAGGTAAACTGAGACTGGTTGTGTTCTCCAACATGTTTTTCCCATCACAAATCCAGTTATACACAAGAAGAGGGTTTCCAACAGCTTCACAGCTCAATGTGATGTTAGTGCCCTCAAGTGCATAAGTGTCATCAGCACTATTTTGTGTCTTTAGCTCCGGAGCGTCTGAAACGATAAACAGTTTTTTATCAGTTCTCACATTTACACAATTGAAAGCTGAACAGAAGGGAACTTGTGTTTAATCTTTAAAAAAAATAAAAATAAACTTCTGTTCATGTGTAAACAGCAGGATATTTACTCACAGTGGGCTGAAACTCTGTGTGTTTGAGAAATGGCAGGAAGTTTTGGTCTGTGTGGTCCAAAGTCCAGCTGAGCTTCACATCTGAACTCCACTACATTTTCTTCTCTGCTGATGTTGACTCTCAGAATAGAGGACTCATTTACTGGAGTTTTGGTTGTTGTGTCATTGAAAGATTCTGTCTGGATTTTTTCACTGTTTTTGTACCAGCTAACAGTGACATACTGAACAGGAGCAACATTGATGACGTCACATTTCAGATCATACTCTCTGCCCTCCACCATTGAACCATGACCCATGTCAGACACTGACACAGAATCTGGAGTTTCTGTAAATAAATAAGCGAAATCATTGCTATATCATATTACAAATTTCAATTCATATAGTTTATAACACAATAAAGCATTGTGGACATTGTGGTCTCATGTACTTACTGTAAAAAGTGATGACTGGACTCACAGTACACTGTGATCCATCAACCAGAGTAGCATAGCAGGAAGGACTTGGAGTCCACTCTTCTAGTTTTTCAACCCTCCAAGTGACAACAGGAGGACGCTCAAATCCTGTACCTCCAAATGGAGCCTCCCAGCCCATTCCTTCAACATATCTGGCTGATGTGCTGCAGTTGATTGAAACTGGATCTCCAAATTTCACAACAGTTTCAGAAGGTGTCAGTGTTAGTGGGCAACCTGCCATTCACAAGCAAATATATTCAGAGTTAGAGATGATTTGGTGTAAAGTAAGACATAAGTCAGCAGTTTCATCTAAATCATCCACAATTTTAGATGTGAAGTAAGAATATATACCTCTTGGTTCAACATGAAGATGGATTGTCTTAGTTATGTTTCCCAGATAATTGGTAGTTGTGCATGCGCAGGTTTTATTGCCATGTACTCGAGGTAAACTGAGACTGGTTGTGTTCTCCAACATGTTTTTCCCATCACAAATCCAGTTATACACAGGAAGAGGGTTTCCAACAGCTTCACAGCTCAAGATGATATCAGTGCCCTCAAGTGCATAAGTGTCATCAGCACTATTTTGTGTCTTTAGCTCTGGAGCGTCTGAAATGATAAACAGTTTTTTATCAGTTCTCACATTTACACAATTGAAAGCTGAACAGAAGGGAACTTGTGTTTAATCTTTAAAAAAAATAAAAATAAACTTCTGTTCATGTGTAAACAGCAGGATATTTACTCACAGTGGGCTGAAACTCTGTGTGTTTGAGAAATGGCAGGAAGTTTTGGTCTGTGTGGTCCAAAGTCCAGCTGAGCTTCACATCTGAACTCCACTACATTTTCTTCTCTGCTGATGTTGACTCTCAGAATAGAGGACTCATTTACTGGAGTTTTGGTTGTTGTGTCATTGAAAGATTCTGTCTGGATTTTTTCACTGTTTTTGTACCAGCTAACAGTGACATACTGAACAGGAGCAACATTGATGATGTCACATTTCAGATCATACTCTCTGCCCTCCACCATTGAACCATGACCCATGTCAGACACTGACACAGAATCTGGAGTTTCTGTAAATAAATAAGCGAAATCATTGCTATATCATATTACAAATTTCAATTCATATAGTTTATAACACAATAAAGCATTGTGGACATTGTGGTCTCATGTACTTACTGTAAACAGTGATGACTGGACTCACAGTACACTGTGATCCATCAACCAGAGTAGCATAGCAGGAAGGACTTGGAGTCCACTCTTCTAGTTTTTCAACCCTCCAAGTGACAACAGGAGGACGCTCAAATCCTGTACCTCCAAATGGAGCCTCCCAGCCCATTCCTTCAACATATCTGGCTGATGTGCTGCAGTTGATTGAAACTGGATCTCCAAATTTCACAACAGTTTCAGAAGGTGTCAGTGTTAGTGGGCAACCTGCCATTCACAAGCAAATATATTCAGAGTTAGAGATGATTTGGTGTAAAGTAAGACATAAGTCAGCAGTTTCATCTAAATCATCCACAATTTTAGATGTGAAGTAAGAATATATACCTCTTGGTTCAACATGAAGATGGATTGTCTTAGTTATGTTTCCCAGATAATTGGTAGCTGTGCATGCGCAGGTTTTATTGCCATGTACTCGAGGTAAACTGAGACTGGTTGTGTTCTCCAACATGTTTTTCCCATCACAAATCCAGTTATACACAGGAAGAGGGTTTCCAACAGCTTCACAGCTCAAGATGATATTAGTGCCCTCAAGTGCATAAGTGTCATCAGCACTATTTTGTGTCTTTAGCTCCGGAGCGTCTGAAATGATAAACAGTTTTTTATCAGTTCTCACATTTACACAATTGAAAGCTGAAAAGAAGGTAACTTGTGTTTAATCTTTAAAAAAAATAAAAATAAACTTCTGTTCATGTGTAAACAGCAGGATATTTACTCACAGTGGGCTGAAACTCTGTGTGTTTGAGAAATGGCAGGAAGTTTTGGTCTGTGTGGTCCAAAGTCCAGCTGAGCTTCACATCTGAACTCCACTACATTTTCTTCTCTGCTGATGTTGACTCTCAGAATAGAGGACTCATTTACTGGAGTTTTGGTTGTTGTGTCATTGAAAGATTCTGTCTGGATTTTTTCACTGTTTTTGTACCAGCTAACAGTGACATACTGAACAGGAGCAACATTGATGATGTCACACTGCAGTCTGTACTGTGTTTCTTCTCCTATCACATTCACAAGCTGTACAGAATGAAAAACTTCTGGATTATCTGGCAAACAAAATTAAGCAAAGTTAGTTAATGTCAACATTTATTTATTTTCTTAGCATTGTACTGTATTCAATTCAAATTAAACTTACTGAATAAAATAACTTTGAGTTCCTTGCTGCATTCACAAGACTCATTAAACTTCATTTTGCACTCGGCCGTCACATTCCAGTCTGACACTGGCACTAAGTGGGAGATAAACATTTCTTCATCTTCAGTGTCAGAGCTTTCATTCCCGACTCTCCAGTATAGTCCGTAATGATCGCCCAGTCTGGTGGTACAGTTTACAATTACAGGAATTCCTCCATATTCTGCAATAATCTCAGGTGGATCTGTCTTCAACTCTGTTGTGCATATGCTGTCAGCATCTATGAATAGACAAGAATAATGTTTTTATTGGACTTTTATTAGCTCTATAGCCCTATAGACTGTATACCCCCTTGAACTGAAGCTGAAAGTCTGCATTTTTGTCATATCTTGACTGTTCAGAGGCAAAACTATGTCTTTGTTCAACAAATTATGGGCCCAACTGCACATTCAAGAAAAAGACACACCCAAAAAGAGAGCAACATGGGGAACCAAATGAGCCTACCAGTTGCTGTGTAGTTGTTATTAAGGCAGAACAGGTGCTAACTGATTAAAGCTGCTAAAAAGCTGATTTGTCTTTATTTATAAATGTATTCAAATGCTGTCTGTTATTTAAAAACAGTTATTCTAATAAACTCAAACATTATAAATAAATGCAATCCTGTGAAAATGAAAATTCCCACAGGATTCTGCGCATTAATGTTGAAAAACAAAGTGCATCCTCACTGCTCCTATAGGGTTTCAGAGGGTATGTAGCAGCCAGGCTGTACTAATGAAATGCACTATTAATTGATCATCCTTTCAGGCGTGGACGTCCACGCATGACTCTGGATTTTCTACTTAAACATTTTAGTTTAACATTTAGTTTTGTTTATTATATTATTACCATATATTTTCTGATTAGTTTGGTCTCTATTCTTCTCATTTAGATTATTCTATTCTAGTTTTAGTTCATTTGCAGTGGTTATTTCCCTATATTCCTTTGTTCTCTGTGTCAAGTCAGCTTTTCTGTTCCCACGATGTTCCCGTATTTGCTTACTTCCTGTTTTATTTTGTTAGTCCCTCATCTGGCATTCACTGTGTTTTGTTTTACTTCCCTTGTCTTGTCTCCTGTGATTAGCTAGCTTGTCTTTCCCTAGTGTTTCCCATTGTTCCAATGACCTTATATGTATTTATAGCCTTTGTCTCCCCTCAGTTATTCATCCTGTTCTACTGTTTATCCGCCTGTGTGGTTTGTTGGAGTCTGTTTTCTGTCAGTCTTGTGAATTTACTGCCTCGGGTCGAAATAAAAGTTAGTTTTCAGTTTGTTTAAACCTTCTCAAAATCTGCACCTGGGTCCAAATTCTATGTAAATCCTGACCGTCAGACCGTACAATGGTCGAAACAACACACAACAAAACGATAGTTTAAAATAATTACTACAAGTCACTACTGCTAAGGTTTGTTTTGAAAGCTACTGAACCATGTAACCAAAAAGAAATATGTTTTTCACAAGTCCACATAGAGTCATGAAAACTTAAAAGGGGAGTATTTCATGAAACATGATCTTATTATTAGTTTTAGCTTTTGCAGTTACCATCACTAATAACATTCCAGTATCAAAACTGATCACACCATCAAGACACTAAAAGTTAAAAACCTAATTTTTATTCCTAACAATTCAATGAAATAGTTTTTCCCATACACACAGAGTTCTTGCAGAGCATCATTATTACTCACTGCACAGTGAAAAGAGGAGGATGAGAATGCTCAGCATCCTGACAGGCAGCATGCTTGGACAGCATGCAGAAGGAATGAGGTGAATGGAGCAGTGTTTCAGGAGCATCCAGAGACTATCCAGCTTCAGGACCTGGGTTAAATGAACGTCAGCTCGATGCAGATCCTACTTATGATAACCGACTAAAAGTTTCACAGGCAGAAAAAAAAACTAGAGAGGAAATTTAACGCCCTTGTGTACAGGAAACTCTGTGAAGCCCAAAATACAAAACCACATCTGCAGCCAGCCCTTTGTGGAGTAACGGTTGCTTATAGGTTGTCCTCCTCCCATATTTTATGTAATTTTTTAATGTAGTCTTTCACAAAGTGTTTTTTGTTTCTCTCCCCTGTTTTTTTGTCCAAATGGGAGTGAAAAATTATGCAATTTAAAAAAAAAAAATGTTGAGGAATACAAATTCTTTTAGGAAGTTGCACGACCGACAGCAGATTTCTCAAGTTAGTCAATATTAGTCATCATCCGGTTATTCATTTCATGCACATGTCACAGACTAGGTTAATTTTAAAATATCCTTTTTATTAAACGTAGAGTTACAAATAGAGTTTGTTTTATTCTTTCTGCACATATGTGAAGATCATCCACATCATGTCTTTCCTTTGCACATGTCCATAAGATAACCTTGTTATTTGGGTTTGATCATCATGCAAACCCGTTTAAGGGAGTACGATCCTCCATGGAACTCTGCCCAGTAAACGCCATCCTGGTACCGGCTTCGATAGTGTCCACCACGATACCACACACCATTCAGATTGGAGCGGGCACACATGTGATACCACCAGCCTCCCTTCTGATAATGAGCACAGTTACCTGATGACACAACAGAAGAAAATGAAGATGTTAAAAGGGAAATGTCACTATACAGCAGATAGCAATCAGGTAGGACCAGGGGAAGAGCAGACCGCCATAGCTGTCTTTGTCTCGATCCAAAGTGGTAAAGGCCTTGTTGCTGTGCCAGGAGAGGGAGTCCCCTGCATTGCCGTGATACAGTCCCAACCGCAGTCGATACCAGTCGCTCTCTGGTTCCACATAGAAACTGTCATACTCAGCAAACACCTGCCGGCCACGCCAGTCTTCCAGGGCCACCCGCAACTTATACTGAGCCTGTTTGGTCAACCAGTACAGGTTTTCCAGACCAAGCCAGTACTCTCCATCTAGGTTCCCAAAGCCTTGCTGTAAAACATGATTAACCAGGTTTAATCACTCTAAGTTGCACAAATTCATCATGGCAACACTTAGACAGCAGATCTCCAGAGTAAGCGATGTCTAGTAGATTTATTAGCTCTTAAGAGCATACGTGCACACCTCCAGGATCTGTTTTAATCAAGTTTGTGGTATGTTTTCACTTATTACTTTTTATCTATTGATAATATCAAGCCCTTTCTCCTTATTAATACTAATTAGCGTTGCACTGTTGCCTCATGATCAAGACGGGCCAGGGTTCAATCTGGGGCCTTTCTATGTGGAGTTTGCATGTTCTCTGGGAACTCCAGCTTCCACCCAGAGTCCAAAGACATGCAGTCAGTGAGGTTAGGTTAACTGATTTAAAATTGCCCATAGATGTGAATGTGTGTGAATGGTTGTATGTCTCTCATCCTATGACATCTGAGATAGGTTCCAGCTCCCCCGCAACCCTGAATTGGATAAGTGCAAGAAGATGGATGGATAAGTAAAATGAGTGTAGCCTTTGTCATGTTTCATTTCTGTTGCATCCAGTTCGGAAGAGTTTGAGTTTCATTTGTTTAGTTAAGATCACTGCTCACTCACTTATTATAAAGCTGGTATTTACTCACTAATTTTATTAGACGAATGTAAAGATGCAAAGTTCTTCTCTTTTAAGCCTGAGAGACAGTGAGACTTCATTTATTTCAAAATGATCCCAGACATTTTATCTAGAGTTTTTCATTTTGGCTTTAAAGTTTTGCAGCTGTTACTGATTTTAATTTGATGATATTCTTTATGTGCATTTTTTTTTAAAACAACATAGGTTTTAAGTGATTTTTAAGTGGAAGTAAATTTGTATTTGTAACACTCTTAGGTTCACAATGAAATACTTGATTGTGTTTAATTAAATTGCTAGTTTCAGACTTATACCTTATACTGTTCCCAGTCTCTAAAGAAGTTGATTGACCCATCTTGTCTCCTCTGGATGACCGTCCACCCTCCCTGAGCTTGACTCTGTTCACACCAGGCCTGCAGGAGTCGGTTGGAACTCTGCGGCCGGAGCAAATAGATCCCACTGGTAGTTTCACCTGATTCCAACACATGCTGACAGTCCCGCCATGGCCCTGAGTGAAGGGAAAATACAAGCAAGGTGACTAATAAAAGCAACATGCAATTGTAGTGATGTAATATTACAACATATAACATTTTTTAGTATTAAGTACGAAC
Organism: Rhamphochromis sp. 'chilingali'; assembly: GCF_963969265.1. Taxonomy (NCBI): domain Eukaryota; kingdom Metazoa; phylum Chordata; class Actinopteri; order Cichliformes; family Cichlidae; genus Rhamphochromis; species Rhamphochromis sp. 'chilingali'. Next base: position 11,053,812 of record NC_137942.1, on the reverse strand, counting down.
ATGGAAGATATCTTTAGAGGTCTTTTATGGCTTTAAAAAAAATATAGGACACTGGAAAACCCAACAGGAAGCTTCTAACAGAGGGTTTTGAAATTCAGTTTGGACATCAGGAAAATCACAGATCTTATTATTTCTCTTCCAGCACATATTCAGTGTCTCATGCCACACTGGTAAGATAGACACAGGAATGTGCACAAACAACAATGTATACAAAGAAGAGAGACTCCCACACCAAGTGATAAGCCCTAATGGTCTGTCATGACTTGAACTCTCTCTCTCTTTCTCATTACACACTGGAGGAAGTGTTGAGTTACACAGATGTTTCATCCTTTTGGGTTCTGCAGCTCATATTCTCTGGTTTGTAATTGCAAGTTCAAAAGGGAAGTGTTATAAAAAGTTCAAAAACTGTTCTGTGCATGTCTTCATTAGAAAGTGTTTTGTGCTGTGACAAGAGCTGCTGTTTTCAGAAGCTGAGGTTCCCAGGGTGGACAGATAATAGCAGGTCACTGACTCCAACAGCCACTAGTGCTTATCTAAGCAGTTAAATAAATCTGACAGGAGATAGACATATATATAAACACCAAATAACTCTAATCAGGTGCTACTATAAACCATGTTTTCAACTCCATCTTTGAAGAAGCCGAGATGTTGTTCAAAATGTAAATAAAACGATAGAAAGATTTGTCAAGATGCATAAAGTAAGTGCTTTCTACGATGACAGAGCGCTCAACCATCAAGCTTCATTGATACAGTCACACACACACACATTCACTACTACATTACACGCAGGAAGGTTCACTTCCTTTCTGGGCCAAGATTATTTCAGTGAAAACAGAAATTGTGTTTGATATGGGTGTTGTACCCTCGACACAGAAGAAGAGAGGAACCATCTGGTTTGTTATCAGTGCATGGTTAAAAGACCACTATCTGTCATAGCATGGGTGACTTGCATATCTGTGGAGGCACAATTAATGCTGGGAAAACCTTTTTTAGACCTACAGCAGTTGGTCTCATCAATTCCCAAATATGGCGTTGTTAACTCAAGGAGAGATGTAATGTGGGGTAAACATGACCCTGTGCCAACATAAACATTTTTCCCACATTTGATGTGTTTTCTTTGAACTATATTCAGTAGAATTCATGTTTAATATTGTGTTGAAGTGAAGAATTACTCCGAGTTTTATTTACATCTAACACAGCATTCAAACTTTTTTGGAAACAAGCTTGCATATTGACCTACCTGGAGTTTTTGTGACAGGAAAGCTAAAGAAGGAAGGGTCTGTAGGACTGCTGGTGGTAGTGGGGGGATGGAAAGGACCTCCCCCTGTTTGAGCTTGCTCTAATGGGAGAGCACTTTGGTCCCGTTGAACATCATTGGTCATTTGGTTGGTTTCAGAACTGTAATTCAGATGCACATTTGACTGGCTTTTGGGTGGTTCAGTAACGACCTGTTCAGACAAAAAAAAAAAAAAAAAAACAATCCAAAAAATATTCTGAGTCCTTTTTTATAAATCTTGTATAAATAGGCAGATGTAAGATTTGTTTTTTTGCCCCTACCTGAGGGGACTGGGCAGAGTCCCTGCACTGGCACTTCTTCTCCAAACGGGCAATAAACTGGTTGTGTGAACTCATCATAGAGGTGAGGGCTCCATATTTCTTCTCCAGCTCCCTGTAATCCCTGGACACCTGCAGTGCCTGAGATGTCCAACCATTCACAGCATAAGGATACATTTGACAATGATGAGTATAACATCTAGTTCCGCTGCTCTAGACTCACCTGTGCTGTCGCATTTAGCAGAAGGTTCTCCGCCTTTTGCTGCTCCAAGGCCTGATCTTTCTTGTTTATAACTTCATGTAGCAGCTGAGCATAGAGCTGACTGATGCGAGAATTCATACTGCTGCTCTCTTTGCGCAAGGCCCTTACTTCAATGGCAAGGGCCCCTTCCTGCTCCAGTTGGCTTCTTAGCTTCTCTAGTAGTTCCTGCTGTCGTTTGAGCTCTGCCCATAAGGCTGACACTTCTGAATGGTTGGTAGGAGCAGGCTGCGTGTTCAGACACAGCGCCCCAGTCAATTTCTGCTGAGGCACTATGAAGGTGTAAGAGCACCGGCCTGTTTTTGTTTCTGAAGAACGTGATGAACCTTTGTTGTCATCCTGGGATCCCTCCTTCTGTCCGCCAACTTCTGGCACGTTCACACAAAGTGTAAGAAAAAGAGGCAGAACTACTGTCAGTGCCTTCTCCATGAATCTGTAACAATCCTGAGGACACACAAAAAGCAATAGTTTCTCATCAGGTAATTAGCACTTTAATACACAGACATACACTTTGCATGTTAGTAAATAAGTATCTGGTGAATCTTGACTTTTCACCAGATGTTTCCTTACAAAGACAGAGTATGCGCATTTTCTTGAGTTTAGCAGGTCAACACAGAAGGGACAAAGGTCAACACAAACCAGTCAGAATCAACACTTCTCCATCTCAGGGTCAACAGTACAGTAAGCTCCACACCCAGATACAACAGCCATGGTCAACACCGTAACCAAGGCAAACAGACCAACACAGATGTACAGCTCTTCCACAAAACAACAACATGAGACCCATCGCATTGTGTTATGTAGCTTTCTCAGTTGCTGTGGGTAAGAATGAGACAATTTCTTCTGTCAGAGATGATAAAAAAAACATGCACCATAATGATTTAACTATGTGAAGATTAATGTAGCTATAAACAGTGCAAGTGTATTCAAGTCTACCTGAAAGTAGATATAATTAAACATTGTGACCATGCATAACTTACTGTGCCAGCTGGTTAGACAGTTTTTGGTGTTTTTGTTGCAGCTCCCAGGACAAAATCGCAGAAAAGTAGACATCAAATGTTAAGACATAAACAGTGATATCAAAAAAAAAATCTTCCTCTAAATCAAAAGCTGTTAATGATCTTAATAAAATGTTGAACTAAAACTGATGGCAGAAAACAAAAAGACTGATAACTACACAACTGCTGCTTTGTCTCTAGAGTTTCTGTCTCAGGCAGACAACTAATTACAAACTCCTGCCTCCCAGAACTGGTTGTTTAGCTGGGTGCAGGAATCTAGGGTGTCTCCTCCCTCTGTCATTAACCCACAACCCTGCTGTCAACTCTATCCTGCTGTAGCACCTTATCAGTGTGGCATGATTATTTTTGAAATACATTGCCTCTTTTTTCTGATGCACATTTGGCTTGTTTTCTGTGGCCTAATTTTATGAAAGCATAAAAAAGACCACTGCAGCATTATGGCCTTATATTGGGACTCATATTCTCTAGTGTGACTTCAACAAACAGACAGTGCTGGGAATGTAGTGAAGTGATAGTAATGATACCAGTCTAGGAAAAGACTGTTGCCTCTTTATGCCACAAAGACTAGAATAAAGGATGCACCTGTACTTCAGCCTTCTTTGTGACTGCAGTGGCGCTTCAAAAATGGTTGTATCCTGTATGTAAAGGTTTCGTCCTGTATGTAACCATGCTTATTCAGTGAGTCTGTTTTGTTGCCAAGACGGTGACTCTCAAATTAAAAGTGGATTGGTCTGCTGCTCTAAATGCCATTACAGCTCTTTATACTGCTGCAGGTGCTTGTTCGGGAAATTCTGGGTCCCATCACATTCTGTGAAAAGTAAAGCTTCACACTCATCAGCTTTTTATGATTTTCATAAATTAACCCACTAGACTGAGTGATGCTGGAGGACCAATATATATGTATATATGTATGTATGTATGTATATATATATATATATATATATATACATACATACATACATACATACATACATATATACATATATATTGGTCCTCCAGCATCACTCAGTCTAGTGGGTTAATTGCAGCAGATTATGCACTTTGTTATAATAATAATAAGTTGTGATGGTCTGAGTTGCCTTTTACATGACAGCAGTGGCTCTGAGATAGTTCTTTGCTACTGCATCATCTTTATGGGAAAATCAGCAATACTGAAAAACAGTAAAGATAGTCACAGTCACACAGTGCTGAGGTCAAAGTGTGAACAGAAACCACACCTAAAACGCTGTCTCTATTTCTACTTTCAGATCAGCTTACAGTATTGCACTGGGTCACACCCAAGCTCTGATCACACATTTTTTTTCATTATGGTTTTCTCTATACTGCCAAAACAAATAAACACTTTTTTTCTTATGTCAGAGAGACAAAGACTTTACGCTCTCATTAACGTCATGATGCTACATTTAGAGTATTGGTTTTCTATCAAAAATTGTATAATTAAACTGTTGAACTTCAAATAAGCCAATGTTTGCCCATAGAATGAATATAATGAATATAGCCGTTTTCTTTGTGTGTGTGTGTGTGTGTGTGTGTGTGTGTGTGTGTGTGTGTGTGTGTGTGTGTGTGTGTGTGTGTGTGTGTGTGTGTGTGTGTGTGTGTGTGTGTGTGAGTGAGTTTGAGGCCTTGCAAATTGCAGAAAGAAATGAGGAGTGGCTCAAGACTTTTCCATAATACTGTGTTCTTGTTTATTGAGTGTATATTGAATTTCGTCTTGATGCATTCTCAATCATCCAGGAAAGTAAATCTCCAAAAGTTGATTCTGTTCATCTGGACGTAGCGTTTTGTGTTTCATCACTCATCCAAATTCAAATTCAAATTCAAATTTTATTTGTCACGTACACAGTCATACACAGTACGATATGTAGTGAAATGCTTGGATAACTGCTTGTGACCTAAAGAAAACAAAAAAGGAAAAGGCTATGAATAAGATAGGAAATAAATATGAAAAATTAAAAAGGGTAAATTTAACTAAGAAGGAATAAAATATAAATTAAGGTTAAAAATGAAATAACTGTACAACACAAATTAGAATGAAGGGTAAATTTAACTGGGAAGGAATAAGATAAAATATATAAATTAAAGTTGAAAATAAAATAACTGTACAACAAAATACACAATATAGAACTATATAAGAATGTATGAAGAAATCTAAATATAAATAAATATATACACAATAACAGCAGCTGTACAAGTATTAACCGGAAATGAAGAATATAGTGACCAGTGTTGTGCAAAAAAACAATGTTTTTGCACACATTGTTTTTTTGCACAACACTGGTCACTATAATGTCCAGAAAGTCCAGTGTGTGTGTAAGAACCATATGTGTGGGTCAGTACTGTGTGGTGGTGTGATTGAGAGACCGTATCGCCTGCGGGAAGAAGCTCCTCCTCAGTCTCTCTGTGTTGGTCTTCAGGGAGCGGAATCGCTTTCCTGACCTCAACAGAGAGAACAGTCTGTTGTTGGGATGGCTGAGGTCCTTCACGATCTTCCTGGCCTTGGTCCGGCACCGCCTGCTGTAGATTGAGTGCAGGTCAGGGAGCTCGGAGCGGATGGTGCGCTCAGCTGACCGCACAACCCTCTGTAGAGCTCGTCTGTCCTGCATGGTGCTGTTCCCGAACCAGGTTAAGATGTTTCCCGCCAGGATGCTCTCTATGGTGCACGAGTAAAAGTTCCTGAGCACCTTGGAGGGCAGTTGGAAGTCTCTCAAGCGTCTGAGGTGGTAGAGACGTTGACGGGCCTTTTTCACCACGGTGTTAATGTGACAGGACCATGACAGGTCCTGCGTGATGTGAACTCCGAGGTATTTGAAGCTGTCCACTCTCTCCACTGGGCACTCGTTGATGACGGGGGTCTGGTAGTTCCTCTCCTGCTTAGTGCTGAAGTCCACTATCAGCTCCTTTGTCTTACTGACGTTTAGAAGGAGGTTGTTCCTCTGGCACCAGTTCTCCGGATTCCTAATCTCCTTCAGGTAGGCCGTCCCGTGACATCTTCAGTCTCAGCTGACTGCAGGTTTCCCCAAATCTTATAAACAGTATATTTGCATAATGACTGAAACCAGCCCACTTCAGTGGTTTGGGGAAACCTGCAGTCAGCTGAGACTGAAGATGTCACTTGGATGAGCGATGAAACACAAAACGCTACGTCCAGATGAACAGAATCAACTTTTTGAGATGTATATTGAATTAAATAGATAGAATTAGAATATGTTACTTGTGTTACTTTATTTTTCTTTTATTATTATTCCAAAATTCATAGAAAGGGAGGGGGTCGATTACCATCTTTCAAAGAGATGCAGCCGTCTCAGCTGTCTACGGCCATCCAGCGGTTACTATGATGAACTGCAATTGGAAAAAACAAAGTAGCGTACACCGGCTAGGAACTATCGAAGACACGAGAAATACGGACTTATTAGCCTGTGACACACACTAGAAAAGCAGAGTAGAGCCATGTGGGTGGCGTCACGTTAACTTCAGTTTGGACTAATTGTTGGTTAATATCGTCAAAAAATGAGCTTGATCGTTCTTGGTAGCTTAAGTATAGTATAGCGATAGTTTTTGTGAGTGTGTTTTTGTTCCCATTACATTCTTGCGCTCTGTTTCGAGCTGAATTATGGGGAAATCAAAGGTAAGTACCGGCCTGTGCTAAAAAATTAGCCGATGTGGATTGAAATGCTGCTATTAAAGAGGCTATTTAATCATTGTTAGTTTGCGAAAAACCAAACTGTTACTTTTATTAAATGGAAACCCTGTTGGGTTGTAGTTAGCGATGAGTATGAAAATGTGTGTAGTTTGTAAAGCTAGTTGTGTCGTGAGACCCTTTCACGTTAGCCTTCTTTTCACTAAACTTAAAGCTAAACGTGAGACCAGCAACAGTCAGTAATTGACCCCTTTACTAATATGTGTTTATCGCCCTCAACAGACCCGGAATCAGAAGAAAGACCGATTACAGGCCAACCATGAGGCCGAGGAGACTTACTCGGCTGTGCCCCACACTTTGGTGTTTCACCGGGGCCAGGTTGGAAAAAACGTGGGTCAGCTCATTATCGATATCCGAAAAGTCATGGAGCCCTACACCGCAGTCTCTCTCAAGGTCCCTTCTTTGAGTTCTTTAGGCAACTATTGTATTGATTTATTCATATTTTATTTCTGCAGACTGTGCGTGAAATCGTTTTACTTTTTTACCAAAAAAAAAAAACAGGTTAGGAAGAAGAATGTGCTCAAAGACTTTGTTGCGATAGCAGGACCACTGGGAGTGACGCACTTCAACATCTTCAGCAAAACGCCCACCAGTATCAACATGGTAAGATGACCTTAGAGTATTGATTGACTGAGGCCTATAATTTACCTCTAAATGTGCTTGGTGTCAGAGCTAAAGTAGTTAAGTCATTTGAAAATAGCGAAATATTAGACCTTTTTTAATTTTTACATTTTATATTGTTTAATATTAGCAAGCACCTGGCTTCCTGTCACATCAAGTTGAGAATCCTTATATTAGACTGTAAACAAATGCATTTGCAACTGTATGTCAAATCTGTGGCTCTGTTATAAATCTAATCAAACATTCTTCTTACAGAGAGTTGCTCGTCTTCCCAAAGGTCCCATGCTTCATTTCCAGGTCACCAAGGTAAATAATTTAAACTGTGCATGCAAAATAAAACTAAATCAAATGAGTCATGGGTTCATGACATTTTAAAATGTGATTAATAAATGTTTTTCAAAGTAAACGCACTGATGTGCCCAAACTACCAAAGGTGCGATTTCTTTCTTGATTGTTCTATTCCTTACTTTTACAAAGTTGTTTTTTTGTTTTGTTTTTTTTCCAGTACTGTCTTATCAAAGATGTCGTTTCATCTCTGAAGAAGCACAGGATGCACGAGGAGCAGTTCAAGTATCATCCGCTGCTCATCCTTAATAACTTTGGACAAGATGGCATGCATATCAAACTTATGGCCACCATGTTCCAAAACATGTTTCCTTCCATAAATGTGCACAAGGTGGGTTTTACCACTAAAGCTACTGCAATATTTTTTCCTTGGGTGACTCGAGGTTTAAAACCTCATTGATATGATGAAAGTATAGTCTTCTGAGTTTATGTGAAGATTTATCAAAAGTAAACGCTTTCTGATCTCTCTGTTGATCCATTCAGCTTTGTGATTGCCTAACCCTGACTTCCACTCAAGAGGAATGTTTCGTTCTGTTTCTTATGTTTTAGATAAGCCTCAACACCATCAAGAGGTGTGTCCTGTTAAGCTACAATTCCGAATCAGAGGAAATTGAATTCCGGCATTAGTAAGTAAAAATTGGCTATTCTTTATCATTTTAAGTTGCTTATAAACATCAGGTCACAACGCTTTTGAATCTATACATCTGCACACACATCACAGATGATGCGCTGTTAAGGAACGTACACGAAACTAGTTCCAGTTACTTAAACCTACATTCAACAACAATCCTGTGAAATTCGGGCTCAGATGATGACAGACCTTGACTTGACTGTTCAGTGATCTATGTCCAAAGTAAACGCACTGATGAGCCCCCACAGGATAAAAACATTTGTTTGTTTGTTTGTTTTTACTCTGTTTACTGATTACACATTGAAATTGACCAATATGTTGTTCCCACCCTGCAGCAGCCTCAAGGTTGTCCCTGTGGGAGTGAGCCGTGGAGTCAAGAAGCTGATGCAGGAGAGGTTCCCTGATATGAACAAGTTTGAGGATATCAGTGAGCTGCTGATGAAGTAAGGTTCTTTTTCAGGTACAATTGCTGTAGCCTCGAGGATTAAAAGGGGCTCGGATTTGTAGCCGTTGGTGAGCTGGAGTTTTGTCTAATGAAATGTTCTTTGTAACCATTCTCAGGGGGGCAAACCTCTCAGAAAGTGAAGCTGAGCAAGATGAGGAGCACAACGTTACCGAACTTCCACAGGTCTACTCTGGAAGAGGCAACATGGCGTCCCAGCAGAGTGCCGTCCGCTTGACCGAAGTGCGTACGCGCACAAAGTTGATTTATTTTTTTTATATTTTTTTTCCCTAAATAGTGTTTGAGTGGTGCTGAAAATTTCATTGTGCTGTTCTCAGATTGGTCCTCGCATGACTCTGCGGTTAATGAAGATTCAAGAAGGGATGGGCGAGGGGAACGTCATATATCACTCCATGAGTAAGCGCATCCTTTTCCTAATTTTTTCTTTAGCATACGCAGGGGTGTACATGATGAAAAAAACTGTATGAATTCTATGATTTCTCTCTAAAAAAAAAAAGTAAACGCTTACTGATACACCCTGAACTTGCAGAATTTTATTTATCGTTTGGAAGCTGGCAAAAACTGTTCTTAACCAGGAATTATTTGTACAATCCTTGTAGTCTCCAAGACGGAGGAAGAAATCCAGGAGATCCTGAAGAGGAAGGAGGCAAAGATAAAAGAAAAGGAGGAACGCCGGAAAAAGCAGGAGCAGAACATCGCTCAGAAGACAGAGAAAAAAGAAGAGCACAGGTAATTTGGCTTTCAAATGTTTTGACTTTCCTTTTTTTGTATCCATTTTTTGATGCGGTTTATGACAAACTGTGTCTCCATTTCTTTCTCACAGGAAAAAGAGCCTGGAAGGCATTAAGAAGAAACGTGCCGAAGCTGAAGAGGACAGTGAGGTGGAGGATCCAGGGGCTCAGGACGGTCAGGGAGCTGATGCTGAGTCTGATGACGAGGCAGAGTACTACAGACAGGCCGTAGGAGAGGAGCCAGAAGAAGGTGACTGTAGCTCATTTACTTAACACTTTTAGTTCACTGGGGTCTTTTTAAGTATTAACAGATGTTTTCCATGTAGGCATGTTTCCGAGTGGAAAGAAGAAGAGGAGGAGTTCAGAAAAATCTCATGGACCTGCCAAGAAGAGGAAGTTGTCCCCTGGTCAATCTTTAAAAGACAGAGGTTCCAAATCACCAGGAGGACAGCATAGAAACCAAACAGGGAAAAAACAACAGAAAGAAGGATGGAAGAAATCCAGGGATGGGGAAAAATCATTTGGGAAGAAAATGAAGCCTACAGGAAAGGCTTTTGGAGCAAAGAGAGCTGGAGAGCAGGATAGATTTGGTGGGAAAAGGAGAAATGGGGACAGACCATTCAAGTCTAAAAGTCAGAAAGGCAAAATGGGCTTTAATAAGAGTGCAGGAGGAAGAAAGCAAGGCTTCAAACAGAGGAAGGGAAAAGGCTGACCTTCAGTACTTCCTTTTAAACTGGACTTGGAGAAATTTTCTGTTTCCAACAGGAAACGTGGAAAAGTTATTTAACTGGTGAATGCTTTATCTGCAAGTGACGCCTGTGAGAGTTTCCTGTTAGCATTTATATTTGTCACCAGAAAACCGACCTCTTTCTGTTATGCAAAGATCTTTGAATTTCAAACTGTATTTGTTCTGTAAATAAATTGACTCCCAGTTTGTCTCTTTTTAATCGATCTTTTGTTTTACTAAACTTTAAGTAACTGCAAAGAGATACAAAGTTGGAAGAAAGCAGCCAGCAACTATTAGTATCTCTTCCTGAGTTGCTGTCCAAGCATGATGTCATGGAAACACTGTTACAGATGAGGGAAAGCTAAATGAAAAATAACCGCATTACATGAGCACCTTTTGATACCAGTTTAAAATGAAATGAAATATTAAGACTTTTAATGAAAAGTTCATGTCATCTATTGTTTTTGACACATTATTGAAAGCAAAATATGTTGATCTTTCTGAAAATAAAGTATCTGAGAAAAAGATGTTTAAGTATGATAAATGAAGATTCAAGTGTTTAAGGATCATAAAAATGAACTTGACCTTTAATAGTCCTTTTTACTATATTTAATAACTGCTATGACACATTTTCTAAGCTTTCATGTACAGTTCTGAACATTTGACACCTACAAATATTGATGTGAAATCCAGAGTTGCATTGAGGATAAGAAAAAGGGAAGTAGTATATTGCCAATCATAGCCAAACAAGTAATAATAAGCAAAGCAGCTCCCTCAGTGCATGTTGGCCCAGCACCACAAAAGGACGATGTTGGCTAGTTTTTTAAAATTCCTGGTCAGCAATTGACTTTTTGTTTTTACTCTATGTGATATGGAATAGATTACATTTGTTATAATGTGAATATATATATGTATAAATGATCCTCCCAAATTTAGACTAATGGCAGATGAAGGGAAAGATTAAAAAACAAAACAAATGTGGATGGAAGCTTTGCTACAACATACCTAATCTGTCCTGTGACTATTACAGATGCTTGACGTTGGCGTCGTGCTTTTCCTTCTTCTAGTTGTGAAATAAAGACAAAGGGTATGAGGAAGTTGCTTCTATGCTCATGCGTGCGTTCCGCTTCTCGCTCACTTCTATCACCGACAGAGATAAGAATGGTACTTGAGAAGTGTTTCATATTTTTCCTATCTATCACGCAGGACTTAACTTTCAAGTCATAACGCACTATTCGTCACCCTTTCGGTAAGAGAAAAAAAGAATTCATTACTAAATATAATCTCTGTTTTAGCTGTAACACTTTTAAACTTTTAGATAGTGAAAAGCGGTTTCTATAAATAGCTTCAATAACTTCCTTTTCTACAAAAATATAAATTTGTGCCAGAATAATTGTTGTTTTATTAGATAATGAAATTTAATGCATTAATATACTTTGATTTGCAGGGCTTGGACAGTTCTAACAGTGTACCTAAAAGCAAATTAAAAGCATGCTGTCTAACTTCTCTAAATGTGAGAAGTTTCAAACAGGCGCCCTGCCTGTGGTGTATGGAGTTGAGTTTGTCGTGGCTCTGGCTGGAAATCTGTTCGCCCTGTGGCTGCTGGTCGTCAAAGAGAGAAGAAACTGGCACACCGGTGTTGTTCTGTCATGCAACTTAGCCATCAGCGACCTGCTGTACGTCCTCACCCTGCCGTTGTTAATCGTCTACTACTCAAAGGACAAGCACTGGATGTTCGGCGACGCTGTGTGCAAGCTGGAAAAGTTTCTTTTCACATGCAACTTATATGTGAGCATCTTCTTCATCATGGCGATAAGCGTGAATCGATGCGTGGCCCTCGCTTGTCCATTTTTCACCCGCTCCTATATAACGCCTGGCCACGCCAAGGTCACCAGTATAGTCATATGGGTCATCGTTGGAGTCATTTCCAGTCCGGTGTTGAAATTTGCATCTGTTTGCTCAGATGGGTCTAATAACAAAATTCAGTGCGTGTCCTTCTGCAACGAGACTGAACACCCTCACTATGTTTACAAATTTTTCCTCTCTATGTTTGGGTGTCTGTTTCCCTTCCTGGTTACTTTCACTTCTTACTGTGTGGTGATTTGGGTAGTTTGGAAGAATGTTAACATAACCCCTCTTGAGAAACGCAAAGTCGCCCTGTTAGTCGCATCAGTGCTTGTGCTGTATGCCATTTCTTTCGTGCCTTATCATTTCTTTCAGATTTATCACTTGCATCTAAGATTATTGCATCCGGACAACACTGTCTGTTGGATCTATGATATGTACCAAGTGTCAAAGGGACTGGCAACTGTGAACATGTGTATCCATCCGGTCCTTTACATGGCTGTGTTTGACAGTATGAGAGTAGCATGTTGTGGAAAAAGCTCAGAAGACAACATTGGGGGGTGATGAGCTGTTGCTCTTGTTGTGGTTTTTGTGTACAGTCTAACACATGCAATGCAATGCATATAGCACTTGCTTGACTTTCTTGTAGCTATCTTATTTCAAAGTGTTACTAGTCTCTATTATGACTTTTCTAAAACACTTTCATTGTGTTTCTTTTGGTTAATTTCCTGTTGGCCTAGTTCAGCAATAAAAATTATACTGAATCAGTTATTTCTTTTCATTTTGTTTGCAAGGAGCCAGCCTTTCTTATATTTTTAAGTGCTCCTGAGCAATAGTTCTCTATGGTTTCACAAATTTTCAGTCCAGTCCTTGCATCTGATCACATCACCTGAAAAACGTTTTGTTTTTGTGTTTGTGTGTTTGTTTAACCATTTTATACTGACATATGAATCATTCAAGCATTAACAAAGTCCTCTATGGCAAAGGATGAACCCGAGTTGTGTCTACAAATAACAGACAACATAGCAAAGAACCAATTTTTAAATGTATCTTTTAATTTTTTGTTGCTAGCAGCTTGTCAGAAAAATATTTTAACTTATTCAAAGTACTTTAGTTGAATCTATGAAAATTCCCAAAGATAAATAAAATATTTTTTGCATCAACAACATGATTCCCAACGGGATATTAGTCAAGTGCAGTGTGTCCTTCAAAAAATCTAAGGAAACTGAACAAGTGCAGAACAAAAGAAGAAGTGATGGGTCTGAAAAAATCAAGCTGTGTATGGCAAATGATCAGTCCTGACACCTCGCCTGAGATATGCATCTGGCCCTTGAGCAGATCTAACATTTCTTTGACCTATGCATCTCAGAATTTTCGGTTGTCTGCAGGAGAGACTGCACCCAATTGGACAAGAAACCAACTTCTTTTAAAATGCTTTACTACAATTGACAACATGTTAAATCAAGTCAACATGCCAGCTTCTAAAGTTGACCGACCATCATCTACAGACATCTACCACTTGAGTGAGACAGGCTGCAGTGGTGCAACCTCTGTCCAAAGGATTTGTAAAGGTGCAATCTCCAGAAATACCTTATGTTCCTTGACTTGAATGCAGACCAACAGTGCTTTGAAGAATACTGCTAGAAATAAAGGTTTTCTAATGCCCCAAAATTTGCTCTTGAATGTGCTTCTTTTCCACTATCAAACATGTGAGGAAGGTTTGAAAGAATCCAGAATATTATTTAATTTTCACTAATCTAGTTTTGTGTAGTAGAAGTCCCTTTAAAAATGTAGTTGGTCGAATTGAAAAATAAAAATCGTTGTTATTGTTGCTCTTAAAAAAACTTTTTAAATTAAATTTCATGTTCATGTAAATTGCATGTTCGTGTCTTTGTTTGTTTGTTTTTAAACCCCTAAGATCTCAGATATTGCTTTCTGTTAAAAACTTAATTTTACATTTGCGTAGAATTTTCCAGATTATTATCAACCCCGATGTTTAATTTGGTTTGGTTTTAGACAATGAGTTCTGCGCTCTTATTTTGAAGCAAAAAAAAAAAAGGGATTACACTATACTTTTATTGTGAAGTGGTAGGAAGTGCGTACAGTAGCGACGCCGCTCGACTCATACTGCTCCGGTCCTAAAGTGAAGCTAGCAGTGAGGATGCCGTCGAGTGAATACGACGAGTAAGTTCTGTTTGTTTCATTTCATACTGTGAAGTCTTTATTGAGCTCAAAATAACGTGGCATTTTCGCATCTGTCTTTCAGCTCCAAGCCCAGCTGGGCTGATCAAGTTGAGGAGGAAGGAGATGAAGGTAAAGAGCCTATTATCAGCTTTAGCTAATGCTAACACATCTGCTGTAGTCCAGTGACTCAAGACGGAGGCCGGCTAGGCGGTTTCCACTTCCACGTGGTTGTTAGGCGTAAACGTAGAGCTAAAAATGTGTTTACCTGAGACATTTGGGTTGTCTAATTATGCAAAAGCTGGAGTGATATATTCGTGTGACTGACATGGATGGACGATTTATTGATGAAAAGAGTTACCGATATATGCTGAGGCCTGTAACAGTGACGTAAGCAGGGTCTCTCAGTACTAACATGAGTGCAGCTATCAGCTAGCAGGCTACGCTAGCAACACAGCTGTGTTAGAAGTAGGGTTTCAGCGCCACGGGTAATCAAAAGTCAATAAGTGTCTTATTGCAAATAAGAACACCCGAGTGTGAAATCTAATTCAGAACTGGATATTTGATCAAAAGATGAGCCTTGATGGTGCTTTCATTGAGAGTTTGATTGAATACGTGGGAAGCGAAGCTCTTCAGAAACGGGGCGTGAAAAACAATCGTTTTTCTAGCAGTTTCAAGGACTAAACTGAATGTTTTCTTCACAGGCACACTGCCATCCCCCAAGGAGACCATCAAAGGAAATATTAAAACTGTCACGGAATATAAAATAGATGATGATGGAAAGAAGTACAAGGTAATAAAACGTTTATTATGTCGTTTTTACAAGACTCATTATACAAAGTCTTATCTTCATTATATTTAAATGGTTAAAAATGCATCTATCATTGCATTTGTAGACCAATAGAGTTATAAGAATGGATGCAGTGATTGCATTACTTTTGTTAAGGAGATATAGATACTGTCTGTAGTGCTGTAGGACAAGTAGTTTTTTCTCCCACTCATTGATCCTTTGCTAAGCATGGGTGTCGCCCATGTAGTAATTGCAGTCTAAAACAGGGCTCTGGAGGAGCATGAAAAAAATGGCTGCACAAAAAAGTGCAGGAAAAACGGTTGTTTAGGGGCAGGGATAGCTCAGTAGGTAGAGTGGTTGCCCCATGATCGGAAGGTCGGGGGTTCGATTCCCCTTAACAGCTACCCTGAGGTACCCCTGAGCAAGGTACCGTCCCTACACACTGCTCCCCGGGCGCCCAATGGCTGCCCACTGCTTCACTGAGTGAATGGGTTAAATGCAGAGAGCAATTTCCCCACGGGGCTCAATAAAGTACAATAATGTACACACTTTCTTCTTCTTCTTCTGTTACTGATACAACTGCAGTTCTGTAACGGAGTGTGATAAGGTTTATCATCGATTGTGTAAGGTTATCAGGCTTTAGTCTGTGGTGTCCATGGTCAACCCTGGGCTGCACCTCTGAAACCCTGTGGCACATGATGGGTTGTACAATTTATTTTGAGCATTAGAACTTCATAAGCTATGAGTAATATATGTTAAAAAGCAATTACAGGCACATTTAAAACATAGATACAGAGTAAAACCCATTCTTGTTTTCCATCTACTAGATTCTAAATTTACAAACTTCTCAATTGACATGTTATACAGCAAAGTTACAGATGTAGTCATTAAATGGTTTTTAATATTTCTTTTATTGATACCAGATGCCCTCTAGAGGTCATAGTTTCATCTGAAAGCTTCGAGTAAGACTGCATTTTTCAAGATTTGTATAGATTTTATTAGAGGCGCATTAGTGGCTGCGGTAAAGCAGGTCATCTACTAACTGGAAGGTTGGTTGTTCGGTTCCTTGCTGCTCCAGTCTGCATGCCAAACTATACTTGGGCGAGACACTGAACCTGATGCTTTCATTGAAGTGTTAATGTTAGATAGAAAGCAAGGTAGAAAAAATGCTTTTGTTAATTGGTGAATGAGACATGTTGCATAAAGCCTGAATAGAGTAGATGACTGCTAAATGAGAACCAGTCCTTTTAACATAACCTTCTTAAATATTTGCACTTGCTGTATACAAAGAAACTTGTTTGTAATATTATTAATTAATATTAATATTGATTTATATGTTGTTGATTTTGTTTCTTTGTCCTCTAGATTGTGCGAACCTTTAAGATTGAGACAAGGAAAGCCTCAAAAGCTGTTGCCAGAAGAAAGGTCTGTCTTTAAATTAAATAAAAGTAAACCTTTTTCCACTTTATCCATGAGCAAAATAGTAAACTCTGTGTCAAACATTATCCCGCACTCATTTCAGAACTGGAAGAAATTTGGTAACTCTGAGTATGATGCACCAGGTCCTAATGTTGCCACCACTACCGTCAGTGATGATGTCTTCATGACTTTCATCTCCAGCAAAGAGGTGAGAGTCTTGCTTTTTTGTGTTGCTGCTTTTGTTTACTGTTCTAATAAAAAAAAAAAAAAGTTAACTATGGTGTAGCTTTGCCTTTTTACTTGATGTATCTTTTTCATTTTGTAGGACTTAAATGCCCAAGACCAGGATGAAGATCCGATGAACAAACTGAAAGGACAGAAGATCGTGTCTTGTCGTATTTGCAAAGGTGATCACTGGACTACACGCTGTCCATACAAGGACACCCTGGGCCCAATGCAGAAGGAGCTGGCTGAACAGCTCGGGCTTTCTACTGGAGACAAGGATAAGCCTGCTGGTTCAGGTATCATGAACATACCATTCATATAGTCAAATTTTTGCTGTCAGATGTTCTGTTGCGGTTTGGTGTTCCTAAAGTTATCATGACTAATGTTGCATGCTTTTCCTTTCACCAGCGGAGCCAGAGCCTGCACAGCCTGCACAGAGCAAGACCGGGAAGTATGTTCCTCCGAGCCTGAGGGATGGAGGCACCAGAAGAGGGGAGTCCATGCAGCCTAACCGCAGAGGTGGGTGCACATTGTCTGCTTATACTATTCACACCTGTTATTCTTTGAGAAATTGCCATAGGCATTATAAAACATGGATGTAACTTCCAGGTCAGAAAAATGAAGCCAGTGCAGCAATGCAGCCATCTGGTGGCTTTCTATTGTGTTGCCACCAGATGGCGATAGAAATGCAGGGTTTCAAAAAGACTTCCAGTCCTATAGAAGTTTAGAGGGAAAGGCTTTCTTAGTTTATGGGCTCTCACTTATTTTTTTTCACTTTTTTGGAAGTCTTAGTAATGCTATGTTTCAAAAAGGAAGATGAAATTGCATGCTCAATGGCTAATGAGTTGTCAGTCAAAAAGACATTACACTGAGCTTGCAGTGTTACAGTCACACCCAGCCTCCCAAATTGCGTCCAGTTTTTGCAACCGAGATGGCAACAGTGGAAATGCTAAACTTCAGGGCTTCAAAACAGATCTTTAGAAACCAGTGGATGGTGTTATAGTAGTGGTATTATGGTTGATAATGCCTGCACAGCCTCAAGTATTGTTCAATAGAAACACTGTTTGTTTTTGACAGCTGATGACAATGCTACCATTCGTGTCACCAACCTGTCTGAGGACACCCGTGAGACAGACCTGCAGGAGCTCTTCAGACCATTTGGCTCAATCTCAAGGATCTATTTGGCCAAGGACAAGAACACGGGACAGTCGAAGGTCAGTTATAAAGCGAACATTTGATTTAAGAAAGTGTCAGCAACAATTTCTTAACAAGACGGTGTAGCTGGTAAATTGACTACAGTGTTTAGTTTTCTGTTCATAAGAAAATACAAAAACATGTTGTCCGTCAAGTGTTCCAGTGAAAGTGAAAATTGAGTGCTTGTCTTTATTGTTGTCGTTTTTGTATATATTTTTTTAAGTATCAGCTGCTGAGTGTGGGTGCGTTTTCTTTTCCTTTTTTAAAAAACTGTTGACATTGAACTGAAACTGAGCATGGTTCAGTAATCTCATCCTGTTTCCAACAGGGATTTGCCTTTATCAGTTTCCACCGTCGGGAGGATGCAGCAAGAGCCATCGCAGGAGTGTCAGGATTTGGATATGATCATCTTATTCTCAATGTTGAATGGGCCAAGTAAGTTCAGTCTGTCAGTTTTGTCAATGTACTTGTCATAATGTTGTATAATCTTGTCGCTGACTAAATTTCACTCTCTTTGCAGACCGTCAAACAACTGAGGAATTCAGTGTAAATCCCAGGAAGATTCCATATTTTATTGTCATGGTAAAATATGGCTGTTACCGTAATAAAGAGAGTAGTTGTAAATGTCTTTGTCATTATTTCTTTTCTTTAATGCATTTTCTGTCTAGGCTTTTATCCTGAATTAAACCTTTACGTCTTCGACATCAGACAAACACTACATTGATTTTCTTGATTTGGAGACGTGAACAGAAAAGAGGAATGAAGCTCTTCACAAAATCATAATTGGCAAAAGTGTTAGCTGGCTTTACAAGACCTAAACGATTAGACAGAGATAATGACCATCATGACACTTATTATCAACTTTATTTTTGATTTAATGTGTGCACACTTGTAAAACTGGATTTCAGATCAAAAATAAATTGACAAAAGACAACATGTGGCAAGTGAGCAATGCTGCAAAAAGTTACTAATCTTGTTTTCAGGAGATTATATCTAAAAACTGTAGCGTGCATTAGTGAGGACATACTAATACTGACAGGGATTTTAAGCGGTCAAATACTTGAAAGGTTTATGTTGATGCAATTTTTGTCCCAACTTTTCTTTATATTAGCACTACACAGTGAATCACAGTGAGCTTGACAAATGAAGCCTGCATTTGAAAAGATAGGCCTTATTAACTAATTATGGTGTCAAAAAAGTAAAACACTAAAACATCGAAAGAAGAAAAAAATACAGACGTTACAGTCGATAAGTACAATCATGTTTCCATAAAAAAAATGTATGGATACAAATTGCTAAAACAAAACATGCTATTTGAGCTTTACCAGTCCTCGTGTTTTTAATACATTTAAGAATGTAGCTAAAAAACTTTGAGGATTCAAACATGGCACAGACCAAATCTTTTGGCTTTGAAAATACATTCTCTTATCTTTTGCATTTGCGATGAATCACTCCCAAAGTACAGATAATAGCAAAAACAATTGCAGCAATTGCAATTGCAGCAATGGCCCCGGGACCAATACCTAAAGAAGAATTAAAAAAAAATCATAGATGATAAAATATAACAAGATGGGAAATGTACTGAATTAACTGATGAGAACTTACCTGGAGGTTTGTTGACTGTGAAGTATTTAGTCACAGTACCCTGGGAGTTTGAGGCGGTGCAAGTATAGACCCCTGGAAACTCAAATGGTCCAGTCAAAATAGGATAATTCACATCCTGATCCTTGTACGTCTCTTGTGCTGCTTGTGGGAATTGCCAGTGGTATGATGGCAAAGGGTTTCCTGTTGCATTGCAACTTAAAATGTTTTTACCAGCTGGCAAGTCCAGAGTCTCATTTGAAGCACTGATAAAGGTTGGTTGGTCTGAGGACATATGTGAAATCAAATTGCACACAGAAAAACTTGAAAATGAAAATACAAAGAGAAATATTTTTTTGATTACATTAAGATTTAAAAACTCACAGAGTACAGTCAGAATATGCGCCTCTGAACGCACTGGAAGAGGACGTTGTTCCTCTGGCCACAGGTTTAGTTTTGCTTCACACCAGATCTCAGCTCCATCATCATCTCTATGAGCAGTCAGAGTGAGGACAGATGACTCACTGACGGGAGACGGACTGGACTCATCAAATGTCTGAGAAGACAAGATCTTATTTCCTTTGTGCCAAAGCACAGAGAGATTTCTTGCTGGTGCAACATTAACAATGTCACACTGTATGGCAAACTGTTGGCCTTCCACCACTGCACTTAAATTCTTCAGAGACACACTGTCTGGCATTTCTGAAATAAAAAAAAAATCAAATGAATTAATTTTACCCAGTTATTAAGTACTAATGACATACTTGAAAAGTGTGAGACAAAGTTAAGGCTACTCACTATAAACAGTGACTGGTAACACTTTTGTACACTGATCACCATCACGGAAATTCACATAACACATTGGCTCTATCTCCCACACTGGCACAGAGTCAATTCTTAAGAGAAGAGAAGTGACACCCTTGGTAAGGTCCACTCCTCCATATGGAGACTCCCATCCCATTCCATCGGTCTGGTTAGATAGTGAGGTGCAGTTAGCTGAAAAGGAGCCTTGATACCTTACCACAACACTAGGAGGGCTTATTTCTAACGGACAGGAAGTGCTCACAGGCTTTCCTAAAACGATACAGGAAAGCTTAAGTTAGGCGTATCATCAAATAGTAAAGAAAAATACTATCAAATGTGCATATGCTGGTAATGTTTCACTGTGAACCGTGGCTAACAGACCTGGAGCAGCAAAATTTACAGTTGGAAAAGCCTTGAGGAGGATACTCAATGTCCAAAGTGATGAATAAAGCCACACTAAATTATATAACTAACATTATCTGGGATCACTGTTGCAGACTCTTCAAGATTTGTTTCAGTTTGAGATCTCCCACCCACCCACTAAACTTGGTGAGGTTACTGCTAATAATTGAATGATTGAATTTACTTCAGTTTCAATGGGCACTCTCTATAGAAAATCTCTGACAAATACTAACAAGAGTAGTAGCTTTACAAGTCTTATTCAGGTTGTAGTGGGTTCACTAGATGTTCTTTGGGCTTTGGGAAGGCCACTCTAGAAGCTTAATGAGACATTTTCAAACAATTGCCGATTCCAAGATCACCAGTTCAAGAAATTGTACATAAATACAAGTTATTCAGATGTGTCACCATAAGAATGAAATTTCTGACCACAACTTTGTGTCACCTTAACATCCTCTATTGCAAATGCTGTCAGAATATAATTCCTTTTAACTGAGTAGATAATTTAACAGCGTATTTCCGTTTGCTTTGTTGCTACACCTGCTGTCACAAGAGTCAGTTCCGGCTATACAGAGCTGTCTGAGTTGAAAAGAAATCTTTGAGCGCACAGTGTCTTCCAGAGATGGACTGGTGAACTGGCATACCGGGCATTTTCCTGTTGGGCGACGCACTTTTGCGCCGATGGGCCAACTGTATTGCCCAATTCAAATCTCCTAGACATACCCAGAGCTAGCCCTCCAATACTTTTGCTTTGCACTTGCGCAACGTGTGGAGCAGTGTTTAGTGCGGAAACAGTGGCGAAAATGTGGAGCTGAAAAGATGAGCGAGAGAAAAAAAAATAGATGCAGGAAAATCTGACACATGTTCACTGTGCAGCTAATATTAGCTGCACAGTGAACAGTACCAGCAACACCTAGTAACAAGCCCTTGTAGTGACAGGACGGCTACCTTCGCAAGTGAGGGCTCACTTGACCGCATGAGATACAGAAAGGTGTAATTAACGTGGTAAGGAAATAAGTTGATTTAAGGATTAAAATCAGGATCCAAGTAAAATGAACGGATACTTTAACCATAGTCACTCCAAATACCTAAACTGTGATTTTTAATTGCCACGTGCTGCTAGCCCAATAACAACTGCGCCAACCTGATCAAAAAGAAAAAAAAGCTTCAATATTAATAATTTAAAAAGTGAATATATTCATAATATATCTGTACATGATATTTTCTGTCTATTTGTGTAGTGCCGACCTCTCCATCGCAGACGTAACGGAAACCCTATACGCAGACTGACACGTGCGGGACTATAAATTCGGGTTTGGGAGACGACTTTCAGGTAATCCAGATTCTCAGCCTACAACTCTTTTTTTCCCTAAGTCACTGTGAATTACCATCTTTAAGTGTTGTTAGGAAAAGGACATAGGAGGTAGACTACTTTTCGAAAACAGGCCTACATATAATGCTCACAGCTGCTGACACGTGTGCGCAATGTAAATTTAAAAGTTTGTTGTTTGTGGGACTCGTCATGCTTTTTTTTATTATCATTTTTTTGGTATATATACCAAAAAAATGATAATAAACGGAACAATCCCAACGGGACCTTTGCACTTTGAGTGCTCAGACCCTAAAAACGGAGTTGATGTAAAAGAAACAGCGCGCTTCATCCGAAAGATGGGTTCCGTTCTGAAACTATAATTTGGTAACTTTAACAAAGTAAAGAGCGCAAAGAAAAAAATACACTTACCTATCCACGCAATAAAGATGAAGAAAAACATAGTGTTTTTACCAAGCGTACAAAACCCTCAGAAGGAAACTAAAAACGAAGCAGATCCACCTGAACAGCTTTTTCTAAATGTGCGCACACTCGTGCGTTTCTTCCTTTCGTTTTCTTTCGTCAGGCGCAGAAAGACTACGCCCGTGGAGGAAAATGCAGAGTTATTTTGAAGAAGTTAACAGTTTCCTCACTTTCTGGTTTGCACAAGCAAAATTCTAAGTATTGCACAGAAGGTTGTAGTTCATACGTTATATTACACGCAATAAAAATGTCTTGCACTTGCTGTGATTTTGCGAAATAAATCCGCCCGAGCATCTAAACACATGAGTGACACCATACTTAGAATAAGAAAGTGTTTGAACAGCGAGTCAAGTTCATTGATTTCTCTTTGTGTTCGGTGAAAACTAAAGAAATAGTTGGGTTTAAGCAGTGTGTATGTGTTGGGGGGGCGTGGATTCTGTTATTTCGCATTTCATGTGCGTCCTGTAAGACCGTTAGACGCTCAGTCGAATAACCCTGTGTTACAATAAACCCTCCTCACTTCACATAGCGTCAATATTAAACATGATATATTTAAAACGCAGCATCAAAACATGTTGCCAACCAAACAAATGAATGAACAAATAAACAGGATGCTACAGTCTGATGTAATAACATCTTCAAAATGTCAAATCCTCTTTCGCAATCACTTCTGCAAAGATCCAGGTGATGAAATGGACAAGAGGCTGTTGGATTTTTGCAAAGATAGTTCAGACGAGGGAAAACGGGACTGTTTTGACAGCAGTATGTACCAGTGACGCAAAATGAGTCAGGACATATGACTGAAACAAAGTCTTCTGTGTAGAAGACGGGAAGAAGCTAAGATTAAATCTGATTAAGGGTTGCATTTGTAAATACATTTACACTCACAATGTTACTCCTAAACAACTACCGTACTGTAAATGCTTAAAGAAAGCTGATGAAATAATGCTTTTTTCTTTCTTTATTTTCAGTTTTGAAGCATGACTGGACTAACCATCCACTGAGCATGCATTCATGCAAATTTCCCCTTAGACTGGTACTCGTGAGGCAGGTTGTCCTTGGAGATGTGGAAAAATTCAGATCTTCCCCTAAATATTAGGAATCGTAAAGAAATCATTTAATCACGAGAAACAATTAAATCTTGGCATTCTCTAAAGAAAATAAGATCTCTGACAAATACCATCGTGACTAGTAAATAACAGTTCAGTTTGTTGGTTATTCACATCAAATAACGTGTAAACATCCATCCATCCATCCATCTTCATCCGCTTTGTCCGGGGCCGGGTCGCGGGGGCAGCAGCCTAAGCAACACGTGTAAACAGTTCATGTTAATTTCAAAAATTGCAATGTTCCTTCTTTTTTTTCCAGTTCTGCATCTGGTACAGTTGCTTATCTTGGGGCCACTGTTGTTCTTGGGGTTGAATTTGTTGCATTCAACTTCATATGTAAAAAAAACAAAAAAATAATTTTGTTTTCTTATGGAGACTCCGTGCACTTTATATAAATCCAATGAATAGGCTTTGTTGTTCAAAAATAGAAAGGTTTTATGGTCAGAAGATTTTTCATGTTAATCATTTGTACCTCATTCAAAGCTGCAAGGTTAATGGAGCAACTCCATGTGGGCCTTTGCACTTTCAGTGTTAGGAATCTATTTAAAAGGAGCTTATGTAAAATGAATGCGCTCTTTGGAAGATGAGTTCCACAACAGCATTGTAGAGATACTATAGAGATAACTTTAAGTAAAAAGCTCAAGAGAAAAAATACTTACGTATCACTGCAAAACAAAAGATGAAGAACTGCATCATGTTTTTACCAAGTTTCACAAGAAAATTAAATATAAAGCAGATCGACCTCAACAGATGTTTTGAAATTTGTGTAGCTGACCCCAAAAGCTGTTTCCTTTGGCTCTGAGTCACAGAAAAAACTGCCCCTATACAAAGAGCTGCAGCATGGTATACATGAAGTGAACATTGACATGGGCGTTGACTCACTCTATCGTTTCCACAAGCAAAAGTTCTAAGAAACTACATGCAGTGTGAACATTCAATAAAGACATCTTCCTGTTAGTTTGACAAATAAAACCACAGAGGCTCCTAAAGACAAGAGAAAGGTCCAATGTGGTTTGTAGAGATATAATATTTCAACTGCAAACTCGCGTAAAATGAGTTTGTCGTGTTCTGCTTTCGTTTTCAAAAGACTGAAAGAAGATGTTCTTGAAAAGGTTACAGTACTGAGTATTCACACACAAAACAAAATGGAGTGATAAAAGTGAACTCAAAGAGGACTCAGGTCCTCAGGTGTCTAGCCAAGAAAGTTGAGTGCAAGAGGAAATCCATCAACGCTCAACCTTTCACGAACCAAGAGGAGCATCAGTACTCATCAGCATTTGTCCGGGAGGGGGACAAGCCAAGGACTAGCCCTTCAACCCCGGACCTAAGCCCGCTGAAGGTTGCCAGGGATTGGCAGATGAGAGTGGACTTGGTTCAGAGGCCATTTTTTCCCACAGAAATTGTAACAACTACTCTGCGACCAGACCTCGCCCTTTGGTCCAACTCCCAAAAACTTGTTTACATCATTGAGCTGACAGTGCCGTGGGAGGATGCAATGGAGGAAGCCTTTGAGTGTAAGAAGCTGCGGTATGCCAACTTGCCAGCTGAGGCAGAGGACAGAGGCTGGAAGATCAAGGTGCACCCGGTAGAAGTGGGGTGCAGAGGCTTTGTTGCCAGTACAATAGCAAAACTGCTTAGAGAGATTGGAATCAGAGGACAGGCCCAACGGCAGAATTGAGAATTAGCATAGAGAATTAGCTCCCGAGAGGACCAGTCACTGGCTGTGGCTAAAGAGTGATGTCAGCCCTCTTTAGCTGTGGGTAAAGAGTGATGTCAGCCCTCTTTGGCTGTGGCTAAAGAGTGATGTCAGCCCTCTTTGGCTGTGGCTAAAGAGTGATGACAGCCCTCTTTGGCTGTGGCTAAAGAGTGATGTCAGCCCTCTTTGGCTGTGGCTAAAGAGTGATGTCAGCCCTCTTTGGCTGTGGCTAAAGAGTGATGTCAGCCCTCTTTGGCTGTGGCTAAAGAGTGATGTCAGCCCTCTTTGGCTGTGGCTAAAGAGTGATGACAGCCCTCTTTGGCTGTGGCTAAAGAGTGATGTCAGCCCTCTTTGGCTGTGGCTAAAGAGGGCTGACATCACTTGAGCAGCTAAAGCAGTCAGCTAACCATGAGACACATGCCCAGGATTGATCAACCCGTGGTGTGCCTGCCTCAGGAGAGGGCATCAAAGGGGTAGAAAACCTAACACTAGAAACTTTGCTGTTTGACTGATACAGCTGTCTCAGGGCCTCCTGGGGGCCGTGCAGTTAACCTCATGGTAGTGAAATCTAAAGGAGGAATGGAAGAGAAAAAAGAAAAGGAAAAATGTTCCTGCTCTTCTTCCCTTTTCTGGAAGGCAGTGGGGAGGTAAAGCATACAGCCTGATCAGACAGGGAGGTGTGGGAAGCCAGATCAGGCGCCCCCCTTCCAGCTCACCCGATGAATCCAAGGTCCACTGCTGACGATATGTCCCAAATTGAATATGATAATCTAGATCAGATCTCTAATCCCTAAACGTAACCAAGGAAGGTAAAAAATAGCAGATTAGCTTGGGATAAAAGACTGAAACACCCTGTGAAGTTGGAGCACACAAAAATGTGTCCAGCTAGTAAAGTTTCTGGGCTGCCTTTCCTCATAACAGGCATCTCTCAAGACTTTCTCCATTTGAAGCAATGTACTATCAGGGATTGTAACATTTAGTCCTTTTACTGAATTTAAAAAAAAAAAGGTATTTCTGTCAAGGTCACATTCAGTTTCATCCACATGTCTGGAGGGTTACCTAGAGAAATCATGAATTCAGTCTACAGTAGAGATCAGTTTATGAATGAGATATCCAAAAAGGTTTCCAAAATCCATCGCTGCTCCTCTCCTGGGTGGGGAAACGAAATCCAAAACCAAGTTTCCAGTTAACCTAAATCATGGGACTGGTTCCAGAATAATCCACAGACTCTACTCTCCAACAAAACTTTCCACAAATGAAGGCTTTGCTGGTGGAGATGAAACATGATTCTTCACACATAGCCAGCTGACTCCCCATGAATCTTGACCAGGAGGACAAGGCAAACTGAGTAAGTCAGAGAATCAAGCAAGACCACGATCTCAAACATAACAAATGCAGCCAAAAGAGTCCGACAATATAATGCAGTGATTTACAAAGTGTTGGCTCAACCCCCTAGTGGGCCATGAAGGCACTGCAGATAGGCCGAAGTGATACAAATTCATTCTGATGAACAGTGACATATATTTATATACAAAAATCAATCAAAACTGGTAGTAGGAGTGGTTTAGTTTGTGATATTAGTCATTACTCTGACCTACATTTACTGCTCTTGCATTAATAATATTAATGTAACATTACTTCTTTGTACACTGGCACAAAGTCAGTTTTAAGGGGAAGAGAAGAAAAATTGTAGGTAAGGTCCACTCCTCCATATGAACACTCCCATCCCATTCCATCTGTCTGGCAGAAATTTGTAGCCAGCAGCCTGTGAGATTTATGTTTTTTGCATACATTTTTAAAGGAAATGCATCACTTTATGTTGTATTTTGATTAGATTGAGGATTTTATGGTTTTGGTGATGCAGCACTCTTGACTCTTGGAAATGGCTGGTATACAGCAATGACATGGCAGTGATTGACAAGACAAGTTAGTGTGTGTGAGTGTAAAAGAAGCATCAGCTGGAGTTTAAAATGGCCTGTATTTATATAGCGCTTTTTCTAGTCCCTAAGGACCCCAAAGCGCTTTACACAACCAGTCACACACATTCACACACTGGTGATGGCAGCTACATTGTAGCCACAGCCACCCTGGGGCACACTGACAGAGGCTGCCGGACACTGGCGCCACCGGGCCCTCTGACCACCACCAGTAGGCAACGGGTGAAGTGTCTTGCCCAAGGACACAATGACCGAGACTGTCCAAGCCGGGGCTCGAACCGGCAACCTTCCGATTACAAGGCAAACTCCCAACTTTCACATTATGAGCTTCAGAACGCACCGGAGGAGGACCTTGTTCGTCTGGCCACAGGTTCAGCTTTGCTTCACACCAGATCTCAGCTCCATCATCATCTCTATGAGCAGTCAGAGTGAGGACAGATGACTTACTGACTGGATGGACTGGTGTAGTGCCAGATTTGTTTTTTCATGTATTAATCACATATTTAATCACTAGTTCGAATGCTTATGGAATGTTAACACAGTGAGGCCATTGTAATGGGAGACGTTAAACAGATAGTGGGACTCCTGCTTATCAGGGATGTAAATCCTTAGGTGATGGCCAAGCAGAAAACAAGGTCATAATTCTCTGTGAGGGAGAAGGTATAGCCCCCCCGTGAGAGGGGCCAACGTGTAAGTTTGTGGAATGTTCTTTGTCTGTGTGTCTGTATATAAGATGTAAGGGCGATGGCCACAATTC
Source organism: Rhamphochromis sp. 'chilingali' (assembly GCF_963969265.1). Lineage (NCBI taxonomy): Eukaryota > Metazoa > Chordata > Actinopteri > Cichliformes > Cichlidae > Rhamphochromis > Rhamphochromis sp. 'chilingali'. Next base: position 11,026,036 of record NC_137942.1, on the reverse strand, counting down.
AGAGATGGTCCTGGTGTTTCACTGGGATGCTCTCTCCACATTGCAATGTGTTTATTAAACCCACTTCAAATCAAGCTCACTGGGTGTGTTGCAGGTTATTGTTAAAATTTCTACAACACTGGACTCATCAAATGTCTGAGAAGACAAGATCTTATTTCCTTTGTGCTAAACTACTGAAAGATTTTTTGCTGGTGCAACATTAACAATGTCGCACTGTATGGCAAACTGTTGGCCTTCTTCCACTGTACCTAAATTATTCAGAGACACACTGTCTGGCATTTGTGTAACAAAAAGGGATACAATTACAGTTTTTTTTACAGCCGCTAGGACACATTTCACAATACTTAGGTCACTTTTGCAAAACTCTTCACACAATTCTCCTAACTGACCTTCAGCTTGGCAAAGCAGTTCATTTCACATTCAAAATGCACTACAACTACCAAAACACTTTATTCAGGTCTCAAATAAACTCATTCTTCCAGAACACTAGCAAAGGTTGACAGCCGACAAACACACTTTGTCACCCACAAAACAATGACCTAAAAAACACTAACAACATGTAGCATTACACAGTGTTTTCTTGTGTAAAACAAGGACACATCTCTGTTTATAATTTCAATATATGTTACTGGAATGAATCAGACATCATGCAGAATTCGTTAATATTTGTTTATGTACCGTATTTTTATTTTTTTGCACTAAGTAATCCCAAAATACAAGAATTTGTATACACACCATCCACTGATACACATACAATAGTAATACTATTCTACTCTACTCGGTCTTCTCCATTTGGCCACAGGTTCTCATCCACATCACATCTCATGTCATCTAGGGCAACACACCTAGGAAAGAATCTTCTGGCATGCCAGAATTGAAGGAGTTGAAAAATTGAAGGAGTAACACCTGTGTAGATGTTCATCTACAATGAGAATAAGCTGTGGCTGGTTAAACTGCATTTTTAGATTTAAAATATGTTTCAATAAAATATTGCTGTTGAATTTTGCTGTCTTTTTAAGTTTTGCATTGTGTTATTGTTTTGACCATAAGTTTAACAGTTTTGAAAACAGTATGTAAGTACATGCAAAATGTCCTGTACGTACAAAGATTTTTGGCAGTTGTTGTGTCTGAGTGGGAAGATAATTCATGAAATTTGAGAGATGTAGTCATTGAATGCATTTTGTGCCAAAACAATGATAACTGATCCTCAGTTTAGCCCACATAGACTTCTGTTGTGCTCACTGTGTGAGGAGTTTTGCAAAAGTGACCTAAGTATTGAGAAATGTGTCCTAGCGTCTGTAAAAAACTGTAATTCATGTTATTTTCATGTTATTCAGTGAATACTAAAAATTGCGTGCTCAGATAAAGTTAAGGCTACTTACTATAAACAGTGACCGGTAACACTTTTGTACACTGATCACCATCACGGGAATTCATATAACACATTGCTTCTATCTCCCACGCTGGCACAGAGTCCATTTTAAACAGAAGAGAAGTGACGCCCAGGGTAAGGTCCACTCCTCCATATGAAGACTCCCATCCCGCCCATTCCTTCAGTCTGGTCAGACGATGAGGTGCAGTTTGCTGATAAGGAGTCTCCAAACCTTACCACAACTCTAGGAGTGCTAAGTTCTAATGGACAGGAAGTGCTCACAGGCTTTCCTAGAATGATACAGGAAAGCTTAACATAGGCATATAGTATGATACAGCAACATTTAAATTCGGCATGTGGTCAAATAGTAACAATTAAAAATAATAAAATGATAAATTTAGCACATTATTTCAGCTCTGCTGGTATTCTGGATGCATGGATACATTAATTTGCATATCCTTTTAATATTTAGGCTTTGATTTTACTGTGAATTTTCTTTTCTGATCACTATGGTAATGTTTTGCTGTGAAACATAGCTAACAGACCTAGAGGAGCAAGATTTACAACTGCAGAAGCTCTAAGACTGAATAATGTCCAAATGTGTTATGACCCTCCCACTCTCAACAAAACACCGCCTACCATTTTCTGTTGGCTGGTGTGAGAGGATCATCAGCTAATGCAGCTCAACTGTGTCTTCCAGGACTGTTACTGTTTATACTTTTTTAGGCAATGTTGTTAATTGTGCTATGCAGTATGGATTAATACCCATTGTCCGCCATGAGGACTTACACTTTACCTTAGTTGATGTTAGAAACTTTTAATCCTTTACAGGATTTTCATTTTCTCAACCAGAGTGAATTGGTGATACTGGGACAGGAGGTTGAAGTTGCAGTATAATTCTAAAACATTTAATTTCATCTTATAAATGCAAATGAAAACACTTTTTCTTTCTATGCTCTACAGTTAGCTTATTTTAGTTTGTGTGTCAGGAGAACAAAGTGGTCTACAGATTTTTACTACACTTACTTTTCTTCAGTTACAGCACAAGAGTGCGCTAGTGAAATGCAAAATTGTTTATCCAAATAAAAAAAAAGGTCATTAAAATTAAGCAAAAATTGAAAAAAAGAAAAAGTAAAATCACAGACTTAAAAATATAGTTTAAGTGTACAGAAAGGATTATATTTAAAAGGAAAAAAAAAGAAAAAAAAAGAAAAAAGACAAAAAAAAAGAAAAGAAAGGATTATATTGATTTTAATATTCATACAATAATGCAAACACATAAAGATACTTGCAAAACAGGTCATTTCTTTATTTTATACCTAACCACTTTGTAAATCCTGGTGACTACAGTATTTTTACCAGTATGACTAAATATACTAGGCATAAAAGCCCAAAAACATCAGAAATCCCTTTTGGCAAGTCAAACACTTTGCAGTCAGATCCTAAACTTCAGCAGGCAGCTGTCACGGCGGGGTGTACTGATTAAATTTTGAAACTGGACCCAAAAGCAGGACACGGAAGACGACAAAACTGTGATGAACTAAAAGCGAGCCTCTTCTTGTGGCTGATATAAAACTGTTACAAACAATAAGGCAAAAGCGCATGAGGGAAACTGTGAAGGGATACACCCAAGACTGAACATCATCATGAAACACACTAACATGACATGGGGGATGACAACAGACGACCTGACACAGACCGAACGGAAACACACTGACTAAATGCATACAAGGGGTGCTCAAGGGAAGTGACCACACATGGGGAAACGCTGACACAAATTAACATGACACCACAGGAGGAAGTGAAACTAAACACAACAAGCAATGAACACAAGACTCTTTCAAGATAGAACAGGAAACATGGAGACGTAGACATGACACGAACTTAACAAGAACCACACAGACATGAAACATGACAGGTAGACACACGAACCAGGGAGACGACGAAAAAGGGATCTAAGAAACAAAAGACTAAAACAGCAACTAAATGAGCTAAACTGAAACGAAAACACAAAAAAAGGTACATTAAACTCAAAAACTTGGTCACACGACCCAGTATCTTGACAGGCAACAAAGGCAGTGATGAGCAGACAGGCTTATAACATTGTAGCCTGTATTTGTACTTGTATGTGAACTGTAGCCACAGTTTTATTTTGCTAGCCATTAATTATGGGACAGTGCACTTCAGGTCATTTTACTGAGTAACAGGAAAGGAATGTAATACTTTCTTTGTTAAGTAATTAATAACGTACATGTATGTACCCTAACCCACGTGCATTACTTTTAAGAAAAATAATGAGTAATGTGTAGCAAGCCCAACAAAATTGTTATAGCATAACATCCTCAGTTTAACCAGAACATTTTTCTAATAGTTTAACAAGCCCTCTTTTAGATGAAATGATCAAATCATAGAAAATAAAAAATTTTTAAAAAGAGTGAATGTTACCACCTTGAAATGACTGAAACGTAGGAATGAACCAGACCTTACACTAATTCCACAGCTGTGTGCAAAATACAAGTTTTTGAGCATGTTTAGACCCAAAAAATGTGTTTTATTTCCATTAATAACAGTTAAATTGATGAGTGGAGTAATTAAAACCAGAGATTTCCGATTTCAGTGTTTGTCCCCTCTTAAGAAATGGGGATGAAATTAAATTTTTTTAAAAATCATATCCAAATATGAGTTTTTTTATGATTACATTACAACAACAGATTACAACAAAACACACTTACTTATCTAAGCATTGAAACTGCTCAAAATTAAGAACCAAATCAAGTTTTCACCAAGCGTGCATACAATGAAATTAAAAATAAAACTTTCCTCCGTTTTGTGGTGCAGAAAACAAGTCAGCTCATTTCCTGATTTACACATTTAAAAATATGTGTATGTATATGTATATATGTAAGCGCGTACGTGGAAATATGTGTGTGTATGTATGTACGCATGCATACATGTGTATATACATATATGTATGTATGTATGTATGTATGTATGTATGTATGTATGTATGTATGTATGTATGTATGTATGTATGTATGTATGTATGTATGTGCGTGTATGTTTATATGGGTGTATCTGTATGTTTGCAGGGGTATGTATAACTTGTACATATCTTTCTTGTGTAAATTTAAATTTGTCTGTGATTGTGTAAATACTTATGCTATTGCGTACTTCACACATGGAGAAATGCCAAACAGCCTTTCATTGTTCTTGTAACAGTGACAATAAAAGCTGTTCTATTGTATATCTAAAAGTTGTAAAGATGTGTGTGGATCATACATTAAATTGAGCACATGAAAAGATGTGAACATGCAATAAAATGTCTTGCATTTCCTGTTTTCTGAGAGAGAAAAACACAGGCGTGCGTAAAGACTTGATAAAAATCACAAGCGGTTTTCTAAAATTAGAATTAGAAAAAGTTTCAGTTGACAGTCAGAGGCAAATTTGTTCCTTCTTATTTCTGTCCAGCGAAAAGTTAAAATAAATGAATAGCTGAGGATGATATCTGATTATTAATCTGTTTTGTTTATACACATGTTTACACTCACAGTGTTGCTGTTAAACACGTTTCTGCTAGATTAAATTTGCTTGTTTGGACAGCAGTCTCTTGATTAGTGGAGCTTTAGCGATAGCTGACAAGATGGTGCATTTTTTCAGCTACAGCTTTAAAACAAGCATGCACCCATTCAAATTTGTTTTATACTGGTACTGATGAGGTAGGTTGTCCTTGGAGATAGTCGCCTTTCTTGCATGAAAATATGCCTCTGTGTGTCGTAAAAACTAGAAAAGCAAGGAAGAGCAGGAGTCCAAAGGCCACAAGTAGTCTGACTATTGCTGTGATGATTGTTTGATCTCCTGTGAGAGATGGGAAAGTTTCTTACATAAAATCAATCGCAAATCCCAAAATAAAGATTTAAACAGACAAAGAACTGCCAAGAACTTACGTGGAGCTTTGGTGATGATAAAGTATTTGGTCACAGTGCCCTGGCTGTTTGAGGCGGTGCAGATATAGACCCCTGGAAACTTAGATGATGGAGTCAAAATAGGATGATTCACATCATGACTCCTGTACCACACTTGTGTAAAGTTTGGGAATTGCCAATGGTAGGATGGTACTGGATTTCCTCTAGCTGTACAATTTAAAGATATTTTGCTCCCAACTGTCATTTCCAAATTCTCATTTGGATCATTGGTGAAGGTTGGTGGGTCTGAGGACATCCAATCAAAATACAGACAAAGAAAGAAAAGCTCATGTTTTCAGTATGAAATCTTGTGGTGATTAAATTAAGAGCATGTTAAAAACTCACAGAGTACAGTCAGAGTATGAGCTTCTGAACGCACTGGAGGAGGACCTTGTTCCTTTGGCCACAGGTTCAGCTTTGCTTCACACCAGATCTCAGCTCCATCATCATCTCTATGAGCAGTCAGAGTGAGAACAGATGACTTACTGACTGGAGATGGACTGGACTCATCAAATGTCTGAAAAGACAAGATCTTATTTCCTTTGTGCCAAACTACTGAAAGATTTCTTGCTGGTGCAACATTAACAACATCACACTGTATGGCAAACTGTCGGCCTTCTTCCACTGTACGTACATTCTTCAGAGACGCACTGTCTGGCATTTCTGAAAAAGAAAATAATTTAAAAAATAATAATAAAATGACTCAAAGTTAATCAGTGAAAATATAATAACGATGACCTTCTTAGAAATGTTAGACTAAGTTAAGGCTACTCACTATAAACAGTGACTGGCAATATTTTCACACACTGATCACCATCACGGGAATTCACATAACACATTGGCTCCATCTCCCACGCTAGCACAGAGTCAATTTTAAAGGGAAGAGAAGTGACATTCTGGGTAAAGTCCACTGCTCCATATGGAGACTCCCATCCCATTCCATCAGTCTGGTCAGATAGTGAGGTGCAGTTGGCTGAGAAAGAGTCTCCAAATCTCACCACAACTCTAGGAGGGGTTATGTCAAATGGACATGAAGTGCTCACAAGCTTTCCTAAAAATAAATAAATAAATAAATAAAATAAAACAATAATACTGGGAGTAAGGGACTTAAGGCGTGTGATGAGTTTCACTCTACCATCTGAGTTAGGTGAATGTTAATGTGAGTGCAAATGGTTGCCTGTCTCTCTGTGTCAGCCTTGAGACAGACTGGCGATCTGTCCAGGGTGTACCCTGGCTTTCACCCTATGGCAGATGGGATAGGTGACCCTGATAATGATAAGCGGACGAGAATAGATGCATGGACAATATTGCAAATTGGGTGGTTGTAATATACTGACCCGTTTTAGGTGACACGTTCCATTTAACTTTCAAGAGTGGTTTGATTTTTGATCACACTGTTCATAACTCTGGATTTAAAATATAGATGGACATATTTTTATTGTAAAAAACCATGAAATTGTTTGTGTTCCTCTGTTACAACATTCATAGTTTTACTGATACTTAACATAATGGAAGATTTGGAGGTTAAGAGAAATTGATGGAGCTACAGAGGCCTTGAGGCACAAACTAAATGTTGAAAGTGAGATGAAACGGCGAAGTACTTTTTTTGCATAAAGAATAAGTCATACTAAATTACATTAAAATATTTTTAGAAAATCTGTAAATGTCTTAAAATAGGATAAAGGAAAATGATAGATATAATAAAAACAAACACAGACTAAAAGTAAGTCCCAATATAAAATTATAATATAATTTGGTCACTTTAGTCTCTAAAATACTTTAGCTGCTTTAGAGTTGCTAAATAATGATTCATTCATTGAATTACTGCAATGAAAGAAGCAATTTGTAGCATATTTGGATTGAAGACTTCTGGTCAAATGTCTAATGACCTGCAACTTAGTAAATAATAGGACAATATCTAAAATATAACAGCTGCTAGGCTTTTGGGGGTTGTTTGTTTTTGGAGGCAGCAAATTTACACTAGAAAGACTCCAAGTGATAAATGCTAAAGATTTTAGATAATGACTTCATAAAGTGGATTTAAATTAAACTGATAATCTGAAGAAATAAAAAGCTTATGACCAGTGCTAATGTGGTTGAAGGTTTTCTCCTGAAGAGGAACTGGACTTTGTGTTAAAACTATAGAAATATAATATGGTAACTATATAACAAAGCAACAAGCACAGCAAAAACAAGCAAACAAACAAAACAGACCCACCTGTGCATGCGATTATGCAGCTGAAGATGAAGGGCCGCCACATCATGGCTTCAACAGATGTGTTCACAAGTGCATCAAAGTTCAGAACTTTCCTCCTGAGTCCGAGATTAACAGATGGATATTTTGGTAGATGCAGATACAGTAAGTCTTCTTTAGCCAGAGGCAAATCTATTCTAGCCTGTACTGTTCAAGAAAAGAGAACTCAAAAAAGCCATACTAGTCTTGTGAAGAACCCCGCCCCCCCAAAAAACCAACAAACTAAAGATAAGAAAAAAAAAAAAAACACAACACACACACTTGCAGACAAGTTGCGGCGTCTGTTGTTCCGATTTAACACCAGCAGTCTAACAGTCCCTCTGAGAATACTCGTACTTCTGCAAATTACAAGACAGGGAAGGAGCCCTGCTCCACTTACTGGACTTTTTTGTACCATTTTTGTGAATTTTAGTGCAGACAGTCTGAAAACAACTCTGTGCAAATTTAAAATGATTCAAATCACAGTCCACAAGTACTAATTTATGACTGACATAATGAATAGTTATTAGATTACAATGAGTGCTTCACTTGCAAGTATATGGTTTCTTCTCTGTATGACTGTCATGCCAGCTACAAGGTTGGTTGCAAAGCCAACAAGGTTTTAGAGCAGGGTCCCCAAGCCCAGTCCACGAGGGCTGCAGGTTTTAGATCTCACCCTGGGTCAACACACCTGAATCACATGATTATTTCATCACCAGGCCTCTGGAGAACTTAAAGACATGTTGAGAAGGTAATTTATTCATTTAAATCAGCTGTGATGGATCAAGGACACATCTAAAACCTGCAGGGACACCGGCCCTCGTGGACTGGGATTGGGGACCCCCGTTTTAGAGTCTCCTGTCTATCAGGATGAGTTAAAAAGCTGTCATTTCAAAGTTTCTTAGATGATGAGGGAGTACATTTTACACCCAGTAGAGACATTTGGAGGATTTATCTATTCATTTTAAAGTCTTGTAATATGTGACCCCTGTGTATATTTACTTTTTTAATGTATTTCTAACCCCAAACAGATTCAGTAACAGCAAAGATTGTGGAACAAGCAGCTCAAGGAAAGGTTTTAGTACAGGTCAGACTTTAAACAGTTAAAAACCAAACTCTGCATGTTTTAACATCTGGTGTCCACTGATCTAAGGTTCATTTAACAAAATGCTTCAGAATTCAAAGAGATGAGGTTTTTCAACCACTTGGCACCACTTTCTTTGATTCCCGATATATTGATCACACTTGCTGTACATTTACAATAATGAAAACTACAAGTAGAATTTCATAAGATTTATTTGAAATATTACATATAAAAACTACATACAATTTATCCCACATTAGGTGAACATTTAACAACAACAGCAACAACGTCATGATTAAAAGCACATTTAAAACTCAATGTGGAATGGTACTACATAGAAAGTCCATAGCGGCCACTTGGTGACGCCATTAAATCGCAACTTTTAAGAGAAATCATTTCACCAGCACCAGGACTTGCAGAAGTGATTCTTGATGAAATCTTTACACGCTTAATCAGAGAGCTCCATCTTCTCTTGTTTAATGTTCTCTGTGGAGGGAAAGTAAGTAAGTTAAAATAAATTAATTTTAAAAAACAAAACCACACACTTGAATGAGGATTGGTGCATTCAAATCTTAAAAGATAATCATACGATTAAACTGAAAGTCACCTGATGCTTGTTCTTCCTTCATCCTTTCCGTGATGCACCTCTTAATCTCAAGCCCAATGGCCCTGGAGAGCGGAGGGGGCACAGCATTTCCAACCTGGAAGGAAACAGAAGCAATTACTTGGCAAGAAGCTGGGAGAGATGTTTCTGGGCAGCTCATGAAATGCAGTAAAGACATCTTCATTTTGGAACGGCAACTCAGTCCAAGATGATAAAGGCCAAAATGACAAGGCCAAAAATTAAAATGCTGCTTATTTTTGTTATCATTTATGTAACAAACGAAAATAATAACACATTAATTTATCCCCCATCACCTAAATTTATTGCCTCTCACAGACATAAAAACTGTACTAAAACAAAGCAGTTTCAAAGTTTATACTTTGCTAGATTCCTGCTAAAATGTCTCTGCAAGCCTGACCAAGCGACATCTCCTGAAAGAAAATAGTCATCCCTCACGTGACTTGTACAATATTGTGACTAAAACTCGTAGCAAAGTCACTGTTGCCACTCTTACCTTCTTTGTAGCAACTGTAACCACAAAAATTTCTCAGGGATTAAGAAAAGTATTGTGATTCCAGATTGTACCTGTCTGTGTTTGTCCAGGATGTTTCCAAAGAAGCGGTAGGTGTCAGGGAACCCCTGAGAGCGTGCACACTCTCTCACACTGACAACTCTGTGCTGCTCAGGATGGAGTACACGGCCCTGTAATCAAGAGAGCCTAAGGTCAGTTTCTTTCATTTAAGAAGTGTAAACCATTTCCTGAAACACAAATTAGCTTAAGACTTAAATGCAAGTACTCTGTTTTTTCACTCCTATATTAAATAAATTTGAAGGAATGTTTAATGTAAACAAACTGAAAAAAACAAAAACAAAAAACAAACTTGCGTACCTGCTTGCCCATTGGTTCAGGATTGGTGACTGTTGTGCTGAAGAAACCATCCCATTCCAACCTGCCATAGAGTCCCGCCCAGTGATTATGGCGGTTCCCAGTGTGGGGCAAACACCAGGGGATCAGGGTATTAAACTGCCTGTCTGCAGGGTCACAAGGCTTACCTAAAAAGACATTTGCATGGAAACTATAAGAGATGTATCCCAGATGGAGATTTAAGCTCTACAACTTTTTTTTTTTTTTTTAAGTCCTGCATACCTCCTGCACAGGTGCAAACACCTCTGAGTGCACCGGTGCCGCTACGCCCATTCTTCTTATCATGATGTGTGTAACGCAGTTTCTTAGTCAGGGTGCCATCCTTCAGTCGCACCTCGATGTTGGGCAGATCCCTCCAGTCGGAGCCTGGAGCCAAGGGGATGTAACGCATCCGACCCTCAACCAGTGCACTCATATCCTGTAATGCAGATCATGTAACTTCTGTCATAAAGTTATTCTTTAATGACTGAAAGAGTGAGCCAACATGAGAACACCACAACTCACCTTGCAGATATGATCTCTGAGGATAGGCTGGTACTGTGTGCCTCTGATCTGCCTCTGGAACCAAGACTGGGGCTCCCCATTGTAGGAAATCTCCAGTGCAGCTGCACCATTGCGAATCTCTGGCAGGTCAGACATGGTATCCCTGACAGTGATAGTTCTGTAGATTCCACCATTGCCTCTGTAGACAGAAATTAGTGACAATGATGCTTTAATGTCTTGTGAGAAAGATTTGCAACCTAAAAATACAATATAAGCAACCCAGAAGGGGAAAGGGTTTACATTACCGTGTGACATTGCTGACGTATCTCTTTTCACCCACCACAACGCTGAGAGAGCAAGCTCTGGGGGCAAACACATGCAGAGGCTCAGGATAGCGTGGCAGCTTCTCTCCCGGAGCAGCAGCCAGGATGATGGCCCTGCGCCGGGTCTGAGCAACACCGTACTGACCGGCCTAATGAGAGCAGAATGCAGCGCATTAGTGATCCTTTATTGTATGAGAAGAAAATAAAAACCTTATAGCAAGCTGTTGGTTAACAACACAAGCTCTGAAATTTGTTTCAAGTCAATTTCATTTTAGCTTCACCCAAAATTTCACAGCAGAAAAGTTTAAGGTCTGACCCACCTGCAAGACACCAAAGGTACACTGGTATCCCATTCGCACAAGACAGCGCAGTGTGAGCTTCAGGACCATAGAGTTTTTGAATGACACAAAGTTCCTCACGTTCTCAAGCAGGAAGAATTTGGGTCTGTAGTAGTCACAGTAGCTGCAATAAGAAGAAACAAATAATAATAATTTAAAAAAAAAACAAAAAAACAACACTATTAATGCGAGGTTAAGAGTTTTTGTGGGAAACAAAAAAGCTTGCTGCACAGTGTCGGCGAAAGTTGATGACTTTAGGCGAACCAACCTAAGATAGGAGACAACAAGTGAGTTCTTGAATTTGGAGTAAGTGCGAGAGTTGAAGCGGTTCATCCCACTGAACCCTTGACAAGGAGGCCCTCCACACAGCATCTCCACATCACCCTTCTGAGGCAGCTTCTGGCCAAGAGAATTTGTTTTCTCTCCAGACATGACCAACTTTAGCAAGATGTTGCAGTCCTCGGTGAACACCGTTGTGCCTGGGTTGTTCAGTCTGAAGGCCTGTGCTGCTGGCTCCCACATCTCTATAGCCCAGAGGGTCTCAGAGATTGCTAAAGGCAACAAGCAGTTACGTTTTTGTACTGCAGTCCCAAAACAAACAAACAAAAAAGATGATTTTAAAACATTTTGTGAGTGGGTTGCAACATTTACCAGCCTGGTGGAATCCCTCAGAAAGTCCACCGCAGCCAGAGAACACATCCAATGTGCGATACTTGGGCACTTTAGGTTTAGGCTGTGAGTCCGGCTGTTCCTGTGCAGCTGAAGCTTTTCCTTTGCCTTTACCTTGGGAAACCAAATTTAATACATTAGGATTTCAGAGACTACTAAAAATCAATTTTTGAAGGAAAATATAAATACAATTTCTACCTTTTCCTTTGCCCTTTCCTTTTCCTTTATGGACAGTTGAACGAGCATGATTTGGGGGATCCTCAAAGCTTTTTGCCTTTGCATTATAGGCCTGTGAAGGAGGCACAGTATGGAAATAAGACTGCAGTTTCTACACTGAATTGAAGACATGTTCAAGACTTTTTCAAATAAATGTTCCAGTATTAGACAAAATCTACCATGTCAACTGTTTTTGCTTTCTTCTATGCACGTGGGGTTGTCATTACAAGAAATTGTTTTTGATGAATTGATAAATAGATGATTAGAGTTTAAAGATTAGAGTAGAAAGAAAGTACTGTACCTCAAGAAAATAGAAGCGCTCAGGTCCAGCACTGGAGTAGTCCTGGATGGATTCATTCAGGTCCTCTGCATATTCTACCTGGCAGCGGCCGAGTACGTCACCCATGTTTACGGTCACTTCTTCATCACTCCAGTACAGCTGATTGATGTCTGTATGGTAACTAGCTTTGACACCTTTGTGTGTGTTCTCAGGCCTGGAAAACAAGATAAAATTTGTTAAAGTCTTAAAATTTGTCCAATTTATAGCAACCCATTAAACTGTTAACAGTTTTTACCTGTAGAACTTGTAGAGTCGCAGTTTGACGTCTGACATCTCGGGTTTCCCATTGCTACGCCTGTGACAGAAGATCTCCTTGATGCGCCCAACACGGAAGGGCTCAGGAGCGTCCAGGTTTGAGCCCTTGATGTAGTCTGAGGACTTCCTGTAATACTCTGGATACAGATCCTCATCCACATCGTCTTTCCTGTGGGATCGCTTCACTGGACTGGCTGGCTTCACACTGAGAACCACATTGTTATAGAGGTAAGTGGTGGCCAAATTTTTTAATATACTTTAATATTAGCCACGATACTCAATCTTCCCTTTTTAATAAAGAACAAAATTTATTCAACCTGAAAAAAATAAAAATATAAACAGGCGACCCGTGTGTAAAGAAGGCCCTCTAGTGGCTGAAGCTGCACTACACATGTAGACTCCTCGTTCATGCAAACTACCGTAAGACTGAAACTTCTAAATAGCGTTAGACAGTACATGTGTATTCATCATTCTACAGGTCTGAATAAAAGTAACACTCACCTGAAATTAAAAGCCTCAGGGGGAAGGTAGACGCTGTCCCCCACCCTGAACTGCTCTCCTTTAAAGCAAGCCATAGCATACAAAGCCTTTGTGTCATGGTTTTCATTCTCCAGGGGTTCAAATACACGAGGCTTATCTTTGTCCTCTCGCTCTTTAGTCCTTACACAGCTGCCACAGAACCTGAAGGTGAAAGTAGAGATTTTAAAAATGTAAAAAAAAATAAATCGAGGAAAAGATCACGAGCAGCATAAATGAATGTGTAGCTGGTGCTTACTTGAATTTGCATTCTTCTGATGGAGATGTCTTTGGAGGCATTTCAAACCTGGCATATTCTGTGTCATACCAGAACTGATAGAAAAAACTCTTCCCGTCATCCTCAATCACCTTGAGGTCAACATCCACACCACCCTAAAATTACAGAAGCAACTGTTACATGAAGAAAATTACAATAAAAGCAGCTTCAGATCTTTCTAGCCCCTTTAAAAACTTACCTCCATAAACCAGTTGTTCGATGGGGCTTTATACATAACATCAACTTTGCCTTGGACATAATTGAGCAGCATGTCCTCACATTCATCCACAATGACAAGCTCGAGTGGATCTGAAGTCTCACCGAGCACCGTGTCTATTCCACGAAGGAACCAGTGGGCATGAAACATCTTTCCATTATTATCCTCCCACATTGACGTGATCCTAAGAAAACACCTCATTAGATTTGAAAATTGACCTGAGAATTTAATATTATTATACTATGTCTGAAACGCTTACCTTGCCAGATACAGTGGAATGGATGGATCCTCTGATGAAACTGAGACACAGTCTCCCACCTCCAGCAGTTCATCGTTCAAAGAGACCTTCCTGTAGTATTGCTTCTTCCCTTCAGTCTGAAAGGAGTTAAAGATGAATATTTTTATATGACCAGTGCTGGGAGCCACTGCTGCACTAGAGGGTAGTTCTATTAATCTACCACACTGGATGAAAACATACGTGAATAGATTCTCCAATCCATGTAAGTTTGCACTGGGTCTGCTTCTTTCTTTTGGCATGAGGAACCTTTTTAGGCTTCTCCACAGGAACATCTTCCTCCTCAATGTTCTCATCATCTTCAGCCTCCTTGACTGCAAGGTTGGGGCATCTAAACAGAGATAGATAGATTTAAAGAGATTAATACGACTGCAACACCAAGCTGTATATAAAATATCATGTCTGTGTTTTATTCCTTCTTGCTTAAAATATTATGACAGATAAAGTCACTGATGCAAATATCTGGAAAAGCATTTGTAGGCAACACATTCAAAAAAAAATGCTCACCTTCTCTGCCTACAAGCTTGTTTGCTTTTTCCACTTCCTCCAAATTTGATCATGTCTTTGCAAGCTGCACACTTTCCACAATCAGGAGACTGACAAACCTGTCCACACACACAGAAAAAGAATTCAATATGCATAAGAATTACAGAGGATGGACATCAACATCAGATACTGTACAGATAGTATCCAACTTGCCTCACAGACACCACAGCGCTGTCTTTTCATGGCACTTTCTTTATCATTCTGCTCTATCTGATCAGAGAAGAATGCATCAAAGATCTGGTAGACCAGCTTTGTAGTGGTTGCTTTAGTTGGTCCCTTACTATCTTTTTCTATCTTTGTTGGGTGACGAATAGCCTGTCTTCTGGCAGCCCTCCTGTCAACAGAACAAAGTGCATGGTCAGAAGACGCAGATTTTACTCTGCACAAATACCTGACGATAAGTGACGTAATGGCATTATGAAGCCCCTGGCCATCAACACACCACAGCATCAGGCCATGCAAAGAAACAAGCAAACCAAACTAAACAAACAGAATGTTCAATGCAGAGTTTCCATCTGATGTAAGAGGCAATAAAGTTCTCTCCGTGGGAAGCAATTGGGCCTGCATGGGAAAAAACAACAACAAAAAAACAAAAACAAAAAACACACCAACATGTGCCAACTTCCTGAGTGTAAAGACTGCTTTGATCTCCTTTGGCTTTTGTTCTTCCTGTCAAAGATATAAATAGCATTCGCTGCAAGAACTCTGAACTCTTAACAAATTCTAACCCATGTTTGAGGAAGTGTCATATTTCTTATTAAACAAGATGGATAACCCTCACCTATATGAAGGCTTTTGAGCGTTAACTCATACAGGCTCTAACTAAATCAAAGTTAATTCCAAATATAAAGAGAATACCCTGACAGCACCACACTCAGGCGATGAAAAGTTTCGTTTTTAATTCTGATGCTTTACAGCTGTGGGGCTGCCCCATGTTCAAACACAAAGCTTGAACTTGGGACTTTCCAAGTCTTCTTGTTCTATGGATTATGAATTTCGTAATGGAAAAAAAAAAAAAGTTTACGAGAAAAAGCCTCCGCATAGCCATTATGAAACTTAAAACACTTCTTTCTTCACCTACTATTAAGAGACTGTGCATCTCTTGCACAATATGCTCCTTTTCTAAATGTATCATTTTTGAAGCTGCCAGATACAAGATCAGAATCTCAGGAGAACTAGCTTTCTATGAGGAAGCACTGACCAACAACGACACTGCTAGAGGCATGATGACTGTTTTTAACGTTCACATTTGTTTTGCACAAGTGCTTATAAATGTCAGCAACAATCTCACTATACTACTAGCATCAAAGCACCTCAGACTTTAGCAACCCACCCACTGTTGGGTAAGTAAGTCTGTGGTAGAAGTTACTTTTTGAAAGTGAATGCCCTTTCCCAAACCTGCCCGTTTCCAAGGACCACATTCCAGATTGTTCTGTATAACAAATCGGGTATCACAAAATATTAAATATAAACACATCACAAGTGTTCAACGAGTTGAAATGTGAAAAGACGATTTGTATGTTTTAAATAATGTTCTGTTAAACTCGAGTGGGATGTGCCAGTCTAGTTAAGTTGTTTCTGCAAAGTTCGTTTTAATCCTATGACATCTTTAAATAAATCAATCACCGCACTCGCGCCGATTACACAAATCTGATATACGAGGCCAGATTTCAAATCTGCTGGATAAACTAAAAATAAACCACAATGTAAAGCCAAAAAATATAAAATGATTTAAAGTAGAAATAAAACTTTAGCATGAAATCTGGTGTAGTGCTCTTTGTCCATAAAGTTTCTAAATGCTTCACATTAAACACACCACCAAACAAGCTAAAGATGCATTCACAATGAGGCCTACCTACCAGTACAGCAGCATGCTGCATTAGGAAATGTTAAAGGAATGTTAGACATTAGGGAGAACAGGGAGCAGAAATACAGGAATATAAGCACAAATGAAATGGATAGCTTTAAAACCCGAAGGGAGTCAAAATAGCTGCTGATAGAAGAAAAAATAAAAATGGGAAAGCTGAAACTGGATTTTTCATTATAAATTAAGTATGTATTACATGTTTCTTCAATGCACTTCAGATTCAACATTAAGCTATTATTTCAAGTATTTGCAGAATCAATTCAGACCATTTTCTCTGAAATCTCAGAAGACTGCAGATTCACAATCCAACAGATGAGACCAACACCCTTGAAAAATGAATCATTTTAAGTATTGATGCAAAATTATCACTATACATCTAAGCATACAAAACAGAAAGTTGTAACAAAAAAAAAACAAAACAAAACAAAAAAAAAAGTTTAAGCACCTTTTTCCTAGAGTGACTCCTGCAAGCTTGATCAGGTCTCTCATGCAGGGAGTAACAATAATTGGCTGCTCATCTGAATCACCGGCCTCATCGTAGCTCTCCACCTGCTCTACAACAAACTGGGCATGGCGCAGAAGCGTGTCTTCAGTGAAGCAGTTGAAGTTGAGTCCTGCAGGAGGCACAGTTGTCTGAGGGAATGGAAAACAGGGCATAATAAGCTTTGGACATGTCATTAAGAAAAAAATAAATAAAAATTTGATCCCTGTGGGAAACCAACACAGCAACAGGCAGGATCACTTTATATGAATGGAAATATACACAGTAAAACATTTTTAAAAAATTCTCAAACAGATACCACGACAGGAACCCGGATTCAAAGACAAGAGTTTGTTTCATTCACACAAGACTGCACCTCAATCTTATTGAGTAGGTCTTCATAGGTAGCATCAGGATTCTTCTGGAGGAATTCAACCACTATCTTGCTCATATAGATCTTCTCTTGCATCAGTGCAAAGATGGGAGCATACTCCTCACTGGGCTGCATTAAGATGTAGTCAGCAAAAGCTAGATAAGGAAAGAGTTGGATAAACATTAGTGTACTGTATATATGGATTTATTTATTTTAACTAAATGGAGAAGAAAATACACAATTATACTACCTGTAGTGAAACCAATCAAAGCTTTTTCTCCACCATCAAAACCAGTGATCCACCAGGCATTAATGGGTCCCAGCTTTTTGGCAGGAACACCACCTAAAAATACAGGGGGGGAAAAAAAGGTTATAAAAGCTAAAAGACAATGTACAATCATAATGAACTTTCTATAACTGGACAGGTTTTCCATACCATCCATACAAGGGTTGTCATCATAGATGGGTTTGACAACACAGCTGAAGTAAAGCTCAACATTCTTCTCAATAAGTCCAGAGTCGAATGGACAGAGATGGCCACGCTTGTCATAAACACTGCAACACACATTGTTATACCATATGACTGACAAAAACTTTAAGTTTTAGAATATAAAAACAGTCTAATTAGAAGGAACACATCTGTTCTTCTAAACTCCTTTTACTTTAGGGATCACCACAGCAGATCATCTGCCCATCTCTCACTCCATTCCTAACATCGTTCTGTCACGCCAACCCACTGCAAGTCTTCCTTCACCACATCATGGATCTTCTCTATGGTCTCTTGCCCTCCACAAGGTTACTATCCATACTCTGTCCAAACCTTGCGTCTCTAACCCTGTCTGCAAATCTCTGAACCTGATCTGTACTCATTCATAATACTATCAATTCTGGACCCTGACAATTAAAATCTGATTATCTACAGCTCCGCCTCCAGTCTTGTCTGTATGTCTCAATACCATCTTGTAAACCTTCCCTTTCGCTATTGCTGATATCATTCTGTCACGAATCACCCCTGACCCATTTCGAAAGCCTCTCCACCCCTGCCCAACTCCCTTCTTCACCCCTCATGTGCTGTCCTTTGCTTAAGGTTGAGCCAATTTCAATACTACTTGCAGCAGCATTGTTGTGCTTAGATGTCTCCCTTTCACACAGCTTTCATTCTTCTCTCCAGAGCATACCCCCCATTTTTCCACTCTCTTCCACCTCCTTCCTATTGTTACTACAGATCACTATGTCGTCTGCAAACACCCTTCCTGCCTAACCTCATCTGTCAATCTGTCCATCACCACTACAAACAAGAAGGGACTCAGAGCAGATCCCTCATGTAATCCCACCCCTACAATGAACCCATCTCACCAGTATATGTTTTTTTTTAGATCCACAAGGATGCAGTGCAACTCTTCTTGTCATTGGATAGTTCTCCACCACTCTCAAAGCAAACATCAAATCTGTTGTGCTCTTTCTGTGTGAAGCCACATACTTCATGGTATCAAATTTTACCCCACTGTAGTTACTACTACCACCACCTCATCTGACCAACCACCTTTCCAAGCTATCCTTTTCATAGATGCCCTCACCCATTTCCTGCACTTCCTGACCAACAGTTCCCCTCCGTCATTTTCTTCATTCTTGAGTTCCTCAAGGTACTATTTCCACCCTGTCACCACCCTCTTGACATAATAGTACATTTCCAACTCTATCCTGCTGCCCATTCAAGCTTGATGTCTCCCTCTAGCCAGTCACAGATCTTTCTTTCCTTGCAGTTTTGTTTTGTTCCTCTTACCTAACAAGCTGTGTATGTTACCTCACAGGAACAAAACCTTAATAAAGATGGAGAATTACTCACCTGAAGTTTGTGATCTTGTGCTGTGGCAGATCCTCATAGCTCTCAAATCCATCCTCATTGGAGTCAAACAGTGAGAGGCGCTCATCTGTTAACATTTCAGGCTCATCCAGCTGAAACACAGAAATTATGTTTCAGCAGACAGAAATATAAAAAAAAATATATATATATATATATATATATATATATATATATAAAAAAAATTTAAAACAAACAAAACTGCAGTTTATGTTTGCAAGTTCTCACCGCATTATCAGGATCCCCTTGGAAAAACTTCAGGTCAGAATCATCTAGGTACTGTCTACAGTCTTGACATTTGGGTGGTGGTGTCTGAACAGTAACAAAAACACAATCCAGTCAGCACGAAGCAATAATGCCTTCAAAAATGTTTACAATTCACCTATCTAAATCACTACCTTTACAGCAGAAACCGGCTTTACAATGTCACTCTTGGATTCTTCTGGAGCAGCACTGCATAAAGAAAAGTGTCAACACATTTGCTTGTATAAACTATATCACAATTGTTGCTCTCAAGCTAAAGATACTTACTTGTCATCCGACTCCACTTTGAGACGTTTCTCCTCCCGAGACTACAAACAAATTTGAAAGTATGTGGAGGGTTATTTATCTGACACGGAGGAACTGTTTCTACTCATGTTTTTTTACATTACTTGTACATAACATTACGGTACCTCCTCAATGTCATCATCTTTCTTCGGTTCATTCTGTCCGTTGACAGCTTCTCCATTCAAGTCCTCTGACTTGCGCTTCTGACTGAAAGACATTTATTTCAAGCAGGTTAGAGTGACTGAAGTTTTGTTTTATGCCAAAATACATAAATGAATTAAATATATTCCTATACGCACACTTTAGTGAACATTGACAAGATAGTTGGCTGTTTCCCACTGTTTCTGGTAACCCTGGTACTTGCTGGAGACTCTACAAAAGGAAAAAAATTTATTTTAAAAATTACCTTTGCTTAAATAACTGGAGAAAGCCACTGAATGTGCAGGTGATCTCCATCTTAAGAGATTTAAACGTACTTTTTGTGTCAGAATTTGCCTTGCTCCTCCGTCCACCCTTCCCTTTCGAAGAAGTTGGTGACTTGACAGATTCCTCCTCCTCCTGTACGCTCATGGTTACATCTTCATCATGCTCGTCTTTGTGCGAACCATTTGAAAAGCCATTCGTCTTTCCATTCTTCTCTGCGTCATCAGAGTGGGAGCCATTTTCAAGATGAAGTTCTTTTCCAAGTAGGGCCTTCACTTTAGAGATATAGACCTCCTTTAAAAAACAAAAACAAAAAGCACATGACATATGTCACAAGTTAGATGACAGAAAGTCAAGTACGGTTTTAGGATTAATATCAATTTGGACAACTTACAACTGACTGACCTTTGAGATCTCTGAACTTTTCATTTTTTCCTCCAGACTGGTCAGCTGATCCTGAGCATCAACATGCAGAAAGTCCTGCACCAACTTGAGCTTCTCTTTCACATGTTCCTGAAGTGACATTTTAAAAGAGAATAAGAGCTAATGAATAAAGTCCAAAAAAAAAAAAAAAAAAAAGGCGGCACAACTTATGCACTCACAGGCACGGGGATAAACACACAAAACTTAAAGAACACAACTGTCTTAAACTGGATTGCATTACTTAACGAGACAATATGCAACCTGGAAACTATCACATAGTACATATTTAACTTCTCCTGTTGACATCGCACCACTGGTGTCAGTTTCCTTATGCTGTCCACCAGAAACAGCTCAAATAGAAAATGGCACAAAAAAAGAAGACTAAAGCTGATCCTCGTTCATTTTATTTATAACTATTTATGATATAAGGGGAGTGCAATGCGGATTGAGTCTGGAACTTCCCTTCGAGGTGACAGTATAGAAACAGACTAAAATACTAAACATTTAGTTCTTCCACACTAAACTTCCGTTTCAGAACTACTAGATAAGCATGTTTTGAGTCCACAGCTCACCTCATCTGCAGATCCTTCCTCATCCAACCTCTGCAAGCTGTAAACAAAGGAGAATCAAAACAGTGCTGGGGTAAGTCAGAGCGAATGGTGTAGGAGCACATCCTTTGCTATACTGCAGCAATAAAACACTGACAGCGGGAAAGCAGAAACACAGATAACAAAACTTCCTGAGTGGCGCCAAATCTCACACGCTGTCCCATCCATTGGTAGGCTAATGATGCTAACTGGCTAATAGTGCATACCGCATTAGCCCTGTCAATGGCAAAAAGCTAATGTTAGCAACATCTGTTTGCACAGGTAAAAGGGAAACCGCCAGTAACGCTCAGGACAACCACAGAAAGTCTAACCCACCAGGACTGCCATTTCAGCTTTAACAGCCGCTGTTATGGCTTTTGAAATAAAAGCTGCAAGCTAGCTACATCAGTAGAACACTATTAGCATTCATTACAGTACCTTTTCCGGACATCGTCCGGGAGAGGCAGGGACGTCCTGGTTGGCATCGTAAACGAGCGTAAGACACGAGCGACTAAAATGTTTTAAAACCGTTTAAAACTCCACTATCATTAACCACCGCGCAGCTCCACGGTGACTGTCTGTCTGCAGATGGATGCTATAAGCAATTCGGGCGCGCGGGCCGTCTTTTCGCGCGGAAACCCGGGTGTTGTGGACTGTACCACTGTAGCTATGTACAGGTAAAACAGTTTCGATGATGGACTTAATACATCCTTGATGTACGTATCGTTTGTGACCGGAATTACACGTTTATGTCATAAATGTTATTAATAAAATAAAAATGGGAATTTTTGTCTCTTTTATAAAGAAATAATTTATCTAGAAATGCACAATTAAACCGATCCACCCTTACTGTTTGATAGATGTCGAAGTGGTCTGACCAGGCGGAAGTTGTTGTTTACTAATGAGCTATCGCAGCAAGACATCTGCATCTGTTGTATTACTACTACTTAAAAAAGTACAATTAAAAAAACATTGACTGGATGGCATCGTAAATGTGATACACAATGTAGCTGTTGTATTATTGTAGGGTAACAATAGTTGATTATCCACTGTGGATCACTTCCAGTGCGACTGTACTATCCATGCCTCAGGTCATGATTGCCTTAAGTTGTTTGTAGATATTTTGATTTGGGCGACTGCAATGTCATTATGAGCAAATAAATACGGAGACAAGGTCCTTCAACTATAACCAGCTACGTGCCTATTCCACCACAAGGTGGCAGTGTGTCATCGGTAGAGGATTAATCTCAGGCGGTCAATTTGTTCTTGTACAGTATTTACACATGGAAACCCACCATGTCCGCTTTTACCACCAGCTTTTATTGACACTTGTTTATTCTGTTATTATATTAATTGGTCAGTGTTTAGCTGTGTGTACAGTCACTGCACAGTTGAATAATGTTTAGAAATAGGCGGGGTTTTTGTTCTTTTCCTGTAGTCTAAATTGTAAAGTACTTCAAATTTCGTGCTGTTCTACAGCAATGAGCTTACATGGGCTGTGCTTTATGTGTACACAACTTCACATACAGGTTTCTGAATCTGATGTAATATCCTGCAGCGCTATGGAAAGACTTGGCAGACATCCCAGCAGCACAGCCTCCTGGGGCTGATTCAGCCAGCGTTCCCACCCAGGAATCCTGGATGTCTGACAGGAAACAGGCCCAAATCTCCCAAGGCCTCTATAAGTCAGCCTCCCCCCTCACCCCAAGCATCCCTCTTACCCAGAAAAACCTCTCCCGGGGCTTTTTCTTTATGCTTCTCTCAGACAAACACTTACAAACAGGCCATCTTCTCCACCACACCCCACTTTAAGCCCCCGCACTCTGTCCTCTGCCCAGCTTCCCATCCTTTTCAGGTCTACCTTTAGCCTTAAAGCAAAGCTATATTTTCATCAGGTAAGATAGCCATGATTAATCACAAAGCAGTATTTGCACAAACAATCACAGGCTTTCATGTTGAGGCTAGTGTTTTTCTGACCTTGTCAGAGCATGTTTGGATTTAATGCTGCATTTTAATTCCTTCTAAGATGGATTCACAATAAAAAAAAAGAGGCAACTCAGGACATGCAGAAAAGTTGCAGCTGCCACACTGGTTGAGTAAAGCTAAAAATCACACGCACACTTTTTTTTCAGTATTTCATTTATTTTTATAAAACTGGAATTAACAAAAAGGCATGTACCTATTAGTGTTTCAGATTGTACCAGTTTAATACAGGAAGCGTGCTACTGGACACACACAACTATTGCACACAAGACATTGCATAAAAAAAGTCATACATACTGTACAAAGACACATACATACAAAACATACACAGTTATTTATATATATATATATAACATAAAAGTTGGCAAACTCATAGGTACACCGATTTAAAAAAAAAAAAAAAAATGGGGGAAAGGAAACATCACGGAAGCTGCCAAAGTGCGTGTCCATCTAAATTTAGAAGTCAATATAAAAAATAAAATAAAAAATAAAAACACTGACAGGGAGAAGAGTTTTAATTGTGTGTCCATGAGAAGAAGGTTACAGTAAGCCTAAACAACAGGAACCGGACACTGAAAAAATAGAACTTCCTATGGCTGAGGGAAGTTGCGTGTTGTAGGATGTCAGGGAACGAGGATGAAGCTGACCTCCCAGGAGGGCAGATACCTCTCGTGCGTCTGAAACCGGATCTTCTGCTATTTTGTAGACAAGGTGAGGGGTCTTGAGAAACATGAGACGGGTTTGGATCTTTATTTGCACACGGCTTATGGTTTGCAAATTAAACCAAGATGTTCACAACAAATTCTTGTTCATGGTGCTGTTTGAAAATTCACAGTAAGAGTGATCTACCCTGTTTATCCCACTCTCTGTTTGTCAATGACTTTGTAATTCCAAATGATGGTTAATAATACTGTCGACAATGGGGTACATGCCCCGAACACTTCATACATACATTCAGCCTTTTGCCCCCATGAGGAAGGCACAAACAGAGGCAGCACATTGATTCTATGTTACTACAACACTGCAAGGGCATCTGTTCGTTTAGTTAAAGCTTCTAAACAGCTGTTATTGAGTCAAATTTGCCATCTGTGCCTACTCCCTTAAGGAAATGTGCATTCTGATTAGGCCTTCCTCAACGGAAACTGTTTAGATACAAAAGACAACAGTAAAAGCAAGAGGGGCAGATTAAGAGGACAAATGAGGGGAGGGGTGTTAGTGATGGAAGCCGTATCTGGAGTATATCATACATGTTAGCTCTTACAGTCTGAGTTTCATGCATTAAATGTGAGCAGATTACACAAGTTTGTTGTAGTTTATCAAAAGGTACGGTTATATAGGGACTATATAGTCCTGGTTTTGTCAAAGGACTACTTAGTAATTTTGTTTCAGTTGACCACTGCCACTGACTCTGTAAATAATGAGTGATGCAACTTTAAGCTTAATGCATACATATTTCAGTGAGGAAGAGTAATGTGGTTTAATCTTACACAGGGCAGAAATCTCTACAGTAAACTACAAAGTGCAATTTTGCAAGCTTTGCATTGACACAGTTCTTGAAAGTCCCAAACAGCTATTACATAACTATGATATTATGCACATTATTTTTGGCTTTTAAAAGGGTTTAACACATTTAAAAGATGAACATGATCATAGGTATATAAGTGAAAATGGTTTGCTCCACAATCGAGAAAAGTACCCATGAGAACGTTATAGTTTCTCATTTACTACGTTGGTTTCCTCTTGCATTTTTACACCAGCTGCATGGGTGATTTTAATTGCATACCGATTATAAATTCACACAGTATCAATTGTAATGAGAGATTTAAGTCTGTGTCTCAAAGACAGCTTTGTCCCAGCCTCACCCACTTGTCTTAGATCCAGGACGTGCTAGCTTGTTTCTTTTTCTCACACTAATACACATGATATCCTTGGACCCTATCAAACACCCTATCAAACCCTATCAAACACAGGTGGTGCATTCTTTCATAATAGGCATTTTCTGGTGTTCAAGTTTGTTGGTGCAGTGTTCCAGAGAGCTGGAACTCTTTAGAGGAACCAGACAACGTTCAGAAGGCCGCCCACTTTGCAGCACGCCCCAGCAGCAAATCAAACGGAGGAACTCCCTTCTCATGTCCTTACTGCGCAGCGTGTAGATCACTGGGTTAAGCGCAGAATTCAGAGTGGCAATGCAAAAAAAGGTGCTTGATTTGGAGAGGATAGGGCAGGAATATATGCTGCAGGACGAATCCAGAAGGAGAATTGTAAAAGCGGGCAGCCAGCAGACAATGAAGACTCCCACCACTATTGTGACCGTTTTCAAAAGGGAATAAGCTTGTGAGTTGGTTGCTTCCTGGTGGCTGGAGCGTACAATCAAATAGATTTTCACATAGAGGATGACAATAGAGAGTAGTAGGAGGCTGAAAACAGTGACGACAAACACAATGTATTTCTTAGAGTAAAGTGGCAAAACTGCCGAGCATTCAGGGAGGTTGTCGATGCAGTTCCAGCCGATGATGGGGAGTCCTCCAAGAAGGATGGAGGTAACCCAACAGGCTCCAATCAGCAGAAACATTCGGCATGTTTTGTTGGAGCCGTATACCTTTACCTTGGTGATAGCGATATAGCGCTCTATAGCTATTGCCAACAGGCTGAAGACTGAAGCTGCCAGAGCAATGAACACTGTGCCTTCCCTGATGAACCACTGTATTGGGAACAGCTCAAATGTATTTGCCCCTGATAGAAAAATGTTGGCTATATATGCTGAGCCTGCAAGCAGGTCAGAGAATGCCAGGTTACCAATGAAGAAAAACATAGCCGAATGGAACTTCTTGTTGCGGCAGACGGCAGTCAGGACCATCAGATTCTCAAGGATGATGAATGTGCAAAGGATGACGATCAATATTTCGAGACTGGAGGGATGTTCTTTTTTTTTTTTCTCAATTTCTTCCCTCATTTCATCCGTGGTCATGTTTTTAGCATAGGTGTAGTATAAGCGAATCACAGTCTTATTGTAGTACTGGGAATATTTGCTCCCCATGGTGACAGGGTGGCAATGCACAACGGCTTTACGACAAAGATTCATTCACACAGTGTTGTTCAGAGCGTCTATGCCAGTAGTTTCTGCCTTTGAGTAAAGGACAGGAAGGATGCTGGGAGGGAGACTGTCCTACAGTCACGTCTCAGAAGCTCTATGTGGGTCACCTGTAAACACAAAGAAAGAGAGAAGGCCAGGATTACTAACAAAGGAAATGTTGTTGCATCGATGTAATAAACTGTGACAAAGAAAATATATATTTTTAGCAAAGCCACGTGCTCAGCAAAGTCAAAACCTAAAGCAAAACAGAGTATCCAGGAAACATGTTAAGTACAGCGGAAACTAGAAAATTCTTACTTATTCTGACTGTAATAACCCAGGAACAGTAGGATGGCGATAAACAAGAGCTTCAAAAATAAAACCTTTTATTGTCAGAAATCCTTGAGTTGCTTTACAGCAAAACAGATGAAAAATAAAGAATTGGGTGCTACATTTAAACCACAAAGGCAAACCTTGCAGTTTGCAAGGAAAAGAAGTCAACCGCAGAAAGACTTTGCACCTAACCTAAAGAAGAAAAAAAAAGTACTTTAGTTATTAACCTCCACAAGCAGAGATCACCTTCAGGTGAAAGAATAAATGCTTTGTTAGGGCTGGTGCTTAGACAAAGGACTGCACTCCCAGTCTGAAGGGGACATTCCACTAACCCTGTCCAAGCACTCGGCTGTCAACACACGGCATTGTTGTGGGGAGCAGACCATTCCACTCCAGTGAGTTACCTCTTGAAACTTCAGCATAGCATGCAGATACGCCAGAGCTCTTCATCCTGACAAGCACCAGCCACCCACTTCCAACCAAAAGTTTTGCAGCTAATCAAATAGATACCAGAAAGTTAAAAGTTGGGGCTTTCCTAAGATTTGAAAAACAAGATGTTTTATCTCTACACCACACTTTTACATAATGATTTCTGAATATCATTAGTTTTATGAAAACTGCTGTGGAAAAATTTAACTAATAGGAGAGTTTTATCATGAAATGCCAAAAAACAAGTCCCAGTGTGAACCGCTAAAATGGATTCAAATTACGTTTTTTATGCAACAACAAAACAAAAATGGGCCCCAGCTACAGGATCTAAAATAAAGGAAGGTTGGAAGCTCTGGAAATCTAATTAGAAGTGGAGCCGGTGTTTTAAACCTGTCAAAAGAAATATGATCTCTCTGCAGACTAGCTTTCAGAGTAATTCAACACTGATGCGTCCTTGTCTTTGCTAGGGAAAGGGAAGAACTGAGGTAAGTGTTGGCTAAAGAAGAAATGAGTGGAAACTGGGCCTGGATCTCTTCTCTGTTCTAATAGGCTTTGAATCTAAACCTGAGAGCCTAAAAGATAAAGAAGGAACAAGACAAAGCCAGACAGAGAGAGCATGGATGTGGAACGGCATCTGGACACAAAGGCAGGAATCTGAGACATCGCTGTGACGTGCACATACATACACAAACCCATCAATGCATTGCATTGCATTGTAACACACTCGGCTAAATGTGACAGTAGTGTTGCAAAGCATCCTCCTTGCATTCAGACAGGTTCAGCGCACAGCTGCTATAGGCTGCCAGTAATAACCAACACACCGTTTCCTTAAGCAGGAACAAAGAACAATAGTCTCCTTCAGTGTGGATAGCATTGGCCTTCAGCCTTAATAAAGGGACAGCATGCTTCCATTTGGCTACAGCAACTGTATCATAGCAGAAATTTACAGCCAAGCACTCCCTTATCCAACTGCTATCAGAAAAGCCGGGCTCCTCCCCATCCCTTTTAGCTCCAGTAATAGACACAAATAGGAGTGTTTGAGCTTAAGCACATGTGGCATCTGCACTCGGGTAATTATATTAGGTTGTATTATTGCAGCCTATAATGAATTAACTCATGAAAAAGAACCTCTGTGTCTCTGCAGTCTCCTGTCTACTAATGGAGAAAAAAAAATTGGGCTGGCTTTGTTTCACCTTGACTTTTTTCTCTCAGCTCTGTCATTTTTTTTTCCTTTCGGTACGGCACTCTTTTTATCTGTTGTGTAGACAGCTCAAGGTCCGCCTGTCACCAAGGAGTTTTTGGCAACTGTCATCAAGGGATTTCACTTCATGTGGGAAAACTTGACGGGCTGGTTTGCCGAGTGCACCGTCTAAATGTGTTAAA